>NC_140072.1:136169584-136769584 GCF_964194135.1 Talpa europaea
TAAAGCTTTTTCCTGTTTTCTAAAAACCAAAAGACTATATGAAGAGAGCTTACTAATTCATTAGCGTTTACGTAAGAACTATTAATAAATCTGAAACAGGCCTACTTATGTTACCAACTTGATAATAAAGGACAAGCTGCTACATACATGATCTGCTCCGCTCATCAGCCCACTCAGGCTAGTGGTTGAGCGGCTCAAGTCAGCAAGCAATTCAAGCCAGTGAAATCCACCCGCTCCCCCAACAAAGCCGGAATAAATACACAAGCAAAGCGATCAGACTGCGGAGACGGCGGACACAGATTTCATTCAGATTCTGAACTGGATGTCGTCTACCATACCTTCTGTTCCGTGATTTTCAACTGAAAACTCTTTTAGAGATGGAAAAGTGGACAAAATGTTTATTTTCAGTTCTATCTAATAGCTCAATGAAGTATCACACTTAATTTTAATCCCACTTAGATATTACAAACCAACTTGTTTGCTTGAAACGGAATCCTGCCCTGAAAATACCGACATACGCATGACACTGCAGTGGAAACGGCCCACAGCAGACCATGACAGCCATCGGTGGCCACAGCTCACGTGTCTGAGCTAAATCTAAGATGAGGACTACGAGAAAGTATGAAGGCCATCAAAAATATTCCTGACTGTACGTTCAAATGATGTACGTTGAGGCAGTGGTGATCTACCACAATTAATCACTTGATTTCTTTCAAATATGGCCACTAGAATATTTTTCATCACATACATGGTTCAAGTTACATTTCCATTTAACAATGGCACTAAGACAACCATTTGTGGTGAACAGATGAATCCTGAGAGCTTCCCGCGGTATATTTAAATGCAAAACAGCCAACTTATTAATGCTTCACCCATCTCACAACTCACAGAATTATAAAAAACTGTTACCTTTATATCTTTTGATGACTCATTTAGCATACAAGTGTATGAGACAGCACTGATTTATCTGCAAGTTGTTATTACTACAATATACTATAAATTATATCTACAATTTACTAGCAAAGACCTCCTATTTTCTACATGATCTTGAAATATGCCAATCTACTTCAACGCGACTCTATTCCGGGAGGGTCAATCAGTTCCCACTTGTGTCTCTATCCCACCTCTCTCGAACATTCAGATTCATTTCGGTGTCTTCATTTCCAACCTCTACCGTGTCCTGTGAAGAAGTGTCAGCTCCCTGAAAGAGCGTCATTTCTCGCGGGTTCTACACATTTGCGATGCTCATTCTGCAGACTCTGCGGGGCCCATTTCTTAAATACCTCCTCCCCAACACCCAATTACTGATTTTTTTTTTAAAAAAGAACCAAAACAAAAGCCTACACACACTCATGATATGATGCCCTTCTCCCTTTTAAACTTCTAACAAAAGCGAGTGCTCCATGAGTTTCAACAACCCGTCACCGATGGTAACTCAATAAAAAGGAACAGATAACCTCCCAAAAGAAAGAATCAAGCACAAAAATAAAGGAAATCAGGCAGTGGTTTGAAGAGAAAAATAAATCAATCCCATTCCAAATATAAACACCATGCTTCTCTACTTCATCCAAAGAGAAAGGAAGTAAGAGATGAAACGAGGCGTGGCCACCGCTGAATCTGGACGAAGGGTACAGTAGGATGATATATTCCATTTTTGCCCAATTTAGAAAGTTTCCATAATAGAAAGTTTCAAAAGTATCCAGATGGACACACACAAGCACTGCTGCTGAGTGGTCCTTAGAGGAAATGAGTGAACACAGACGAGCCTCGGCAGCCGCTTTTCCCTTGCCATTTCAAAAACGGCACACATCGCAAATGAAGGACAATGAAAAATAGTTCCAACTGAAATGTTCCATACAGAGTGAAAAACAGGGAGAAGAATGAGGTAAGACTGCACGTTAGCTTATCAGAAAAGCTGTCAAATTCGCTCTGGCATGCGGGGCAGGTGGGAGACTCGCCCCCAGAGTACTGTGCACCCAGAGGCGAGGGCCCCGGGGTCTGGGGTCCGGGCGGGAGAAAGGGAGCCTGACCCCACGCAGCTCTTACTTACAGGGAAAGACAGAGGAGCGGAGTCAGCACGCTGGGTCTCTGCTCCCACCGCCCAGCACCCGCCCGGAGGGCCGGGGGACAGGCAGACAGGGCGGCAGGTCTGGTGTTGGCCCAGGAGTCAGTTCTAATACAGCTCAGGGGCTTTCTAGCCCGAAGGGGTGGGTGAGTGGAAAGTCCCAAGAGCCAGTGAACTGGGGGGGATGAGAACCGGCCTGGTGGAGTTTCTCACAGGCGGCGTCTTCCTTGGCTCCTGGAGGAACCGCAGGACGTGCCACCACACTGCAGTCAGGCGCCACAGCGGGGTCCTCCCAGGAGGCCGGCAAGGTCAGGAACCAGGGCAGAGGGGCCGCCCCGCAAGCACTACTGAGGTCTCTGTATTTGCCCCTGTTCCTGTAAGGCTGACCTGCTTCTTCGGTGAGGAGGGAGAATTGTAAATCAATGTTTAGATCCAGTGTTTAAAAGTTAAAACTCAATATTGCTTTAGCCCCCCCCCCCCAATTCAGAAAGCTCGGTGGGCACACGCACCACCGAATTACCGAGCACAAGTTCGTCTCTATTAACGACGCTGATGATCATCCCTGACAGCCGATAAAGGAGCGATCAGGCTCATTAAAAGACACAGAAACTTTCTGGGAAAAAAAGCGTCCAGAGCTTTTGGACATTCCTTTCCGAGGAAAGTGCAGCCGCCACCAGCACCACCGCCCCCGCCCCGCCCCGCCCGCTGCTCGGGGAGGGCCCTCTGCTGAGTCTCTTCTCTGTCCATCTTTTTCCCTCGGGCTCCTCGGCTCCATCTGTTCCCTGGCCAAGTAGGTGCCACCGCTGACTGGAAACCTCCCAGTTTTCCAGCGAGAACGGTGTACTATTTAGGGGCCCCTCTGCTCCACGCTCAGGTATTTCATGTAAACACTGAGCGCGATAGAGTTTAAAGCAAGCAGCGCCGGCCCAGCCACACAGCCCTGTCCAGGAAGACGCCAGCGCAGGGCCCCGGGGCGCGTGAACAGCGTCTGGAGCACACCCCACTCGCCCTCCGACTCACGTCCAGGAACCGCGCGAGCCCACACGGGCCGCGTCCTGAGGACGGGCGGGCTCTGCCCACGGGGACTGCCACCCCCACCCGAGACGGAGCCGGGTGCCAGCTGGGCTCCGCCCCGCCGCCCCACCACACCGGTGGGGGCCCCCAAGCCCTGGACTCCCCGACTGTTCCCCCAGACACGAGCAAGCGGCCGGGGCGGGCGCGCTCACAGACCTCACTGCCCGAGGAATTATTTCAAAAATTTAAAAAATTCTCCTCACCATCAGCTAGATGTGAAGCTCTACCGCCTGTCTCAGGCCCGAGCCCCCCCAGAGCGTAGTTCCACACTTGGGGTTCGTTCACAGGAACCGTTCCGCGCCCAGCGAGGGCTCCCAACCCTCACGCCATGGCGCTCCCAGCTGCCCGCGGGCCACACCCATCCCTGCGCCTGTGACAGTTTCCTCAAGTCCCGCAAGTCACTTCCCGTCGCCCGCCCAGCCCGAGACCCTCCCCGGAGGAGCAAAAGCGCGGAGGGGAAGACAGGGGAACATGCGAAACGTCCTTCTGAACTGAATTTGAACCAAGTGGTTCAGCTGCTCCAAAAGGAGGGGAAAAATTTAAGGTCCACCTCCCGCTGCCTGGGGGTGCTGCCCACAGGCGTGGCCTGGGCTCTCGAGGGAATGAGACGCTGTCCACCGGGGTCCGCCTTACCCCAGCGCCGGCTGGCCGCCCCGAGTGTGCACTTCTGTGTCCACGTCACAGACAAGGAAACCCGAGGTGATTTATTCACGGTCTCTCAGAACCCAAGTGGCCACTCAATCTCTTTTCCAGTTTTGCCAGACGTTCTCCCTAGTGCACGAGCCCCACAGGAGAGTGTGACTTGCCTCCTCCCGCCGTCTCACACTGGACGCTGCTTGCAGGCGCACGTGACCCCGTCCTCCTCCTCCAACTGCAGAGTGGCTCCCAGAGGTTCTGTCAACTCCAGAAGCAACTGCTCTTCCCCCTCCGCACCCTCCTCGCATCTGTCTACTCTTGAGGCTTCCTCGGGGGCTCCATCCTGCAGCAACCTCGGATCAACTCTGGCCAGAGTGCAAGTGACGAGTGGTCACTCCCTCCGACCCTTCCTCTGCTCTGATCACCAAGCTCGTGACACCTTCACCAGTGCTGACAGGGAGAGCAGGCAGCACCGCTTCTCTCCCTCAGGCTCCAGTGCCAGTGCATTTGCCCTGAGAGTTTCTCAGACCTGCCCCACTTTCCCAGACAACAGCTGCCTGTGCATGTACCTGTGCAGACTGAACTGTACCTGCCTCTTCGGCTTCTACCTTACCCAGCAGTCAGTGCTGTTAGAAAACAAAGTCCCACCTCACCTGCCTTCCCCGTTTCCCAGATGAAACTCAAGTTCCCTTCCCCTTGATTCCCATCTGTTCACCTCGCCTGTCTCTCCGCGACTTCAGCTCAGCTGCGACTTCCTGTTTCAGTAACATTCACCTATTGCTCCACTTCCAGACCATTCTCCTCAACCCCTGTACCCACCAAGGATGCTCCCTTTCCATGGCCATGTCTCCACGACCTCATTTACTACACGCTGAATTATGACCTGTGTTCAAGTTAGAGCAACATCTTGGCGAGGGACCCACCATCTCTGTATTACCGGCACAGCGCCTGGCCGTAGCAGACGCTCAGCGAACGTCAGCTGAAGGACCTAACTGGAAGGATGTGCAGACAACTGCTTCTGCTCCTACCTGATTCTAAAGCCCAGGTCTTTGCATAGTTCCCCCCACGTGATTTCCCCCCGACCCTAGGCCGCAGGAAGCACTGCCCACGACATGCGACATGCACAGACCAGTGTGAACTGCTCTGCCTCCTCCTCCCTTCTTCAATGCTCTGGGTGGTGTGGTTCTCCTGGGCTGCTCTACTTCCTCGCCTCACCTCACCTCACAGGGCTGCTCCCAGCATGTGCAGTTTACTAAATGTTTCTAGTTGTTCCTTGCACACCAAGGTCCCTTTTCTTCTACAAGTCTTCATTTTCCAGTGAGCATCCAATCATGACTCAATTATCTCAGAGATGTTTGATAATTTTTAAAATGTTCCTCTGTTGCCAGTGATTTAAGGGCTAATCTTTATAGTCAAAGATTCTGTTCCAAACCAAAAAACTGGTTTCGATATAAGCCGGGTTTGCTGTGAAACAATCACTTGGTTTGGCTTTCAGACACATCACCGCGGAAGGAAAACATGAAAGAGGCATTTACGTTTCCTCTGCAGGTCCTGCCTTCTCTGAATGTCTTTATAGTTAGGGCTCTGACCTCTCAGTCACTTTGCTTTTGGAAACTGCTGGAAAATCTCGAATCCTGCCTTTCTTATTCATTCTGGGTTTACGTAAGCAGGTCCTTCCATTGCATGACAAGGTGGTGGCAACCACGTAGTCACTTGATGTTCGTTGTTGTGCGTTCGACAGCAGAAGCTTCTCGCTCTGAAGCGAAAGCTTCTCAAACCCTGAACTCTGCAAGTACAACCGCCCTTCAGGGGCTGCCCGAGCCCCCGGGTGACACCGTATTTCCCGGAGTGTCGCCTCCGGGTACACCGCGCCAGCCCAGCAGCGGAGAGGTTCCCAGCCCCCAGACAACTCAGCCCATCACGTGTGACTCCGTCTCAGGATTATTCTGAATGGTTTAACTTTCCTGCCTCCCGAGCCCTTCCCGACACGCCAGAGGACCTGACGGCGGCGGCTGGAGAGAAAGCGCGGCCGGTCCCGCCCGTCCACGTGGTGTGGGGAATCCACGGCCGGGCCGAGCGCCGGGTCTGAACCGAGACAAAAGCCCGCATCGCGCCGAGACCGGGACGCGGAGCGCGAGTCCAGGGACCCTCGCCGCCCGGACAGCGCTTCGCGGGAGCGGCCTCCGGGGGCGCCGGCGGAGCCACAGACGAGCGGAGCCCGGCCGGGCGCCGACGCGCTCCGCCCAGCGCCCTCTCGGCGGCGGGGCGCGGGGCTGCCGCGGGCGGGCGAGGCCGAGGACCACGACCCCGGCTGCTGCCTCGAGACCTCACAACCCAGACCCCGTCCTCGACCCCGGGGTCGCGCCGAAGGGCACCGCACGTGGGGGGGCCCCGGGGGACCCCCGAAGGCCCGCGCTCCCGCGGGGAGGGGAGCCGGCCCAAACCGCAGCTTCGACGTATGCAAGTTCGGGGCAGGCGCGAGCCGCAGCCCCCGGGCCGCCCCCTCGGGCGGGCGCGCCCCGGCCCGGGCCCCGCCGCCTGCACCCCGCACCCCGCACCCCGCGTCGCGGGCTCCCGCCGTCCGGGCCGCGCCGCCGCCGGCACTTCCGGGCGCGCCGCGCGCCAAAACGCGTCTCCTCAGGCCCGCGCGGCCGCCGCCCGCCCCCCGCGGCCCGGCCCGGCCCGGCGCTCGCGCGGCTGAGGGGAGCCGGCCCCGCGGCCCCGCGCCCCGGCCCGGCCCGGCCCGCTCACATTTTGCGCTGCCGCTCGAACTCGGCCTTCTTCTCCTCCTCCTCGCGCTTCTGCTTCTCGTCCAGGCTGCTGCGCTTGCTCACCGTGCGCCCGAAGATGTCGATGCGGTCGGGCGGGGACGACGCGCGCTCGCGCTCGCGCTCGCGCCGGGACACGGCCGCGTTGGTGGAGCGCGAGCGGGACCGCGACTCCCGCCGCCGGTTGCGCTTGCTTTCCCGGGACTTGGAGCGCTTGCGCACGCGCTCCTTGTCCCGCGAGCGCGAGCGGGAGCGGCTGCGCTTCTTGTTGTGCTTGCTGCTCTTGGCGTGCTTGGAGCGCGACGAGCTCCGGCTCCGCGACCGGCCCATCCTGCCGCCGCCGCCCAGGCCGCGGGCGTCGGCCCGCGCGCGCGCGCCCGCCCTCGCCGGCGCCCGCCCCGGCCGCTGCCCCGCGGAGGCCGAGAGGAGGCCCGCTCCCCGCCCGCCGCCTGTCCGCCGCTCCCCGAGGCGCAGGCCGCCGCCGGCGACCAGGCCGCCACGCCAGGAGTTGCTAAGATGGCAGCCGCGGCTGCACCGGCCGCCCCTCCCACAATGCCTCGCGCGGAACGCGCCGGCGTGCGCGCCCCGCCCCCCGCCGACGGCGGCCGAAGGCGTGGCGAGCGCCGCCGAGCGCCGCCGAGCGCCGCCGGGAGCCGCCGAGCGCGCTCGGCTCCTTCCGCTAGCCCGACACGTGGGAGCCGGCGCGGCCGCGCCTGTGGCTCGTCGCGGCGCTGCGGCGCGCGTAGCCGTCGCGTAAAATGCCCGCACCGGAAGAGCGCGCGGGAGGGCGGGGGAATCTGGCCTAGACGGGGGCCTGGGTTGTGGGCTCTGGCTTTGTCCGCGGCCCCCCCAGGCGGTGGCCCGGGCCGGGAGCATCGCCGCTGGCGGGCGGGGTGCACGGCCGGGCCGCACGGGGCTTGGGGCGCGCTGGGCCCCCCACGCGGGTCGTCCTGTCGCGCTGGGGACGCTGGGGTCCCCAGGTGAAGGTCGCGGGCTGGCGGGGTCCCGGCCCTCTCACGGACCCTGGCGACCCCACTGAACCCGGCCTGGGAGGCTGTGTTCCTGGGGGGCACCGTAGTGCCTTTGTCAGAGCCCCCCAAAGAGGCCCGTCTGTTCGTACCTGAGGGGAAGCCCTGAAAACCCAGTGCCTGAAGCCTAATTAACAGCGCATTCCCCCAGAGGCGTAACTCAGGAGAAATGTAGAACAAGAACTAGACACGCCCCTTTGGAACAAGCAGCATCCTCTGAAAAGTGAAGTAATAAGCCCTTTTCTCCACCGTGGCGACAGAAACTATAGCTTCCTTGGGACGATGGGTCACCAGCGCGCGGTGAAAGCCCTGCACCTTGCTGAAGGCAAAAGAAGGGATGAGTCAACGGAAAAGACTGTATCTTCTGCGTGCACACATTGTTCATGCGACACTCCACAAAGAGGAGTAAAGGTGTGTCTGTTTTAAGAAGTACAGGAATGTGAGCAACTCCACAATCTAATATATGAGGATCATGCTCTGATGTAGTGGGGAAACCCTGGTTTGTTCCTAAATGCTGCTGGCACAATGAAAAGACAAACATTAAAAATAAAGTACAGTTAGCAGGTCTTTGAGTCATTACAGGAACAAACACAAATGTAAGGTGCATTGAAACATAAACGTATTCAAAACGTTTTTATTTACAAATATAAGACATAAAAAGGAGACTGAGGCGATGATTATAGCCCCGGTAGATCTGTTTTAGGTGCAAAATCTTGTGTTCTTTCCCAGAAATTCTCATATAGCCTGTGGGTCCCAGGATCCCCATTTTTAGCTAGCACCCCACATGATTCCTTATGCCCATTCCACCAACCACAGTTTGAGAAACATACAAATGAATAGATTAATATTTTTACCTATATATAAAAAAAAGGCAAGACTGGAGGAAAATATATGCAAGATTGAGCAAACAAGGCACTAAAACTACTCTATATAAAGAGTTTTTAATAATCACTAAGAAGTGGTAACCCAATAGAAAAATGGGCAGACAATAAACAATTTACTGAAGAAATATAACTGATTAAAAAAAAAAGTCTGGTAAAATAATCTAAATCTATCTAATAAACAGGGAACAAATTTAATAATATTTAAGTGTATGTGTGTTTGTGTTTCCTGTAATAAGATTATTAATTATTTAGTGAAATTATTAATGATGTTAACAAGTGAAGGGAGAGGTACTGAACCCAAGTGCTCAGCGAAACTGTTAGGTGAAGTTTATTACAAACTTTTAAGGGTGTAATTTTGCCACATCCGCTGGTATTTTAGGTCTTTACATTTCATAATGGAATCAGTCATCTCAGTTTCAAGAATTTGTTCCATAGATAAAATAGCACAATATACACCATGTAACAAAGTGTAAGAACATTAATTTTGCATTATTTGGATGTCAGACAATTGAAAACAATTTATATGCCAGGAGAGGAAAAAGTTTGTGGTATTTGCACAGATGCAATGCAGTACATATCTGCAGGGACTAATCTGGAAATAAATTACGCCTAGGTAGGAAAGGAAAGCTACAGAAGCGTGTGCAAGTGGCAGTCGTATTTTTGTTCCCCAAAACATATTTCTATGTTTGCATTAATGTGCATGAAGTCCACATTTTACATAGAAGGGTCTAAAAATGGAGGAGTAAATGGGGAACTTAGGAATTTCTTGTGCAACAGGATCTTTTCTATTTTGATGGTATGTATATGAGTTGATTTTCAGATAATTTAAGGAAGATATTTACTCCTCTAAACCTTGTCTTCTTACTGCCCACTAAAAAACCACGTGCACCAAAGCCCCCTTCATTCCAAGGGGTTTTCTTTGAGGATGCTACAGAGAGGGGAGGATGTCACACGTTTATAGGATCGGTCCCAAAGCCTCACCATTTGACACTCCCTGAACTTACCTTGTTCTCTTGTGTGTTTACTTGGTTACTGATGCTCTCCTGGCCCTGGTAGCCAACTCTAGAGACCCCAGCTGTTTCGTGTCCATGAGAGCCCTGGTTAGCATGCTGACTTCCATAAATGTACACTGGCCACTTGCTGAGAAGGTAGCGTGTACGAGCTGAGTGATTTTTACTTTTAGTACAAGCATGGCTTTACTGTTTTGTTTTTAGATTCATTTTAAATTTCCAGTCGCCATTCCCTTCTCATAAAAGTGTTGCTTCAGCTCATCTTTGAGTCATTAGAAAATCTGGGTAGAAACACCAGGACATTCAGGCAGGTCATTCTAAAAAATGATTTTCCATTGTAAATCCACCATGTCTTGCTCCTGGTTCTTAAATTGCTAATCATCAGCCCCTTTGGCCAATTTTTTTGATTGGGGGGTATCTCCTGTCATGTGTTGATGAAGCATCATGGACTTGGGGTCACAATATTGAGTGCCTCAGTTGTGGACAAGTCTGTGCTGGTTGCTCATAGGCTTGTACCTACGGGCAAAGAGTCCTTGGGCCCCAAGTGCTGATCTCTCAGTCGCTCCCTTATCAACCCACCAGTCTTGGTTGTTTCTTAGATCAACTTCCTAAATTTCCCCTGAGTTATTGGAGACCCTACTCATTTCCATCCAACTTTACCCCACGCAAACCCTTGCTCCTTGAAGGGTTAGATCTCCATAGCAGCACTTTACAAATTTGCAATTTTTAAAATGTTCATTATTTAATATCCATCTTGCTTATGCAAAAGAGTGCCCCTTTGTGTGTGTGTGTGTGGCGGGACCAGTGTTTCTCTGCGGTATCCCTGTCACCACCTGCGCCTTGCACAGCAGCGTTCAACAGCACACCACGAGAAGCAGTAAATGGATATGGGCTGTGTTGTCTGGTTTCCCCAGCAACCTTAAAACACAGCTTCTTTAAAATTACTTTAGAAAATTCACAAATTACAGAATATTACATAATTTGAGCATAGAGTGAACCGATTTCATCACAACGTTAATAAAATCAGCAAAACTCTGGCTTCCCCCAAACTATCTTTTGATTCAAAACTTTCCGTTTTGTACAAAACGTGCAGCCAGACAAATGTTACTGTAATTTTCCATCTACAACTATTCTCAGGAGACCCTAAGCTATGTATGGTTAACTATAAAATGGCGAGTGTGCGTCGGGAAAAAAAAGAAAAGAAAATCCAATGTTTGCCCAAGAAGCAGAAAGGGAATCCTTGACTCTGAGAGCAGAAACTATCTCCTGGCAGAGAGGGGCCGTGCAGAAGGCGCTACCAGCAACCCTCCAGGGGGCACGTCTCTCCTGCTCAGAGGCCTGAGGGCAGGGCTTCCCAACACCTGCCCAGCCTTTGGGGACACCCCAGCTAATCTCTGCGGGCTGAGCGCTCCCATGTGGAGCCTGTCCAGATGAGAGTGTCCTAGAAGAAACGAATCAGAAAGGGTCATCGTGGGACAGAAGCGGGTGGGGGAGGCTATTGCTGAGGAGAAGGGGACAACAGAAGGGGCAGGATGTCCTGTGTCTAAGATCGCCCACTGTCTCCAGAGGTGGAAAGGGTTTCTTTTCTAGAGCAGGAAAGGGTGCTAGAGAGAACTGGGTGTGGGGAGGTGGGGTGAAAGGGGAGCTGACAGGATGGGAGATCAGGGAATGTTCTGGCTGAGGGTGGACCGAAGCTCGCACCTGGCCAGAGGGAAGCTCGGCCAAGGCTGGGCCCACGTGCGGTTAGTGCCAGGGTCAGTTCAGTTAATCATTTATGAAGCCAAGAGGGGCATGTGGAGGGTCTGCTCTGGCCTTGTCCTCATCGAACAGGCACCCCGAGTCTTCTCCAGGCACATGGAGAAGACAGTCCTGGCAGTGAGCCGTTTCCAGAGCACAAAGGTGGGGATTTTTTAAAAAAATTTTGACTTTGCAGGGGGTTCAGGCACATTCAGCTTGTCAAAAGCAAGGGCTCCCAAGGACAGCCCGGGGCTTCGTTTATTCCTCTCTGACCCCCATTTTTTCCCACTAAATCTTCTCTGACATTTATCCTTTTCTTTGCTCTGAAGAACTACTTTTAATTTTGCTTGGAAGGCAGGTCTACTGGTGACAAATTCCCTCCTTTTTTTTTTTTTTAATCTGAGAAAATGTTTACTACTCCTCTTTGAAGGATAATTTTGCAGGGTACAAAATCTAGGTTTATTTATTTTTTTCCCCCAAACTGATTTGTTCTTGTCTATTCTCTTCCTGTTTTCTTGGTTTCTCACTAGAAGTCCGATATAAAGCCCTTCCTGTTCCTGTACAGGTAACCTGTCTTCTTCCTTCTGACCTCTTTAAGATTTTCTCTTTGACATGGGTTCTCTGCAGTGAGTTTGATAATCTTTGATAGATTTTTTTAGTACTTATCTTTTTTTTTTTTTTTTTTTTTTTTTTTTTTAGTTTCTTGAATCCATGGCTTAATTTCTGTCCATGATTTTGGAAAATTCTTAGTCATTAATTACTTCAAGTATTTCTTTAGCTTCTTTTTCTTTCTTCTTTTTCTGGAATGTTTGTTAGTTAATCTTTTGTAGTTGTCCCATAGTTCTTGCATGTTCTGTTCAATTTTTTAAATTCTTTATTCCTCTTTGTATTTTAATTTGGGTTGTTTCTATGAACCTATCTTCAACTTTACTGATTCTTTCTTTGACCGTGTCCAGTCTACTTAAAAGCCCATTAAAAGCAGTTTTTGATTGGGGCTCCCCTGGTGGTGCAAGGGGTTATGCACCACCACACTATGAAGCAATCTGCAGCCTCTGCCGGCCAGGGAGCAACCCACATGGCACAGCAGACCTCTCCTGCCTCGTCCGCTGCTCCCCTCAGCAGTGTACTTTGGTCAATCTGCCTGTTCTGTTCCCCACTCTGTCTCTGGTGAATCCTCTCACCCACCACATCTCTGGCCTGAACCCCAGTTCTTGTATGCACAAATAAATAAATCTTTTTAAAAAAATGCTTGTTTTTTTTTTTTTTTTTTTTTTTAAAAAAAGCAGTTCTTGATTTTCAAGCTGTCCTTTGCATTTCCCTGTCTCTGCTTGCATGACCATCCCCCTGGCATGTTGTCTGGTCTTTCCTTTAGAGTGCTTATCGTCTTACTCATAGTTTGATTTCATTAATCTGGTAATCTTAAAATCTCACCACATTGGAGCCCAGCCCTGAGGTTTGCCCTGTCTCTGCAGATTTGGCTTTTTATTGCCTTGTAACTTTTTGTTAAAAGCCAGACATGATGTATTGGGTATAAGATCCATTTATTGAGATTGATGGGCCTTTGGTCTTATGTTTCTCTGGCTGGGAGGTAAGCTGTGTTCACTGTCGGAGTCAGAAGCTTCAGTGTCCTCTAGAGTCCTGGATTTGTTTCCCCATTTTCTTTGGTGGTTTCCTTGGGAACTATTTCCTGAATAGATTCAGGGCTGACAGTTCCTTTAGCTATAATCTCGGTTATTCTGTAAGAGGCCTATTAACTTGCAGCAAGGTGTTTGGGGAGGGGCATCGGTCTATAATCTCACGATTAGGTTTCAGCATTTCCTTGAGTCTGTGCCCTGGGCTGTGGTCTTCACTGGGGTTTCTTCTTTTTCTCTTTCCCTTCAGGCGAGATGGGACGGAGGTGGCAGAGCTGGCTGATGCCTCTTACCCCCACAGTGGATCAGGCTCTGGTGAAGTCTTTTCTCTTGCTGGGTAGGTGTCTGCTGAGATATATTTCAAAATGACTACTTCCTCCCCTGCTCCCAGCCCAGCACGCGAGTGCTCTTCTCCTGTCTTCACTGTGAGAAATTGCGGGGGTTCCTGGAGATAAGAACCATGACAGTGTAGGGGATCTCGGCTTGGACTGGGTCCCTAGGGGTCTTTAGCTCTCAAGTGAGTCCATCCTCAGCCTCAGGCAACTCGTCGAAGCTTCCATTCCTCTGCTTTTACCCATTCCTGGCTATAGCAGCTTCCTCCTCAGGCAAGCTGGCCTGTGCGCTGCATCTGCCAGGACCTCCAGTGTCCAGGACGCTGATGTACCCTGTATGTCATGTCTGCGATACGTCCAAGGAGAGACACTGATTTTCACTTTATTCAAATTCTTTCTTGTTCCAAGGGAGGGATCATAACTTCCAAGCATTTTTATTTTTACATTTAAGCAATTTTTTTTTTAATTCCCATAAAAATCACACGCTGGTCTTCTCCGAATTCACCAGTTTCTTTCAGATCTTTTCATTAACTAATTTTAAAGAATTGGTAAGAATGGCCTGCTCTCCTCCCCTCTTATTTTTTAGTCCACAGTTATTAATTAAATGTAGGTCAACTGTTTTATTGAAATACCTTTGTGGTGTTTATGGATAGGGGGAGTAGCACGTAGTGGCAAATTATTATGCTCCAAGGATTGTGCTAAATGCTTCTCAAACTTTAGTGTGCATTTGTGTGGCCCAGAGACCTCTGTTAAATCAGATTCTGGCTGAGTTGGTGCAGGGTGGGGCCTAGGTTTCAGCATTTCTCACAGCTGACTCCCGGGTGGCTGGTCTGGGGCGGCGCCTTGTCCTCCAGCCTCATTACAGGTGCAGATGCGGCGGTGGCGTGGCTGTGGCGCACATTTCCACCAATGGTCACCCTTCAAAGCTGGGTTCTTTGGACCTTGGGAAACTGGCAGCATGATGCATGGGAGTGAGTGTCCCTGTCCTCCCCGCAGCCACGGCCCTTAGGTCTGACTCTGTGTGGAACACTGTTGTGAGCTGGGTTTGTGCTCCAGGAACACGTGCTCAAGCCCTGGCCTGGGTCCTGTGACTGTTACCTTGACTGTAAGAACTGTCGTCTTCATAGACACAAGCAAGTTAAGACGATGTCATACTGGAGTAGGGGGCCTGCATCCCATCCTTATAAGAGGAAAGAGGAAAGAGGTCTAGAATTCTAGTCTCCATAACTGTGAAACAATAAAATTCTATTGTCTTAAGGCTCCAAAATTGAGACAGTTTCTTACATCAGCTCTAGGAAACTAACAGAGACACAATCTGATGCCTTGGTTTTCTGTGGTTCTCACCTGTCTGTCTGCCCCCTGATTTGTCATCAGGCATGGTGGGTGCCTGTGAGGATCCCTCAGACCCACAGAACTCTTACCTCACTCTGCTGTTTTGTTGACCTCAGAACATCAGAAAAATATAATGTTTACATTGTGAAAGTAATCTAACTGTCTCGTTCTCTAGAGAAGAGACGCCCCTGGTTTGCTTTTGTTTTCAAATTCTTTTAAAAGTAAAGCAGTATTTTTCGACAAAAAAAAAAAAAATTTACTCCACAGGAGAAAAATCTTGTTTACATGTGATTAATTGCCTGCATATCTTCTGGGTAGCTGCACTGCTAAGCAGTATTCATCGTTAGAAACTCTCTGGCATTTAGAAAAGAAAACCTTGTTGGCGTTGCCTTATGGATATGACCTGCAAGGACTCTGTGGTAGAAAGTGAAAATTTAGAACCAGGATTTATTTTATTTCTTTTCTCAATCAAATACAGTGTTTTGGCTTTCGCTGGCCTCAAGTGAGGATAAGGTAGATTAGGCACAAATTTATCCTCTTCTTTCTAAACGTGCTTAGTAGCAGGGAAATAATAGTGCTCCTATTCCTATACTGCATAACAAGGGACCCCAAGCATAGTGACATAAACCACCATGTTATTTTGGTCAGAGGTTCTAGGACTCAGGAATTCAGACACAGTATGGCCACATCTTATCTCAGCTCTTCAGTGACCACGGGGTACGTGAGTCAGTGGCCGGAGGCCATGTGGACTCACACACCAGGCAGTTGATGCTGACTGTTGCCTGGAGAATCCTAACTCTTGTCACTTTCATGTGATCTGTTCACTTGTTCTCAGCTTCCTTACAGCAAGCTGAACTCACCTGCTCTGTGCTCCAAATGTGAGAGGCTCAAGAGAACAGGAGACAGAAGTCATCTATTCTTTTCTCACCATCTTCAGCAGCCACCTTGCTCGCCACTGCTAGAGTCTATTGTTACTAGTAACTCTCTAGGGTTGGTTCACATTTAAGGGAGAGGAAACCCAGATACCATCTCTTGATGAGGGGAGATCAAAGACTGGTATATTTAAAAATCATCATGATACCAATACATGATTCACATAACATGATGCAAACACTAGTGTATTCTGATTGGAAGAGTCTGTTGAATTTCTCTGTGATTTTGAGTCAAATATTCCCTCATCCTTGCTTTCCTGAGCCTCAAAATGAAGAGTTGCACTCGGTGGGCTCACAGGTCTTTTGCAGGTTTATGATTTTGTCTCTCCGGTAATTGTACCAATCAAAATGTTAATGATTGCAGCTTGAATTTTGCAGCTGAGGATTCCCTGAGAGGAAGTTATTATGCCTCTTCTAGTGGCCTAGTACAGATGAAGCAGAAATGCATCTCAATCTTCATTTCTGGGCCCAACTGTTATGATTATTGATAGATATAGCTACCAGCTATTCTCAAATGCTGGACGCTATTTCTGTGTTTCATTTGCTTTCCATATGACCAAGTCAGCTCCTTATTTAAGGATGTTGTTTTCTTATTTATTCTCTCTTGTTGAGCTGTCCATAGTCATGAGTGGGGTATTATCAATAAAATCCCCAATTATTATTGAGTTGTCAACACTTCTAGTTAGTCCTGTAATTGTCTCATACATCTTGGTGCTCCATCATTCTGTGCACATATATTTATGAGTGTTGTTTCTCCTCGTTGTATTAGCCTCTTAATCACAATGTAATGTCCATCTCTACCTCTTATTACTTTTTTTAGTTGGAAGTCTATTTTATCTGATGCATGTCTAGCTGTTCCTGACCTTTTTTGATCCCTTTTTGTCTGTAGGATTGTCTTCCAGCCTATGTCTGTGCTTGTCTTTCTTGGTATAATGAGTTTTGATATTTCATTTTTTAATTTTTTTACACCATTGTTCATTTCTGTGCAATACTTGATTTCTCCCCTCAGGTGTAGTTACCATAATTCTCCCACCACCACAGTCCCCATGAGCCGTCATCAGAGTAGGCCTCTTCCTTCCCCTGTTTTGACCCATCTCTTTCCTGTTGGATGCCTCAGACCTATGGTTTGCCTGTAAATGCTGTCTTTTTCTTGACCTTTTGTTGGGTTTCCCTCTATTTCACTTATCAGTGAAACCATCTGATGTTTTTCTTTTTCCTTCTGACTTATGAGTCTTGTTATTTCTTTAGTCACCTACACAGGGGTCTGCTCAAGAAGGAGGCCTCCTTCCTTCTTTTTGAACTAGAGACCTCATGTTCCCACAGACTTAAACACTGAAATGCCAGTGAAGGTGTTGCTTTACCCCAGTTATCTTTATTATAAAATAATAAGTTCCGATTATGTATGAAGTATTTTGATTTGAATCTTTGGTTACTTGTACCCAAAATTCCCACTCAGATTCTTCCACAATCAATGTGAAGGACAATGTGGGGGAGGCTGATGTTTCTAGCTCTAAAAATGAAATATAATACACATCCTTGTTGGGTCAAAGTTTGAACAAACCATCTGTAAAGAACATTTTGGGGACAACTGGGGGGACTTGCACATCCATTGGGTATGACTGTTGTAGAGAAATTTTTGTAAAGTGTGTTCATGAAAGTTTTAATATTTATTTATTTATTTATTTTAAGATTTTTTTTTTTTTTTAAACAAGAGCTGGGGTACAGGTCAGAGGTGCGGGAGGGTGAGAGGATTCACCAGAGACAGAGCAGGGGAGCAGAACAGGCAGATGACCGAAGTACACTGCTGAGGGGAGCAGCAGGCATGACAGGAGAGGTCTGCTCGCCAAGTGGGACTCTCCCTGGCCGGCCGGGAATCGAACCGGCGCTGCAGAGGCTGCGGACAGCTTCACAGCGCTGTGCTCAACCTGCTGCACAGTTGAGCTTTCCTATGAAAATTTCCCTAAGCCAAAATGGTATAAAATGAAGAAACAATTACTTTTATTTATATGAAAAAAAGTTAAGCATTGACAGACCCTAAGAGTTAACCGACCAAATCATACCAAATAACACATAGAACCTAAAACAACACTAACATATAGTCAAAGAGAAATGTTGTGATGATGTCCAGCCAGTATAAAGTAGTTCCTGGGCAAGGAGATTGGTGGGGCCACCCTTGCTGCTGGGGGGCTCACTGCCTCTAGAAGGATCTTTTTTTATTAAGAATAAAAGTTCTCTCCGTATTTGTACAGTTAGCACAAGCAGGTACTGTTATAGGGTCCTGTGGAAACGAAGTGGTGTAACATGAGCTTTCTGAAAGAGGGGCACCTGCAATCATTACCACCTGGGCATAAGGGCAATCTAGTGATCTGCATCATTAGAAGGTTGTTCTGTATCTTTAAAACTTTATATCATTAAAAACTAAAAGAGATTTTCTGGATTAAACATCAAGCAAAAGTTAGGATGATTTCATAGTGTCCGGCTATTAAGTAAAAAGGATGTGCTTTGAGAAAAATTATTGTAGAGAAACCCACGAAGATAGCTTTAAAACTATGCCTCTGCTTCCAGTGCTACCTGCAAGCGTGGCAAGGTCACTGTTTGTTTGCATCGCCCCTGTCAGAGGGAGAAACCCGCTTCCTCCCAGGGAAGTGACATCAGTGCGAGTCACATTCCAGGCCAGAGAAGGCAGACTTAGCGCCTTTCACTTTTTGAAGGTGGGTCTGTGAATGCAAAGGGCCGGGCCCTGGTGCTTTCCTATAACGTGAGAGAAACGTCCTCAAAGGTCCTGAGAGGAGCGTTCACCTGTGAGAAGCAAATGGAATTCCTAAAGACTGGGGCTCAGTGTGCTCCTTGGTTACAAAAGACCACGATGGCACAGGCCAGCGTGCCTCCCCGGGCACCAGATGAGAGTGGGTGGGTGTTGGGGGCACCTCAGAGCCTCCTTTGAAAGGTGGTGCCATTTTTTGCAGGAAACAAGTCAGAAACATCCACAAAGGGGCGGGCGCACTGAGGGCTCCGGGACCAATGTCCTCTGTGGGAAATAGCGGGGGTGAGAGGAAGAACTGGGTCCATTCCTTGAAAAGGGGAGATTTTTGTTTTGAATTCCATCAGAACAGATACCCAGGGAGAGCCTTCAGGAAATCACCACTTCCCGCTACTAGATCAGACTCACTACTGTCAGATTTTACAAAGGCTTCATCTTCCTGGTTTTTGCGGACGCCCTTGCAGATGTGTCGGCTCCCAGAGGGAGGCTCCTTCTCAGCAGAGCTTTCCTCTCCCTGGGATGTGGCTGTGGACAGTGCCTGGTGCCCTTGCAGGACAGCGTGGACAGACAGTCACCCCCACACACGAAGGATGGCTGAGGAGGAAGAAAATCTCTATTTTGTGAATTGTTCTCAATGGGCAGAGGCCAGAGGGAGCTTGGCTTTCTGGGAACATTGTATGGCTATGTGTTGTCCAAAAAAAGAAATGTGATTGCCAAGCGATGGAGCTCTCAAAATCAAGCTACCAGAAAAAGAATGCTTTTTCTTGATGGCTGCTTGGCTGCTGTAAGTGTTCATCTAGGTTGCCAGATAAAATACAGCAGCAGTAAATGTGAATTTCAGGTAAACACGGTTCTTAAACGATCTATATGTCACAAATACTGACTGCATAGAATATTCCTCTCACAGGGGACACACTTAAAAAAATGCATTGTTTATATGAAATTCAAATTGAACTGGTGACCCGTATTTTTCTTTGCAAACTCACAATGCTAATGACATATCCTTCCTGTTTTTCTGTCTGTCAAGGAAGTTCTTGCTGCTCCCCATGAATTGCTGGTGATCACATTTCACAGACTCCCCAAAAGTCCAGACTCCCCTTTCTGATTTGCCATATTGGCCTCCTCCCTCCATCCCCCCCCACCTCACCCCCCAAAAAAAAACTCCACTGTTTTTCTACATCCCTAAAGGTTGTCCTACCAGTTCTGTAAGAGACAAGCTCTCCCAAACACTGTGCATGAAGTTTGGGGATTTTTTGCTTGTCTGTTTGGTGAGAAACAGTGCATCTCAGCATGGTCTTTATAACTGTTTTTCTTATGAGAGGTGAGACAGAGCAATCTTCATGCATTTAGGAGCTACTCTGCATTGATTTTTCTGTGCAGGCTCTATAGCTTTGCGTGTTTTTATTTATTTCTTTATTTATTAAGCTTTGTGTTTCCTCTTAATTTCTAGGAACTCTTTATGTTAGAAAGGTCAGTGCTTTGTCTTGAAAATGACTGGAAATATTTTTCTCCCATTTTCAGTGCCCTTTGGGTCACTTTTAATGGTTCAGGACCAGAATTCTACTGTCTGATTTTAATACCAGCCTTGCAGCTCTGTTTGGGCTGGCATTTGCTTAGTTATACTTTGCTCAGTTTTTTAGATCCAAATGAGTTGAACCACCTTTGGGAATTTTTTTTTTTTCCTTTTATTTGTGTTTTATCCTGTTTTTCCATTTTTTGAAATAATTTTCTAAAAATTTATTTTTTTAAGCACTGGGTACAGTCAGAAGCGCAGGAGGGTGAGAGAATTCACCAGAGCCAGAGCGGGGAGCAGAACAGGCAGGCTAACGAAATACACTGTTGAGGGGAGCAGCGGGCGGCAGGAGGCGTCTGCGCGCCATGTGGGACCCTCCTCCGGTGGCCGGGGAGCAGCCAGGGATCGAACCGGCGCTGCAGAGGCTGCGGGCAACTTTGTGGCCCAGCGCTCAACCGCTGCGCCACCAGGGAGGCCCTGTTTTTCCACTTCTTACTTGCATTTTCATGTCTTATGGGGTTTCTCCTGCCCAGCAGAGAGCTTGATTTTGCTTTGCGATCACATCTGAAGAGCTTCTTCTGTTAGGAAGTGATTTCATCTTATTTTCAGTTACTGATTGACAGATATGTCTGGTATTAGCACACTCATGATATTTCATGCTGTCTTTCATTTCAAGGGTATTTTTAAAAAGTCTTTCACTGTATGAGTTGCTTGACTTTTTGTATCGTGTCTATAAGGCGTGTATTCTTGTTTTCTTGGCCACCTTCGTAAGTATATGACATTGCACAAACTTTTGTTCTTTTATTTTCCACATGGCAGTGAGGATGTTGGGACCATCTCTCTCCCGCCTCTTTTTCTTCCATAACTTTATTTGATTGATCTCAGACAATTATGGTCTATTTCTCAGCATTTGCATTCGACCTGTGGGATCTGCTTACACTTCTCTTACTGGATGTGAGCGTGTACCCCCACCCTCCAGCTGCCTGCAAGTGCTGCAGGACTCTCCCGCCCTTCCCCTTGCCCAGCCCAGCTATCCTGTCATCGCCACCTCAGCATGAATGGCACTTGCGTGCTGGTTCCCCTTTTTCACCGCTGAACCTGCAGAGCCCGTCTCCAGTGGTGGTTTGGGTTGACTGGAGTTCAGCGCTGTGCTCTCCAGGGTTTGTGGGTCCACGGACCCCGAGTCTCTGGAACCGCACAACCCCTGTCACCTTTGCCTTTCAAGGGCAGCCTGTGGTGTGTGGTCTCCCAGCCCCAGGCTTTCTCTTGTGGCCTGGCATGTGACAGTTTCTCCTGCTGGAGCACCTGTCCACCAGCTTCCGGTTGTGCGACAGTGAGGAAATTGGATGCCAGCGTGGTCTGAGGCCCCTGCCCGCAGGAGTCTTTCTTCCTCTTTGTAGCTGGATAACTTGCACCAAAGACTTGGTCGGTTTCTCAGGCATAGTAAATAATCCTGATATTTTAAATAAAAAACAGGTAACAGAACTGTGTGTGACTCTTTTTATGAAAAGGGGTACAAGAAAGAAGAAATAAATGTGTTTATAGGCATAAAATATTTCTGAGAGAATAATGAAGAAAGGGTAGCTTGTGGGCCAATGGGGGCGGGGAGGAGATAGATGTTGCAAACAGGAGCAAAAGGGAGGCTTGTGTCTTCTGTCCTTGTGAATTTCAAGCCCCACAAAAACATTATCACTTCCAATGAAACGAACTTGATACTAAGTCTTAGCCAAGCTGGAAACAATACATGTGCTAAAATCTGACAAAGTTTTAAAATAAGGATGAAAGACAATGTCAGCAAGATATTCCTTGCTTTATTGAACCGCACAATGTTTCGTAGATTTCTAGAATTAAGTGGATTTAGACCAAGTTCAGAGAGACCGAAGGATGGGGCTGGAAGAAACGGGAGAGCAGATTTGGCTCTGAACACAATCCGGCCAGGGCTGGGCCTGCTGCCACCCCTCGTCCCTGCCTTTGGCCATGCTCATCTGATGGCTCACGTGCTCTTCCCCTGGTCCGCGGGGCAAACCCGCACCAGCCTAAACAGCCACGAAGAGCGATGCTCACCAAGTCCCCAAGCACCGACTTCTGCTTTAACTGCTTCCCTGTCTTTGCTGCATCCTCTCTCCGCTCCCTATCTTCAGCTGGGCCCGCGACGGCGCCCCTGCAGCCTCCGCCAGCCCAGCAGCCCAGGGCCCATTGGCCTCTTGGCCTCAGTCCCCGTCAGCGGCTTGGAGCAGACCCTTCCTCTTTCTGAAGCCACACTCCTCTCTGGCTCTCCGGCCACCACACCCTTGCCTCCTCCCTGGCCATTCTCTGCATTCCCCTTCGCTTCCCTGGGCCCGCTTGTCACTTGTGCTCACACTTCCTCCCTGGGCCTGCGCCAGGGCAGATACCACCTGATACCCTCCCCAACTGGATCTCCTCCCTGAGCCACCCACTCAGTGGCGCCACTACTTCAGGTGGTGGGTGTTCAAGACAAAGCTGCTGCTGTTACCGGCTGGAGCTTTTTGTCCCCAGTTGTTCCTGCTTTGCCTCGACTATCAAGGCAAATCTTTGACCCCTCCCCTTCCTTTGCATCCTGCATGTCGGGGTCCTGTGAGCTCTCCCTCAACAGCACAGCTCCAGTCGGCGCTGTCTCACCCTCCGGGAGAGCCCCACCTTCATCTCTCTCACGTGCCTCTGAGGGCCTCCGCACAGCTCCTGGCCGTGTTCCTGGCTCACTTCAGTTCGCCCAGCTGCAAGGAACCAGGCCGGCCTCCCAGCCAGAGACGCCCTGCGGCCTGCAAGCAGCCCGTCTACATTTCCAACAAACCTGTTGACCCTGTCGTTGCTTTCAGTTCAGGTGCCTTGGCCATTTTCTCTTCCCTAGTACCGACCCATCCCTGCCCTGGGGACTGGGCCTGGCGTTCTCCACCCCAGGCCTCTGCGAGTTTGCTCTCCAGTTCGGGCCTCCTGGCATTGTTCACATTCCTTTTGCTTCTTTCACGTCTCTGCGGGACATCACTCCTCAGCAGAGCTGCGTTTTTACTCTCCTGTCCTCCCTCCCACTCTGTCACTATGTTGGTGTGCCATGGAGGAGCACCCAGGCACCCCCAAACGGTCAAGGGGTGCGCACTCTGAAAGGGAGTCTGTCGTCTGCGTGCACAAAGGCAAAAGAAAGCAGACTCTTCGTGTGAAACATTTTCAATAGAGTTAGTGTGCAGAGAGAGAGCAAAGGATTTTCCTAGGGGCCTCCCTGGCAGTGCAGCGATTAAGTCTCAGCACTATGAAGGTACCTGCAGCCACTGCAGCGTTAGTGCGATCCTCCGCCAGGGAGCTACCCACAGGGCGCAGCAGACCTCTTCTGTCTCCCCGCTGCTCCCCTCAGCAGAGTATTTCAGTGGATCTGCCTGTTCTGCTCCCCACCCTGTCTCTGGTGATTCCTCTCACCCCCACACCTCTGGGTAATGTGCAAAGTATATCCTTTTTTTTTTTTTTTAAAGATTTATTTATTTATGCATGTAAGAGCTGGGGTACAGGCCAGAGGTGTGGAGGGTGAGAGGATTCACCAGAGACAGAGCGGGGAGCAGAACAGGCAGATCTACTGAAATCCACTGCTAAGGGGAGCAGCGGGGAGACAGGAGAGGTCTGCTGCGCCATGTGGATCACCTCCCTGGCCAGGGATCGAACACTTGCTGCAAAGGCTGCAGACAGCTTTGTAGGTTGCATCTTAACCCCTTGGGCCACTGGGGAGGCTCACAAAGTATAACCTTGAAGCATGATCCCCCTTACCATTCTTTCACCCAGAGATAATCTCTATTATATTTGCTGCACATGCTTCTAGAATGCCCTCCATATATATCAAATATATTATTCTCTTTATTTTTTTTTAAGACTTAACCATTTGTCCTGGATTTTTACGCTGTCAGTACAGGTAGATTTAGCTCATCTTTTTAAATGCTGAAAATATCTCAGAATACATGGACAGGCTGCCCCTGAACTGATTTCCTTTAAAAATTGTATTTTTTCACCAAACAAAAGTGTGTGCACTTTGCACTCTGCTGATACTGTAAATAAAGCAACCTCAGAAGCATTTTGCTTTCTGGGTTCTATTTGGAGGCTAGGGATGAGGATCCCAGAGTCCTTATCATGTTCATTGTCTTTTCCAAACAATTAGCTTTTTTTTTCTTCCTCCATACCAATCCTGCCTTTAAGTAAAAAAGCCTTTAAATCTTCTGTCATTAGCACCCCTAAAACTAATGTCATTGACTCATCACCACCTTCTTTCACCAGTTGCTGAAATAGAGCCTGTTTGCAGAGGGACAGAGCCTGGTGGTAGGAAGGGAGCAGGGAATATCCCAAAAAGGATGCAGCATCAGTAGCCGCTGAAAGCTGGCAATCTCCCGGTCTTCCAGAGAGCTTGGCGTGGCGGGAAATACTGCCTTAACAAGTCACCGGCAGGAAACACTGTTTTAAAGATTCACCAGAGTGACAGCTGAAGGCTGCAGCAGAACGCTGTGTGGCCCAGAAGAGTAAGTCCCTGATTTTCTTATTTGTCTGGAGGAGCTGGGACTCAGCTCACTTTTAAATACCTGGCTTTTCAATCCATTGCTGAAGTTTTTTTCATAAAAGTTGATTCCACCTGATAGTGACAGGATTGAGATGCAAAGTCAGGCTTGCTTAGAGTCAGCTTGTATCTGGAGGGAAAGTCATGATTATTGTTGCTCAAACTAGCTGATGTCATGCTGAGAGCTTTCTGCTTTAAACTGGGCTTCCAGAAGCTGTGCAGCAGCCGGGTGGCTGTGGGGTGAGTGTGCCTGTCTATGCTTTCGTGTGCATTTATTTTGAAAAATGTATAGGGTGGATTCAAAGCAAAACTTTCTCTCCTGTAGAAGGCAACTTGATGTAATCGTCACTTGGGCCGAGGCCCTTTTGTCACTTCCACGTTTAGAACTTATTGCGTGACTTCTCTTTTTGAACACAGAGGCAGGAAGACAAGGCATTAAGATCTCCAACCGCTCCCCGAAGTCCAGCAAGTGGACGGGGCACTGATTTGGGTTGATGAGATGAAGCAAGTTTCTGTTTTTTTTTTTTTCTTTTTTTTTTAAATATTTATTTATTTATGCATACAAGAGCTGGGGTGTAGGCCAGAGGTGTGTGTGAGGGGTGAGAGGAGTCACCAGAGACAGAGCCGGGAACAGAACAGGCAGATCGACTGAAACACACTGCTGAGGGGAGCAGCGGGCGAGGCAGGAGAGGTCTGCTGTGCCAGTATCTGCATCTTGATTAGTTTTTTTCTACAAGCATGGAACGGCTCTATGTTTACACATTATTAAATTTTTTCCTATTTCTTTTTGGGAAGCGCTAATGTAAGTGATATAATTTTTCCATCAAATCCCACTTATTCATTGCACATTAATTTTATATTCTGCAACAATGTGAGAATTGCTTTTCAGTTCCAGCAAATGTTTGGTAAATTCTTCTGGATTTTCTGCATATACAATTATAGCATCTGTGAACAAAGACAGTTTTCTTTCTTTCTTCCCAATTTGTTTATCTTTTATTCTTTCTTATCACATTCGCTAAGATTTCAGTAGGACGCTGAAAAGAAGTGGTGGGTGCGGATATCATTGCCTCGTTATTGATATTAGCAGGAAAGTGCAGCGAGTTTCTGAACCAGAGTTCTGGGAACAGGAAAGAGCAGGGGGACAAAACCATTTTCTCTGCTACGCTGTGGGTCAGGGATGGTGACAGGATCACGGAAAACAAATCCTTTTGCACCCCGGTTCGTGGTAGAGCACCCAGGCCGGCTCGACCTGGGTCAGACCCTGCCGCGCAGGGCGGTCTGCTCTTTGCTCTTGCACCAGCGCCCGCGTCCCCTGGAAGGGTTGTGACCACCAGAAATAGCCCCAGAAATGTCTGCGGCCTCCTTCGGAATGGTGGCACGCTCCGTGGAAATCACGGCCCTGTCATTTCTCTAAAACCTGCCATCAAGTCCCGGGGACCCCACTGTCAAAACAAATCCCAGCGCTGGTACGACGTGAGCAGCCTCCGAGCCGGACTCCACGCTCAGCCCAGGAAAGGGGCATCGAGTTTGCCTGGGTCAGGCGGCACATCCTTCGTGACAACGGCGGGGCCGGCCCGGGAGCCCAACAGAGGCAGGGACCCGACGGAGCTTCTGCTCGCGATCTTAGGAAGGAGGCTGGTGTCCGGCCAGCCTGGCTGACGAGGCTGTGGGGTGGATGTGGCGCTGCTGCAGCCGTTCAGCTCTCGTGCCGCCTGCAGCTCCCGGCAGTCCAGCCGGTGGAAGGCACGGTTGGCTCTGCCTCCCTGTAGGGCTTTCCACGCTGCGAGTCCTGCTGGAGCTTCAGCGGAGGGAGAAGCTCTTTCCACCTCTGGTTGTGCTGGTGGGGTGGGGGGCGTATGGCATGACCCAGGAGGAACACGTGCATGCCACCTGCGACCCCAGAGCTCGCCCAGGATATTTTCACTGCAATGTCTTGAGCCGGAACCGGTGCCAGGCTCCCAAGGCCACACCCTGTGCTGTGGGCCGAGAAGCAAGAGCGGGGTGTCACGCAGGGGTTCACAAGCAACGTGGGCCTCGTGACCTGGCCGCTGTCCGGCTCCCTGCACGAGGGCGTAGCTTTCCCGAGCGGGAATGGCCACCTGTTCAGCACCGCAGGGCCTTGGGCGGTGCCCCTGAGGGGTGAGGGGAAGGTAAGCCGTGGGTCCCCGGTTTTGTGAGATCCAGCTTCAGCTCACCAGGCCCGCAGTTCATGTGCCCACCCCTTCCTCTCGCCCCTTCGTTACTGGCCCTGCTCATTGGAACAGGACCCAGCCCCCAGACTCCAGCTTGGCACAAAAGGCTCCCCTGGAGATGCCCTTCGGGGTCCCTGCACACCCAGTGAGACGGCCTTGCGCCCTGGATGTGGGCGTTGGCAAGTCAGCTTTCCAGGGGGTGGGGCTCTCCAGTGCCCCTGGGGTCCCCGGGGCAGGCAGCCTTGCCTGGGAGCCACAGCGACAGAAGCGGGGGTCTCCGCAGGCTGTTCTCCAGCTAAGCCCAGACACGTGACCATCCTCCTGAGCGGCTACGTTTGCCACTAGTTTTGTGGAACTGAGGACTGGACAAGACCTTGGGGAGTTTTTTCTTTCCTTTTTTTAAACACGGAGGTGGGGGCTGTGGACCGGCAGCCCCAAGTCCTAGCACACCCCCTCCTAGCATGCCCCCTCCTAGCACACCCCCTCCTAGGATGCCCCCTCCTAGCACACCCCCTCCTAGCTCGCCCCCTCCTAGCATGCCCCCTCTTCGCTCAGCACCCCTCCTCTCAGCTCAGCACCCCTCCTCTCAGCTCAGCACCCCTCCTCTCAGCTCAGCACCCCTCCTCTTAGCTCAGCACCCCCTCCTCTTAGCTCAGCACCCCTCCTCTCAGCTCAGCACCCATCCTCTCAGCTCAGCACCCCTCCTTTTAGCTCAGCACCCCTCCCCAAACTCAGCCTCCATAGGCAAAGGAAGGAGCTTGTGCTCAGCAGGAAAGTAACCAGAGCCAGCAGACAAGCAGCTTCCGGGCAGGGCCCCCGCCGCGGCTGACCCTTCTCCCCAGCCCCATCCTCACCAGGAGCCCCGCTTCATTCCCGCGCTCACCGCGGGGGGCCCAGATGGGGGCGCAGAACTTCTCTCCCTGCCAAGGAGGCTCCGGCCGCCTAGCCCGGCCGACGCCTCCCTTTGCTTATTTATGGGCGCATCTAGTCACGAGCCTGGAGACACTGTTGCCTGACAGCCCTGCGGCCCTGCGGCCCCGCGGCCTCGGCCCGCCCCGCGTGGACTTGGCTGCGCCCCTCTGCGCCCCGTTCTCCGCCGGCCGCGCCCGGCCTGCCCTCCAGCGCCCCCTGGCGGCCCGCGCGGCGCATCACCGCTGGGCGCGCGCTCCCAGCGCAGCGCGTCCCGGCGGATTCCCCATGGGGCCCCCCAGACCCTCCGGGCCCCCAGGCCCCCCAAGAACCCCCAGACCCCCCAGACCTCGGCCCCCCAGGCCCCCCACACCCCCAGATCTCCCAGACCTCTCAGGCCCCCGAGACCCTCCAGGCCCCCAGACCTCCCAGACCCCCGCCCCCCAGACCTCCCAGACTCCCGGCCCCCCAGACCCCTAGACCTCCCAGACCCCCCAGGCCCCCCAGACCCCAGACCACCCAGACCCCCAGGCCCCCCAGACCCCGGCCCCCCAAACTCCCCAGACCACCAGACACCCCAGACCCCCAGACCTCCCAGCCCTCTCAGGCCCCCCAGACCCTCCAGGCCCCCAGACCTCCCAGACCCCGGCCCCCCAGACCTCCAGACCCCCCAGACCCTGCCCCCCAAACTCCCCAGACCACCCAGACCCCCAGGCCCCCCAGACCCTCCAGGTCCCCCAGGTCCCCCAGACCACCCATGCCCCCCAGACCCCCAGGCCAGGCGCCCTGAGCTGTCACTCAGGGGAGGGTCACCACAGAAGGCACGAGCCGGAGGCCCTTCCTTCCAGCAGACCCGCACAGACAACATAGAAATCATTACAACTTGCAAAACATAAAATCAAGCCTTTTAGGTCTTTTTCTCTCATTAGATGTGAAATAGATTTGAGAAAAAGTAACATTTTATAACCTGAAGGTTCACATCTAAATGGCGCTGTCAATGAAAATGATTCTGCAGGGCTGAGGGGTCACTGAGATTGAACTTCGGAAAGGAAATAAGTGGTTTATCAGGAAACAAACAAACAAGGTGTGGTGCCGGCTTCAGCCTGTGTCTCTGAGGCTGACCAGTCTGAAGGTTCCAGAAGGCTCAGACCCCTCTGCAGCTGTGTCAGGGGGCCAGAAAGGCCCCTGATGCCAATGTCCCTACAGATCGGCGAGTGTCACTGGGCAGATTCCTGCCCCTTTCCTTGCTAACCCCCTACCTGCCAGCCTGACTTGGGGCTGCTGGAAAGAGCTGGGGAACCGGCAGCGACTGCACATGGGTGGGTTTGCCTGCCACGAGGAAGCAGCGGGGCAGATGGGAAGTGGAGGCAGAGAGAGGGAGAGCTTTCTAGAGGGTGGGGAAGTGGGTTTACTCCCAGCGCTCGTCAAGCACAGCTTTTTGGAATCAATATTTCATAAGTCCTGATGAAAACATCTCCCCCTCCCCCGCCATTGGCAGTGATGCAGGTGAGAGAAAGCCCTTCATTTTTTTTTTTTAAAGATTGATTTATTTATGCATACAAGAGCTGGGGTACAGGCCAGAGATGTGGGGGGTGAGAGGATTCACCAGAGACAGAGTGGGGAGCAGAACAGGCAGACTGACGAAATACACTGCTGAGGGGAGCAGCAGGTTAGTCAGGGGAGGTCTGCTGCGCCATGTGGGTAGCTCCCTGGTCAGCTGGGGATGGAACTCGTGCTGCAGAGGCTGCGGATTGCTTCATAGTGCGGTGTTTAACCCCTCACGCCACCAGGGAGGCCCGAAAGCCCTTCATTCTAATGGTTCCTCTTTAAATCCTCCCTGAACAACATTACGCTGTAAATGCTGTTATGCTGTTTGCTGGGCAGAGAACCTGCGGCACAGAGGGACAAAGCGACTTGCCAGGAGTCACTCAGCAGCAGCTGGGGGGGAGGTGTTGCCAGCCAACATGAATTTCTGTGTTTGCACAAAAGCATCCCTCCAGCTGGACCCGAGGGGCTGGGGCAGGAAACCCCCCATTTTGACCACGGGGCGTTGAGCCCGAGGACTCCACTAGGTGCCCTTGGATCTGCCATGATCCTTAAAAGCAGCGATTGGTGGTCAGAGCTGTTATGTCAGAGAGGATGGGCTTGCGCTGACACGCAGGCCGCAGAGTTGGGTCTTAGCCTTCAGGATGCTCAGCGGACCAGAGTGGGTTTGCACCGCGGAGATGGAAATACTCGCCACCCCCTGCAGACACCGTTTCATTTGATTTGTGAAACAAAGACAATACGATTTAGTTAAGAAGATCCTTTCATGGGGGAAGATGTCAACACGCCCAGCTCTACCCCAAAAGCTCACACCTGCCTTGCACATGAACTCGAAGAGCAAGCAGAGCGAGCAAGCTCACCCTTGCCGAGCGCCTTTGTGTGCTGCTCTTTTGCAGCTGTGACTTTATCGAGTGGGTTAGCATAAATCTCGTGTTTAGAACTTTCAGGGGTAGGACGGCTAATTCCAGGCCCACCAGAGCTGGGCAGTTTTAACCACCGACATCTTAACAGCTAAGTACGCCCCCACGTTGCCTCTGTTCTGTGGGGTTTCTGCCGTTTTTCTGAAAATGTGCTCAATTGTCACATAGTAAAAAGTAAACGCTGGGTTTGTTCCCAGGGGCGGCGGGACTCTTAAAAAAGTAATTCCCATTCCCATGTTCTTTAAAAACAACTTAAGTAAACACATGAACTAAGATTCCAGTCCTTTCACCCCCGGCTACTGGGCCGTCTAGAGCACCACTCCTTTTGAACACACAAGGAGATAGATGGTCATCCTTGGAAAGCCTTAAAGCCTGGACTCGGGGCGGCCCAGCTTACACTCGCACGTAGGAAACAGGCTTTTGCTCGTGGAGCCAGTGGTCAGAGCTGCTGGAGCCAACGCCGGCGGCTGGCGGGGACAGCACGTCCCTGGAAGTACTGACCGGTCACTTGGCCGAGGTCTTGCACCGAAGATGGAAACTCGACCTGAACTTGATAAGGGTTTGTCTGTTCCCTGGGTAGGGGATCCTCAAGCAGGCTTTTAAGAACGCTGAGAATTGAAATCACGACATCAGGAACATCTTGAGCTCTCCCGTGTCGGTGCGTAGATGAATGTCTGCTCGTCTGGCAGGACCGTGGTCACAAATCACCACCTGAGATAAGCTTCACGCGCTCAATTTGCGTGCCAGCATGCATTTGTCCAGGGCCCAAGGAGTCCGTTTTTGCTGGCATTTGTAGCAAGGAAGGGCTGAGATTTGTGTCACCAGGAGAAAACTAACGGAGCAGGTACATCATCTTCATGAATAATCCCAAGTAATATTCTTATTAAAAACTACCCAGTGTGGGATTGGGCTTTGGAATTATGAGTTTCTATACAGACGTTCACGAAGCCAGCTCTCTCCAGGACTCCTTAGGGAGTCAGGTAAGGCCAGTTGTTTGTGGCCCTTGGTGATGTGAACGAGGTTCTGTGTTGAGCCACACACAGAGACGGTGACCCGGCAGCTCCTTCCCCACCGGCTCCCGTGTCATTGCGCTGTATTCGCTGATTCTTCACCCGCTCCATCCTGGGCTCCTATTTTCGGTGGTTTATGAAGTAACGGTCTCGAGACTTGGTTCCAAATGGAAAGTTGGCACGAACATTCTCAATCCAATTATTCTTGTACACATTTTGAAACAAATCATTTTGGTCTTTTTGAAAATTTTACTGGAGGTGATAAAAATAGGAAATGTCAGGTTTCAGATGTTTTATTGCATTTTTGTAGCATAATAACAGCCCCATTAAAAATAATTTCACAATACAATGTGAACTTTGTGAGATGTCTAGAACACGTTGACTGACTTGCTCTTGGGTTGGGGGGGGAGCTTGGTAAGCAAGAAAGTGGTGTGATTTTATGTTTTGGGGTTCGTTTTATTTTCCTAAGGTTGGAAACAGGGGCTGGTACTCGGGTGCGAGGGCAGCGATAAAAGCCCTGGAAGTCGGGGGCTGTTCTCCAGGGTGAGGACCCTGATCTGGCTCAGATGGGGACGCAGGCACCCGCGCAGGGCGTGTTTTCCTCTGGAACCAGGGCCCATGCACTCTGGGCTGGGCTGGGCGGGGCAGGGTAAGGCCTGCCCTGGGCGCTCCAGTGCCACCGAGCCACGCGTTCAGACACAGCCAGAGAACATGGGGCGTCCGCCGTCCTCCAGTGAGACTTGACTGTCCCCAGCTGCCTGCGTCGTAGGAAAAGCCATCTGACCAGCTGTGCTTTTGCGGAGGTCTCTGCTCTGCAGTCCCAGGAACGACACTCACGCGCCTCGTGATGGGCAAGTTGGTGTCCCTGACAGCGCCCCCATGTCTTGTCCACCTCATGGTGCAGAGCCCTTCCCCTGTCCGGGGATCTCTCCTGTGAATTCCACCCATTGCTCCCAGGCCGCATCAGGCCTGCTTCACCCTCCAGGAGGGCAGCTCAGCTCCCAGAGGGAGGCAGTGGGGAGTGGGCAGGACGGTGGCCCCCGGGTCCTGTTGTCTCTGGCCGTGGGCGCCTCTTCTGTGAAAGGGTGACCTACAGGGTGCGCGCAGGTGCGAGGATGGGCGGGCAAGGCCCCTGCGCAGCTCCTGGCGTGGGGCAGGACTCCGGGCAGAGCTTCCTCTCCATCCTGCTGATGCCTGGAAGCCCCTGGGGCCTCTTTCCTTCAGGCAAATTAGCCTCCATTCACCTGCTGTTCCTGTGCAGCAGCTGGAGTCTCTGCACCTTCCGAGTCATCCTATCTGTGCCCGGGGCATTGCCATTCTTTTTTAGAGATGGTGCTTGCTGAGGACAGAGTGGATGCCCTGGCTGAGCCCACTGCTATCTTGGAGCTGAGGGCTGGCCCCCGAGGCTGCTGGCGTCACATTCCCTCATTCAGAGGCCAGACGCTGCAGTGTCTGTCTCGGGGCTGCAGGCATCTCAGAGGGCCAGAATAGCAAGGAACCCTAACACTGGAGCCCCCACTGCCTGTACACCATGCCCGTCCTGGCAGAGCTGGGCGTCAGGGGAGGGCAAGGGGCTGTCAGCACAGGCTGGGCCCCAGGGCAGAGCATGAAGGCACAGCCCACTGGGCTGTCAGTGGGGCTGTGGACTTGGGGCCTGGGCCTGGACTGTGTCTTTGCAGAATCATGGACGGTGCTGCTGGCCCCCCTGCATCGTGCCTGGGAGTGCTCCCCGCCCCCTGAAGTCATGGTTTCTTCTGGAGGGTGAGTGTGTGTGTGAGTGTGGGGGAGCAGAGAGAAAGAGAGAGAGAGGCCTTGTCTCTGCCCGGTGGCGAGTGGGGAATCTGGGCCGGCCCCCAAGGGACCCGAGGTGGCCGCACCCCGTCCTTGTGGGCTCAGACAAGGGGCTGGGCTCAGCGCAGGCTCTGGCGGGGCTGCCGGCCCCACACATGGTGTCATTTAGAACCGAGTGGGCCAGACTCGGCCCGGCTCTGTGAATGGCACCTTTGCTGGTTGAGCGCCGCTGCGTTAGACGCCAGTGGGCAGGATGCGGGACTCGCCCTGCAGGAAACGGCTGTGGCTGCCCTCCTTGGGGTGCCCTGTCAGACTGGAGAGGGAGCCCTCCCGGGCCCAGGAGGGAGCTGAGTGTGAATTCGGGGGGTTGCAGCGGCCACGATCCTGTGGATGGAGACTCAGCTTCCCAGCGGGAGCCCGGGCGGGGGCTGAGGCCTGGGTGGCACCTGTGACCTGAGAGCCTCCTCTGGGTGTGATTGGGACTGCGTGGTGCTCTGTCCCCCGCTTCCCTGAAACTGCACACGTCCTTCACAGAGGCCGCCGCGGCCGCCATCTGGCTGGGAGAGCAGCGTGGCTTGGCCCTCTTTAAGATGGTGCCGCGTGTGGGGGAGTGAGTTTGGGTCCAGGAGCCAGGTGTGAGGACCGCGTAGAAACCATACCTGGCAGGCCTGGCGCCCCCAGGCTTTGCCGAAATCACACTCGGTCCTCACATCACATGGCCTGTAGGCGCGGGAATCTGTGTCATTTGAGGACCTGCTGTACTTAGGTGCGATGCAGTTTTCACAGTCACGAGTCAGCGAAGCCGATGATCTGTGTAAAATATACACCAGCAAAGACAACGTCGTCCTCACGGCCAGGACCTGTGGTCTGATAGACACTGTCCCCACGGGCCGCTTGTCCGCCCAGCCGCGGGGCCTGCGATCTGGGACGGCAAAGGATTCGGGGGGGGTGCTTTGGGCACAAGGGGGAGTGCAGGGACATCAGGGGCCCTGCCCTGAAGAGTGACCTTGAGCTTGGCGACCTTTGCAGACCTCGGAATTCAGGGTGCCAGCAGGCTGTGCCTCTTGCAACGGCCAGGGATGGCCTCCCGTACCTCGCCTCTGGCCTCATCACTCTCAACTGCACCCGTCTCACACCCCCGCTCCATGCCCACCTCTTCTGCATTTAGGGTCTGGCTGGGATGCAGGAGGACGGCATTGGAGGTCTTTAACTCAATGACATCTCTAAAGACACTTTTTTCAAATAAGGCCCTCCTGACTGGCTCCCAGGGCCTGAAAGCAGACTTGTCTTTGGGGGCATGACCAGCCAGGCCAGGGCAGCCAGCACTTTCCACTAAAGCATCTTACTCAGTCTTGGCAGCAGTGTCTCCATTGCATGGGAGGGGAGTTAGAGTCAGAGGTTGCTGTGTAGGATTCAAAAATGGTGGTGTTTAGGAGCTGCCTGCGCCCCCTGCCCCTTGCATCTGCCCTCTCCCCAAGCTTTGAGTTAAGGGAGCTGTCTACAGCCTTCTAGAGAGTTCTGCCTTGCTTCAGGTTGCAGGCACCCAACACAAGGGCTGCATATGAGAAGGAAGAAAAGAGCCGGGCTCTGCCCGTTCCCTACGATACCAGCTGCACCGGGAACATATTCTTCTTTGAAACTGACAGTTTTATGTTCTTGCATTTATGTTTGTATCACAATGAGGACATTCACTTCTAATATTTAACTTACAGCTGGCAGGAAAAATCTTTGAACTTTTCTCAACGCTTGTGCCAAATATCTTAAGATTCAAAGGCAGACAGAAAAGTTATTTTCCTTCCCAGATTTTTCTCTCTTGCATTATTGCCTTAGAAAGGACATTTGAGCAAAACAAAGCTTTCTGGTTTTGTCCTGGGAAGCTCTCATTTCCCATCATTCATATTTACAAAATCAAAAACTCAGAATGCCTGTATATGGGCCTCCGTTAAATTCCATGGCTTTCCACCTCCTGGATGGACGTGCTCTCACCCCGATGCCCGAGCCCCACGCCTCTGGCCCTGGCTGGGGGATTCTGAAAACATAAAGACAAAACCCACCCAGCAGCCAGGGGTGAGCGTGCCCTTCTCCCTGAGCTCTGTGGCCCGGACACCCAGTTCAACCAGGCGAGGCTCTGTCTGCTCATCTGTGTGTGGGGTTTTCGGTGCCGTCTCCGGAAAGGCGCAGGCTGGGGCCAGCAGGGCTGCGGCTCAGTGACTGTCCTTCCGTGTCAATGTCACCAGCCTCTGTCCCCCCCCCCCGCCCCCACCTGCCTCTCTCTTCCCTGCTTAGAGGTTTCCTCTGTCCTGTCGCTCGCCTGAGTTTCCCATTGTTGGCAAAGAAACTTTCTCCCAAGCTGTTTTGAATTCTAGAACAATTCTTTTTATTTGGCCTTGGTTTCTGCACTTTTTAGAAAAGTCAGCCTTTTCTTTCCGCCGTCTAAATATTCTGCCCTGGCATCCTGGGAGTTTTACTGACTCCAAAATATATTTGTGGGATAAAGTTTGTATGTAAACACCAGGCAGTTAAAATCACGGAGTATCTATTTCACAGGGAGACTGGAAGGAGCAGAGGGGGCCTCTTCGTTTTCTGCTTTAAAATGCTCTTACAAATTACCCCAGCCTGGACTGGATCCTTCTTCGCCCTTTAGGCAAATACTTGGCTTCCCTTTATCCCACTCCGGGTGGGAGCAGCTGGGGAAGGGAAGCAGAGTTTTTCCTTTCTGGGCAAGATGTCCCTGGGTTCTTCTGGGGTCAAGGACCCTGGGTGGGGAGGGGGCGCCTTCATTTCTGGCCCCTTAGAGGGCGGTGAGCAGGTCTGTGTTGCAGAGGGTGGGAGGCCGGCCATGGTCGCAGATTCTGGGTAATGCTTGCTGTGAACTGAAGCAACACGCAGGGGGCTGTGCGTTTGCCCCCTGTTGATCTGGACATTGATCTGGGCGTGGTATCATTGCCCCCGGAGTGCTCCAAACTGGGGTCCTGAGAACAGGCACGGGGGAGCCAAGCTGCAGGGCCGTGTCCCAGCCGCTGTGTTGGCTGACACTCCTGGGGTCCCTGGGCGGGCAGCAGGGCCTCTCCCGTCCTGCCTCCGTGGCCACAGGCTGAACCCTGGGCCTCTCTCTTCTTACCAGGACACAGGAGGCGGGATGGGGGTGGGGGAGCAGGCCCGGCCTGTTCCAGGAGGACCTCCTCTCACCTTCATGACTTCTGCAAAAACTCTGCTTCCAAAGAAGGTCACATTCACAGGTGCCGGGAAGGAACTCACATGTCTTTTGGGGGAGCAGGGGGGCTCTCACTCACAAAAGACAAGTGCAGGCTGAGTCTGTGGCCCCCCGGCAGCCTGCACAGAGGCACAGAGGGCCATGGGCAGGGCCGGCTGGCCCAGGAGCTGTGGGGTGGCTTCTCAGGCGCCTCGTCTGGAAGGACAGTGGCGAGTGCCTTGCTCGGGTCATGCCTCCATCACGTGGGTGCCGTCGAGTCACCCTGTGCCTGCACAAGTCCTTGTGACTGGCTCCCAGCCAGCTCGGCCCCAGGGCATCTGTGACACGGCCCTCTGGCCCGGCGAGGCACACGGGGCCGCTCGTCCCACCGACACTCTCCGCTTAGGGACACCCCACCCCGTGGCTGTCGCAGCCTTGGGCAGGATCCCCACCATCTCACGCCGCCTCATCCACGAAGCAGCTGCTTGTCTCATCCATGAAGCAGCTGCTTCCTCAGCAGCAGCCCGCGGGGGACCTAGAATCCTTGCCTGAGGCTGGCGGCAGCCCTGCATCCTCCTCCTAGGACCGGCCGTGCCCGAAGGGACGGGTGGGTTCCCCTTCTTGCCTGACTCTGCTTAAGGGGAACTGCGGCTCCCAACAACCAGGAATGAAGTGGGGTGTGTGCGGCATCGGAGGCGGAAGCCAAAGCGGGCCGACAGTGGGGCTGGCAGTGCAACTGAGGGGGCGGCGAGAAGGCCCCCGTGGGGGCGCTGCTTCTGCTCTGGGCCACCTCCTGACCCTCCCCAGACTCGCCCTGGGCGTGGACAGTCCAGCCTGTGCTGGGAAGGGGAGCTGCGGTTGGCCGGTGGCTCCCAGGTGGGCAGGTCTGTGGCAGCAGGGGTCGGGGGCAAGTGCAACCCAAGAGCACAGCGGCAGATGCGCGGGTTCAGCACAGCGGCAGATGCGCGTGGTCTGCACCCAGTAAGATGTGCAGCTGGGAATCCTGCCCTATGCAATGACCTGGACCGGCCTGGGGGTGGGGCCCCTCAGTGACATAGTCAGTAGGAGAAAGACAAATGCCAGATGATTTCACTCATGTGCGGCCTAGGAGGGAACCAGAGAAAGGAACTGACAAAACTAAACAGAAACACACCCCAGAAACCTGACTGCAGACTGAGCTTTCCGAGGGGCGGGGAGGCTGGGAGCAGTGTCGGGGAGGCCAGCGGACTGTGGTAGAAGCTTGTGGGGGCTTCATTGGTGGGTGGGGGGTGGCAACCTGCACCTGATGAGGTGTACCCCCAAATCATACACAGTGTGGTCAGCCAATGTTACCTCGATAAGTAATGCAACCTAAAAAGTCAAGTTTAGAAGAAGGAATAAAGCAACAGATATCCCAAATAAAGGGGGTGTCCCTGGGCACCCTCGGAGGCATCTGATGGTGTCTCTTCTGCTTGGGTGTGGCCCCCAGTGGGTCCTGACTTTGGAGCCCCCCCTCCCCCCACCGTGGACATTTAGCTTCCAGTCAAAGTTCAAGGGTGAAGCTCTCGCAGGGCTGGAAGGAGCCAGACCAAACGCTGCTTCCACAGTCCTTCGGCTGTACGTGCTGACCTCCATGTGGGGGCGGCTGCCCAGCATCAGACCCAGGGCCGGGAGCGGGGTCTTTCCATCCCAGGCAGGAGGGGAAGCGCCTTTGATCTCCCCCCAGCATCATTCAGGGGTTTGTGTGGCTGATCTGAACCCAGAATTGCCTTCACATGGAAAGAAAACGTACGCACTCCCTGGCCCAGGGACTCTGCGACAGTTCTCTCCATTCCTGTTTTTCCTGATCCCGATATTTTATTTCCCGTGTTGTTTACTGAACAGCAAACCAAATCCACCGTGCTGTCCAATTCTCTCCACCTTCCTCCCTGCCCCCGCTTCCCTAATAAAAGGCTTGTCATTGTGAGTCTCGGCAGTGTGCAAATTAGAGTTTTGTATGAAAGCGTTTATAGCCATTTCCTTTTTACATTGTTGCCTGCTTTTTTCTAGTTGAAAATATTTGGTTTCTTTAAAAAATACGTGCAAACTGAAAATGAATGTACCCTCTGACTCCAACGCTTTACTTACTCAAAACTCAGCGGTTTAAAAATGCAGTTGCTCAGGCTACGAGCATAAGTTCCTTTCCTGTCCCTTTTTCTATTTCTTCGACACAGGATATGGCCTTTGCTGTTTCACAGCACAGCTAATTAAGTCCTAAGCTCGTAGTCTAAATCACACTGTCTGCTTGTTAGGTGGTGCGAACATCGTTTTTTTTTTGTTGTTGTTGCTTGCTGCTTTGTGCCTCTGCAGCAATTTAAGCTGCAAAAAACAGTCACCACACGGAACATCATCATCAATAATAACCAGATTTAAAAATTCCACGATGACTTAAAGGAATCAAAAGCTATATGTGAATTTTATGTTGTCTATATGTGTTAATCTCTCTCTGACTTAATTATCGAGAGTAGTTAACATGACAAAAGAAAAAAACATGTGAAAATAGTAGAGAAAATAAGTCAACAAAGTAGATTGTGTTCAGAGTCTGGTAAGAGATTGCAAACCCATCCATCAAGAGCCGCGGGAGGGTTCGCGGCTGCCTCGTGGGCTGAGAACGTGGCTCCCACCCGAGGCTGCTTTGGATCCACGTGATTCTCCTAGACCAACGCGCTGCTGCAGCCACTGAGCATCATCCCTCCGGGCACCGGCTTTGCCTTCCCATAGGACCCAGGCGGGAAAAGTCAACATAGGCTTCCATGCCCCTGGCCGAGCAGGGAGTCCTCTAGTTCTGGGGTCCTGCCAAGCAGAGGCCCCGTTTGAGACCTGAGGGGTCAGGGGGCATGTCTGGGGAGATCAGATCTTTGGATAATCCCGGGAATGATGACCCTGGGCTATCCGGATCCTTCAAAGTGATTCCCGGGCAGAGCTAGGGAGAAGAGACTGGAGCAGCGGGAGAGACCCCAAGGGGAGAGGCTCAACGCCGCTGCTGGCTTCGGGCTGGAGGATGAGCCCCCAGCCGCGGGACGCAGGCCCGTCCTCCGAGCGGGAAAGGCACGGGGACAGAGTCCGCTGGAGCCCCCCGCAAGGACCCAGTGTGGTGACGCCTCCCCTCGAGTCCAGTAAGACTGATGTTGCGCTTCTGACCTCGGGCTGTGAGGTCCCATACTGGGGTTGCCAGCTGCTAACACATCATTTCTGGACACCTAAAAACACCCCCTAATATGGGGACAGTCACCCTTTAAGTCCCATACCCTGAGAGTAGCAGAAGGAACCCCTGTACAGACACCCCAATTTTGCACCCCCAAAACTGTGAGACAACGCGGCTGTGAGGTTACAGCTGTCCGGCCAAGGAGCACACTTGCGATTCTGTAGCTTGAGAAATGCTCTGGCAACTCTTGGAGATGAGTCTGGAAGCTCGCTGGCTAGAGCGCCCTGGTGGAGGAGCACCCTGAGCTGGGAATGAAGGGACGGGGTCGACAGCCCCAGGCGCTTTAGCGGGAGCAGCTGTGACGAGGACAGGGCCAGCAAAGCTGTGATTCAATACTTTGTAAACAAGCCGGCCCCAGACCGTGGTGGCACCCTCCCGAAGGAGCGGCCGCAGCGAGCCACACAGGAGGCGGGCGGGTGCACGGGGCTACTCTGTCGCAAAGGGCCTGAACAATTTTAAAAGAGGAATATAAGAGCTAATGAACAACTCGGCACGCATTTGTCCTGCCAAATCTCGCCCATTTCCCTTAAAGAAGAGGGTTCTCTTGTGCATTGATTTACATGCAACGCTGTGTCTCCCCACATTCAACTTTAATGGTCACCAGTTTAGGTTCCTGTGGATTTTTTTCTACTAATAATTTTCACTATGAACTTGACAGTGGTGTCTTCTTTTTATCACTTTTAAAATCATCTTTTATTTAAATATGAAAAGACAAAGGAAAAAGCAAAAAGGAAACGTGTACTTACACCACGAAGATCAGCCTGGTTGACGATTAAAAAATGCAATATTTGCATTGAGTTGGAAAGTCCACATTGTAGAGAAAGCCGTCAAGTCAGGGGAAAATTCTCATTTTCCAGCCTCCGCTGCTCCTCTCTTCAAGATGACCACTTCGTTTCTGCTATTTCACACAAAACAGTTGCAGCAAAATGATGTCTTTTCCTTACTTGCATTTTTAGAAAATTTTGAACAGCGGTGGGAACATGGAGGAGAAAAGCCCACCCTCTCGCCAGCTGGATGCACCTAAGATGGGGTTCATGTGCTCCCCCTCAAACTGGAGGGCCCATGTGTTCTCTTTCACAATAGGGAAATAGCTTATTTTATCAAACCTTGTAAGTCATTCAGATTTTTCAGATAGGGGGAAAGCTGTCCTAACACCCCTTTGATCCTGAAATCGTGCTCGCAGATGCTCTCCTAGGAGCTACTTGGACGTGCAGAGAGACCCTGATGAATAATGACGTCTGCGGCGGTGATGACAGACGTAGGAAATGACCCACCGCCAGCTGGGACAGTGCATGGTGACGCGTCTCCACATGGGGACATGTTACATGAGCTCTAAAGCGTTTGCAGAAGAGAGCGTCACCATACCTGAGCGTGTGATTCTGCAACAAGACAAGAGTAGGGTCTCCGGCTATGTACAAAGAGAGCCCGGGGTCTACAGCAAACCCTGACAAAACCAGAATAAACTGACATTCTACTTATTAAGAGCAGTTCTTTCTGAGGGGTGGGAAGATGTGTTTTCTAACTTTTCCATTGCACAAAATGAATGAACATTCAATATAAATATTTAATTAAAATCACCCCATAACGTAAAAAGGTTGCGATCACATTTCTCTGCAGAACCCAGCAGGCAGTGGCAATCCTGGCAGGGGGGAGTCAAAGGCCGGGCCAGGAAGTTCTCCCCAAACTTCTTGGTGTTCTGCTGGGCTTGGAAGGCAAATCAGCTGCCAAGTACAAAGCCGCTAATGACACCATCAAAATTCAGGTCAGATGCTAATGTATCAGGCTGTTTTTCTGAAAAACTGAATCTTTAATTTGAAATTTAAGCAGTCATAGAAGTGGGCATGAATTGCCTGCATCACCCACATCTCTTCAGAATTCAATCGCTCTCAGCAATCCCTGGGGACAAGGAATAAAATAAGGCTCCCATCCTCTGATTTTTAAGACTTCGATTGACTCCGACAGGGATGTCACTGCCTCGAGTCTGCGTAGACGGTGAGCGCGCAGGACCTGCGCACGGTCCAAAGCTCCAGCTTTGATGGGGAAGAAAGCTCTGTGTCTAGCCAGGGCTGAGCGCTCTGTGTAGCCAGGCCATGTCTAAAGGAGGCTTCACAAGTGCGGAGCAAGCACAAATCAAAAGTTACCGCAGAGAGACAGACAATCACAAACGCCATAAACACAGGCCTCCCTCCCCGCGCTTACCCTTCTGGGTACATGAGCGATAAAAGGCCTCTGTCTTGAGTTTTCTCCCTTTTTCCTCGGCAAAGGTAAGTGAACACTGGGCTTTTGTGGTTTCCTTCCAGCCAACTCATTTTGCAGAAAGGGAGAAGGAGTAGCTGAGCAGTTGAAGAAATTCTACCAAGCAGGCTTGTTTTTCTTATTTTTAACTTCTGATTTCTGGGAAAGATTTGTGCTTATGGTAAGGTCTGTTTTCAGAAGTAGGGCGCATTTGTAAATGGGCTGGTTGTGCTGGAAATGATATATAGGGCTCTCCCGTGTGTCAGGCTTTGAGAAGAAGAGAGTGACTTTGAAAAACAAAGCAAAAGCAAATACACCCTTTTTTTATTTTGAGAGATTCCAATTTTTGAGAATTTATTTTTACATACTCAGAGGCTAAATACGAGTGGGATTGTTTAAAAAGTTGTGGCATATCAAGATTTAAAATTTCTCCTTCCTAAACTGGTATTAGATCAATTAATGTGGTTCACAAAAACAAAACAAAGCAGAACTAACGACTCTGAACCCAGGGCGTGCTCGTGACTGAGGAGGCTGGGCAGGGCGGGCGTGTTCCTGCTCTCTCAGGCCTGTGTGTCTAGAGCTTCCTGTAAAGATGATGGGAAGATGCTACCTTCACTTTTGACTATTTCATAGTCAAGTTCAGACCCTGCTCTTTGTGCCACAATTATCGATGGCGTCCGGTGTTGTCACTGCCAGTTTATAGCCAAATGTGTGACATTTCCACCAGGATCAGTGTTTCATGCTGTGTGATTTTACAGCTTCCCCATGTGGCTGTTGTTATCAGCCCCATTTTTTCCCGTGGACCATGGAGGTCCAGCAAGGTGAAGTGATTCACCCCCTCCTCGGGGCAGACAGCAGAAGTGAGGGGCCTTGACTTTGGTGCTCTCCACTCCGAGTCTGGGTTTCTCAGCGTGGCCAGAGGCGGGGGAAGGGGAGCATCTTTGCAATTCTTAGAAAAAAAATCCACGGTTTCAAAACCAGAAACTCTGTTTAAAACCTGCTTTTCAGTTGATCGGATTCCACGGGGGTGGCCTCCACCAGGGATGGGGTGTGATGAGAATCAGGGAAGTGTTAGTAATGGGGTACCGCCCTGTGGTCCCCCCAGGCAGCTGCAGGGGTGCGAGCAGAGTGGCAGTGTCTCCCCTTCCAGACGAGGCGGGTGGTGGGATGAAGAGGCGAGCCCTCCCCAGTTCCTCTCTCCTTCAGCCCCCCAAATAGCTGAAGGATCACGTGCATGGCTGCTTCCTGCTGATTCTTTCCCTAATACCTTTTTTCCATCCTCTTACCACCCAAGCTCAGACCTTCATCACCTCATTCTTCATCACTTTAATAATGCCTAATTTCTCCTTTTTGGACTGCTTTCCCACCCACATTCAGCCCCGGCCCATAACACCAGCTAATTAATTTTCCCGAAACACTTTGATCATGTAACCACTCTGGCCTCAAAATGCTAACAGCCCCTCTGGCCGCTGGACAAGGCTAACTTTTCTCAGCCTGGCACGCGGGTGGTGCTGACCTGGGCTGTCGGCTTGCTGCCATCGTGGCTGTGGACAGGCAATTTGCCCCGATGTTGTCACTTCCCAAGTCTTGTTCTGACTCTTGAGCAAAAACCTCTCTTCTCTCTGTCATACCAGCCAGGCCACATCCCCCAGTCCGGCTGGAATTCACCTCTGTCATCCCGCTGCCCCTCGAGACGTGTCCACCCGGAAGGACACGCTAACCCCAGCCCAAAAGCCAGGTGTGTCAGGCTCAGAAGCAAGCGGAGAGGGGCCTGGGCAGGGCAGCGCTGAAGGCAGGACAGGGCAAGGGGGTGTGTCGTGCAGCGCTCTGAGAGGTGCAAATGTCACAGCGCGTCTCCTGGGACTAGGACGGGGAGGGCGAGGTCCAGGAAGGCGGCCATGGGATGGGCGGGCGTGGGTGTCACTGTGGCCTTCACTTCACCGAGTTGACCTGGATTGACCCAGAGCAGCTGTCAGCTGAGGTTACAGCAGTGCCAGGCGGGGTCTCTGCGTCACTGACCATGTGATGGGACACTCCAAGGCAAGGATTACTCTGGAACCTGCAAGAGTTCAAAATCCTTTAAAACCTGAGCCTTTAAGGGGGAGACATCCTGGCTCTGGTGACTGTCAGACGGCCACTTCCACCTCGGGGCTGGGGGGTCGGGCCTGCTTCCGGCCATGCCACCTTTTGCAAACCCGCAGCTGAGACCTGGGCCCATCCCACGCAGGGTGACCTGGTCCTTCGCCGTGGTTCCAGCAGCTACAGATGCAGGCCCACGTCTCTGGACTGCAAGTCCTGGAGTCTCGGTTTATTATTTTGAACTCTCAGGAACACATGTACTATCAAGGGGAAAGCTGGTGACTAAACAATATATTGGGAGAAATTCATGGTAATGGCATTTGGCTGAAGTTAAAAGCTTTGTTTTTAATGTTCGTGAAGATCTAAAAGAATCTTGGTTTTTGTTCTCTCTAAAGGTCCTTCTCAGTTAACAGCATAATATCCAATTATGCATCTTAGAAGAATTTAGGGTTGAGAAAACCCAGCTACTATTGGAATCTTTGATTCTGCAGAAGAAGCTTCCTCCCCCCAACCCAGGGCTTATACAACTGAACTCTTCCCTCTGGAATTCCGTTGATTGTCACAGCGTTGGAGCTCGCCTGCAAAGCCACAGGCTCATTACAGTAAAATGCTGCAGCGAAAATATTTGAAAAGCCGAGTGTTGTAGTTGATGTTGTTCATTATTTGATTGGGAAAGGAAAAAAAACCCACAAATCTTTTTCCCTTGATGTGCTAAGGGCACTGGGGTTTTGATATTTATTTTGTGAGGCCGTAGCATTTCAAGCACATCATTTTTATAGGTGTGGGAATCACAAGTCACTAAAATATTTTGATCTTGAAGATAGAAAAAACTACATTATCATTTACTTCGAGGAAGCCGGGGGCACAAGGAGGGTTTGTTTAGTCTGAGCCTTGTGGGGGAGGGGTTGTGCCACCCCTGAATGGCCCCGGGTGGGTGCATCTGAGCGCTGCAGGTGGGACCCCCACGAAGGGGTGAGAGCATAATCGGGGTGCACTTGGGCCTGGGCATTGCGATTGCAGCCTCCTCTGATTTGGTAAGGTCATCCTGTCGATGATGCTTTCCTAGGGCCAGAGAGAGAAGTGGCTCATTTTCTCTTACTGGGAAAATGTTCTTCTCCATTTAGTGAGTCCTCCGTGAAGGCCTTGTTATTGGTTGGGTCAGGCATTCAGAGACCTAGATTTCCATGTTCTAGAGCAGCGTTTCTCAACCTCAGCGCCCCCATACCTGCTTGCAGCTGTGCCTTGGGGGTGTCTGGAGCCTCCCACCAGTAACACCCTCGCCACCGGTGATATGGACAGAAAGTACCTGTTCCCAGGAAGGCGGAGCGGGGCGGGGTCCTCCCCTAGATGATACTTTATTTCTGGGTGCTGATTTACTGTAGCCTAGTTTTAGGAGCTCCAAAAGGCTCAGCGAACATCCTTACATGCTGGGGAGGTCTGGGGGGGTTGCGGTCTGAGCAGCCAAAGAATAGTTTTCTTTGCCATAGGAGTGGTGGCTGAGAGTGGACGCTCTGCAAAGACATTGTCCAGCCTTCTAGGATGGACCTGGAGCGGAACTCAAGGCGCACACGTGCTTTGTAAGAGGTTCAGGAACCTGGGCTGTTCCTGCCCCCCAGGTGGCCCTGCTTGCTTTCATCTGGGTGCAGCGTTTGGCTTCAGGCTTGATCTCGTGAAGATTCAGCGCAGCGTGCTGTCGACCAGGGTGGGTGACCAGGGAGTGAAGACACTTCCTAGCCCCATCCCGCCGACTCCGTCACCAGGCTGTGGTGCCACGTCTGAGCTCACCTCCAGGCCTTTCTGCATGCAGGTCTCCACCCTGCCCCAGGGTCTCAGAATCAGAGCTCGAGTGGAGACCTACTTGTCACCATTGCTTTTAAATTGCTGCCAGTTATGTTAAGGACAGTGGTAGCCTGAAATACATCCTTTGAAACAGAACCTACAATCAAAACATCAATGTTGAGAGTGGAAAAAGATAGACATGAACAGCAAAGAAAGTGCATCTGGCAAAATCAGAAATCCAGACGTTGATTTCTTTCCTTGCTTGCTTGTTTTGATTGAGGTGACATTGGTTTATGACACTGTAGGACGCAGAGGTATAGGATCTCAGCCCTCAGGCTGTGTCACCACCCGCACCCAGGCACGTGGTCCTCCTTAGTGGTCCACTGTGTCCCACCCCGTTTCGCTGTTCCCCTCCCCCTCTGCTGAAGTCAGTCCTACAGGCTATGTTCTAGGGTTCGTCATCGCTTGGTTTATCTGACCCTTTGTTTGTTTCTCTGTATTCCACATGTAAGCGACAGCATCTGGTATTTGTCTTCTCCTTCTGGCTTATTTCACTCAGCATCTACCACCCCCGGCCCCTCCCCAGTGGCATCTATTCAATGGCAGGAGGTCACCCTTTTTGTAGCTGAGCAGGGCCCCTTGTGTGCCCTGCCCGTGTCTCCCCAGGCCGCTCCTCTGCCCCGGCACCCGGGCTGTCTCTGCGCCTGGGCTGTTGTCAGTGGCGCCGCAGTGAGCTCGAGCCAGCGCCTGTCCCTTCTAATCAGTGTTTTGCACTCGTTGGGCAGACACCCAGGAGTGGAACTGCTGGATCGGCTGGTAGATCTATCTTCAATGTTTTGAGAAACTTCTGGCATGGCGAAGGCTCTTCCCCCGGTCAAACAGTCACCTAGGGCATCTGGGAAACGCCGAGATGGTGGCGATCCGTGGGCCCCAGCTTCTCTGAGTATATCAGGGCTGTCCACGAGGAGTCACTTTTCTGTGTCATCCTGAAAACAAGGAGAGATGCAGGGAATCTTCGAAAAGGATGAGTGGGCTCGGGGGACACCCTGCCAGGGCTGGAGAGGGAAGCCCTTGCTCTTCATCATGTGCCGGGTTGTGACATTCACTCAAGTGAGAGTTTGTGGGGGCAGAAGAGGCCCCCAGAGTGCTGACGGTTGCTGGTTCCACGGGCACAAATGTTCCCTCTGTTACCTTACACGTCGGAACGAGCTGAGGATTCGCCACACTGCAGCAAGCGGCACCCTCAGCCCAGGGGCTCAGGTGAGCAGCTGACTCGGAGGCCCTGGGGTGGGCGGACTGTGCTGGGAAACACACGCTTGCCGAAGTTGGAAACCCTGCTCCCTAACAGGCAGGGGCGTGTGGGGTCTGACGTTGTCATCTGTGGTGCGTTCTTGGCCACCAGTGGGGTCAGCAGTGCTTGGAAAGACATGCGCCCTCTCTGGGAGCCAGCGGTCGCTGTGCCCCGGCCCCTGGTCCTGGGGGCAGCCGTCATTAGAAGGGGTGGGGGCCGGTGGGAGCAGCAGGGCTGCTGCCCGGACAGGGAAAGTGGGGGTGTTGGGGTGCAGCCCTCGGGGGACCAGCAGGCGAGCAGTGGGCCTTTGGGCTGTACTGTCCCTGCACCTACTCACCAGAGACTTGGCCGGCCGTCCAGGGCCCCAGGGTGGCGAGGAGGCTGCGCCGGCGGGGAGCCTCTGGGTTTCTGCGCCTGATCGGCCACCTGAGCCCACAAGGGATTCTCTGCGAACTCGCCTTGGGCCCACAGCCTGAATCACCAGCTTGTCCAGGGGCGGGCTCAAGAATGACTTGTAGTTATTTCCAGAAATCAGACTTGCTCTCAGAGGAGGCTCCGCGGTCTCCCAGGCTGTCAGGACAAACAGGCCGTGGTCTTTCACAGCGCTGCCCCCCAAGCCCGGCTGGAGGCCTGGGGTCAGGTTTCTCCAGAGATGGTGCGGGAGTCGCGCCCCCCCAGGCTCCGCAGCCAGGATGACCTGCTGGTGGGCTGAAGGCCGTGCCGGGGGCAGAGGGGCTTGTGGGCTTGTGGGGTGCTGGCTCCCTCCTGAGGAGCGGGTGGGACAGAAACCTGCAGGCCCCCACGTTGGGCTGGCCCGGAACTTTACTCTGGGTGGGAGGGAAGGAGGCAACCGTGACCCCTGTGGCTCCGAGTCACTGTCCCCAGGGCAGGGACCCAGGCTCCGCAAAGTGGTCATTGTCTGTTAGCACAACAGTCCACCTGACGCCACAGCAAGAAAAACCCGGTTCCTGTGCAGACGCTGCCTTTCACGGCGCGGCTCAGCGACGCTGCGGGAGGTCAGGGGAGGCCTTGGGAAGGTGGTGCAGGGTGGATCAGGCTCCTCTGCCCTCCCACCGTTAGGAATGCCTGCCTGATGGGCGCTGCAGTGGTGACCCTGTTGTGTTGTTCACGTCTGTGGGCCATGGGAGGGCATCGAGATAGTCGCCAAGAGAAGCAGAAGCAGAAGAGGCAGGAGAGAGAGGAGGGGAGAGAGCAGCCCAGAGTGAAGACTTGCGGGGGGATTGGGGGCCGACTGGTCTGCTGGCCCCCGGCACCCCCGCCTGCCGTGGACCTGGCCGCTGCACTACATGTAACGCTCGAGAAAGCCACGCAGGGCGCCAGGACTCTCCTGTACCCAGGTCTGCTCGAATCACAGAAACCTGCTCGGTGCCCATCCTGCCCCTACAGTGGCTGGCTGTGCCCCGTCACACCTGGCTCCGGGGCAGCGGTTTGCGGGTCCAGCCCCCTCCGCTGTAGGCGCCCCAGGGCCAGACCAGCACGCGCCCCCCAGCCTGGGCTTGTTCTCGAGGCCCTGCTCGCGCCCTCGTGTCTCCAGGGACCAGCACCTGACGGTGCCCTTTACCCAGGCGCCGTCACCCTGGCGTCCTGGCCCCGTCCCCGGGCCGGCCATGGTCTGGACTCTCCAGACACTTCTGTGAAATCCGACAGTTTCCCGAATGTGTGGGAAGCAGCAAACCGCTTGTTTATGTCAAAAACAATTCTTGTTACAGTTTTGCTTTTTCTTCTAGTCTTTTCCCATGAAAGTTCTGGCTGGGAGCTGCGCGGGGTCCTTGGACTGATGGAGCCTGGAAGCTGGGGCGTCAGCAGTGCGGGGAGTTGGGGGGTTGGGGTGGGGGTTGGGTGGGGAGGGGAGGGGGCAGGTTGGGTTTGGGGAGTAGTGGGGCTGGGATAGGGGAGTGGAATGGGGGAGGCGTGGGGGAGGGAGATTCCAATCGGGGAGGGGGGTGGGCTGGGGGTTGGCCGGATGCTGAGCCCACGGGTCGGGTGGAAACTGGGGGGATCTCTCCCAGGCCAACCTGCAAGTTGGCTGCTTACTGGGTTCCTCTAAGTGTCTGGGCCCATCCCCCCACTTTTCTCAAATCCTCCACCGTGCCCACACCTCCCACCATTTCTCAGGGTAACCGTCTCTCCCTCCACTGCAAAGACCGAGGCGCCCCTCCCCATCTGGGGGTCCCTGCACCTGCTCAGGCTGCTGGACAGGAAGGGGTGGGGCGCTGCTCTTTGATCCAGAGGTGACCCACTGCCCAGTGCCTAGAAACGAGTCTCCCCGTCACCTTCCTCAGCAACCCTCTGTTTTTACACTTTTACTTTCTCTTTCTAGCTTTTCTATTTTTTAATTTTTTCGTCTATTAAAGATGAGCTAACCTATAAGGGTGAATTTGAATCTATGCTTTCCTGAGAAAGGCTCCACCTCCTGCTTCACTCCTGCTGTGAATGGCTCCTTTTGGACAAGTCACCCCACCTGTGGGCCTTGCTTTACCTCCAGATCCCCTCAACCACTGTCAGTCTAGTTTGGGCCCCACACTCCCCACTAAATGTTCAGGGCTGAGGTTCTGGCTTCCTGCTAGGCAGCAATGTGCAGGCGGCAGAAGCAGAGAGAGTGGAGGAGGGGAGCCTGTCAGCAGCAGGCATTAGTCCAGAGAAGCAAGCAGCAGGGAGGCCATGGGGCCGTAGGGCCAGTGGGCCCCAGGGACTGGGTGTTGGAGGGAGTCGGTACCTCTGGGGGCCGGCCATGGGCGGGCAGGATGCATTTTTGGACCTGAGTGCTCATGAAAGGGCTGTGGCCGTCACAGATCTAGAGGCACAGGAGAGGATGTGAGGGTAGCTGGCTTCCTTCACTTTACACATGCAGGGTTGCTGGGACAGTTGGACGACAGGAGACAGGATGACAAATCTGCAGATTTGTGGGGTCTCGAGACTCGAGAAGGAGGTGACAGTGGGCAACACAGACTTTCAAGTCACAGCCTGGCATCCAGGGGCAGGAATCACTGAGCAGCTCAGCCCTGGCCCAGGAACACGCTGGCTCCATGTTCCTCATGCTGACCGTTTTGGGGGCTCACTTGAGAAGTCTCACACATCGGGAAAATGACAAGATGTCAACCCTTTTTCTAGCCTATGGGTCCCTGTCCTGCCAGGTGTGCTTTGCTTGCATGAGCCCTCCTGCCTTGGATGCAATGGGCCCTGTTTTCTACCTAACGCTTTCATAAGCTGGGCACACAGCGCCCCATAAGTTATCCGCTTACTGCCTCAACAACAAGTTGAAGCTACTTTAGTAAAGCTCGCGTCTCCTAAAATCCTTCTTGAAGCAGGGTAAATAAATACCCCACTAAACAAAATCTAAATGATTTGCTGACATCATTTGCTCCCTGTTGGGATATTATATTTACGTGATTAGCAGTCCGTGTTTCCTCTAGTCCTGTTCTATTTGGCTAGCAGCAAGGAAGGAGCTAAGAACCCCTGAATTAATTGTGCAGGTGCCTGAGTATTCCTCTGTATAGAAGTTGCTATGTTCCTTAATAGAATAGTTTAATAAAAGCTATTTCCATGGCTATTGGTGGAGGTCTAATAGTTGACAGAAAAATAGAATAAGAGAATAGCTTAAGGAAAGACATTTGAATGACAGCAAATGCGATTCAAGCGAGGCCGAACCCGGGACACCCCTCCAGTCCACAGGACTTGCTGTTTCTTAACCTTATTTATAGTCTGGATCATGAATAAGAACAGGAATGAGACATTGAGTGGGGGTGGAGAGTTAGCGTTCATGCTTCTTATTTTCCTGCAAAAGGGAAGAACCTAACACTTAAGAGTCATAAATGAAATTTTGAGGAGCTTTAGTAGGAGCTTTAAAATCATCTTTCTGGAACTGTCTTAGATGAGGATCGACAGCTCACTCGTCTGGCTGAGCAATCAGGAGAAGAGGGTTGCAGGCGTGACTGCAGGAATGATGATCTTCATTTATAGCTGGGCTGTGTGATGGGGCAGGATTCCTGTGCATTAGAAAGAATCTGGATGGCAAGCTCATTTCAGGATTCAGGAGGGTCTGGCAGCCACCCGCAAATTATATGCTTGGAAATTCTCTCAGCTGCAAAGCTTCTATGTAATATAACTTTAATGATAAGTCTCCTCTCCAAGTTTAGCCTTCTTTTGTTATTAAAACCGAGACGATGTGGTTAATTCCGTGTTCTGATTAACACCGATCTTGAGTTACCCACTTTCAAATAGAAAAGGGCATCAGTAATGGGGGAAGCATTCCAGGGGATGTTTGTCCTAAACACGGTTATGTTTCCAGGAGGGGCATGTGGAGAAGTATGTTGTCATAAGCACAAAGCTCCCGTTTTCGGATGCACAGAGAGCCAAACTGAGTCGGGGAAGGGGGTGGTGGTCAGACACGAGGAGGGGCTCCCCCGCTCATCTTCGCGTCCAGGTCTCACTACGTTGGCAGTAGCAGGGGCTCTGTGGTTGACTGCGATGCAGTGCACATCATTTTAAATGATAACATCCCTCCAGCGGACTGTAGCGGGTCCTCCCAACCACGCTTCTGGCGAATCTTTTATTCATGAACTCAACGACTGTTTATTTATATATATTTTTTAAAGATTTATTTATTTATGCATTCAAGAGCTGGGGTACAGGCCAGAGATGTGGGGGTGAGAGGACTCACCAGAGACAGAGCGGGGAGCAGAACAGGCAGACTGACTGAAACACACTGCTGAGGGGAGCAGTGGGCAAGACAGGAGAGGTCTGCTGTGCCATGTGGGTTGCTCCCTGGAGGGCCCGGGATCGAACTTGTGCTGCAGAGGCTGTAGCTTGCTTCACAGTGCGGTGCTTAACCCCTTGCACCACCAGGGAGGCCTCTCAACGCCTGTTTTAATGGATTAGTTTAGACTCAGTGTCTTTGTGACACTGTGGAGATTTTGTAGCAATTATTTTGTTCTTAAAATGCTTTTTGGTGTCCATCTACATGATGGTAAGAAAGGGAGGAAATCAGTACCAAGTAAAGGGTTCTGTGGGAGGCTGTTCACGCTGAGCCCAACGGTGCAACGTGCAACATGTGACCTTCCTGGGCTGCAGGCTCGAGGGCGCTATGGAGCCCCCGTTACATGGGGGACGCACAGAGGCCGCTGCGCCCGCCTGGAGGAGACCTGTGCTCCTGATTCACTCACTCGTGTGCCCAGGAGACCTACAAAGTCATTGTTGACATGGATGCCCAGACTGACCCCTCCTGCTCGGTCATTCGGGGCTCTGTGTTGGTGATCGTGCAAGTGTCTTATGAGTAAGGTGTTCAAATGCCTTATTTCAAAGTTAAAAATGGTGACCTGGTGGCTGAAGCAAATGTTAAGCATTAACCAAACACCAAATTAATCACTCTACTTGCAAAAATACTCCCTGATGTCTTACTTTGAAAAAAAATCAAATTTATTGCTGCCCCTTTGGATGCTTTTGAGGAGAATCAAGGAGGTAAATATTTGGAGAGCACAGGGAGCCTCCCAACCTGCTCGCTGCCATGTTCTCAGTGCCTAAGAGAGTGCAAGACACTCAAGCCATGTTTGTTGAACGGCTGTTAGATGGGATGAGAGATGAGGAGAGAGGGCTGGGTCCATGGCTGCCGAGTCAGCACTTTGACACCTTCCTTGTCTTGTCTTGTGCATATTTGCTCTAATCTTTAAACCTGCTTTTAATGTCTGTAGGGTAAATGATTTTCAGGCTTTTCTGCCCTCCTGCCATTGGGATTGCCCTGCCTGATAGGGTGCCTGCATTTTGTTACACCGTTATAAGTTATGTTGCTCACTTCTGTGAGCCATGGAAGCAATATTGAGATATTAGCCAAGAGAAGCAGAGGCAGGAGAAAGGAGAGAGGCAGGAGAGAGAAGGGGAGAGAAGAATTCAGAGAGCCCAGAGTGAAGACTTGCCAGGGGCTTGGAGGCTGCCTGGCCTCCTGTTTCCCCAGCACCCCTGCCTGCTGTGTAGCTGGTTGCTGCACTACATGTAAAAGCTCAATAAAAGCCAGAGAAAGCCACTGAGGGCTGCAGGACTCTGCTTTACCCGTCTCGTCTGCTCAGATCATAGATATCCTGCTCTGTGCCATCCTGCCACTACAATGTCCCTCCTAGGTATGAGGCCCTGAATGAGCCACTACCAAGCATATGACGATAATTAAGAAGATCTGACGTCCTTGTATTTTCTCATGACTTGTAGTTAATTTAATTATTTATCCCCTTAAACAATTGCTATTCCTTTTATAAGGTCTGGGTTACTATTGAATTATTTCTGAAAATAGTCCTGTTTCAAATAATTCCCTTCAATGTACCTTGTAGTTAGAAGTAAAGACCAAGCAGTTAAAAATAGGAAGAGTCTAAGCTGATCAAAAAGGTTCAATCATATGGACCATTAATTCCTAAAGGTAGAGTTTCCCACTGAGGACATTACATTGTGGAAAGAACAGTCTAATAAATATCCCCTTAGATACTGCCGAAGAAAAATAGCTGATACCAAATTGGCTAAAGGAAGATTCAGTTATAAGATCTTTTGAGAATAAAGTTTGAAGAGATAATATAAGAATAGAATTATTAATGGATTTCATTGCAGGAGCTGATATAAATAGTTATTACATTGTGTGACCTGGAGCCCAGTAAAATAAAATCTTTTAGTCTTGAAGTTTCAGATTACCTTTATGCCTTAATACACTTTAAAGCTTAAAACATTTGACTTAACCAACATCAAATACTCCTTAATGAATATGAACCATTCAGGAAGAAAACATGAATCCTAATAGATTCCAAGTTGAAATGAGAAGGAGCATTAAAGTCATTTTGTCCAAATTTCCCATCTTCTAGAAAGGAAATTGAGGTCAAGAGAGGTCAGGTGACTGATTCGGTGTCACACAACCAGGGCACATAACTTGTACTTTATGGCTCTATTTCCACTGAGCGTTAATAAGTCATCATCCTGCTCAGAGCCCTGGATGTCTGAGTGGTCGAAGTTAACGCCACGAGCTCAGCTTATTCCTCTGCAGACCTTCAGGACTGTGGCTGCTCCCAAGTCAGAACTGACTGGAATCTCCCTGACCCTACTGCCAGGTAGTATTTGTCTGACCATAGCAAAATATGACTAGTTGATAATTATCTGAATTTAAATTCACTCGATCCAAAGAGGGACTTACATCCCTTTAGCGCGTTATCAGTGACTAATTCATAAGAGGAAATCCAATTTTATCATATTAACCAAACGCTCCTCATCCTGGAGACACTCCTGGGGCATATTTATTCTCACTTAGTTCATTTCAGGACCCACATCACAGGTGAGGAAACTGAGGCCCAAGGCAGGTCTCGGAGCCAGTTGAGCAGAGGGACTCTGGTGCCCATTCCAGTCTGGTCCCACGACGGCCAGTTTGATGTGTGAACCCAGCCAGGCTGCGGCTCTTGGTCAACTACCAGTCTAGAGAGTGCGGTGAAGACATTTTCCAGATGAGGTTAACATGTATTTATTTTATATTTTATTTGCTTGTATTATTTATTTTTGTATCATTGTGATGTTGGCTTATAATATCATACAGGTTTCAGGCGTATAGCCTCATGGTCCAACATCCGTATACAACACATCACAGTTGCCTCAGGAAGTCCAGTTCCCGTGCTCTGCGCAGCACTACCCTTTACCTCTGGGGAAGACAGGCCCCCCTCCCCCTCATCAGTCAGTTTTCAGTCTTACGAGAAAAAGTGTGGTTTCTCAAAGAAGATAGAATTCTCCTCAAGATGGCCGATGGAAACCCAAGTCTTCATCTTGCTGCCCCGCAGAATTGGGGCTCCGGACTATCACATTAACTCTCGTAATGCACAACAAAGTCAGCTTAGTCTGATGACCTGACTTCTGGATTTGGATTAGCCAGAGCCCACAGTGATATAGGCCAATTCACTGCCATCTATCTGTCTGTCCCTCCCTCCATCCATCCATCCACCCATCCATCCTCATATCTACCCACCCACACATCCCTTTATCTATCCTCTTATCCAACTGTCTCCACCCTATCTGCGTACACGCCTGTCTACCGCTCACTGATTTTTCTCTGGAGAAAACTCCTCCTTCCATGTACTTTCTGTTGTCCTAAAGCTGGACTTCTGCTTCGGGGCTGGAGATCTGGCTTAGGACAGACCGTCCTTGAGAGAAGGGCATTCAGAGAGACCCTGCTTTACAGAGGGGCCTGGGGGTCAGAGCCGGGGGAGGGAGGGGTTGTCCCAGGGGTTCTATGCCACAGAGCAGCTCACGGAAGAGCAGCAGCAGGAGAGAAATCCCAGACACCTTCATGAAGGGGACATAGGAGCGCGAGGATGAGCCTCAAGCGAGGGCATTTCCAGGAGAAGCAGCTGGGCCTGCATGTATAATTAAAAAAGAAAACACATAGCATGATATTTTGCAGGATGCCTTTTGAAAAGGACAAAAACCTACTTTTCCTCTTATCCACAGCAAAGAACATCAACACTTTGGTGAATAGGAAGGAATTTAGATTCTGAACTAAACGCTTTAATGAGGGACAGATAATAAGTGTGAATTGAAACTAATTGGTGTTTCAGATCACTGAGCTGGCTGAAAAACCATTTGTGATGAGGTCTATATAAGTTAACAGTCGATTTTAAATGCCTAATTAAACATCGTTCTGTCCCTAGTGAGAATAAAAAATGTATTGTCGCTCAACGCACTGTACTTAACCGAGTGATGAAAGCCCGCCAGCCCCAGCGTGCCATGTGCGTGTGGTCAAGACTTTCTTCCCGGACTAGGCTGGCGGGGCCTCGATTCATTGTACCAGGTACAGAGGGGAGTCGGGTCCCGGGGTGAACACGCATAAGGAGCTAATGTGAGAAAAAGCCACGAGATTCTTCTTGAACAACCAGGGAAAATGAAGAGGCCAGGTGAGAGGTGGCTCACTCCCGGCTGATCCCCACCCTGGGGTAATTATCCAAAGCATATCAATAAGGGGACTTAAAACGCGCTGGCTTGGGCTGCAAGCATTACAAGCAAAAGTATTTGCCGTGAATTGTATTCGGAGAGATCAAGGTGTAGTGCTTGTAACTTCATCTTACTGCTGGCTGAAACCCTTGGCATTCAGTTAGAGGGCGCTGAGCCCCGCCTGGCAGACCAGTCCTGCCGAGGGTCATGAGGGCCCCCGCCCAGGAATCATATCCCGGGTTTCGGGCCAGAGGCTGTTCTGAAATGGAGTGATTTTTAAAGGAAAGGGCCCAGGACCGCCTGTCTGCTGCTGAAGGGGTCTGATGAGAGACCAGTTGCTCTTTTCTTCTCCTCCCCACACCGCACCCCATCCCTCCTGGCCCCTAGAGGAAGGGGTGATGCCCTGGTGTAGAGCAAGGGTCATATATGGTTTCACACCAGCAGCTACACATGAGTTGCAAAAACGTAGTTTGTATGATTACCCTCCCTAAGTGTTTCCAGGGTCACTGGCGTGACCTCTTGCCAGGAGGTAAGCGAACCCTCCTCACCCCCCCACCAAATTCCTGAACACACACAAGAAGCCAAAACCACCCTGAAGACACTTAGGGCAAAAGAGAATTACTTGGGTCATGAGCGCGTGGGGACAGACTCTTCTCAGGCAGCCGAGACCGCGGAGGGCGGAGGCTGTGGCAGGACGTGGTGGCCAGTGTCCGCGAGGGACCAGCCCTGGTGGAGGGACAAGTGCCAGACTGACCCGAGGGGGGAAAGCCAACGCTGCCCCAAAATGAACAGCGAAGTAAGAAAATCAGTCCATATATTTAGCCAGAAAAAAGACAAAGGAAGAGAGGACGGCAGCGTAGTCGCTTCCAATGACTGTGTCTCGGTGGGTTTCCACCTGCCTCTTTCTGCCGCCTGCCTGAGTCCTACAGCCGTGACGGCGGGGCCACACGTGGGCATGCAAGGCTCTGGGCTACTGTGTATTTATTTATGAGGTTTGTGTGCTGTGCCATCTACGATCCGGCTCTTTTTGCTTTTTAGACCCTGGCGGTTCTGATTCCTGAGAGCGCAGGCTTGTCCAGCTGAGCCGGAGTGTGTCAGTCTGGGGAAGACGGAGGCCTCCCCGGTGCTCCCTGCCTCCCTCTGCAAATCGAAGCAAGCATTTGCCTCTCCAGCACCCGGCTGCGGCTCGCGTTCACACCCATGTCTGCTGAGCGTGTCTGTCTCTAACGCCCGGCTCTGGCGCATTTCCTCAGTCCTCCCCGGACCACAGCCCCGGCCTGGTTCTCCTTCTGAGCTGGCTGAGACCCGGGGCTGCGCGTTTCCACCTTTCCTCACCTCAGCGGGTCAGCCCAGCCCTCCGGCTGCTTTAAGCCCATGGGCTTCCTCTGGAGGTGTCCGGGTGAAAAGGTCTGAAGCTTCTAATTCAAGTCCTCACTGCTTGCTGAACACCCCTCAGACCAAGACTCTCTGGGCCAACATTTTGATGGAACTTTGTTCTGAGACCATTTCCAGCCGCCTTGCCACACTGAGTTACGTGAATGTCCCCGCAGAAGTCAGCAGGAGAACAGGGCTGAGGTGCCCTGTCCCGTCTCCTCATGGACAGAGAAGCAGGGAACCCCCGTCCTTAATGAGTGACACCCTGCCCCTTCCATAAACCCTTCCAGGAACCCCAAGACATACCTGGACACTGCCCTCCCCGCCTTCAGGCTCCTGGCGCTGGCCAGGCCACGAGCCCTCTGTTAAAGTGAAAAGCTTCCAGACACCTGCTCCCAGTGTTTCCGATTGTTCTTTACTTCTTCACTGTGATATTTGCTTTGACGATTTCCCTTCCTACAAGGGCTGTGTCCTGTAGGGGCTCGTTCCAGCCTCGATAAAGAGCTGGAGAGGTCAAGAAAAGCATCAAAGTGACGCAAATATTTCAAGCAAGAATGCCACACCAGGTGATAGGGAGCCTTAGCTTCTCCCTAACACATTTTTTTTTTTCCAGAATGAGAAGACAGTGAAGCAGCTATGGAGAAGCTCCAAATTACAAGGAAATAATAGCAATCGTTTCATGCACATTTTGCTTATAACTTTTGCACACCTTTTCCTGAGATGCTCTACTACCCGGAGCTAATAATATCATTATAAATCTCTAACCTTGTTATATTTCTAGAGATGAAGCTGCATCTCCACACATGAAACATTTGCTCTTTGAGCTTCTAGCTGATCATTTAAAATGTATTTATCTAGGGCCTCCCCGGTGGCGCAGCGGTTGAGCGCTGGGTTGCGAAGCTGCCCGCGGCCTCTGCAGCGCCGGTTCGATCCCCGGCTGCTCCCCAGCTACTGGAGGAGGGTCCCACATGGCGCGCAGACCTCTCCTGCCGCCCGCTGCTCCCCTCAGCAGTGTGCTTCGGTCCTTCTGCCTGCTCTGCTCCCCGCTCTGGCTCTGGTGAATTCTCTCACCCTCCCGCGCTTCTGACTGTACCCCGTGCATGTATAAACAAAACAAACAAACAAACAAATAAATAAATAAAATAAAACATGCCTCTATTAAAAAAAAATAAAAAATAAATAAAATGTATTTATCTAGAAGGAGAAACCTAAATGTATAGTAGCCATCCTTGGGGTTTCAGCATTAAGGCAGATTTCTCATATTTTTAAGGATGTTAGGGACGAAGGGCTAAAATGAGATTTTTAACTATAATGTAAAATAAACGGTAACTCCCCTGTGGTTGTTACTGTCGTACCCTGCTGATTTTAATAACGTGAAGTAGGTTTCATGATAATAAAGTCCACATGAAGAACCTTTTAAAAGGTGAGGAAGCCAAGGCAGGCTGCACGCCCTTTCACACGCACCACGGCGTTCAGGCCAGCGAGCTGTGGGCCAGGCCGGCGGCCTCCCCAGAGGGCGTCCTGTCTGCCCCGAGCGGCTCCTTAGCAAAGAACGTTGCATATCCCTAGTCCAGCATCAGTAAATCAGAATGATTTACACAAGACTTGCCCTGTGTTTCAAGGTTTCCATTCACGTGGGGACAGTTGAGAGTCATAAGAAAAACTTCACATACAAAAAGAAAAGCAGCTGGCAGCTTCCCCGCTGATGGTGTTCCAGGAAGCAGCCGAGGCAGCTTTCGCTGCGCACCTGACGAGGGGTCCGTGGGGACGGTCTCAGAGAAACCCAGAGCAGGCCTTTCCAGCCAGCGGCGCAGGCCTGAGTCTTTTCCTCTCCCCGCCCTGCGTTTCAGGCTCTGTCCTTCCTCCTGCAGGGGGTTCCTACCCCAGGAGGATGAGGCTCTCCACCTGCGGAGAACTGCTCGTCTCCCTTGGCCTGCAGTTCTGAATGTTCTTTAGACCTTCTCAGTTATTTCACGATGCGAGTTACCTTCAGAAATGTGATTTCTCTCCAGTATTCCTCTCACTGGCTTCTTCCTGACAAACGACGGGGGTTTGCATGGTTCTGCTGTCCCGACGCACCTCAGCTCACTTCTTCTTCAGGCCGCCTTGGCTGTTGGCTGACAAGGTGGTTTAAACTCACGGGGAAGCCAGCCACGCAGGTCCCTGACGAGCGCACGTTCTGGTCCTGGCTGAGCCACAGCAGTGAGGGAGGGGCTGTCTCCTTGTGGATGCTGCCCGCAAGGGGAATCACAGGCAGGGACCTTCCTCTTGTCCCCACCTCCCCCAGCAGCTCAGTCCCATCTGGAGCACGGGAATGAACAACAAGCTGCGGGGCCTCCCTGGTGGCACAAGGGGTGAAGCACAGCACCGTGAAGCTGTCCGCAGCCTCTGCAGCACAAGTTCCATCCCTGGCCAGGGGGCTACCCACAGGGTGCAGCAGACCTCTCTTATCTCCCCACTGCTCCCCCCAGCAGTGGATTTCAGTGGATCTGCCTGTTCTGCTCCCCACTCTGTCTCTGGTGAATCCTCTCACCCCTGTACCTCTGGCCTGTACCCCAGTTCTTGTATGCATAAATAAATAAAATGTTTAAAAATATATACAATACCTCCCCTTTAAGGTTTATATATTTTATATTTCTGTACTTTTTATTTTAAATTAATTTTAGGCTTAGGAAAAGGATAATTATAATAAATTAAAAAATAAAATTAGCAGGCAACTATTAATCAGAGACACACTGCTGGGGATGAGGAGCAGAGGCATCAAACAGGGTTGGGAAGAGCACAAGGGACTCTGGCGATGGTGCACGGGCGAGTGGGTGGTGGGGATTTTACAGGGATTACACCTGAGAGGAGAAAGCATGCACTGTACAGGAAGAATAGTGTCAAATATGTATATAAAATAAAAAATACATAAACTAATTTTAGGCTCACAGAGGATTTTGGAAGCCTTGCAGACTTCCCCAGGTCCCCTGAGTGGCTCCTGCTGCCTGGGGCCACATCTTACATAGCCCCAGGAGGCCAACGAGGAGACCTTGGGACTGACTGAAATGCAGAGACAAGGCCACCGGCTTTCTAGCCTGGTCTCTTGGCTCCTTCAGTGCCCTGTTCCAGACTCCATGTTGCGTTTATCTATTTGTCCTCTTCATCCCCTCTAAGCAGTGACCATTTCTGCTCCCTTGGCTCCCTTGGCCACATCCCTGACACTTTGAGGGACCCCAGTCAGTTATCTTGTTGCTTGTTTTCAAGGGGGTTTGCTGTTCCCTCTGTGTTGAAGGGCATGACTCTTGAAGTTCATGCCACTCTCTAGCTTGGACTCTGGTTATGGAGGTGACCACAGTCTGGGCTAAGCATAGAAGACCCTAAGTCCTTCAGCTTCAAGTGGACATCTCTATCCCTGAGGACCACTCGCCTGGATGACACCAAGTCTTGGTTTTTGCAGGTATGACTTTGATCCAGGATCCCCTTGTGATTAGGGTACTCTATAAAAAGTCTCTAAGCAAATTCAAAACATCTGGAAATAACTGCATGTGTAAGAGTGAGAGAAATTGCTTCAATGAGTCGACCAGATCTGGGTTTGATTAGTGTGTGCCTGCCTCATGGAGACAGAGATCTGGGACTTGGGGTGCAATAGTAATGGCTAATAACAGCAAACATTATCTAGTAATTACTGTGTGCCAGGAGTGGTGCTAAATGCTTTACCTAAATGATAATTCCTCATACCCATCCCTTGAGGCAGGTAGGAAATTGCAGACATGAGCAGGTAAATAATTTGCTGAGAGTGGTTAGTGTGGAGAAACTTACCATCTGCAGGGGAGGCAATTTGGTTACTAAACAGGAGCATAAAACACCATACATGCTGGACGATCGTAAGGTCGGGGTGCAAGGTGGAGTCAGGTGGCAAAGAGCAGGATGAAGGACCGAAGAAGATGATGAGTCAAGAGACGAGCTGAAAGGCCATTAGCCAGGTTAACAAATGTCTTCCCCATGGAGTCTTTCCTGCGTTATTTTTCCTCCAGATGAACAGCCAGCCTCGCGACACTCTTTACCAGCAGCCTGTTCTATTTTTGGAAAGTTGTGACTCTTGAAGTCTTTCTCTTTCGTCTGAACTGAAAACTGCTTGCTCCTGGTTAAGCCGCCTGGAGTTAACAAGAACAAATTGTATCGCTGGACAATCCCTCAGATGCTTGAAGATAACTGACCTTCCCCTTCAGTCTTTCTGTCTGCCCGCGTGCCCTCCAGCTCTCCCCAAAATATCACTGCCAGTCAACTCAACACGCGGGCGCTGTTGCTCGGTCAGAGGAGTGTAAATCCTGGAACACTATCCCAATTTGAATTGGACATGAAAAGACAATGAAAGTCATTCCATGATGAAGGTGACTTGGATATCAGGAGAAGGAACCGGGGGGAGAGAGGGAGCGACACGATCCCACAGCACAGGAGACCCTGCGCGTACAAGCAGAGTCTGGAAAAACTCTGGGTAATATCATTTCAATAGTTATTCCTTTTAAGATTTCCCTTAGAAGAGCACATAACTTAGATTTCCTGAGGACATAATCTGGAGCACATTTGAACAGTTATAAACTGGATTCTGCAGGGCACTTAAAATGTTTTCCTATTTCGGAGAAGTGATTGGCAAATGAGACTTTTATCTTTTGATGCCATCAACTGATACCCTGCAGAAAAAGTGGATGATGGATTTCTTTCGGAACACGTGATCATTCTGTAATTTTACCTCTTTCCTTCTCTTTCTTTACTCGTAACTGAACCCTAAAATAGGATTTAATCTGTCAGCTAAGCTCTCCATTTGCTCCTTTTTTCTGCATAGCAAACACTATTATTGCAGATGTCCAGACTATAACTTCTTGAAATTAAAAGTGGTTGGAATTAGAAAAAGACTCAGGTGACTGTGTTTTAAAAGCTTTGGTGTTTGCTATTTTGAAATAGTGAGCTTTAGTAGGAAAAATGAAAAAAACAAAAACAAAAACAAAGCGATGTCTTTTTTTTTTTTGCCTATAGCTAATGAAGTAATCCGTAAACTTGAGTGCTGGATACCACGGAGATTTGGAATTAACTGAAAATCAAACCGAGTCATTCCTAATTCTTTGCTAACCTTGAATTCTTGGCAATTGCCTGCATGTTGTCCTGAATGGCTGGTAGTTGTAGTATTTTGTGACATTCCGTTTCTCCGGGGCATAACAGAAGTTCAAAGAATGACCGCTGTGTATAAGACAATGAGTTAGAGCCTTCTATTGAGAGGTGAGGTCAGTATTTTGAAAGGTTTTTGATCAAAGCATTTGGATTCTGAGTCTCCTTTAAATTTGCTCATTATTTAATAAAGTAAGAATTGATTAAATAATTTCAAGTCTGATGGTCATCAATTTATGTGTATTTGAATAGAGATGAGTATCTTTATTAGTGGAAATTTCTCCTTACTTACTAGCAGAAATTCTAGGCCTCTGTGAGATATGCAGTTGTCAAAATTTTACCAGACTACGGTTCAAATGAGGAGTTCATCTTAGCAATAACATGAGGAAGAAAGAATGAGCTCTGGATGTCACGTCAGTCCTTTAAACAGGTTTAGGGAAGATGAAGAGAAGGCACGTTCCAGGCTTTTTTCTTTTCCTAGGGCAATTTGAACAAGACCAGGCAGCAGAGCATTTAATAGTGAAGAATTTTGCTCTATGTAATTAGTCATTGATCAAACAAATGACTTAGCTTTGGGGGCAGAAATAACAAATTCAGTTAAGTGTAGAAACGCCATCCTCTGAGTTCAGTTTGAAAGAACCAGGAAACCTCCAGCACTGCATCTCCTGCCCCACTCTTCTGCTGTGTCACCAACGTGCTATTTTAAACAGGAAGCGCATAATTGTCTGTCGCAAAACCCAGGGAGCTTGGGGCCAGCCTGCCTGAGCTCCTGTATCCACGTCAGCCTGTGTGGGTGTTTTGTGCATTCAAGAGATGCTCGATGGCCATTGATTGGGGTGTGGGAGGAAGATATTAGAGTATCTAAATTTATTTTGTACCCCAAAGTGAAAGAATTCAAGCATATTAAGTACCAAATCCTAAATACACTCACTGCACGGAACCTTTCCTTCCTTCACGAGGTGGTGATTTTCACACCTTGACCTGCTGTGTTGTGAAAACGGTGAGTTTCCCACAGTGTGAAGTCCTTTCTTATTTATTTCTGACAATATAATTTGTAGTGCAGATGTAAATGATTTGCTCGTTTCTCACCTGAAAACAATTCTGGTTTTTGCTTGACTCCAGTGTGTGGTGGGGTGGGAGGTGGGACTATGCAAATCTGAATCTAGTTACGTGATGAGCTTTGGTCCAGGAGATGGGACCTTTAATTTTCAAATGTCCTCACTAGGCCTCATTGACAAAATACGCATTGTCTTTTTGCAAAAAAAAAGTCAACTTTTGATGTTTAAAACCCTCTATAATATTTGACTATTTAAAAAAAAAATTATAGCTAGAAATGTTATTGATGTCAAGGAAATGCATTTCTGCAGCTTTCCAAGTAGATGGAGCCCAGTGTGTGGTTGACCAGACTGACCACTTGTGGTTCTGCCTTCAGCGTGGTCTCGATGCATTCATTTCTCTCTGTCTTGTTCTTTTTATTCTGTTTTCCTTTTCTCATTTATCAAGTCTAACTGGGAGACTGGTAGACTTACAGGTCTGCAGCGGACATGTGCTCTTTCTGCCTGACCAATGGCTTTTCACCTTTCTTCTGGGAATAGAGCCCCTACTTAAAACGCTGGAAACTTCCCTGCTGTGGCTGATAGAGCTGTCAATCCAATACCCCCAAACCTCCATCAATGTCATTGCCATGGGCCTGGGCTGAGCTGCAGACACAGGACTGAGTTGAGCTCAGGACTTGTATGGAAGATATCGTGAGGGGGGTTCTCTGTGCTGAAGTGTCTGGCTGGGAGGACCAGGCCGACCTGGAACTCCTGGCAGCCCAGGAATGAGGTCAACATAGTCATGCCCTGATAAGGATGGAGAGGTGGGTCCTCTTTGTCCTGTGTCTGAGACTGTGGTCAGCTTCTTCTGGCCCCTGGCCTCTCTGTGGGTTTCTTAGTCCCTCCAGCAGTGAAATTTCTTACTTTTATGTGGGCTATTCTGTGGCAATGTATGTCCTTACTGCTGCAGTGTTTCTCAGCAAGACCACCTAGTATTGGGAAAACCACATGAACCCACTAACTTTACCAACAAAAATGGCAGTTCATAGTTTGATCCAATAGAACAGAAAATCAAGGTGTTCAGAAAACTCATTACTCTCCACCCACTACTTTGGCCATTCTGAGCCTCGGCGTCTTCTCACTGAAAAGAGAGGGGTACCTACCAACCTCACGCAAGGCTCTACGATTATGTTGCCCGTCGTTACTGATGGGAAGCTCTGACATCCTGAGAAGCATCTCAGCTCTTTGGGATGTTACTTCCTGTGGTGTGTAAGTGAATTTCTAGAACTTGGGCCATACGTGAGGCTGTGAAGCTATCAACCTGTGTCTGGAAAGTTACAAAGCCCTGACTTAGGGCAGATGAGCTTCTCCCATCCCGCTGGGGTTCAGGGGCTGCTCATTGCACCTGGCTGCTGGGGCGGGTTAGGTCAGATGCATCAGTGTCAGGTCTTTCTATTTGGGGATATAGAGTGTGAGAAGCCCTAGGGAGGACCCTGTGAGTGAGGGTGTTCTTAGAAGACAGGGAGATGCGGTGAGCGGTCAAAAGGACACCAGCACTTACTGACTACCTGCTGAAGACCTGCACTGATCGCCAGCACGGTTAACCTCACAACAGCCCTGGAAGACAGGTGTTCTCACTTGAGCACATGGGCTAACAAGGCTAGGTGGCCTATTGAGATGCTAGCCAAGCGGCAGGGGCAGGTCCCAACCCAGACTGCCAGGCTTGGGTCCCATGTCACAATTTAAAAAGTTGACCCAATAGAATAGAAAAACACTACAATTAAGCAAAGCCTGGCCAGCCGTCCTGCGGTAGCTTGGGTGATACACGAGAGGGACGGCCACTGTGGGGGAAACCCACCCCATATCAGAAACCTTAGCAGTCCAGAGAAATGTTTAAGGGGGTTCAATGTTTCAAGGAAGGTAGTTCCCACCTTTTGAGGGGCCATTTTAGCTCTACATACACAGACTGACCCGCTAAAATGGACACAGGAAATCGAAGTCTTATAATTAGGACTACATGATACTTAACTCAATAATTAGGATATAAAGTACCCTGAAAAAATAAAAATGTTAGAAAACATTGCTTTAAAGAGACATAATGAGTCCCATTTGGGAGAAAGAAAAACAGACAATAAATCAGCTGAATAAATACAGACTAAAATCTGGATAGAATTATCGCAAATGAGTTAATAGGTTAATTCAAAATAATATTTTAGGCTTCCAGCCACGGGCTCACAGATTCACTAAGTCTGTCCTCAGCATCAGTTTTCAGAATCTGTTCTGTATTTATTTTAGTGGAAATGAGTGAAGAATTAAGACATGACTAAATGACTTTTCCATGATGTGTATGTTGTGCTGGTGCCATAAAAACTAGTTTCCTTAAAGTTTAATTTATCAATGAGAGTGGAAGATTAAAATAAAGATATCCCCCAGACAAATACAAATACACACCCGTGTGCCCAGAGAGGCCCTGACATCTGCAGGAGCCCTCCCTGGCACAGTGGGCAGACAACAGAGCACGTCCTGGACAACAGAATTTGTCTTATAAAATGATTTCTATGGTGAGTAGTTGCTGGAAGATATTCTGCTGATACTCGACGATATTTCAAACCTAGACTTAACAGACTTAAAATCTGCTTTTTGTTGTATAAATCAGTTTGAGCAATATTCATAAACAGTACAGGGTGCCGAGATACGGTCATCAGGATCTGTCACCTCTTTTGAAAACACTCAGACGTATAGACCTTGTAACATTTCAGATAAACTCATGTGTCTTTAAGCTCAGCCTAGAAAAGAAGAAAATGCTATCCAAAGAGGAGCTGTTTCTAGAGGTTTCCGTGTGACCTGATATCCCAAGGCATCCTGCTCCAAGGCGCTGGCTTTTCTGAGCATTGACTGGGGAGCTGGACTGGAAGGAGGCAGCTGCCGTCTATTTAGCAAAGATTTGTATCCAGAATATAGCCAGAAAGGACTCTTTCTAGAAAAATTCTAATAACTAGGAGGATTTGCCCAGTAGAGCAAAGGATATAGATGAGCAGACATAGGGATGCTTAACTGCAATGGCCTTTAGGAAAATGAGGACAAAACAAGTATCACATCTGCTCTGTTGACTGAGGGGGATGGGGCATGGCACCCCCCACCCGCATTGGATCTGCGACAAGCATCCTCTCTTTAAAGAGATGCTAAATGACATGGAGCACGTCTGAAGGCACCTCCACCTTGACCTAGCACATCTATGTGTCTTTAGAGAAACTTTCATGCACATGCCCAAGGGGACGTGACAACGGCATTGTTCCTACACTGAACGTAACACTAAAAAGTAGAAACCATGGAAGCATCCTTTCTTAGTGTGACAGGTAAAGAAATGATGATTTCAACACAAAACAGGTTCCTCTGCAGGATCTACATATAATTATGGGGATAAAATTCAAAAGCCATAATGGAGTGTAAAGAAAGCTATGAAATGAGCTAAACGGTGTAGAAACATGTATGTGCATTTGAAACATAGAACAGTGGTGTATGTATTTTGCATGTACATTCGCATGCAGGTGAAGAACAAAAACAGGTGCGGAAATAGTGGGAACTTCGAGGGGTGAGAGGGGCCTCTGGGCGAGAGCCAAGGAAGGGAGAGGAAGAAACTCACTGCTGCTTTATAATGTCGGAGCTCTGAAAATAAAGGGATCTGAAGCAAATATTGCAAATGACAGTATTTATTATCTGTGGTAGGTTAACAGCTGTGTGTTACTCTTTTGGATAGTTTTCTGCAAGTTGGAAATCTTTTATCATTAAGCAATTAAAAACGGAATAATTGAATATGACTTCACGATGAATGCAAGGAAACACATTGCTTCACCTCTTGTCTTTGGCTCTCTCGTACTTTTCTTTCCAAAGCTAATCCTGTGGATTAGCAAAGCTTGTTTCCATGCGGATCTGGAGGTGAAGGCTCTCCTGGCCTGTGTGGCCTGTGCTGCTCCCAGGCTCCCTCATGCTCTGGGGCTGAGCCTGCGCCTTGGTGCAAAGGGTGAGCTCAGCCACAAGCCTGCAGAGCCCGAGTAGGGGCAGCTGTCTGATGGGGGGTGCATGCAGGACACAGGTGTGTGGTGAGGGTGTTTGGCTTTGCATGGTTTATGGGGCTGGGGCGTTGATTTAGATGCAGCGCACCCAGGCCCAGGTGGGGGAGGTGAGAGAGCTCACCCGCAGAGGTGGCCAAGGTCATCCTAAAGGCCCTGCCTCTTAATGTCCTTTTTAAGCTGCTCCCTGATTGGACATTTTGCTGCCAGGGATTTTTTTCCTCTCCCCATATCTTGCTATTTTTTCCTTGTTCTGATTTCCTAAGGCCGGAAGTTGGGGCCTCGCAACAAAAGGGAGATGAAGACAGGTGTGAAAACCTGCCAGGCGGTAGGCTCCGCAATATGTCTAACACCTGCAATTAAAATCGAGAACAGTGAATTTGATGGTGTCACGTGCTTATGAATCAATAAAGCAGCTACGTTTGGGAAATTCATGAAGACAGAAATCTCTTTATTTCTTTTTCCCAGCTTTCCCTGGTAAATCTTTTCCTCTGCTCCATGTCCGGTGGAGTATTCAGTTCTTTGCAGATCCGGGAAAGTGTTGATGGCATAGCTGCAGCTAAGCAGCCCACAGTGCTCCTTTTCAGCTGCATATCAAAAGTAAACAAGGTTAGAAACTTCTCCTTTGAAGATTCTACATGAGTCTGTAGCTGGTTAAATTTTCCTTGCAGAAATCAAACAGGGTTTCCTGTTGCATGTTTACCAAACCCTTTTTTCTCCCTAACATACAGAATGCAGGGCTGCAATTTTCCCATTTGTTAATTTTTCCCATTGAACTCATGCCTTCCCTTCAAATATCTTCTTTCCCGTAGTCCACCTCGTTTAGCAGTAAATACAGAGGATTACAAACATTCTTGCTAGATATAAAACATTCCAGGAAATTCAATTTCTTTAGTCATGGATTTTAGCCATAATGATACTCTGCATTTGTATAACATCTCCGCTACGAGAAACCCAACCCCCTTATTCATTATCTGGAGACAAGCATTATTATCATAATTTTGCATCCTGTGTAACTGAGTCACAGGAAATGAACCAGAAATAAATCATACCTGGAGTGTAACTGGCAAAAGAATGTAGCCCAGAGGAGGGAGGGCTGGTGAGGGGTAGAGGAGGGAGCCTACGGCAGGTCTGGGCCGGGCTAGACCGCGCTGCTCTGCTGCTGCTGGTGGGTCACGCTCAGGAAGGTCTTTCCCTCCTGGGCTGCGCGTCTGCATGGGCGGCTCCAGGCCATCTGTCCCAGCCCAGGTCTTGCTGCTGCCAGGACTCAGGCTTGTGTGGATCCGTGTGGTCCCACCCTGAGCTGAAGGGCTCTGGGGCCCTGGGACCCCGAGGCCTGTGGTTCTGGCAACATGACCAGGATCCTTGGTGGTCTCAACCTTCACCCCTAGGGTTTTCCCTGCCTGGGCCAGCTCCCCAAACAGGAGTGATGTTTTTGAAACCATGGAGCGAGAGGGGAGCCTGGTGGTCTCTGTGCACCTTGGGCAGGTGAAGTCCTGAAAGCTTCCTCTCCCACTGAGAGGCGGGCACAGGGCGCTCGGCCGCCGGCTGGGAGATGCAGAGAGGCCTGGGTCCACCAGAAGCGCATGAGCACTGGATGCGGGGCGAAGCAGGAGGCCTGGCCACTCCCACTCCCCACTGGTTGGTGCAGAGTTCATCGCCCCCACGGGAGGCGGGCATGGTGCCTTCTGGCAGACAGTGACGATGGCCTCGTGTTCTGGCAGTTTCTCTTGCTGTCATGTGTACTTCTTAGTTCAATGTGGAAATCAGTGAATGACTTCTGTTCTGACAAGAAATGGCCACGAACCAAGTCTTGAAATGATTCGTCCCAAGAGAGGATGCTCCGTGGCCCACGGCTCTGTCACCGGGGACCCCAGAGGATGTGCTGGGCCTGTCTGAAGCCCCTGAAAGAGGTGGTGCTCAAGGATGCCCCTTCCTCAACAGGTGGAGGGGGACCCCGCGCCACACTTGCAGTGGGATTTTGCCACATGTCAGGGGTGGGCCCAGGTAGCGTGGACTTAGAGTGAGTTACTGGGGTCTCGAGGGCCTTCTGGTTCCGTGTTCTGCCAGCGTGTGATCAAAGTGTCAGCTCCAGGCCCTTGACCAAAAGGCGAGTCTAAGGCAAGGCCCGAGAGGAGGCTCTGCAGATGCATTTCCCGGCACACCTTGAACATGGTGCCAGAAACTCTCACGAGAACTTTCAGAGAAGTTCACTGTGTCTGTCTGCCTAAGCGGGGGATGCTGCTGGGCTGGTCAGCGCGGGTCAGAACAATGAGCGCTTCCTGGTGCCAAGAGTCAGAACAAATGTGTGACCGGGATGCTGGGACGTTACCAGGCTGCCCCTTTCACAGGAAAATGCTAAATAAGCAGAGGGATTCGTGTCAATATTTGGATAAGGAAACATGCCCCTGTCTGGTTCTGAGGCATTCGGCAGGAAAAAAAAATTCTTGAGAAACCGGGTACAGTATTCACAACTACCACAAAAGCCATGTGCTGGCAGTTTGGGGTGACCATTCTCATGGAAATGAAATGTGTCTCCAGGGTGGCCTGGTCCTGAGCTGGGGGCTGCAGGGAGAGGGGAGTCTGGGCTGCCACTGGGAGGTGGCTGGGTTTGTGCACAGACAGGGCACCCTGATTAGGGAAGATGGCTGCTTCCTCATCCACCAGCCCCAGGAGGAACAGCCCATTTCTGTTTTGTTTGCTGGGTCATTTTAGTAAAAACTGAGCACGCAGAGCAGTGAACTGGATGGCTGGGCCTCCAGTCAGCCCAGTAGGATGAAAATTGCAAGCATTATTGAAATGAAATCAGACACAAGGTTGCTTCCAAGGAGCACAACCTCCCACCTGCTCCCCCAAGCCCTGTCTGCAGGACTAGGCTTCCCTTCGTCCATTGTCTATTTCCTCCCTCCCCTTGAGCTAATGCTTTGGTCTCAGAGCAAAATGCCACAACCCACATCTTTGGTTTCAGGTTTCGAGTACACTGGGAATCTCAAAAGAAAAGCAGGGAAATTCAATAGAAAGAAACAAAACAAAACAAAAGCTTTCTCTTTAAAGATAACAGAGGGAAAGAGAGAGAAAGACAGAAAGAGAGATAGAGAGAGAGTATTTCCTATTTTAACACTTTAGTGTATAATGGCACATGAATAATGTCATCATTTTTCTGCCATTTATTCAGATGTGAAGGAACTCAGAGAATAATAATAGCTGCTGTCAAAGGTATTTATATTTAAAAGGTCTTTATGTAAAAAAAAATTTTGTCAGGACTGATTTTTCTCTGAGAGAATCCCACCATCTCCTAGCAACCAACCTGGCCATCTTTGTGAATAGATGCTGCATTTACAGGGGGTGCATAACCTTTCTGGGGAGCATTTGCAAATTTAGCAGCCGCTACTCATATGCATTCAAAGCAAGTTGTTATCCGGATCCCAGGAGCAGGCTCGAGATACAAGTCTGGGCTCCGGGCCTCTTCTTTGGGCAAAACCACGGACGCCTGCTGCACACACTCCCTCCCTGGCCCTCGCCTCTCCTGCTCAGCGAATGAAAAATGGTCCCTTAAACACCCGCTCACAGAAATTTCATCTGTTCAAAAAGAGGAAAAAATAAGCGAAGCCAAGGAAATGCGAAGGTTTTGCTTTGCAAATTACTCAACTAATGGAAAGATGATCTCTCAAGAAAGAAAATGTCTAGTAGGAGTTCATTTCTTAAAAAAAAAAAAATTAAAAAAGAGTCATGGAAACATTTGGGATTCCATCATCTCTTCTGCTAGGGCGTTGTGATTATTTGTAATATATTAATGTCATTTTCCGGTCTTCTAAATCTCACAAGAGGGACTTTCCGCATACCACGCCAACACTGGCTGAGGCTCCTAATTTACTCTTTCTAAGATAAATAAGGTAATAACCGGATTATAGATGCATCACCTGAGTCCTCAGATTCACAGAATGAGAGGAGACGGGGGTGGGAACAGAACCGGTATCCTGAGAGTTCCCGTTCTATGAGGTCGTGTTGAACAGCAGACGGGGTGTTGCCATGAAAGTAAACAACAGTATTTGTCTCCAGCGAAGACTGCACCCTATTGGGATGGGGATACGTTTTTAAAAGAAGGATGTTTAAATAAGGAAAAAGCTTTATAAACGAACTCCCTGGAACCAACTGCCCTAGGCCTCAGGGTGTAAAAAGCACACGGGGGTCTCCATAACCCGCAGTGGGGCGGCGGTGTTGAGACACCGGAAAACGCTGCCCACATCAGGACCTTTGTCCTTGCTCCCCCAAGGTCAATAACTTCAGCAAGGGCGTGAGTTGGGCCGCCTTTGCCAACAAGCCTCCTCTTTCCTCTTTTTATTGCTCTTCTGCCTTTTTAAGTCTCTGCCTCTCCTCCCCCGGGGAACACCCAGGCAGAGGCTCCCGTGTTTATTGAATTGCTTTGCTTTAGTTGGAGTGCACGCTTCCATCCACGGAGCGACATATTTTAAGTCTTATTCTTTGTTCCCAAAGATTCTTCTTTCTTCCACTGAAATGCTTTCTGGGATTTCTAATAATGATCCTTGACATTTCTGGAGTGTTTTACAGTTTCCAAAGGTCTTTTGCTTATCGCATTGATCTCACGGCGACCTGGGGGAGGTATATATTCTTCTTGACTCACTCCACCATTTGTTATACCTGAGGAGACTGAGCAAAGGAGAGATGATCTGTCACTTCCAAGCTCAAAAATCAGCCACAGGTGGAGGAGTTAGAGTTCAAAAGCAGGGAGATGCTGTAAAAATCATCTGTTCTATTTGTGGGTCAAAATGCTTAAGAAAAGAAGTTGGGGGATTGGTACCTACGGCTGGAGGCAGACACAACGAAAACAATGGCACAGATGTATAGACTGACTAAGACTTGAATTGTTAAAGGCCCCGATCTCGTCTTTTGGGGTCCTCTGGAAGTCACAGGGAGGTGGGAGGGGTCAAGTCTCCCCTCCAAACACCACTCTAGAGTCACCCTGGGGACAGCTGGTGCTGGAGGGCGTGATGGCTTCGTTCCAGCTGCCTCTGGAGGTGGCTGCGCTGTGTAGATGGGGCCTGCAAGGCCAGGGCATCGGCGGCAGCTGCAGCCTCAGAAGTGGGGATCTCAGACCTCACCCCACTGAGTCAGAATCTTGTGTGTGTCCAGAAATGTCATTTTCACAAATGAGGCACTTTAAGGTTTGGGCGCTCCTGCTCTAGACCCGCCCCGGATTCTCTGACTCTCTGAGTGAAAGAACCTTCATTCCCAAGGTTTGAAATCTTAACCTTAAGTCCACATCCCTCGGTCTCAGGCCCAAGACGGCCACATTTGTACCCCGTTTCCTTCCCAGAAGTTGCGTGAGTGGTGGGAGGCCGACAAAGACTACACCTAGGGAAATCCTATCCTGGTCTTTCAAAGCAATTAAAAACATCATGAATCCTACCAACCGACAGCATTGGACATGTTTTACAATAAAGAATCTAGTTTTTTTTTTTTTTTTAAAGAATGAGCTTTTCTTTCTTTGTTTTTTTTTTTTTAAAGATTTATTTATTTATGCATACAAGAATGGGGGTACAGGCCAGAGGTGCAGGGGGTGAGAGGATTCACCAGAGACAGAGTGGGGAGCAGAACAGGCAGATTGACTCAAATCCACTGCTGAGGGGAGCAGTGGGCAAGTCAGGAGAGGTCTACGGTGCCATGTGTGTGGCTCCCTGGTTGGGGATGGAACTCGTGCTGCAGTGGCTGCTGTTAGCTTCATAGGTTGCACCTTAACCCCTTGCGTCACCAGGGAGGCCCTGAATGCTTTTATTTCTATTTAAGATTGATTATCCTCTCTTAACAGACTTCCTACAATGCATTCATTTTACCCACCTGGTCTTTTTATCCCCAATGTGAAATTCCTAGCCACGTGTTGGAATTTAACCAATTTCCAGTGTTCTGAAAGATGTTTTCACTTTTCCAAAATAGGGGTGGAGAGATGAGAATGATCCCGGATGCAAAAGAAGGACATAAAACAAATTGAAAAGGAAAATGTTTTGATACGTGTGTTATATACCCCATTGTTGTTCCGGGGGTGTCTGCCCTTCCCACCAGGACCCGCGGGGATCCCCTATGGGAGGCCATCATCACCCCACAGCTGACTTGGCTGCCTTCCTATAAATCTGAGACAGTGGATCCCCTCAGTTAACAGACTAGTTAATTCAGAGAGAAAAAGATGCCTGGTTATTTGTGATTGTTACGTGGACCTTCTCATCTGCCCACTATTTCAATATTCTAGGGGAGATTTAAAAATTACGCCATGGTGAACTACTTATTCACAACCAGAGCACAGAAAAGATGGATCTGCCATCACTTGCCAACCAAGCTTTATGCTTAAAGAAGGCCGCCAGCTGCCCTAGGATCCAGAAGACGCTGCTGCCCATGCACGCACACTGACAAAACCTGCCCTTCGCAGCCAATGTGTCACGAAGCTTCGTTTCCAACGATAGAGGGAAGTAAGGCATCGAGCAGATTGTTCTCTTCCCATTAAATGTTTTTCCCTTAGACATTTGCCAGGGAGAAGCCAGGGGTGGTGGTGGGGGGAGGTGGCAGCCTTGTGGGGAGAATGTTCCCACAAAGCCCAGTGGGTCAGCAAAGACTTCTAGAACAAGTGATGACTCCAATAAAGTTTCTGATTCTGTCCAGAAGTCCTCAACTCAGATAATAAAAAGTGGGTTGAGAGGCAATTTGAACACAGTTTTCTACATAATCAAAAGGCATATAATTGAAGATTGAACTTGAGCTCCAGCTTAATGTATTGTTTCTGCTTCTTTCTATTTTAATAGCTCCATATGGAGACAATAAAGCGACAAGACAAATGGCCTGTGTTAAGTCTCGAGGCTTCGCTCTGCTCCCCATTCATACTTGTCATTCTCCCCACCCTTTGCCCGCATTGCCCTCCCAATTTACGGTTCTTGGGCAAATATATTTTTCATGTATACCCAACTGGCAGGCCGACTGAAAATAGCAAAACTAGTTCCAAGAACTTTTTCTTAAGTAGCTTTTCTTTTGTAGAGAAGAGGAAATATTGACTCAACTGGGTTAGGAAGATGCATTTAGTTACCTTCACATGATCCTTCCTATTTGCTCCTTCTCGGGAACCACTTCACTTTTATTTTTAGTTCGCAGACAAGTATTTTCCTTTAGCTCCGTGTTGACTTTGCTGCTATATTTTTGTTTCTTAAAATGTTGGCAGTTTTCCGAAGCAAAGTTTCATTTTGATTATCAGACATCTGAGACGTCTTGGAAAAAGAAATCACTCAGAATGCTTAGGTGAAATGTCTGCATCGTAGTCCTTGATGTGATTCCTTGTTAGGGGTTGCTTATCATTTTCACTTTCCATCAGGAAGGGGCCGCTGGGCACTGCAAAATTGCCAAGTTCCTAGCTTTGGTTGAGAAGATGATGCTGGAGAGGAAGCAAACCTTTCTGGAGGGAACAAGAAGGAAATAATGTTCTTCAAAGACCCGAAGGGCACAATGCAAGTTTCTGCCACTGAACGGGATGGAGGAGCTGTGGAGTCCGCAGGTTGGAAGGAGGCGCGGCAGCCAGCCGCACTGGACTCCCGCTCCACGCACACAGGTGCTCCCCGTGCAGCCCCCGGAGTCCCCGGGGAGAATCTCCGTAGTTCCTTAGTTGTCTTTGTTCTCCTCGTTGTTCTCCTGGTGAGAACATTGCAGAAGCATAATAAACATGTTATTGCTGAGATCAGGCTTTCTCATTTTTCTAGTCTAGGAGGCTGATTCCTTTATTATTTCTTTATAATCAAGGAGCCGAGTTTTGGGTGTGGCTCTCAGGAATAGAGGCAGCTTGCCCTTATGTCCCGTCCTGGGGATCAGAGGGTGATTCCAGAGAGTCATTTGCAAATCATTCTTGACTCTCCTTCTCTGCCACATCTAAGTCAACCCAGCGCCCGTGCCGCTCACTTCCAGGCCCCTTCCAGTTGTCCTACTCCCCTCCGCCTTTGTTCCTCCCGTCCTTAGGCAGATCCGTGACACTGCTACTGCTTCTGTGATCCCAGCCACTCCCCTGGCTGTGTGCTCTACTCCTAGGACGCTTCACTGGCATCCTGGGGGTCTACGGATGCCCTGCACCTATAGGGTACCCTACAACAGGTGTCAATGGTTCTTTCTATGTGGGTCCTGCCTTCTGCAGCCACACCTCTACCCACAAGGCTGAGGTTGCATTTCGCACCCGGACCCCCGTGGCACCTGCACTTCTCTGCCCAACAGCCAAACCTCTGGACTGTCCCTGCTCACTGACCTAAAGGCCCAGTGCATTCCACAAAGATGAAAAAAGATCTGATTTAATGGCACATTCTCAAAGTTATGTTTATCACCAAGTCCATAGTCAGTACCTAGAAGCCATCCTGGCTCACAGAGAACGTGGTCCCGTTACACTGGGAGGATGAGGGGTGGCTTCGAGCATGACCGACACCCTGGACAGGATGCATCTTCCCATCTCTGCTGGCCCAGCCGTGAATGGGGCTTGCTGTGGTCATTACGCTGTCTCTTGGCTGCCCGTCCTCCCCACGTCGCGTTCTCCGGTGGTTGGTACTGACCCCTAGGACGCAGGGCTGAGGACGCGGCAATGGGACCTCGCTGTCTTCAGAAGGGAGCTCACACAGAATGTGACATCACTGAACCAGGGCGCCTGCATCTCACACGGCGAGAGCTGGTCTCTCCTTGAACTTATCAGGTATATGATCAATAACGTTTCCTCATTTATTCAGCAGCTGTGCCAGGCTGGGAGCTCCTGGCAGTGTGGGGAGAAGCTTTCTGGAGGACGCAATGGCCAAGGTGAATGGTGAAGAGTTAGACCCACAGGGAGTCGGGGGGCGGGGAGAGGAGGAGCTCAGAGGGCTGAGGCGCTCGGCAGGCGGGCCTGCAGGTGGGAGGTAAGGTGCGCCCTGCAAGCCAGAGGACACTGCAGCGAGGAGGGAGAGGGAGAGGCGGCCGAGGACAGAAAGAACAGGAGCGACCACCGCACAGGCTGGCGCCGAGACGGGGCGTGGGTGCGGTTGTGCTGGTTTCTGGCTGAGCCACGAGGCCTGGGGCCTTCACCTCCCACGCCAGCCATCTTCCCGGGGAGAAGAGGTCGTGTTCCGGAGGCTGGGCTGTCAGAGCAGGCTGGAGGAACGATGGAAACTTTTAGACAACCTGGATGGTTCGTTGGAGAGGAAGCTGATCTCGGCATGGCCACGTCTTCCCTGAGCTTTTCAGCCGCGTGGGTGACGTGGGTGACGGTTACGCGACCCTACGGTCCCCAAGTGGTTTTCTTGGGAAAATGTGGCATCAGCAGGAAGAACGTCGTTTCTCAAATTAAACCTGTGTGCAATGTTTGTCAAACCTCTTTCGCCCTGTTGGTCGTAGATGGTCAAAGGGTCGCAAATGCTTCACTGTTTTAATACGCGAGCTTATCTCTGCCTCACCAGCCTCGTGGGCAGAGCCCCTGGGCCTGGGGCGGCCGTGTCTTCCTGTTTACCCTGCAGTGCGCTGCCCGCCTCCCCAGTCATCCCAGCCAGATACAAGGAGTCCCGGGGAAATACTAGGAAACTGGGAATTTGAAAACAAGGAGGTCTCTGACATGAGACTTCTCCAAATGATGGATTCTGAGGAAGGAGGACTCTGACTAGGAGATTAAGAGAGGACCAAAGGGAAGCCCTCCAGGGGATTCTAGGAGTGGTCTGGGGTGCTGGCTGGGGCGGGGGGGGGGGGGTGTCTTGCACCTCACGGAGTGAAGTCTGCAGATGTTATCTTGCTTTGAGCTATGAGTCGCCTGCTGTGCGATGATGATGGCAAATGTGCGGGCAGACAACCTCCAACCCAGCTTCCAACCCCTCATTAATTTGTAAAAGAGTCAATTGTTGGCACTAAATATAAAAACCATTTACCTGCACTTAGAGAGGAGCCGGCCTGGTACATGGTGACCACAGGGTATGTCTAGGCCACATCCCCGGAGGTCACTTCCCTGCAGCCCCCACGCCAGCCCTCACAGACGGTACAACCACCAAAACCCCCACGTCTGTCCCCACCCCCGGCAGTCTCTGCAACTTGGGGTTTAGGATTAACAGGTCCCTTTCTTTCTTTGCCCATCTTATCCCACCCTCCACCTCTTTACCAAAAGAAATCGACAGAGCAAAATTATTCACAGGTTCCAAGCTATTCCTGTATCAGGAACAATATATTCTTAAGCACTAATGCATCCGGGATTTGTCTCCAATGTGGTCCATTTACTTTAATTTGGGACTGTCAAGTGGGGAGAGAAAAAAAAAAAGAAGTAATTAAACTTGTGACTAGCATGAAAAACATTTAAAGTCCTAATGCTGCAGCCTAGGACCGTGGCCTTGCTATATTTCTTCAACTTGTCACATCAAAGTCTCCACTCCTAAAACTTAGCCATGCTTTGATTAATTACTTCATATAGTGAATTTGCAAATTACAGTTCTATGTGATTTATGTCATTTTTAGCTCCAATCAGATTTTGGGGGTCTGCTTTATTCACTAGGTCGGTTTTTCCCTTGGTGAAAACATGTTTGTAAAATCGTATTACAGTGTTATGTGTTTAGAAAAGATTGGACATAAGGGTTTTCAATAATGGGGATGTAGAAGAAAACTTATTCTGTTCGGAGTTCTGATTTGCACAAAATAAGAGATTTCCTTTTGACTGACTCCAAGCCATGCCTCACCCACTTTTTCTCACTTGCCTGGCCTCAAAAATCTGAAATATAAAGCATCACTCTTAGGCTTCTCCCAACTTCTCTCTCCAATTTCCTGTTGCGATACATGGGAATAAATTTATCTAACATTATTAAAGCTCTTTCTCCAAATTAAAATGGGAACTGATTTGGACATTTGCAGTCATTGTTTAACAGTATTTATTTTATTTTTTTCCTTCCACCACCTTTCATCCTTTTTATTGTTTTTTCTTAAATTTTTAAAGGATTTTATTTATTTATTTATGCATAAAAGAATTGGGTGTAGGCCAGAAGTGTGGGGACAAGGGTAAGAGGATTCACCAGAGACAGAGCAGGGAACGGAACAGGCAGACTGACAAAATACACTGCTGAGGGGAGCAGCGGGCGAGACAGGAGAGGTCTGCCTCGCCATGTGGGATTCTCACCAGCTGGCCGGGATCAAACCTGCTCTGCAGAAACTGCTGACAGTTTCACAGCGCGGCACTCAACCACCTGCACCACCAGGGAGGCCCTTTTTTTCTCATTTTTTAAAGTGTAATTAACACTGGAGTGGACAGGCAAGAGTCCCCAAAGTCCAATCTCTGCGTCAAGGGCTTCGCTGCTGTTCTGCTCTACGTGCTCACCACCAAGTCACTTTCCTTTGAAAGGGCAGCACCTGTTCCTAATGACAGGCGCCCTTGATTAAATTCCAACGTTACTACACTTTGGCTGACGTTTTGTTATGATAGCATTAAAGCTGATTTACTCATTTATTGGTGAAAATGCTTTCCCTTCATCTTATCGTCCGACTGATGGTGAGTCTATGTGTGTCACACATCACTTACCTGTGGCAGGTCACCCCCGTGTCACCTGAGGCTGCCCTTGGGGAGTCAGCCACACACCTCCAGATGTCTATGCCGTTCCACACCTCTCTCCATCTTGAGTGATTTGTTCCCAGCCCTTTCCTCCTGACATAGCCGATCATTCCTCCTCCCTGACACGTTCTCTCCTTTCGGCTTCTCCCACACCTCCCTCAGCTCCTTCCCTTATTCTCTCCTCTCCTTGACGCCTTCTTCGCTTCCTCTGCGACATCTTGAATACTGGGGTCCTTTGATCTCCACCCTCTTCTCACTGCCACCCTCTTGCTAGATGATTTCATCCAGATCCATGACTATAAATACGATTCATGGTTAGAGGAATATATAAACCATCCAGATTCCTCCTCTGACTCATATTTCTAACTCTCCTCATCTCAAAGGGAGCTATCTGAGGATGAATTCTTAATTCCCCCAGGTCTGTTCCTCTCCATCTTCTCCATCCCAGAAGCAGCTCCCCCCGCCTCCCGCTGGCTGATGCAGTGAGAACCTCTGACCTTGTCTTTCCCTCCTTCCTCTGTCCTGGGCTCAGCACGGGTGACCTGCAAGCGCCCCATCATCTGGCCTCTGCCGTCTTCCCTGTCGCCGCCACCGCTCAGGCCTAGAAGGCTGCAGTCGTTTTCAGCTTGCTTCCACCCTGCTTTCACGTCACTGCAGTGACTGCTTAAAAAACAAAGTCAGGTGTTCTGCCTACAGAGACAGGTAAGGGCAACAGGTGCAGGACATGCTCAGCGTCACTCGCCATGCAGAAGGTGAATAACTACACTGAGACGCTGCCTCTGAGTGTCTGAGACTTGCAGAGGGTCAGCAGCAAAAAGCAAGAGACGCCGTGGCCTGGCGTGGGGCGGGGTGGCAGAATCAGGGCACTGGGCGCCAGGGGCGACGGGCAGCCGTGGTGAAAAACAACATGAAGGAGCCCAGACAGAACAATTACAGCGGAGCCGGCAAGCCACCTCTGTTAGCCGCCAAGCCACCTCTGGGGTCACCTGCACAGGTGTCTGGCCCTGTGCTCACAGCAGCTACTTACAGCAGGGGAGGCATGGAAACAGCCCGCGTGTCCAAACGCGAATGAAGGGCAAAGAGGCCTGTTAAACACACGCAGACATGGGTTCTTATTCAGTCGTGAAAAATGACACAAAGTGAATAGACGTGCGGTCACCAGGCGCGTGGTCACCAGGGGTGCGCGAGGCCTCAGGGAAGCCCCCACGGCAGGTTCATAGCAGAGTAGCTAAGAGCAAATCTTGAGTTTTCATGATGAGGAGAAATTCTTTCCCTGTTTTCTTTCCTCCTTTCTTTTCACGGCATCTACGTGAGAGGACGCGAGCTGGCGGCACCCGCGCGGGAATCATCCCAGAACACGCGCACACCGAGCCCCCGTGCGCGGTGCCGAACCTTGCACAGCGATGCGGCCGCCCCTTCGTAAAACTGGAGCAAGTAACTGAGTTCAAGGATAGCTTCCAGTTGCATTTCCAGAGCACAGCGATGTCTGCAGTGTCAGCAACTGCAGTTACTCGCCTTTTACGAGGGATCCCCCATTACATTGGGGTTTTTGCAGATTTGAAGTCGGGGTCCCTTCCATATGTATTTTCTTGCAGACGGGGCACTCTGGCAACAAAGAGACTCGAGTTACATCTCAGTTAGTTTTGCCAGAAGCTTCCTGGGCAAATGAGGTAAACCCAGTAAGCTTCAGTTTCCTTGAATGAGGACACTCGCCACCCAGCTTGGAGGGCTGTTAGGAGGATAAATGTGCAAACATCGAAAAAGGACCTGCCCAGAGTGGGCCCCAGGTGAGCCGGAGCTACTTGGAGTCCAGACGGGAGCGGACGTCCGCAGCTGCAGAGAAGCGCAACGGCCAGCGGTTCAACGCTTCAGGAGCTCCGCTGTGCTTGTGGAGACGCTGGGTTATCGGTCAGGCCCTAAGACTCAGCAGGAGTCGCCCCTACTGATGTGGGTCACCTCCTTGCCTTTCCCCCTCTCCTGTCCTTCCATCTTCTTGCCCTTCCTGGACACGCCAAGTGCCACCCTCAGCCAGGGGCTCCTGGGCCCTGATGCCAAGCCCTTGCCTGCGTCTCGCCTCTTGCCCGAATGCCTCCTTCTCAGCGCGGGGCCTCCAAGCCTCCTTCTCCAAAGCCCTCTCTCCCCTTCCTGGTGTCTACAGCGGCGCTCGTCAACTTGGCCACGTCACCCCGGGCCCAGCCAGGGACAAGGCTCACGTCTGCTGTCCTACTGCCCCCCCCCATCTGGACACCCCGCAGGGCACGGCACTGCACTGGTACAGCGGCCAGAGGGCGGGGATGGCACTTCACGGCACCTTGTTTTTCTCCCTTCGTTTTTGAAAGCTCGGGCCGATGCTTGCATAGGAGAGGAACAGCGAAGCGCAGCTCCCGCGGGGCTCAGGCTGCATGATCAGATGCTGAACGTATGTCCTGCCTGTGCCCTTTATAACCTGCGTCCCTTCGTTCCCATCGCCCCAGCTTCCTCTGCTGGCAAGTGGGGTGACGGTAAGTGCACCCCATAGCTGTGCCAGAAAGGGAAGACGTTTGGCATTTGTGAAGCGGATGCAACCGTGCTTAGCGCATCGCATCAGGTACATATAAACAACGTTTTCCTTTTCTCACTTCTTTTCCCCCCTTGTTATTCTAACAAATCCTTTGTCTCCCCCTTGGCTATCAGGGGAACATCGATGTTTATTCTCTCCTAAGTTTTTTTGACTTTACGTTTTTCTATTCCTCACGGCCTCTTAAGCCTGTGCCCCGGGGTCTGGGGTGACGTGGGTGACGTGGGAGGGAGGAACATCGCCGCTCGGCCTCAGGGGCTGGAGCACAGTTTCTCCAAATCCGCATCTACCTGGACCACTTGTTTCTGACTTCGGGACACCAGCACTGGTTATTTCCAACATTATCTCAGTTTTCAACACCTGTGTGAAAATGACTTTCAGGTGCACTTAGCTGGGTTTGGAAGCGTGTCCTCTGCTTGGCACGGCCTCCTGAGCCTCTCTGGATCTCAGAGACAGATCAACTATCAAGGATCTGCAAATTGCCTTCCAAATATCAAATGATGACAGGTTCAACATACCTCTGCAAAAATCACAGGGAAATAATATTATCAAAGGCACATTAGAGGATGCAAAATGAACTCGGGCCACGACTGCCAAGTATTTTACTTCTGTGCTATCCGGAAAAGGTGATTAATGGTACAAAGATTGGAAATTTGATGAGAGGGCTTGAAATGAAGCTAAATAGCAGCATGAAGAAGCACATCTTGGAGCTTTTGTGTGCGCACTTATCTCTCCCTTGCGTGTCTGCATTCACCCCTTCCCTCAACTCTCCCCTACGGTGGGTGTCAGCCTCGTTGTTGGAGTTCATGAATTCTCGGGCATAGTAAGTTCAATGAAAGGAGTTGAAGAGTCACAAAAACAACAGTAAAACTTTTATGAATTTCACTTTGGGGAAGAGCATAAACATCTCCTTTGTCTGACTTATCAGTTCTCCATCAGCTCTTCAGGAGCAGCTTGTCCTGCACCACCAGCTTTTAAAAGTGATAACATCAGCAAACAGGAGAAGGAGGCTGCTCTGTGCTCAGCCTCCGGGAGAGCTGGGATTTCAGTGGGGAGGTTTGAGTCGACCTCTGTGCTCCATCCAACAATAGTGACAGAGGCTATTGAAAGGCCTGTCTATCTCAAGATCCAGGTTAGCAGGGCTGTGGATATTTGCATGCTTTCTGTCTTGTCAATTGCAATCACCAAAGGCTTCTACCAGGGGAGACAGGAATCCATCCATCCATCCATCCATCCATCCATCCATCCATCCATCCTCTAGATAGCATCATCTATCTACCATCTCTTTCTACATGTCCCCTATCTATTGCTAGAGATCTCTGAAATAAATCATTAAAAAAAAAACTGCTTTGAATACTATTATGAGCATCACTTTTTAAGATTTGGGATTCTTAAAATCCCAAGTGCCCCTTTTTGCAAAAGTGCTGAGAACCAAGCACTAGGATTTAAACCCACCGCTGATTTAAAAGCCTGAGAAATATTTGTGGAACTGTTATAGGGCAGCCCCGATATAAAATAAAACAGGTTGCCTGGCTGTGGGTCCTCACCCGCACGCTTACAAGGGACTTATCCACTACAGGCACACACAAAAGGTTCATAAAAGGTTTATTTACAAGGGAAAGGGAATTGAGGAAGGGAGAAAATAGGGAAATAAAGTCTTTAATGTGTCCTACCTGATCCGACGACCTGGAAACCCAAAGGCACTCTCAGAGCAGGCAGGACAGTGCGAGCTGGCGGGGAGCCAAAATGGGGGAACCCCCCCAAAGCCCACCTGTCTGCCTTTTTATATCAACCTGGCTGCTGCACCCCACCCTCAGGTCCCAGCCACCTTCCCTTGGGTGGGGATGGGATGTGGAGTTCCCAGTGTCTTTGGCTTTGGCCTGGGGTGGGGGTGGAGTCCACGAAGCCTGTATGGAATTAGCTTTAGGACAGCCTTTCCCCCTAACAATTCCCCCCTTTCACTTTTTGCCACCATTTCCATGGTGATGAAGATGGAGTATATGGATGCTGGGATGCAGCGGAGGGTGGAGTCCACACAGCCTGCATGGAATCAGCTTTAGGACCTCCTTTTCCCCCTAACAATGACTGAACACCCAGCTTCTGTATTCAACAACACGCTGGTACCACCCGAGTCTCTGCTGCGGCGCACGGTGCAGCAAGTCCACGCTCTCCTCCAGGTGAAAAGCAGCCAGGACGCTGCTCTGCGATGTGCTGCGACTCGGGTTCCAACTCGCATTAACACTTGGCGCCCCGCGCAAAAGGAGAGCGGTGGCCCCTTTCCGCTCTCAGGCCTCTGGGGGTCAGCGCGTCCGCGCCCCGCTCCCACGGAGGGACCCCCCTTGCTGCCCCCCCCCCCGGGGGCTGACCCTGGGGCGGGTGGCGGGGAACAGTGGCCGCGCCCCGCCAGGAAGCCCCGCGTGTTTACCGGCTGCGCTTCTGTTGCGCAATTCTTTTGTTTCTGGGGTGTAATCTCTGCCGCACATGGGGCGCAGACAATGCAGATGACCCTGTCGTCTCTGCGCAGAGCTCTCCGTCAAGACATTGTTGTCCTCGCTGGCCCGAGTCCCATTTTAGTAGGAGGGAGAAAAAAAGAAACAATGAAGACAAATTTAGACCCCGGTGGGAAAAGCGAGGCCCTGGGCAGCTCCCCGGCGACGCCCCCGGCGGCTTCCCGAGCCTCCCCGGGATTCCCACCCGCGCGGGACGGTCAGTGCGCCGGGCCCCGGCGCGAGGTTCACGTCCCAGACATCCCCTCTGTCAAAAACAAAAACAAAAACACCACGGCCACCCCCCGAAACAGAAACAAAGCTTCCCGTGCTCCAAACAGAGGCCAGATTAATCTCTCCGCTAGGATCTGGCTTGATGGTTATCAGCGGTGACTTTCCCAGCGGGAAACCCTGCACCAGAGGCCTGAGCCCAGCAGCGGGGGTCACCCCAGCCCGGAGCTGCACGGGGGGCCATGTGGGGCCCCCCAGGTCCAGCCGGCTCTGCACCCCCGCTTCTGAACACACAGCGCGGCCTCGTGGGTTTGCGCGCTCGCTGCGCCCCGCAGCTCTCCACGAAGCGGGGAGACATCCATCAGCCTGGGAGACGGTGACTGATCGGGAAGGTGCGCCCCGGCGGCGCCCGGATGATCAGCGCAATAAGCAGTAACGGGGCGCTCCGGTGCTGGGCCGCCCGGGTAATGAGCTGTGCAGCGAGCCGGATGCAGCCGTAACTGCCTCGCACCGTCTCGCATGGAAATAATATGGCTCTGGAAACATCCATCTTACTGCTGCGAGGTCTCCTTTTGGCGGGTCCCTGACTATCTCACACCTTTTAAAGTATTTAATCATCATATGCATATTTTAGTGGGAGAGCCAACTTGGGGGTGCACCGCATCCGCTCAGCACAATTTTCATAAATATGCAATTGTCAGGCAGACGCAGAACCTCGCAGAACGGATTCTGGTAGACACAGTTATTTGGGTATCTTTATGGAGCCACATACCATATTTTACTTAATTTATGCAGATGCAATTTATTGAGCACAACTTTGCAGGTCGCTGAGACGGTTTTGTGTCATTTCAACTCCTGCTGGACTCGTTTCCATCCCTCTGCGCTCCCTGCTTAGGGCTCCACTTCTCAAGCACAGAGGGGCGAGAAGAGCCTACAGAAGGGAGGAGGGAGCACCAGCGGCTACAGGATTGAATGAGGACACTGGAGCCAGGGCTGAGTAAAAGGAATCCAGTGTGTTCCTGGTTGTCTTTAATCCAGAAGAAGAAACAACTGGCCATTAGCAGCGATTGCGCGGCTGACATGGTTTAGCAGAGAGGAGAGGGAGGGAGGCCGGGCAGCTCCTGCGATGCACAGCTGCATGGACTTTAATTCCTTTTCCTAAAATGCAAACGGTTTTCTAGTTTCCAGCAAAACATCACCCCACCCAAATGCTAGGCCCCTTTTACAGCAGACACGAGCACATTTCATGTACAGGGTATCTGAACGCCACGTAGGAAGAACTGGCAACGTTAGCTTTGGAATTTCTCTCCTTCTCCCTCCATTCTGTGCTTGGTGCTTCTTGGTTCTCATCCAGCGTGTTCTGGCGGGACAGCTCGCAGCTCTCTCTGCTGGCGACAGTGTGGTCTCCAGCAGCCCCGCTGGCCCCTGGCTCCCCGACACCCCAAGGACCCCCTCTTGGGGGCTGCATCTGTTCTCCTGCCCCTTCACCTTGTTATCTTTCCTTCTCCTGGCACGTTCCTTATAAACCCTTTTTAGTGGTGGCCATGCTGCTGCTGCCAAGTTTTTCCGCTACAAGTTGAAAATAAAGAGTTTGTTCTTCCCCCATTGTAGGAGACAGAGTCGTACTATGCAGCTCGGCTGGGAGCGGCAGGAGCAGGTGAGAGAAGGTCTGAAATGGGCACAGAATAGGCATGTGTTTTGCTCAGACTTCTGGCGGAGCCATGAAGGATTTTATAAGGTCAGAGTGAGTCTATGTTGAAGTTTTAATCGAATGTTCCTTTGCTATGTGGCACCTTCCTAATCATTTAGTGCAGCGAGTGTATGGTCAGCCTAAAGGCCCTTCTCTTTTGGGGACAGAAGCTTGCTTTTGTGTCCTGAGTACTTTCCTTGATCATGGGGGTGCATTTTCACAGAAAAGGCATTGTCAGTGGAAGGCCAGAGAAGAGAATTCAGAACAGGGTTTCTTTACTGTGACACTCTTAACATCCCTGGTCGCATGATTCTTAGGGTGGGGAGCCCTACGATGCCAACCATCAGGCCTGAGTTATGCAGTCAATGCTGGAGAATCAGCCCCCTGCCCCCTGCTGGATGGAACCCTCAGGGGTGACTCCAGGCACTGCCAAGCGCACCGGAAGTGATCCCTGCTGGGTTAGGACCTCAGCAGGCAGCTGCCATTTTGCCGCCTCGGAGAATGCTGCAGAGTCCCCATCCTGACTTCTCTTCTCAGGAACTTTCTCTGCCTCATTTCCTTAAATTATTCTGCTTGAAAATTCACTGCTGTGACAAGGTCTTCCTTGACCACCGCTCCTATAATGCCCCTCCCCCGACTCTTCTTACCTACTTCATTTTATTTCGCAGCACTAAGCCCGGCCTGATTTGTATTATATTTTTATCTGCTTGTTGTTTGCTTTACCCACTAGAAGAGACACCCCTTGAGGGCTGAAATTTCACCTTGTTCACAAATGTGTTCCCTGCAGTGGCTGGTGTGCAGAATGTGGTGTAAACGCATTTGCTAAATGAAGGAATGAATGGGCGAGTGAGTGAATGAATGAATGAGTGAGTGAATGAATGAATGAGTGAGCCACTGAGTGACCGAGGTGCCAGCTCTGCTGCAGGCAGTGGCTTGTTGAGAGAAGCATGTGCAGGAATTTGCTTGTTTGCTCCCGTCAAAGTGGGAGTCCTCACAAATCTTTCAGTTTCTGTTCTGCAATAATTGCTAAGATTATGAATTCTTCCTACCCTGAAAGATTTATCAGCAAATAATAGGTTCTCACATTGGAGCAGAATAGGTCTTTGCTATTTAATCTTTCTTTCCCATGGAAAAAGAACATCGCGAGACTGTTGTTTTTCCCTTTTCCTTTTCTAAATCATTGTCAAGATGTGGGAGGAAGTGAGGCTAGAGGTCCCTGGGATTGTCTCCCTAAGTCACAGGGGGGTTCTTGGAGTAAAAGCCACACTGTATCCTTTTACTTCCACATATGTGTATGTCTGTTGGCCTTGCCTCTTTTCTTCCTGCAGGGAGTGGACAGTGGCAGCCAGAGGGTGCACAGCGGGGCTTTGGGGGGCCCCCTCGCATGAAGACCCTCCTCTAGGGCAAGAACTATGGTCTTGCATTTTTCTGGTTTAACTGTGCTCAATTTTGGCTTATTCTAGGTAGAAAATGGAAGAACACAATAGACAGTGCTTATTGTTAGTTACTGAAAAATAACATTTATCATATTCTGCACCTTAAGTAACGAGAACTGTTTGTTCATTATAGGAAATTTTAAAAACATTGAGTAAAAAGATAAATTAATCATACATTCCCAATATTCAATTTCATTTTGTGTGTGAGAGAAATAAAGTTGACTAAATTGTTCCTTTTTTAACAAACTCATCATTTTTTCCATTTATTAGTAGTTATTTTGTAAACACACACATAATAATAGTTAACTAACCACTCTTGTCCCACATAAAGTCAATGTATTATATTTCTTTCCAGGATTTTTCCCACACATGCTTAATTGATTTATTTTGGAACCTAACTTTTATATTGTGATTTTTATCTGCCAAAGAAATAAGAAAATGAAAGGGTAAAGCTAAGAGAACTGCCTGCTGGTGACTGTTGAAATGAGCCGTGTCTGAGTCAACACTGTGTGAAATAGGAAGGGTCAGCTCAGGCATGAGCGTGCTGCGTCTCACCCCATCCTGCAGGGATGCACACACTTGGGGCGGTGCCCAGCCTGCGCCTGCCCACGCCGCTGCTTCCAATCACCCAGGTGAAGCCAGGACCTGATAGAACCTGCTTTTGCTAATTCCTGCATATCCCGCCTATCCAAGGACACGGGGTGGGCGGGGGGCCAGCAGCAATTCCAGGCTCAGGACGCCTCAGCCAAGAGAATGAAGGAAGCCCACTCCCTCAGCCTCTTACTCATATTTTTTCTTAAGTTGGTAGGTAACCTTGGAAGGATATGTCCAACCTCAGAGTTGAAATTCTTATTCTAGAATTTTCCTGCAATGCATCCTGCTGGTAGACACGCTGAGGACACTAGGAGGAGGGTCTGTAGCTCAGGTGGGAAGGAGTGGGGAGTCCGAGGATTTCCAGTCGCCTGGATAATAAAGGTGGGTTCTGGCCACACTGCGACAGCTGCTGTCTGAAACCAGAGCTGCCCTTTGTCTCCACACCCTGGCTCAGCCCCAAGCCTGCCCCTTATCGAATTTTCTGTACCCACATCCCTCATGTGAAAAATAAGATTCTTTTGCTAAAAAAACTCAGAAGCAACAGCTGTAAACAATATTATTTGTTATAAAGAATTTCAAAAACTTGAAAGCATTTCTTAAGGGTCCTGTTTAATAACGTTCAGAGAGATTGTCTTCTTCTGATCCTTGGTGATTTTCCAAGACGCTGTCCCCCTCATACTTTTTTATAGACTCCACTAGTGCTCACCCCCTCTGGTTTAATCTGGCTTGTGTGTGTTTTTGAGTATGTATTTTTTTTAAATAAGGATGGGTTTAACTCTACCTGGTGTTTTCTGATTTTTCTATGGTTTGCTCTTGTTTTTTTCAGATAATGCTAAGAGGGTTTGGACAAAAATACAAGACTGATGCAAAAATACAAGGCTGAAGCGCTGGTGAAGGGAGAAAGTCCATAACAGATTGCTAAGTGAACACAACCCGATAGCATCCTATAGAATATGATTTCAATTCTTTAAAATGCTGAGGTCTCATGCACATATGCAAGTTAAGTTTGCTATTTGAGGGGGCCTTCCTGGTGGTGCAAGGGGTTAAGTATTGGCACTGTGAAGCAATCCGCAGCTTTTGCAGCATGAGCTCAATCCCAGGCCAAGGAGCCACCCACGGGGCTCAGCAGACCTCTCCTGTCTCCCCTCAGCAGTGGATTTCAGTAGATCTAGCTGTTCTGCTCCCTACTCGGTCTCTGGGGAGTCCTCTCACCCTCCCACACCTCTGACCTACACCCCAGCGCTTGCATGCATACATAAATAAAAATAAAATCTAAAAAATAAACAGTGAAATTGATGGGATAAAGGTTTTAAGCATGGAAAGAAGTGATGGTGATGGTGTCATCTGGCCCTTAGGGTATAAGAATGTAGACCAGCCTGGTGTCTCACACTCCTGACTCAGAGATTTTTTTTTTCTGTGTTGTAATTAATAACCAAAACCATTTTTGATTTTTAAAATTTGCATTCCTTGCAACACTGTATGAATCAGGGGTACAGGCTCACCCCTCTTCAGATGTAGGTGACCACCTCACACCCAGCACCTAAGCCCCACCAGCCGCTGGGCCCCTCCCTCTTTGCTCCACTCTCCTGCCTCCCCTCCCACAGCCTCAATTTCTAGGGTTTGTTCAGTTTCTGTTTTGTCTCCTCTTTTGTTAGACCGTTTTGATATATGCGTATAAGATATAATCAATTAAATTAAAAAAATCAATATTTTTCTCCCTGAGGTCCTGCCAGCTGCCTGACCTTCCTGCTGCAGGAAGCCAACATGTGGGGGCTGGTCTCACTGTCTGTCCTGTTCTTCAATCAGAATGCAGATGCAGCACAGGCTAGAGGGGGCATTAACCCCTCGCACCCGCTCATTCCTGCGCCCCCGGTGCAGGTCAGACCCGTCCACCCCGCAGCAAAGAGCTGCTCTGCAGCACCGCGCGGAGACCGGCGGGTCCAGGCCTGTCTGAGGCGCTGAGCACAGGCAGGGCCTGCGGTGCAGCTCGGCTGGGGGCACAGGCCCGACTGGTAGCGGCTGGTAGAGCTTGAAATAGTTTCCTAGGCCAGCGTCCTGCAGGCAGAGCTGGGCTCGCACGTCTGTCTTGTCTGCGGTCTCGCCCCCTCGTGCCGGGGTGCTCGCCGTCAGAGCCCCGCAGGGCCCGTGCGACGTGGACAGGACGGTGGGGGACGCTCAGCACCAGGACTGCAAAGGGTTGACACCCAGGCCACACCCAGGGCCCCTGAAGATCTGGGTCGCAAGGGGACAGCGCCTCTGGATCCCCCGCCCGACCCCTGAGAGGGCTGATGTGAACCAGCCCAGACACTGACAGCACCCCCAGGTGAGCTCGCCAGGGCGCATGGACACAGTCCGTGCGCGAGGCCTCAGATGAACCCCCAGACGCTGGGTTGGTGGCGAGCGGCTGTGCCCTGGGGCCGTCGGGGGACAGCCCGCCGCGCACTGCGCCCTGGGGGAGACGAGGCCATGCAGTGCGCGCTGAGAGAGCAAAGGCTCTCGGAGCAGGCACGGCCTTTCCAAACAAGGTAGCTGGAGTGTCCGGCCAGGACACCCAAGAGGCACGGCCTTCCCTCCCACCATGAGCCCCTCGCAGGGCGCCCCGGAGACCCCCGGGGCCTTGAAGGGCGACTCTGGGGTGCAGGTTTTCTGCTCGCCCCGCCCTTCCTGCTGCTCCTCGCGGGGCGCAGCGCCTCAGCTTCTGCTAAGGACTTGGCCAAGGCGTCTGGAGAGCGAACAGGCCCCTTGCCAAGTCGCTGGATCTCACTCTTGCTAGAGGAAGAACATTGTCCACGAAAATAGTTTGTCTTTTGATGCCAAAGGAAATCCAATTGTAAGCAAGGGCTGAGAACGGACTGAGGTCATCAGACTGTCCAGCTTCAGCTCTGGCGGCCCCTGGAGTTCCCAGGCTTGTGAAACAGAAAAGCCGTCGACGCCCGGGGGGGGGGTTTAGGGGCTGGGGACGTGTTTGAAGAGCCCGGAGGAGGCTACGGGGGGCCTGCAGCGCCACCACGTGCCCCCTGGTCTCCAGGATGCAGAGAAACCAGGCGGGCTCAGGCCTCTGGAAGGCGCGCTGGGGGAATGTCCCTGGGAGTGACTCGGGGAGACTCAGCACCAGCTGAGGTGTGTCAGCCCCAGAGAACGGCTTTTGTTTCTCTGTGTTTTCTTTTGGTTTTGGCGGGAGGAGAGAGCTGGAGAGAGGGGCCGAGGCGTGTCCCCCCACCTCCCCAACCCCAGCTCCTATGCAGACCCCCTCCTCCTGCCTTCAAGGGCCTATTTGAGCTAAGAGTAGAGAGATTGCAGTAGGGAGATTGCAGAGGCTTCTCTGCCAGCCTCCTCCTGGACACCACATCTCACTTAACCCCTCGGCTGCCCTTCGGAAGCTATTTGCCCAGGTTAGGAGTTTGGAATTGGCTTTTCTAGGGTTAAGTAACTGACCCCATATCACAGCTGGCAAAGCTGCCAGGGCCACCCAGACCTGCAGACCCAGGCTCCAAAGCCCACGCTGTCTACAGTGCTCTCCGTGTTGTGTTTGGTGTCCAGTAGGAAAGGAAATTTACAGAGATGTTTAATCCACGCTGAGCTTTCCAGGGAATCTGTGGCGACCATGAAGGCCAGTTTTGCACGGGTCAAGTGAAGGGCAAAGGCAGCCCACCCAGAACCCCCACATCCCCACCCAGGGCCCCTCTGCAGGAGCAGGGGCTGTGCTTCCCTCTGTCCCTGCCACATCCCTGTCCCAGCTCCCTGTGCCTTTGCAGGCCTGGTCACCAATGGGGGCAGCGACAATGCATTGGATTAAAGGAGACAATGGGATTTAGGCCTCTATCTTGGAGAAGTAGGCTTTGGAGCATGCAAAGTTAGGGGCCTCCCTCTGGCTTTGCAACGTAGCCCCCAGACCTGGTGGGACAGGAAAGGAAAACAAGGGGTAGAAGGGATTTCTTCCCACCTTCAACATATAGCAGGAAGGCATTTTCCAGATTTTGTGAATAATCCAATGATATCTGATTTATGGAAAGTCTTTGTTTTTGTATAACAACATTTGTTTTTATCAAAATGGAAATGGTGGGAAAAGATTGTCTTCCTTTGTATTTAGGATCATATCTGGGTGACCACTAAGTCATTTAAGCTATTGGCATGTCCATCAACATTTACTCATCCTTCACCAGTGATTAAAAATAAAGAAAACTGTGTCAATATGGTAATTAGATCATGTAGCAGTTACAGGATCATCTGTCAAGCTTGCACTTATCAATTCCAGTTTTATTTGTTTCTTTTCATTTAATTTCTCTTTACTGTGATCACATTCAAGAGAATAACCATGAGCTTAAAAAATACAACAACAACAACAAAAAAAAACCCCAGTGCTGTGAGAACTCACCGGGCAGGATGCTTCATGACAACATCATAACAAGTTTTCTCTGTGGAGCCTGTTTTGCTCCTTGGCAGGGAGTCCTGGACGCCAGAAGTGGCTACTATAAAACAGGATCCTTTACATAAGCATCTGATGGCCAAGCTGTCCCCCCACCTCCTCACTCAGCAGCTTTGAGGATTTTGGTTAACGGAGCCAATGTGCTTTCTTCCACATAAAGGAAATTATGATTCCACTGGCGGCTCAGAGGGGAAAATTAAAGTCATCAAAAATCTGATTTGAGTAGGCATTTTCTTTGAAAATGGGAAGCGTGCTTTGATTCATCCGGATTGTGTGCTGAGGGCGCTCTTGAGAGTGCACACTTGGCTCTCGATTCCAAGGGAAGAATTTAGGTTGTTTAATCCCACTCCGAAAAAGAAGAGGCTACGTTTCTTTTGGCAGGGAGTGGTAAAAAGGGCATGCGAAGTGGGGTTAGCATCGAAACAGGAATTCTTTGCAGCTGTTCTAAAACAGATTTAAAAAAAAAAAAAAGCAAGGCAACTGGAATACAAATGCAAGGCAACTGGAATTAAAAAAAAAAACAAAAAACAAAAAACAAGAAAAACAAGGCAACAGAGGAAGCAGAGGTCACCGTGGAGGAACAGGGCGGGTTTGGCTGAGTCACAGGACAGAACGGGAGCAACTCCACTTCCGGCCCAGGGACCCCTGAGCCTCCCTGCTGGCAGGGCTGGACCCCTGCATCTGGCCTTTGATCAGCCGACCGCGTCCTCTGGTGTGAGCCCGGTGCCAAAATGACAGCCCCTCGGGGAGATGAAGATGAGTCATGTCCCCCCGCGCAGGCACGGGCAGCGACGGTGCTTTATGACAATGAGGACGAGGTGCATCCCCACTGGTGTCAGGAGCACGGTCCTTTCTAGCAAAACAATTGTTACATCTTTCCATGTGGTGCATCCTCAGGAAAGACAGGTTAGCTTGGATTTCCCCCAAGAAAATCTTCCTTCAGATACGCTTTGTCAACCAATGTATTGTTGGCTGAAGCCCTTCTTTGTCCTGCAAAGTCTGAGGCGGGACACCGGGCAGCGCCAGCACGCGTTGCTGCGGATTTCTTCCTCGAGCACATGAAATAAGCAGCAGCCCCACGAAGCTGTGAAATCTCCCCAAATGTTAGCAGCTGATGGGTTCCCATTATTCAAGTGTGGTGGAGGGGACTTTACTGGATGAGGCCATGGCCGTACGTTAAAAATAGAGCCCCATGATTGTTCCATTCAGCATCTCGAGACAGAAGCTGCCTCTTGGAGGTAGAATTCAAATGGTAGCAACGGCTTTTCCTGACAATCATGATCTAATGCAAGAAACAATACATGCAAATAAATAGATTTCCTCCTCTTCTCCGCTTGAGCTCTCTCTATTGTGTCCGTCTTCACTGGGCGTTGAGAACGGGGAAATGTCTTGACAAAGGGGTTCTCTCATTTCCAGGTTAAAAGTCTCTTTCTCACCATTCTTTGTTTCTCAGCTAGTACATGGGCTTTTTCTCCCCATTCAACTAAGACGATGACTAAGCTTGGGGACACTCACCACCAAAGATGGTGCCAACGTTGGGGGTGTTGAGTGAAGGTCAGGCGGGACTGGTAGGGATCCCTAGCGAATGTCAGCGGTTCTATTTCTGGAGTATAAAGTATATAGAGAGCTATGTGTGTAATTTAGCCTCTGCACTGGGTTGATCAAAAAGATGAGAGTTAAGTACGGAAATGTGGGCTTTGCATCTTGGGACCAGGTCATCAGGAGCATAAACGAGCCCTGTTTTCTGTTTTGTAGGCAAGGGAAACTCACCACCCCCTTCCCAAACTTGCAGGAGAGACGAGCTCTCGGGAATCCTGCCTCAGTGAGGGATGTGTCCCTGGGGAGGGCTCACTCCCGGGGGAGTGGAGAAGACAGTCTGACCCCCGGAGGGTTCCCTCTGACTGTCCTGCTGGGCAGACCCCAGATGCCATCATGGGGACGGCCTTTGAGCAAAGCCAGGGAGAACATTGATTCATTCACGGGGTCGGGAGTTGCTTGTTATGCGGCCAGAAGAGAGATGCGGGCCGTCGGGGACAGGCGCCTGCACAGTGGGTTTATGTCATTGCCTGACTCAAACTCAGACCAGGTCTGCCGGACTTCATCATGGAGATCGAATTGCCTTGACTCATCACTCTGAGCTATTCTTTTCTGGAACATGCTCTTACATCATCCCTGCCTTTGTCATTTCCCTTAAAGCGAGACACATTTTGCAAAGAGCAAAGTGCATGTTCTTGTGTTGGTAGCTCACGTTCAGTCTCAGTGTTTTCCACTCCAAAAGAGAGGCTGCAGCTGCCTCTCTGAGTGGGTGTCCCAGGGTGGCTGAGAGGACAGGCCGGGCATCACACTTTGTCCTGAGTATTGCTGCTGTGACTTTGAAATCATGGAATCAGAAAATATCATAGACGTCAATGGCTATGAGATTCTTTGATTCTAATATTGATGAGAATTCCCAAGAATGGAGATTCATACTGCCCTAGAAAGATTCTCATTATTATTATTAAGTTGCCTTTGTTGTTGTTGAGGCAGCATTGGTTTACAACACTGCATATGATTGGGGGTATAGGCTCACATTCTTTCAGAGGTGTGTTACCACTCCTGCCACCAAAGCACCCACGGACCTCTAACAGTCTACTGGGCCCCTCTCCTCTGTGCTCCTTACCGGCCTCTTCTCCTCTCATCACTTCAATTCTTCAGTAAGATTTCTAGGATTTGAAGGCTTTTGCACATCTCATTCACCCTCTTTCCTTAAAGTTTTTTGGTCAGCTTCTCATTTGCTCCAACTACTGCCTCAGGCAGCTGCCATGCTAAGCAGTTGTCAGTGATTGCTTTTGAAATGTCCTGGGAAGGGACTATTTGCAGTGAACTTATTTTGATTATCAAATAAAGATAGGCCTGCATGTCAGGGTTCCCATAGAATTGCTAGGCAGGTCAAACAATGGGGAATAAGACTTTTCTGTACCTACTAGTAGTCACCAAGGTGCCAGTTTTCATGGCTGTAACGATTGCGATGTTTTTGATTCTCAAGGCTACAGCAGTGCTGGAGAGTAAAGGATATGAATAGAGCAAGTTTAATGACCTCAAGTCCACTGTTCTGATTGAGATTCAGTAAGTTTTTGAATTAAAAAACACCCCTCAGATTATTACAGGTTTGGATAATTCTCACAGTTCTGAGAAAGCTGATTTTGATTATTTTGCCAGTGTTATCACTGCTTTCATGGAGGAAGAGATTTTCAGGGGTTCTCGCTCAGCGTTCCAAAAGTAACTCTTTTTTGTTGTATTCTTTTGTGTGTATATTAGCTCGTTTCTACTAATTCCCTTTACATGTTAGTCCAATGCTTGTTTTTATCTTGTTAATGTCACAGCAGCTATAAAGCCTAACTTTCATGCTTCAGGTTCTAGATACTGGAACTTTGAGTAAAGAGTTCCTTGGTAGAGTTCTCTGCCAGATTTGGGGAGAGAAGTGACAGTTCATCAAAATACAGGCAAGTGTTGGCTTTGCCGCTAGTCCTGGGATGCACACTTTGTGTATGGGGTCAATTATTAACTTTCTGGGCAGGAGACTGGTGGAAAACATGGTGAAGACATCAGGCTTATGCTATTTATTTTTTCAGATACTCCACACTCAGAATCAAGAGGTTCTTAATAAGAATATATGAGCATTCACAGGGGGGAACAGAGTTCATTCTCTCTTAAATGATGATATTGCCATTATAATCAAATTAAAAGACAAATGACAGCAAAAGCTATTTAGTATTGAGAGTCAAGATTGCAAAAGAAATTTTCAAAGAATACTGCTCTATTATATCTACATTTAAGCAATCATATGCAAATACATATAGCATTATGAGTAGGAATTCAATCTAATTAAAACACAAATAGCAGTCCCCATGCTATATATTATGTCTGCTATCAGCGACAAAGATGCCAAGGAGATTATTCTCTGTCCCTTTTGTACAAGCTAGTGCATATAATAAAGAAGAACAAAGGGTTGAACTGGCGTCTCTCTCTCCAAATTGCTTTCCTAACATGCAATTTTATTGAGCAGTTGATATTACTCGTTCCCAGCTTAAGAAGTATCTGTAATGGCAGACATTAATTTGCTTATTTACTATTTTTTATGTGTATGTATGAAGAAAATAGTCCGTATGTTTCTAAGGATGAACCAACTTTAACTCAAATTATTGGGATAAAACTATTAAGAACCAAATTAGACTTACTTTCATTTATAGTTTTAATGAAATAACCGCCCTGTGGTTCTTTCAAAACCTGGAAAGTTTTTCTAAAGCAATTCAGGTGTCTCTGTACTTGAAGGTGAATCATCATATTAAACAACAACTTGTCTGTCAGCACCTCCAAGAGCTATCTGAGACACTTCTCAGGAACACAACACTTGTTTTATTTCTTTCGTAGAGGTAACATTGGTCTACAATACTGTGTATGATTTAGGGGGACAGGTTCACACCTCTTTAGCTGTATGGGATCACACCACACCCACCACCAAGGCCCTCGGAGGCCCCCCAATAGTCCACTGCATTCCCTCCCCCTTTGATCTCCTCCTCCCACTCGAGTATCCTCAACTTCAGGGTGGAATTCTGGGGCTTGTTTTAGGGTTGGCTTTGTCAGAGTCCATTTTCTTTCTCTATATTCCCCTTGGGAGTGAAACCTCCCAGCATTGGTCTTTTTCCTGCCTTCTCTCCCCAGCTTGCCCCTCCAGCGACTCTCGTGTGTAGTCCCCGTCACGCGTGCCTGCAGGGAGCGCCGCTCTGCACGGTGCTGTGGTTTGCCAGGCACAGACTACGCCCGGGGAACACCGAGCCGTCACCAGAAGAGAGGGTAGAACTGGCCGATGTTCTGCAAGCCCAAGTGCTCCAGGAAAGTCATTTTTGGGGAAGACCCAGAAGGAAGCTGGGAAGAAAGGGGAGAGTAAAGTCCCATGGGGCTTTCTGTAAGGAAACCTGAACGGGTTGCATGGGCCGGGGACGTGGGATAGAGGCCGGGCCGGCGTGCTATGTGGGGCGATTTATTCTGGACATTTACAAGCACGCTGTCCAATCAAGATATAACATGAATCATGTCTGAGCCACAGCAGCTCCAGGAAAAAATGTACAAAAGCAAACTATGATCTAATTTTAAAAATATGTTTTATTTAACCAAGTATATTAGTATATCCCAAAATGTTACCATTTCAACATAGAATCTATATAAAAATGTATTAATGGGTATTTTAGTCTTTTATTTCTTGATCACTTTCCAACAGTGTCTTCTAACACATCTCAACTTGGACCCTGACTTCACATTGGAAATACCTGATCTGTGTTTAGATTTCATAAAACTGACAACTGAAAATTAGATTCATCTTCTTAAGTTATTCCAAACATAAGGTTTTCCAATAAGTACATGAGAAATCTGCTTCCTCAGGCTCACCAGTCACATGCCATGAGTCCTTGAAGAGGGCAGCTCAGGTCTGTGTGGTCAGCCAGTGGCTGCCCTGAGTCCCTTGGGGGTAACCTCGAGGAGCCTTCCTGGAGCTGGGGACATACTCCCCGAGAGCCAGCATAGCACAAGTGTTTGCTGAACAGGGTGAAGGGATGCAGCTGAGCCCCAGTGAGGATACATGACACGCTCAATATCCCCCAGGTAATAAAAGGTGATGAGAATAAACTAGAACCCAAGCTTCTTGCCAACTAGTAAAATTCTAAAATAGTCTCCAGTGTTGAGTTTCAGAAAATGAATCAAAGGATTTGGAGAGCAAGGGATTTTCTGAAATTGTTTTTAAATCTGTGGGTTCTTGAGTTGGGAAAGAGCGCTCCCACAGGAAGATTTCAGATATCAAGTGCCTGCATTTATGCAGGAAAAAGTAGCCATAAAGGAATAAATCAATGCACGCTCCTTAGTCTGTTCTACCTGCAAAACATTCCTGTGTCTCCCATGAGAATTTCACTGGTGAGTCTGAATGGAACCTTCTGCCAGAAGGCCAAGTGTCTCCCGAAATGCCCCAAGGTGTGTGAAAAGGGCTCGGGTCCCAGGTTGGAGCAAATGACCCAGGGGCGAGTGGGAAGGGCAGCTGTAACCGCCTCCAGAGGCATCGGTGGAGCTCAGCTTGCTGGGTTCTGGAGGAGCAGGTAAGGAAGGCCCAATCTTCTCTACCCTTCCTGGAGCAGTGTGGGAGGAGGAGGAAGCCACCATCTGCTCAGAATGCTGTGAGAGAACCCCACAGGCAGGACAACTGATGAACCACACACATTTATCTCTCACCATTCTGGAGGATGGAAATCCAAAATGGTGACACCGACAGATTGGGAGCCTCTTATTAGATCCCTGTTGCCTGTGGCCTCACGGGGCAGAGGGGTGAAGGGGTGAAGGGGTGAAGGGGCCCACCACATGTCCTGGGTCCCATTCATGAGGACTTCACCTCCAGGACTCAATCATCTTCCAGAGTCCCCACTTCTAATACCGTCCGTTTGGGGGTGGGGTAGGATTTCTACATGTGAATTCTAGGGCAGGAGACACAGACATTTAGCCCATGGTAGCCTCATGTGGACTGACAGTCTCTCCTGAGTGGGAGATGGGGAATAAATTGGAATGAATGAAATAGGAAGGAGATAATTGAATTAGGAGGCTTGCTTTGTCTTTCCTACCTTGAAAAAATTGATTCTTCCACTAACCGAGAACTCCCCACTTTGATTTTTTGTTAAGAATGGGGGAACAATTGAGTACAGAGTGGTTGTCTAGAAAGACTCCATTTAGAAAATGGTTTGGCTTGATTAGATTATTAGTTTTCATCACAACTGGAATGAAAACAGTCCATGGCAAGACGGCACTTTAAACAAACACGGCGCGGGGGAATGAACGGACTACCTTGGAGAAAGCCCGTTGCATTTTAAAAAAGGACATGGGTTTTTGGGCTGTAGTAATTGGAGAGAAGCATGGCCATTTCATGCATGGGTACACCCCCTCCAAGCAAACGAGGATGAAGACAGTTGCCACTTGGGATCCCGGAGTCACTCTCTGTCCTCCGGGGCATCGGCGATCCCGCACGCGGGCTCTGTTGGTCACATGGAGAAGTGCCCGTCATGCTAATGGCACGTTCTCCCCAAGCCCCTGCAATAAAAGGTGATGAGAATAAACTAGAACCCAAGCTTCTTGCCAACTAGTAACATTCTAAAATAGTCTCCAGTGTTGAGTTTCAGAAAATGAATCAAAGGATTTGGAGAGCAAGGGGTTTTCTGAAATTGTTTTTAAATCTGTGGGTTCGCGGGTTGGGGAAGAGCGCTCCCACAGGAAGGTTGCGCATCACCACAGGGCTCACCTGTGTGTGGTTTCCTAGTGGATTCTTTCTGCAGGGCAGGTGGTGATGAGCTTCTTGGACCCGGGGTGCAGGCTCAGCCGTGCAGTGCTAGCTCACATGGAATAACACGCGGGCTTGCCGGCCAGCTGAGGTTGAGCGCCTTCCTTGGGCACAGCATGGCCTCCCCCATACGTGTGAGACCCCTTGACCACAGAGTGTTCAAGTCCACCGCGAGGGTCACTAGTTGGTGGCCTGTGGGAGCCAGGCCTGTGTTGAGTGGGAATTGGGAGCTGGCTGGACACTGGCATGGTAACTCTGGCGAGTGGCCATCCTCTGAGAAGGCTCCTGACATGCGCAAATATCCTCCCCCAGTTAAAGAAGCACAAGTTTCTTCCACTTTTTAAAGGAGTGTTTTCATAGCTCCCTTGAGCTAAAAATAACTCTGAGTGGCATGCACTTAAAATAAATGATTGTCTCTAGTATAATTAAGGAGCTCGGTGTCATCCAAAATCTTCATTTTTTTCCAGGGGAACCGAGACAAAATCATCTACCTAAGTAAGGTATAGTCTATAAGGTAGATTAATTTCCCCATATGCATTTAGAGAGATAAAAATTCTGAACTTTCGAGTTGACATGGAAATCAGTCTTGATAACGCCTCCTGGAGTAAAGCTGTTACGTGGAGGAACTTTGAAAGTTCTGGCTTGCGTGGACTTTGCTGGAGGCGCCATGGTGGTGTGCAGCGGGGAGTGGTCTGCAGGGCTGTGTGGTGTCCTGCCTGGCCTCTGAGTTGTGTGTGGAGGCTCAGATGACCTTTTCATGCAGAACTAGCAGGACTCTCAAATGATCCCGGCAGCCAGGTAGGGCCTGAGCCTGGGCGGGGCTGCCGAGGCCACCCACACGGGTGCTGCATGTGCCTTGGCTTTGTGCAGGAGCCCGAGTCCCAGGGTGTGGTGTCGCACCTGTGTGGCACGTGAAGACGCAAAGTGAAGGAACAGCCCAACAGATACAAAACAAACCCTAAAAACCTGACTGCTTGATGCAGGAGGCAGGGAGAAAATGGGTTGGGGCCCCCAGACGGTGCTTGGGGGTGGACAGTGTGGGACATACACTTGCAGGGCTGAACCTGGGGTTGCAGCCAGTGTTACCTGGCTACAGGTAACCCATTACAGGGGAAAAAAAACAGAGCAACTGATGCTATTGTTCTTCTACAGACGAGACTTTTAACACTAATTAAAAATATTGTATTTAGGAGGGACAGGCAGTCAACAGGAAGAGCTGCAAAGGAAAAACCTAAAATTAGACACTGCACTTCTTAAGGTGGGGTCCCCTGACTGTTGTCCTTTTTATTTAGACACACAGACCCACTCCATCCAGACGGACTGGGCCCTCTGCTTGGATCAGCTCCCCACACCTCGGAGAGTCTGGACACTTTGAACTCTCCATCAAAGTAGACACAGCGATGTTCAGCATCACAGAGGGGAGCCGGTGCCTCCTGTGCAGACGATAACCCCGTGACACACCCTTCCAGAAACATCTTCAGGGAGCAGGGCAAGGGATCCTGATAATGCAAGAAAGTAAACTTGGAAATAAAGCTTGGATTCATTTCTTTGATTTTTGACAGACATCCATTTATCATGTGGCTGCTTCTCAGTGCTGAAACAGAATGACAGACTTTTTAAAAAATAATTTATTTATTTATGCATACAAGAACTGGGGTACAGGGCCTCCTCTGGTGGTGCAGGTGGTTGAGCGCTGCTCTGTGAGACTGTCCGCAGCCTCTGCAGCGCGGGTTTGATCCCGGACAGCCCGCAAGGGTCCCACATGGCGCGGCAGACCTCTCCTGTCTCCCCCGCTGCTACACTTAGCAGTGTATTTCATCAGTCTGTCTGTTCTGTTCCCCACTCTGTCTCTGGTGAATCCTCTCACCCTCCCGCGAATCTAGCCTATACCCCAGTTCTTGTATAAATAAATAAATAAATCTTTAAAAAAAAGAACTGGGATACAAGCAGAGGATTCACCAGAGACAGTGGGGAGCAGAACAGGTGGATCTACTGAAATACACTGCTGAGGGGAGCAGCGGGGAGACAGGAGAGGTCTGCTGTGCCGTGTGGGTCACCTCCCTGGCTGGGGATTGAACTCAGGCCACGGTGGTTGCAGACAGCTTCATAGTGCTGAGACTTAACCGCTGTGCCACCAGGAAGGCCCCAAGAAGACCAACATTTAAGGAGAATGAGGAGGCAACACAGTGCAGTGTGTCTTACACTCTGCGCACAGGGAACAACTTCAGAGCTTGTCCAAAACCTATTCCCAGGACCTGTTCCAGAACCGCGTCTGTGTCTGTGCAACTTCTACCTGGTTCCAGTCCAAGCCCTGGGGTCCTCTTCTGATTCTGACCCAAGTGCTGGGGGCCTCGCCTGGTTCTGACCCAATGCTGGGGCCCCACGCCCAGCCGCCTGCCCTGGGGCGCACTCACGGAGACCCACATCCTGTGCCCGCCTCTCGTTCCAAGCATCGGCCGCTAGAACTTCACCTACAAACCCTGCTATCTCTGCCCCCATGTCTCTGATATGAAATTTAGCTCCAGAATGCGTTTACTTTCTCCCCACTTGCCACCTCTGGAGAGACCAAGGCTCACAACCAGCGCACCAGACTCCAGGCAGGCACCCGAGGTCTGGGCCCCAGCTAGGGCTGCAGCCCCCAGCTCCCCTCTGCATCACAGAGGGGTCTGCTTCCCCCCTCCATGGGCACAGAGGGGCTGCTGGGGACCCACTTACTGGCGGGAGCCCCGCTGTGGGCCGGGAGCCTCCCCATTTCCTGCGCCCTCGTCCACGATCCCCAACAGGGGACGCGGCAGGAACCACCCACCCGCTGCGGAAGGAGGATCTATAGCACAAGCTACAGGCGGCGGCATTTAAAAATAATTACATTCTGAGTCACTTTTTAAGTAGAATGTATAATGCTGATTATATAATAATAATATGAACCTGTTATGAAAAAGCTGGAAAAACAGAAAAGTTGCACAGGAAATGTAAGTTTGTAAATAAGGCAGCTGATACTGTTACCATTAGAGCCTCTTAAATAGTTTCTATATATTTAAACATAAACATGCAAATACAGTTGTGTGTTTATTAAAAATGCAGGCATTATTTACACATACACTGCTATCATCTATATTGTTTTACACGTTGGGGGTAATATTATATATAATATTTTGCATTATTATTCATTCTTCACTAAGCATTCTCAGATGTGCATTTGCCCAGGATGTTAATAATTTTTGAGAACATTTTTTTCATTAAATCGCAGGCACAATTTTCAATCATGGCTGCATTTTAATTTGAATAAATCTGAACTACTTTGGAATTTATTTTGTTTCCATTTTTAGCTGTTATAAGGGGTGCCAAGAGAAACATCTTCATATATGAATTTGTACAAGAGTTGAATTGTTTCTTTGAACTAGAGTTCCAGAAGGGGAGTTACTTTGTTAAAGAAGATAACTTTTCTTAAGGGGCTTAACAGGTATTTCCTACATTGCTTTCAGAATTGCTGAATTCTGGTGTCAGTCACCCAGCCAGTTTCACCCTCCCCTCGTGCACACCGAGTGTGACCATCAAAAATAAATAATGACTTATTTAACTATTAAACAAGGCATTCAGCTTGAATATATATTTCTTTACCACTGAAATTGAATTTTGTCCCCGTGTATTTCTCAGAAAATTGTTTTTCTCCTTGCATGCCATCTCTGTAGTGCTTTCTGATCTTTTAAAAAACTATAGACACTTTTGTAAATAAAATTTCCTATAAAAATTGGAAGGGATTCTTTTAGAATTGAGAGAATAAATGTAAGGCCCCTGACATTATGGTAGCACTTTTGTGTGTTCAAAGTGTTGGGAATTATTTCTGGACTGTTGGCACTAGGGATAGATGACGCTAGTGAAAAAGTAACATATAAATGTAAGGTGTATTTTGTTGTGACTAACAGTTGAAGGTCACTTCAATGTTTTACTAAAATCATTGATTTCCAGAAACTTTTGCAAGGATAACTGATAAAGTTTTAACTTTCTCTTTTGTTTTAGCTACGTATCTAAAGCTTCTACCTCCTGCATATCAAAACACCATCTCAATTTGTGATGTAGAACAGCAAGGCAGAGAGGGTCAGTGAGTTGACCAGGTCATCAGTGTCCATCTTCAGCATCTTTCCTCTCCTGTTACCTCGGTGTCCGCCTTCCCCAAAACATCAACACATACATGCTTTGGCATTTTTCTGACAATTTAAATAGGCATTTTAATTGTATGGCTCAACTTGTCATGGAAACATTTTACAGAATTACTTTTATTTGTTATTTTTTTTGGAGTGGGTACAAAATATTTATTCAAGCACTGGAATACTAAAGATCTTGCCATGTAAGGATGAAATTATTCCATATGAAAAATAATTGAAGGATCTAGCAACTTTATTATGAATTTTGAGTATGACAATAACATCTCCAATTCAAGTAGTACTCAGTAACTAAAGTAAGCCTTATAGTCTAGATATGATCCAGAATTACTTTTAAATAACAGTAAAAGAAATAAATATTCCCAGGCTTAAAATTGCAGTGGAATAAATAAGAACAATGGCTGGTTCAGCCTGAATTTCAGAGAATTAAAATCAGATAGCACAAAAGCCCCACACTTAGCTCTGTAATTAAAACTCATTTCTTTATTCAGAAAATGATTATTTTGCTTCAAAGGGAGGAGAAGGAGGTGGAAGAAAAGCGAGGAGCAGGAGGAGAAGTTGATTAACCAGATTCCAAAGTTGGAATTGGTTCCAGCATTACAAATCCAGTTCAAAACCTTCCTGGTTCTTTTATTTAAAAAAAAAAATGAAAGCACCAACCAAAGGAAACTTATTTAAACAATAATGGAGAAGGAATCCAGGTCTAAATGATGACCTGAATACTTTAAAAACACCTAAATTAGGGCCTCCCTAGTGGCGAAGGGGTTAATTTGCAGCACTATGAAGCTATCAGCAGCCTCTGCAGCATGAGTTCGATCCCCGGCCAGGGAGCTACCCACATGGCGCAGCAGACCTCGCCTGTCTCCCTGCTGCTCCCCTCAGCAGTGTGTTTCAGTCAGTCTGCCTGTTCTGCTCCCCACTCTGCCTTTGGTGAATCCTCTCACCACCCCCCTTCTCTGGACTGTACCCCAGTTCTTGTATGCATAAAAAAAACTCTAAAAAAATAAAAATACCTAAATTAGAAACAAAAAAAGGAAGCTAAAACAACTTTTTTTTTTTTGGAAGGGAATAAATTCTTGATTAAAAACCTCATTACAACAGAATGGGTTGCATGCAATGCAGGGATTTTGAGGAATCAAATTCCGACAACACCCCTCTCTTGACAAACCCCGTGGGCACAGTAAGTGACAGGGCTCTGGGGCTCTGGGCCCAAGCGGTGGTGGCTGAGGGCACCAGCCTCCTCTGAGCCCGGCCACCGTCTCAGCACTCACACTGCCCAGCCCCGCAGCCATCTCTCTGTGTCGCTGCCTCCATCCCTTTGTGTATTGTTGCCTTTGCTCACAAATGTAGGACCCTCGATGGGATCTGTGCATGGCTGGGACCCTCTGGGCTCCTGAATCCCCCCTCCCCACAGTGGTGCCCAGAGGAGGCCTGCCCTGGCTGTCCCAGCCCAAAGCCAGGGCACGATGGAGCAGGCCCCGCATCTGCTTGTTACTCACTCTCATTAGGCCCCAGGAGAGCGGAAGGGCCCCTGACCTGTCAACCTCAGAGAAAGCCTGTGCCAGCTTCCTGCGGGCATCGCCCCCGCCCCGAGACTCCCCAGAGCACCAGGCAGTGTCCGCAGCGGCCTCCTCTTGAAGAGCTATGTGTGGAGGGGAGTGAGTTAGCAGTCACTGGGGGTCCCCCCACCCCAGCCCCAGCGGTGTACAGAGCTGTGTGGCGGCTGCATTCACTACACCGTGGAGGGGTGCACAGCAGGTGATTTGACTCCTCCCTCTACATCTCCATGTAAAAGAGGGGTAACAGCAAAGTGGGTGAGTGGGTGTTCAGTGGCTTTCCAGAGCTGCCGGTGAGGATGAGCGCGTGTGTGTGCATGTGCGTGTGAGTGTGCGCATGAGGGCATGTGCTTGCAGGTATGAAGGCTTGAGTGCGGGTCTGTTAATGTGTGATGTGTGGTTGTGGGGGTACATGTGAACATGCATGTGTAAGTGTGTGAGCTTGTGACTGTGTGCATATGTGCAAGAGTGTATGTGCGTGTGTGTGTGTGTGTGTGTGTATTCGCTAGCACAATGGGGCTGCTGCTACTGGAACCCTCCCCTGCTCACCTTCCAGCATCTCCTGCACCTGCAGTGCCAACTGCTCCTTCCCTGCTGGGAGCTGCTGGAGAAGCCAGGGGGGATCTGCACCCACCACCTTCGTGGGGGCTGTGTGTGGGCAGAGACGGGGGGCAGGAGAGAGAGGGGAGAGGAGAGGGAAGCACGTGTTTCACTTGGGGCTGCGTGTTTGAAAATCTGGGTAACAAGGGGTGCCCCCAGATTCTTCCTTCTCCCTGCCCCCTCCACTGCCTTCCTGCTTCTCTCCCTCCTACCGCTGCCGCCGCTCGCCTCTGCCTGTGGTTTGTCTTCCTGCTGACTGACCCACGTTAGGCGTAAGGCCGCTCACTGAGCAACTCCTTCCCTTTGGCCTCGTGCTGTCGGCCTGCGCCTGCTGTCCTGGCCCTGTGCCAGAATCACAAGGTCCCAGAATGCAGAGGTCCCGCACCTGCTCCCTCTGCCCGGGGCGGGGGGGGGGGGGGGGGGCTGTTGAGGGAGAAGGGTGGGAGGGTGGCGCCACATTGGGGGCTGCAGATTGATGTCGAAGAGGTTTAATCCCATCCTTTTAACTGTTTTTTAGCCATGACACCAAATTTAGTCTGATTTGTTAAACAACATTAAAAAATGCAAGAGATCTGCTCTTTCATAAAAGTCGGACAGACATTTACAACGAATTAGCGGCACTGAAGAGTGGAGTGTGGCAAACTAGTCAATCCATCCAAGAAAGGAAAATCTGGAGCAATTCTGACGCAAAGGGATCCTCTCACTCCGCACGCAGGCGAGGGCCACGCATGTCCTGCTGGGCCTCCTGGGCAGCTGCGCCCCAGGGCCGAGGTCAGCCGTAAACGTCATGTGAATGACATCCATGAGCTGGTGTTTATAACATGTGAGCAACGCTAAGGATGGAAAAGCTCTGGGGCGTAACAGCGTTATTATCAAAGGGATTTAGGTAGACCCTTGCAGGCGGGCCTGACCGTAGCTAATCTGTATAGACTTTTAAATTGTGTGAGAATGTTTGGTTATGTTGAAATTCAAAATGTTTACTGAGGGAAAATAATAATTAACGAGTACATTTAGATTTCAAAATCTGGGAACAGTCTCGCAGAGCCCTCTCAGTAACTTACTGGGCTCTGAAAGGCAGCGTTCACTGTGATGGACTTTTAAGTTTTACAAGGTGAAGACGATCGCTGCTGATGCGCCCTGGAGACGGAACCCCCGTGACACCATCTGCCCTGGTCCTGGCTGCCTGGGGTCCCTGGCGACCCTCCCCTGCATCCGGATACCACCCACCGGGCACACCTTTCATGCGGCTTTGGATGCAGCTAATTTTAAAAAGAGCAGCACAGGCCTGACTGCAGGGGAGGGTGCAGGGGCCGCTGGGCCGCCAGAACTGGAGCGTCCAGGCCCTGTGTGACGAAGTGGGAAGGAGCTGTCTGGGGCGGTTGCAGGCCGGCTGGGCAGGGAACAAACATCACCCCGGCACCCCCTTCCTGCACCCTTGGCAGGTGATCAAGAGGCCCTGATGGAGCACCGGGGGGCTGGGGTCCCGAGGTGGCCAATGCGCTCGTTGGTCCTGGAGTTGGCTTTGTGTCCTGACACACGCTGCTTTACTTGTATTAAAAAAGACATGCAAAGGCCAGGGGCTCCTTCTCCCCACTTGCCTGTCATGTAACCATGATGATGGCATAGTGCAATGGACGTGAATGGTTAACTTGCCTTCAGACTCCAGGGAGCGCAGCAGAAAGAAAGACTCACACAGCTGAGCTCCAGAAGGCTGGGGAGTGACATCGCAGAGAAAGAAGGGGCTCCCCAGACGTGGGCACCTTGGAAAACCTGCACCTGGCCCTGGACCCCTGCCCCAAGCACAGTCCCTCTAGCTGGCTTGGGTGGCGAGGACCCTAGTGCGCCGGGGTCACTGTGAGGCTGCTGTGCCCACTTCTTCAGCTCGTGGCCTTGTCTCCTGAAGGACACAGGATCCTTGACCCCAAAGGCCGAGTCTTTAACACATTTGATGTGTGAGCAGATGGTGTGACAGCCCTGTGCTGCCCTGCCATGTCCCTACTTGGGAGGGAGAGACTCTGCTCCTCTGTGGGCTCAAAGCTCTGCCTTGCTCGGCAGGAAGCAGCCCCAGAAGCCTCACCCCATCCATGGCCCTCAAGAGTGGGGAGCAGGATGCGGGCAGAAATGGGGATTATCACCCACCTGGTGACCATAAGTTCCTTGTCCTCACCCTGTTTGTCCTGCTCCTGCTTATCTCTTCTTGCAGAAAACCAGGTAAAAGGAGCTGAAACCACATGGAGGGAGAGGGCCGGGGGTGAACGCACCCCCCCGCTCCAGCACCAAGACGGCCCATCAGACCAATCTTGGAAGAAGAAGGGGCATCAGAGCAGTTCCTGCCAACCCTGGCTAGTGCCCTGACATCCTGCTGGCAGCCCCTTTTGTTTCCCACTCCCTTAGCAGCCCCCCATGTCCTCAGGTCACTGGCCCCTGAATGAACTGACTTCCTCCCACTCTTGTAAGTTTGGCTTAAGGTCAGTGCGGAGCCCAACTCCCCAGATCCTGTTATCAGGCCTCCGGGCAGCATTTTCCCCAAAGACAATGATGTCAAGGAAAGACAAAATCCACCCAGAACTCGGACCATGTGGGGTGGTCACTGAACGTGATGAGGTGAAGCCCACGGCCAGCGGCTGCGCTCGAGGGGCTGACAGCGCAGGGACAGAGGGAAGAGCGGAGCGCCTGAGACTCATGACAAAAATAAACAAAGCGGGGAGGCGGTGGGCCAACAGGCAGGGCGCAGCGAAAGCTGCCCGCGTGAGGTCAGCGTGGTGGACGTGCCGCTGAAGCCCGCCCGCACCCACAGGAGGCGACGCCATGAGCCATGAGCAGGCCCTGGTGCCGGAGCTGGCTGGGGGCGGTCATGCTCATCCTGTGGGCTCCTGGGCTGAGCCGGGCACCCCGCAGCAGGGGGTGCTCAGAAGGGAGAAGCTGTGGGTGGCCCAAAGCGGGGAGCTCGTGGAAAATCTGTCCGTCCTTTTCAGTTTTGCTGCAAACCTAAAACTGATGTAAAATATCAACTAGTCAGTCACTGAAAATCTGAAGTGATAATGTGAAAGTGTAATGTGGACAGCCCCTGGCTCCAGACCCTCTGTGTAAACACAGTCTTTCACTGCACAAACCCCTACCTGCTCCACACACTCTGGGGGCGCCTACGCTGTCCCTCTGAGGTCCCAGCTTCCCCCTGACAGCACTGAGGGGTCTGGGATGATGCCGGAGGACGGTGTTCCTGCTCTGCTGGGGCTGGGGCTCCGGGGCCCTAAGCGGAAACTCAGAACATGTTCAGACAGAAACAATGCGCAGACTTTGGCCTCCCCCTGGGAAGGTCTAACACTGTTGCTTTGCACCTGGGGCTCTCTAGGCATTTGGGGAGAGCCTGGCAGTGCCCCCTCATTTGGGATATTATTTTTTTTACTGCAATTTTATTTTTTAATTAAATTTATTCGTTCATTTTCTTATATCATTGCTCATTTTCTTCCAGTATTTGACTGTGATATTAATTTGGTTGGAAATTGTCCCAAGCATCGTGTCCGCGGTCTCTTTACAAATACACTTTTCTAGCTAGCAGCTAATGTGTAAGTCAGGGCTGACTGTGCAAAAGACACCCCCCCACCCCCCCGCCCCCCGCCCCCCGCCCCCCGCCCCCAGCAGCGCTTGATTAATTGCCAAATTAATAGCCCTGCAAAAAGTTATCACACTCCCAGCAGGAATGTCTCACTTAGCACAGGGTCAGAGGACCAGGCTCTCAGGGGCTCAAGGGAGCCCCAGCTTGGGGAAGGGGGGATTTCAGAGCAGTCCACCCAAGGGGGCAGGATTTGCACACACCAGCATCAGTGGGAGCAAGAGAGACCCTGGCCTTCCTGTCCCGGCCTTCACCCCACTCACCCTCTCCTTTAAAAACAACCCCGCTGGGGGTGCCCCGAAATTCAGTCCTGAGCAAGAACCAGGGTTAATTTTGGAGGCTGGGGTCTTGGATGTGAAATTTTATATTGAAGATAAAAATACGGCTTCCCCAGAAGCAGGTTGCCAACATGTTTGCAAACACCGATACCAGCTCTGCAGTAACTGACACAGCTGAGCCGCTGCAGCCCTGGGGCAGACTCGGCAGGTCACCCCGCGGTGGAGACGGCAGCCTCGGTCCAGGCCTCCTCATCCCTCCCTGAGCCCCACCCCAAGGCCCGGCAGGGAGCACAGGCCCCTTCTCTGCCTGATGCCCACCGCAGTGTCCCCCAGTGGGTCCTCTCAGGGGAACAGACACCCTCTGTTTCTCTCCCCGAGGCGCCCCCCCTCCCCGCAGATTGGGGAGTTTGCTTATCTTATCTCTTAAAAGGACAAGAAAGTGCTTTGGGGAAGACAGGCGAGGACTTCCACTTCACTCCCACATCACAGTCCTCTGTCGGAAGGATTCTTTTTGAAAAGGTGCTTCTTATCTTGTTTTGCTTTGAAACCCCTTCAAAGGACACTTCTGACCCAGGGCGGGGATGGGATGCCAGATAAGCTGTGCGGAGCAGGGGAGTCTGGGCGAGGTGGGGGTGCCGGCTGGTGCTCGGCTCCCGAGAAAACCACTGTTCTTCAAACACCACCACCAGATCGTGACCCCCTGAGGCTCCCTCGGCAGGGAGGTGGGCGCCTCGCAGCAGCTTCCCGGGCCCTTCTCCTCAGAGAGGCCTCCTGTCCTCGGAAGCTGTCTGCGTCCTAACTCTCTCGAAACCGTGACTTTTCTAAAACTTTGCATCTAGTTTTATGAATCAAGGTTGGCTTATTTAATTCCCTCCATCACCACCCTGGGGACCCTCCCTCTTTTCCCTCTGCAGCCTTTACCCTCAGAGTCCTCGTGGCCTGCATTACTCCCCACTAGTCTTTGTCAGCATTTTACATCCTCGACGCACATGTCCGGTTCTTGTCTCTGTCATGGTTTGCTTCACTGCACATCATTCCCTTCATTGAGCTCCTTCTGTTGGGCTGTACATGGCAGCGTGTCATCCTTTGTAACGGCTGTATAATACTCCACCGTGGGGCTAGACCGCATCTCTCCCTGGTCACCTGCGGCTGGGCGTCCAGGCTGCTTCCGCGTCCAGACTGTTGCAAGCAGCACTGCTGTGAACTCAGTGTTGCACACGGGCTTTTATTTTTTATTTTTGGTTGATAGCTTAATATTCTGCAGATAGACACGCAAGAGTGGGATTGCTGGTATTTGCATTCTTTAGTTTTTTGAGTGCTTTCCTTAATGGCGACGCCAGTTTGCACTCCCATGAGCAGTGTAACAGGGCTCCTTTTTATCCACATGCTCCCCAGCACTTGTTGGCTTTTTAAAAAACGCATGCATTCTCCTGGGTGTGGGGTGAGCTCACACGAACGTCAACTGCATCCCTCTTACTCAGAGTGACGACGGACATCATTTCATTTCTTCTGCCTTCTGGATCTCCTCGTTGGCGAATTGTGTGTTCGTCGCTGCTGCCCATTTATTGAATGAGTTACCCGTTCTTTTATTGTTGAATTGTATGAGTTGTTTTTTCTTTCTTTCACTATATCTTGTGTATTAGTTCCTCATCAATTATATTTTGTATAAATATTTTCCCCTCTTCAATAGAGTGTTTATTTAATCATTGAATTTTCTCTGGGTGTATAGAAGCTTTTAAACTTGAGCTAATCCCTGTCGTTTATTTTTGTTTCATTCCCTTGCCACAGGGATGGAATCACCAGGTACCAGGGGCCTGGACTTACTCTGGGGCTAACCCTCACCCCAGCTTTACCTGCTGAACTTGCTGGTGTGCTGAGGCCAGGATCCACTTGGAGTTTAGGCATTTGCCCTGGCACCTGGGGGAGCTTTCCCAGTGGGAGGGCCTTGTTTGAGAGCATGGGGTACTGTTGCCATAGCAGAGCCCCAGGGGTTTCGGGGAGGAGCTGGGCCTGCTGCTCCACAGCCCTGGGGGACAGCCTGCTCTGCCTTCCTGGAGGAGCATGGCTGGGAGGCCAGGACACACTTAGAAGGGCTCACACTTCCTTCTTGTGAATAAGAAAGGACAACCTCAGGCTCTCTGGACACTAAGGTGAGCAAACCAAGGAAGACTAATTCTCCTCTGAATTTGAAGTTGCTTGGCCTGGCCCAGAGATTCTGGCAGCAAGTCCATAAATGGGATGAAGCAAAGGAGGCACTCTGAAAACGTTTGCACAGGACATCCTGGCAGCTCACCTGGGAAGCCCCATAAGAATTTGGAAGCTCTGTGTTCGCTGCTTGTGCTGTATTAAAAAGATGCCAGCTAAGCAGGCTGGAGAAACTTTGGAGTTCCGGGTCAGGAGGCCTGCAGTTGTACATGCAGCTTAAAATCCACCACAGTGAAACTGTGGATTGAACAGGAATTAATTCAGAAAGAAATTGGAAAGCCTGACATGTTTTTGCAAGGTGTTTCGAATTGATTGGTTAATCCTCCTAACATCTGGAGTGAGGAGTTACAGGCAGACAGAGGCCCACAGAGACGACAACTAACCTGGGATTAGAGCTCAGCCAGAGTAATTAGTCCATTAAACCCAAGAAAGTGATGAGGGAATTTCTTATATTGTATTTGGTTGATAGATTGCAAGCGAGGTCTCATTTGAGGGGAAATGAAATTCCAGTGTGTTTAACACAATTAAGGTAAATCTTTGCACCTTTGCATTCCAAGTCAGATAAGCAGAACAACTTCCGAGGCTGCTTCATACTGTTCTAACAAGATATTCCCCACTTTTTCCTATTTATCCATTATCCCCCCATCCTTTAAGGACCGGCTAGGATGCCATCTCCTCCATGGACATTGTCAGCTAGACAGATGGCTGGAATTGCCATGAGGCAGGATATTTCTCATCGCCACCGTACTGCTGTGAACATCTTAGAGACAAAAAGAGCTGGGACTTGGAGTTTTCTTCACTAATGAATGTTGCATTTGGAACCCAAACCTACCAGTGATGCCCGTCTTCTGCAAAAACAGTCTCCCCTCCCAGCATTGCACAATCACTATCACCCAATTATATCTTTAGTCATCATTTTTACATGTGTTTGTATATATATATATATATACTATATATATATATATATATATACGCGATTTATCTATGCGTACAAGAACTGGGGTACAGGGCAGAGATGTGGGGGGTGGGGTGCGGTGAGAGGATTCACCAGAGACAGAGAGGGGAGCAAGCAGAACAGGCAGATCTACCAAAGTACACTACGGAGGGGAGAATTGGGTGAGACAGGAGAGGTCTGCTTCGCCATGTGGGCTGCTCCCTGGCTGGCCGGGGATTGAACTCATGCTACAGAGGCTGCGGATTGCTTCATGGTGTGGTGCTTAACCCTTTGTGCCACCAGGGAGGCCCTACATGTGTTTATTTTACTCTCATAATTTATCAACGTTGCAATTCTCAGAAAGCAGAAACTGTGGTTGTATTTCTCATGAACTCTCCCTGAGTGTTGGCACAGATCGGGGAGGCAGACACTTAAATCACAAGTGAGTAACGCGGGCCGTGTGCTGGGACATGCAGTCTGAAATGGAACGACTCTGCCTGTGTGGTTCTGCTCTGAGCTCCGCCAGTGTTAATGGGATTTTCCCTCCAGAGCTGTGAATGGTTCCTCAGGGACAGCACAACTTTGTGTAGAGTCTGGTGTGGAAAATAAAATGTTTATTCGGTAAATAAATGATTGGTTGCAAAGAAAATCCTATTCTCTTTCATGGCAGAGAAAAATCTCTCTCTAACCATCAGTTTCACCTGAGAGTATCATCCCATCACCTTGTAGAGAAATTTCTAGACAAATAGGCTTAACAGAGGTTGTGCTGCATCGCTATTCCAAGATTCTGCTGTGCCTGTGAGGGTGTTGATGGTCACCCCCCTTATCTTTTGAGGCAATATGTGTTGTTGGACTCCAAGTCAGTTTCCTTCCTCTGTGGAGATATCATTTTATTTTTTTAATTTTTATTTTTTAAAGATTTATGTATTTATTTATACAAGCACTGGGTACAGTCAGAAGCGCGGGAGGGTGAGAGAATTCACCGAGCCAGAGCGGGAAGCAGAACAGGCAGAAGGACCGAAGTACACTGCTGAGGGGAGCAGCGGGCGGCAGGAGAGGTCTACGCACCATGTGGGACCCTCCTCTGGTGGCTGGGAACAGCCGGGGATCGAACCGGCGCTGTAGAGGCCACGGGCAACTTTGCAACCCAGCGCTCAACCGCTGCACCACCTGGGAAGCCGTGAGATATCATTTTAGTGAAAACTAATTATGATTGTAAAGAGTGAAACTAATCATAGGAGCAATCTCAAGGCAAAGTGGACTCTCCCAGAGCCTGCGGGAGCACTGCTGCTGCTCACTGGGCGTTGATGTGTCAGCTTGGGGGCAGGGGGAGCTGGCAGGGGGAAGAGAAGGGCTGATGCTGGCTGGTGAGGAGTGGAGGAAATGACCCGCTCTCTCTGTGCAGCCTGGAGTACACATTTGCTTCACCAACACTCAGGATACATTTGATAAAGTCCATGAGGAGAAAAATATGGTCAGATATGATAGAGCTCCATGCCCCTTGGTCCACCTGGAATCATCTGTGAACCAAGGACATGGACATGGCCTTCCACGGAGATTCCCACAGGTCATGATATCGCTGAATGGTGGGAATTATTTAAAAAAAAATCTTAGTTCAGCTTATTTTTTTCAAGGGGGGATTGTCTATTCTTATCTTCTACATAAGAATCTCAAAAGATCTTATTATTTGATAGAATTCTGCTATAAGGTGAACTAAGTAACATTGATTGAGAGGAATGGATTCATTCCTCCATCCATCCTTCCACCCATCATCTATCTGTTCATCCACCCATCTGCCCACCCATCCATCCATCCATCCATCCATCCACCCACCCATCCATCCACCCACCCATCCATGCATCCATCCAGCAAACAACTATTGAATCACCGCCGTATGTCACTTTCTGCACTACTAGTTTCCAGGAATGGAAGTTGAGTCAAGTCAGTGCTTGTGGGAAATGCATAGGTCAGCACTAGAATATCCCAGGTGCAAAATTTAGTCCTGACACATAGAACATGTGTGAGAAATTGAGTGTTTATAAAATGCTACGGAAATGCAGAGCAGGGAAGAACTTTTTCCCTTTTGGCATAGTTGGAGAAAATCTTTTAGAAGAGGGGGCATTGGGATAAGGGCTTAAAAGATGTCTAGAGAAAGAGAAGGGGCCTGATTTTTCAGACAAGAGGACGTGACGTGGCGCGTTTGCACAACAACGAACGCTCTGATACCATCTGAAGGTAAGTGGGGAGGCAGAGATGATGCTTCTCATTAACTCACCTTTATTGATCATACTTGAGATGATTTTTGTGTGGAGGAATACATGTTCCATTCTGTGGTGAGTTCAGTGCGTAAGCATACTATGTACTCACTGCCGTGATGACTTCCATGTGTCGGAAAGCTACATGCTCCATTTCTTCTTTTTTTTTCCACGCCCGAGCAGGAGCAGGAAGGAAAACTCTGATGCGCGATCACAAGGTATGTTATGTAAACAGCCCTGGCCGGGCTTCACAACAACCTTATTTTCTTGGAGTTAGGTAAACAGGAACCAAACCCTGACACATCATGAAAAACAAAGACAGCTGGCAATAATCACACTCTACAAACACAGAACTATTTTTTTCACTTCATTTCATTTTTTTGAAAAAGAACAAAGAAGAGAAAGCACCTTGCTTCCCGAGCAGACCCCTGGACACCAAGCTTGTTGCCTTTCCATACATACATTCTTGTAACCCCTCAGGAACCCCAGCTTCGGTTTGCGGTGGCACTTTCCTTTTCACAAACCCTACCAGAGACTTCCATGGATCCACTTGACATTGGACTTTAGAATCTAAGTCGATGGTAAGGCCACGATTAAAAAAAAATGTACTTAGCCAAATGCAGACAGCCCAGCATGAAGCTGAAGAAGTTTCAACTACTCAAGAGAGTTGTGAAGAGCGTGATGGCTTTTAAGGACAAGGAACAAATTTGAAGCCAGGAGAATAAAATCCCACAGCGGTTTGCTTAGACATACTCACGCCCTTGAGAGCCATTTGCATCGTATTTTTGTGTTTTCATTTTCTCTTTGAAAATATACTTGGCAACATGCCTGCAGAGCAATACCCCCGACGAGTAATTAAAACCATTCCTGTCCGCCTTTCCTTAACGGACTCGCCACCTGATTAGCTTTGATTCTCTGGTGGTAGAACTTGAGCAAAGTCAAGGTTCTGCCTGACAACAATTTTTATTGAAATAAAGTTGTAAATTTATTTCTATCCCATTCCTTCCAGCCTTCAAAAGGCCGTAGGATTCCCCACCTTTTTAACATCCCACCTTCTGGCACCCTACCCCCAGCCGAAGACTTAACAGTGGGATACAATCAGAGGTCTCCAGTAAGCACCCATGGGCCAGAGGTTTATTTGTTTATGCATACAAGAACTGGGGTACAGGCCAGAGGTGGGGGAGGTGAGAGGATTCACCAGAGACAGAGTGGGGAGCAGAAGAGGCAGATCTACTGAAACACACTGCTGAGGGGAGCAGCAGGCGAGACAGTTCTGCTGTGCCCTGTGGGTCAGCTCCCTGGCCGGCCGGGGATGGAACTCCTGCTGCAGAGGCTGCCAATTGCTTCATAGTGCAGATGCTTAGCCCCTTGCGCCACCAGGGAGGCCCCTATTCCTTCATTTAGATACCATTTTTGAGGTGCACTCTAAAAGTTATGAAAAAAAGAGGATGGCTGATAAATTTTTAGAAGAAATTAAACAATAAAGAGGCATGGAGGCACCACATACACAAAAAACACCCAAAAGCCCTCAGCTGAAATCTATCCCCAGGGTCTATGGGGCCTGGGCATGTGATCTCAGCCTCCCGGCTTGCTGTCTACTAGTCAGTCCAGGTTTTCTTTTTGCTTCGCCTCCTTTGTTGTGTTCTCTCCTTTCTTCTTTAGTTTCTTGTGAAAGTGCAGACAGGTGGCTTCACTCCTGTCCTCAGAGGTCCCAGCGCCCCCGCCCGTGGCCCTGTGGCCCAGTCTGGCAATCTGCAGGGGATGCCCTCGCTGCTTTGGGTGTGCGCTTCTAACCACCCAGCAATCTGCCCGAGCAAGCAAGGACACCCTGCACTTGCACCCACTGCCAGCTCCCAGGCACAGTTGAAAACAGAGCGCTTCTCGGCTTACGGTTTGCAGGAGACGGTGCTTCTGAGCTGACCTGTTTCTGGTTAAATTTCTAGAGCAACGGGCACATGCTGGCACTGCCAGCACAGAGGTGAATTTTATTTGAAGGTTTGCAATAACAAAACTCATCCACCGGGCTTTATTTGAATCTCTCCGTGGAGGTGGTGGCGACAGCAATGGTCGCCAGCTGCCAGGCACTGGGGCACCACCTGTGGTTATACCCGCGTTGCCCGCCCCCCACCTTCATCCTCTCTCCAGATTTTCTAGAAATGCACCAGTTCTCAGTCCCAGTGAGGGTGCTTTTCCATGCAATCCACATTTGATTGAAAACTGAATCAGCAAGGAGGGTTCCCCAAGCCTGCATGGCCAGTGTCCCCGCCCCCCCCCCCCCACGCTTCAGGAAAGGTTTAATGGCTTCAAAATATTTAAGCTGTCATAATGTGAAGGATTTGACACCAAAGTATGCAATTAAACAAAAGATGTTGGAACACTTTAAAAGTGGGAACATCTGAGAAATAGGCATGCTGGGGAGAATACTCCCACCAGCAGCTACTCCCACCAGCAGCTCCCAGGGACTTTTCTTTGATATTCAGTCACTGCTCCTGAGGGGCCTCTCCGCCTGCTGCCCGCTGGGCCTCCTGGGCCTCTGTGCCCCGCCTGCCTCCCCCGCTGCCTTTTGTCCCTACTTTGCTATTCACTGTCACCTCTATTTATTTTTTGTCTGCACAGCTGAGTTTATCTTCCTTATTGACTGCCCAGTATCTCCCTTTCCCCAATGCATCGGCTTCATTCATTAGGGAAGGATTCCACTTTCTCAGACCGTTCTGCTGAGACACTTCAAATGGTCAGACAAACACAAGGAAGCCTGAGTGATCGGAGGGGAGCTGCCTGGCCTTCTTCTCCCACTTGCCCCTCGTTTCTCCCTCGCTCCTGGCTTTGCGTCTCTGCCCCGCCGTCGCTGGTACCTTCTCTCAGCTCATCCCTGGGCGAACAGCTCCACTTGGCTTCCAGCTCGCGCTTCGCCTCCAGCTGTCATCTTGCTTCTCCGATGTCGCCCAAGCCATCCCCTGCCACACAGCGCCAGGTCAGGGCCCCCCCAGCCTGAGCAGCTGAGAAAGGAAAGAGCTCATCCCCTTCGCTTGACTTTGCTGAAGCCCAAGAAACAGGAATCCTGCCTGGAGACAGCCAGCAGGGTAGTCTCCGTGCCTTCCAAACAGGAGGCCAGGACGGCACAGACGCTTGGGGCAGTTTTCCAGGGTGATCTCAGCCCCAGGCTGGGCACCCACCAGCCTCCCTTCCCTTGCTGTCAGGTCACCTGGACTTAGGCTTCGAAAACTGGGGTGCTTTGCTGCTGGTGTGGGGCACAAGGTTATTCTGACCTCTGAAGAGACCACCAGCCATTTCTTTAGTGTTAACTGGTTATAATAAAGTAGCCTATTAGGCAACAAAAGTGATATTTGAGGGGAGCAAGGACCTGATGACCAAAAGAAAGCCTGAAAGAAAAGAGGTGCATGTAGATACCCCAAAGGACAATAGTTCAGCCCTCTAGAGAGTCCTGGGGAGCACCTGCCTGCCAGGGGTGTGGGCCCCTCATTGTGGGAGGCGGACTCCTGCATGCCCTGCTGATCCCCAGCTTCCAGGTTGAAATGAGTGTGTTTTTAGTTTTTCCCTTCTGCACTGTTTTCCCAAGTTGAGCTCAGGCTGGATGCATGAAGGCCTCGCTGCTTCTTCCAGGCTAAGTAACGACATTCGCCTTCAGCTCATCTGAACAGACAATACATATTTCAGTGTGCAGTTTTCAAACTTTCCCACTCAAGACAAAGGTATGTGCAACCTTAACAGCACAGTCCAGACTATTTGAGTGAGTTATTAAAGGGACTGGTGGTTGATTGTGATCAGCTTATTTTCCAAGTCAGCCTCCACACTTGAGTAGGAGGCCGAATGAGCGGAGGCTCTCTGTTCTGTGATACAATAAAGGCTGGACCCTAAGAAGCAATTTTCTGGATTAAATTGTTTCCATTACAAATCTGCATCAACACTCCAATCAGAGCTGAGTCTGAAGGCTCAATGACAGAGCTCCTGCCTCCATTAGTGGCAGCTTCTCAGAGCAGAGCACAGTGTAACAAGGTAGAGGGAGAATGTAAGGAATTAGCAAGTGGCAGCCGTCCAAGCTCTCCTGACCTTATCCCGAGGACCCTGAACTTTTATAGGCATGCCTTTCATTTCAAAGAAGATTAAAAAAAATTCTCTTGCAGCTTTGCAGGTTTGGATATTGAGCTTAGAGAGAGAGTATCTACCAAGTACAAAGGATGTTTTTAAGTATTTTTGTCCTATACGGAAAATGATTTTTTCTTTAATCAGCATATCTCACAGAGTTAGCAAAAGTTCACTCTATAAAGGACATCAGAACTTGTCAGATCTAGAAGTAAAAAAATAAATAGATTGGGGAAAAATCAAAAGGATTATACAATTAAAAAAAAAAAAAAAACCTCACTTGGTTAAGGGTGCCAGATAGTGAAGCAGGTGGGTCTTGGCTCCTAATTTCCCGGAGTGTGACTGAGTAACCCCAGGGTGTGCATGCTGGGGGGTGGGTGTGGGGGCTGAGTGGACAAGGTAGGCCATTTCTGTAGCTGCACAACACATCTATTGTGAGACAGAAGGGTGGTTAATCAGATAGACACTTTTGCTCCAGACTTTATGTTTGTAGTAGAAAGAGTAAAAGTTGAAGAGTGGAAAGAAGATTATTATAAATTTTCTCTTTTATCCCTTGAGGAATATTTAAGACTTTTGGTTTCATAGTTCTAAAAGGTTTACTGCCCTGGGATTTTTTACAAATTCATCCATTTGTGTTTCCTCCAAATCTCAAAAATACAAGCTGGCGATAGCTTGATAGAAGTGAGACTTTAACCCCTGCACCACCAGGGAGGCCCAGATCTGAAACTTAGCTGTTAGTTAAGATTTAACTAGGATTGCAGTAGAAAATTAAAATCCTGCAACAAATCAGGTGACAATTAAAAATAAGTCATTTATTAAGAATTTATCTTCACATATACTTGTCAATTTACCAAAAAGTTTGAAGTGTATTAAATGAGCAAAAGCTCATATTTAGAACCAAGCAATTAAAATATTTAGAAAATAAAAATTAAAATATAAACAAAACAGGGCCTCCCCTGGTGGCGCAGCGGTTGAGCGCTGGGCTGCGAAGCTGCCCGCGGCCTCTGCAGCACCGGTTCTATCCCCGGCCGCCGGCGAGGGTCCCACATGGTGCACGGACCTCTCCTGCCGCGCCCACTGCTCCCCTCACAGCGTATTTCATCGGTCTGCCTGTTCTGTTCCCCGCTCCTGCTCTGGTAAATCCTCTCACCCTCCTGCTCTTCTGACTGTACCCAGTGCTTGTATAAATAAATAAATAAATCTTAAAAAAAAATATATAAACAAACAAAGTTAAAGTAGCAAAGAAATCAATCAATCACACCTTAATAAAGTTGAGTAACAAATTAGCATTGAATTCGGGGAAGGTAAGGAGAAAAAAAAATAAGGGTTAGATTTTATTAGATTAGAGTAGATTAGATTTGATCTTTGTCCAATGAAAGACCAAAAAAACACAGCCAAGCAGTGAAATGTATTCAATCTACACAATTTCTGAAGGACTCTTCATGTACGGGCTCCAGCAAAAATAGATGGTTTGTGTTCTGCAGGATCATTTTGGCCACCGTCTTTCAGAATTCCTCCCTAGATCAAATCTGGATCGACCTTCAGAGGGTCATGTTTCAAGGTACTTAGCAGAATTATAATTTGTCTGGGATTATTAACTGTATCTTACAGTAACTGGATGTAAGTTGTATGAAAACAGAGGCCAAATCTACTTTTGCTCCACATTCGTATTTCAGGCATAGGAAGCACTCAGCAACGATGTGTTGAAGGAGTGAATTATTTTCCTGAAAGCCTTCCTAGTGCCCTCTGAAGCCCTGGGATATTAAATTTCAACCCGTGTAATGAAATTCTCTAAGAGAACGAAGAGAATATGATGCTTGGGGTTTTGATGCCATCACTAGTCAGGAATACGGCTTAGCAAATCCAAAGGAATGACACATCAAAAGTCCCTTGGGTTGCTCCTTGAAATACAGGACATCTCTGGTAAATTTACATACATACTGGCCAGTAGGAATCCATAGTTACATATTCCAAAAATGAAATGCTTGAACAATCATTTACTAAAATAATTTTCTATCAGTGATGGAACGGAAGGGGCATCTTCTTCTGTATGAGAGCTGGAGTGTTTCCTAGCCCAGACGGAGAGCTAGGTCCTTTTTACTGAAAGGCAGTTTGGTGCTGAAATGAGGTGGAAACTTGGGCAGTTTTGTTACATACCTGTGAGACACTGGGCTGCTTCTCCTGCCTAAGACACTGTTTATTTTTAAAGCTTGAAGAGAGGAAATGACTCCTGCTACTTCCCAGAACTGTTGACCATGAGTGAAAAGTGTCCAGTGTGTAGCTCCATGATACATAGAATTGTGTGTGTGTGTGTGTGTGTGTGTGTTTTAATGAGTGGTTTTTGAAGCCCTTCTAGATAATGGAACAGAGAAATGCCACTTAGCGCTGCAAAGGTCCACCTAGTCGCCTGGGAATTATTCTGAACCAAGCTCAAGGACAGTTCTCTGGAAGTCCCCATAATACCAACACAATCAATGGTTGCTGATTTAAGAGTGAATGCATAAACCAAGACATTTGGATCTGAAACTTCTTTTCAAAAAAATATTTATTTTATTTATTTATGCATACAAAACTGGGGTGTAGGCCAGAGGTGTGTGGTGGGGGAGAGGATTCACCAGAGACAGAGTGGGGAGCAGAACAGGTGGATCCACTGAAATCCACTGCTGAGGGGAGCAGCGGGAGACAGGAGAGGTCTGCTGCGCCCTGTGGGTCAGCTCCCTGGCCAGGGATCGAACTCAGGCCACAGTGGCTGGCGATAGCTTGATAGAAGTGAGACTTTAACCCCTGCACCACCAGGGAGGCCCAGATCTGAAACTTCTTGATGTTATTTTATTGTGGCTGGAAAAAAAATGCTAAGGCTAAAAAATGTTGAAGTTATTTTTAGCTTTTACATTATTTTTCTCCATCTGTGGGTTTACCTTTTGAAATCTGGGTTTTTGAATATCTTGGAGAGTAGTGAATTTATGAGTGTTTTAAAAGCCAAAATGTGTCCTAGCTCCTTCTTACAATCATATAAGAACATCTTAGAGCAGCCAGTGTGTCTGGGCGGCAGAAACATACCACGAGCTTTATTTGCCCACACAAAGTATTTAATGGAAAGAAAAAGATTATTTATTTTTACAGCACATTTTCCGGTAAATCTTTTTTTTCCCTGGAAGTGAGTAGATGTTCAGTGAATGTGTTGAATAAATGGATGGGTGCCCCCTATTGAGCTTCTTCAGAAACAGCCATAGTTTTGATGCCAGGTGTCCACAACTCACATCGTTGCTTTTGTAAGAGGAGTAACCTTTGAGCCTAGGGGTGGCACTCCTGGTCAGCTGATTGTGGAAGGTGGACATCCTCAGTGGGGGGGGGGGGTTTAGGAAGCAGGCACAGAGCTGGGGCTTTAACAGTTGAGGTGGCTGCAAGGAGATGTGTCTGTGAAGATGGTGCCAGCTTGCCATGTGCAGCGCAGGCTTGTGCCTAGGTCTCTGCTCACAAGACACTCCCTGGGGTAGGACAGGTGGCCTCTGCCCTGTGCCATCCTGTGAATTCTCTCAGCTCTCCATTTTCTCATCCCCATGTTTAAGTCCTGTTATTGTTGTTTCTCCCTGTGTGTTTGCTTTTAGGTTGTGTTCTGTGTTCTTCATCAAGAGACCCACCAATGGGCCAGCTCCATTCCCTGGGTTTGCTCCATTTCACTTCAATTACTAAAATCAGAATATTGACCATTTCCTTTATGAAAAATCTGTTTCACTGAGTGGTAAAATTTTTTCTTTTTGTTTGGGAAACAGATATGGATTTCAATAACCTGTTCTCTCCCATCTGCACCGATGATAAGCTCTCCCTACAATTCACCACTGGTCAGGATGATGCTGGTCAGGCCCACTGGGCAGGGGCAGTGTCTGGAGTCCACTCTCCTGAAGAAGTCACCACCCTGGGCCTCAGCACAGGTGATTTTTTTCCTCTGGAGACCACAGAACAAAGCAGGAGGAAAGGCAGGGACTCCCGATTCATCTCAGAAGCTGCCGGCCTGCTGCCGGAAGGGCTCTGGCCAAGTGTATGAAATGCTGCACTTATCCCAGAATATCAACTCCTAGATCGTCAAGCAATTACGCTAATCATCTCAAAGCAGCTTAACCACGTGAATAATCCAAGCTGAGGAAATGAAAGATTTAGTATAAACAAGTATTTGAAAAATACACGAAGGCACCACTACCTGCACATCTTTCAGGATCAACACAGATGAATAAAACGACGAAGTGTGGGTTGTAGACGCTGACTCTGCCATCCCTCAAAAAATGGTGAGACTCGAGCAGGCCTTGGACTTAAGCCTTAGGAAAACCGGTTGGCGTCACGGGAGGGGAGGCGTGGGGTGTTCCTGGGGCTGGGGTGCAGGACACAGTCTCCCTGGCCCCCTCCTGCTCCGGGGGGGCGCTGCGTTCCTGCTGCAGCTGCTGTCTGGTTCGCATCCCCCCCTGTGCTGGGTTCCTCTCCTCTCTCCTCCCTGCTCCGCGTGCTCTGCGCCTCCCCGTCCCTCCTGCTCTCCTGGGTCTTCCTGCTCTTGGCTCTCCCTCCTCCTCGCCTCGCCCCACTGCTCTCCCTCGGCTCCTCTTACTCTTCCTGCCTCCCTCGTGGTGCTCCTTCTTCTGCTCCTTTCGGCTCCTTTCTCATCTCCGAGGGGGGAGCTCAGGCCGGCGGGACGCCCCCACGAAGAGGATGAAAACCGAGTCGGCAGCAGCAAAGAGGCCCACGAGGCCGCGCCCCTGTCCCCCGCGCCCCGAAGCAGCCCCCGGGGATTCCCCGCTGCCTGGGCCTCGCCCCTTAGACCCGCGCGCCACCAGCCCTTCCGGCTCTAGGTCGTGGCGTGACGTCACTTCGCAGCGGGGGCGTGACGTCACTTCGCAGCGGGGGCGTGACGTCACTGCGCAGCTGGCTGTCTTCCCCGCCCGCGGGCCGCAGCTCCCGCGCGCTCTCCCGCCTCCGGCGGCCTCTGTCTGTGTCTGGCAGCTTCGTCTCGCGCGTTCTGGGCTCCCGGGCCTGGACTCTGGTCTCGGGAAACGGAACGAGCGTTTCTGTGCGTGACGCGCCCGTTGCTCGGGGCCACGCGCTGCGCGGGAGGGAGGCGCCCCTGCGGGGCCCCCCCGCAGTGGGGCGCAGCCGGGTCTTGACGCGGGACCGCGGTTCGGGGTGAAGGCGCAGGCCGCCCAGCTCGCCCCCCCGCCCGGAGCGCACCCGCGCAGGGAACCCGCGGGGACCCAGACGGGGAGCCCGCGGCTGCGCCCCGTTTCTGCCTCTCCGCGCGCAGGGGCTGCTGACGGAGGCAGGCGACGCCCCCGCTCCCCGCTCTCCCGGGCCGAGGCCGGGACCCCGGCGGCCACGCGGCGTTTGCGGGGGACGCGCCCCCGGGCAGGCTGGGCAGGCCATGGCGTCGCCCCGGACCCGCAGAGCCCACTGGCGCCTCCAGGGCCGGCCATGGGGCAGGGGCCAGCTTGGGGCCCCAGGGCAGGGAGGGCTTCCCCGATGGGGGAGGGTTGTTGGGGGGCGGAGCTGGGGGGGCTCTGCTGTGGCGCCCCCTGGGCGGGGGCCCGGGGGTATCCCCGCGGCGAGTCTCAGCTCCGGCCCTCAAAGGAGGCGGTGGGGCTTGAGGCCTGAACCCTCTCCCACGTCGACACCCCATGACTCTCCAGCACGCGCTTCGCTGCGCTCGGGGCTCCCTTGCGAAGTGGAAGGGGGAGAGGGGCCGAGGGCCCGAGGAAGGAGGCCAACAGGGGGGCGCCCCCTGCACCCCGCACGGCCAGGCAGCCCTTTCTCCAGCCTCTTCTGCAAGCTGGGCAGCCGGGGCGGGCGCGGGACTGGGGGGCAGACGGGGTGTGGGCGGAGGGGCGGGGAGGCCTCGGGTCCTCGTGCGCGGGATGGGCCAGGCGCAGCCCTGGAGCCCCCGTTGCAGATTCTCCCCCTGCCGGCGCAGGTGGAGGCCTGAGTGTCCCCCGAAAGGCAAGACCAGGCCCCCTCGGAGCTTCAGGAGGGTCGGCCTCGGGTCCCCTCGGAGCTTCAGGAGGGTCGGCCCCGGGACCCCTCGGAGCTTCAGGAGGGTCGGCCTCGGGTCCCCTCGGAGCTCTGGAGGGTCGGCCCCAGGCCCCTCGGAGCTTCAGGAGGGTCGGCCCCGGGACCCCTGGGAGCTTCAGGAGGGCTGGCTGCAGCCTGACTCGAGGGCTTGATTGGCAGGTCCCTAGCAAGGAAGGAAAATGAATTTCAAAGCCAGGCCTCGGGAAAACCGCTTTCCCGCTCTCCCTGGACGGCCACGGCTCCAGGTGTTACAGGAGAAACACATTTCTGCACGGCCTCGTCCTTAATCACAGTATTATTGAGGCTCCCCGAGCGCGCCTGATATTGCTCTTGCAGCCCCGCCGTGCGTTTATTGGTGCGGCGGCTACAAAGGGTCACATTTTGCTTTGTCTGAAGGACCCTCGTGCCCTTATTACTTATGTTTGTAGAGACACGGGCACCCGTGCAGGGGGGCGGGAGACGAGAAGAAAGCAGCCCCGAGCCCCCCGAGCCGCCAGCCTGGCAGTGGCGCATCTTTCCTCTTGCAAAGCACTTGGGGGCCGGTGCCCTGGTACTGTCCCCCTCCCCCTGAAGGCTGTGCGCGCACGCTGTCCCCGCAGCTCAGAAGGTGGGGTGGCGGGTGGACTCTAACTGCAGCCTCCCCACCTTTATTTGGAAGTGTGGCGCCCCGCGGGGTACTGGCCCTGGTGGCGGGCTGGCAGGCGTGAACCTTCCTGCCTCGCTGGGCTGTTTCCAACCTCCTGGGTCAAAGTGGGCTCCCCAAAAGTAAGCAGGGACCCCCCAGGGGAGATTTGCAAAGGACACAGAGGGGTGTGAAGGCTGCTGGGATGCTCAGGCCTGGAGAGGCCCGGCAGGAAGGTGTTTGTGCAGGACAGACCCTGTTTGCTGGGAAATGAGCTTCTGCCAACCCGCCCTCCCCAGCGCCCAGGCCCCGCCCCTGGGTGACCCTGGGGAGTGAGAGCATCACCTGTCACCTACACCTTGGCCCAGAGGGGGGTGTCTCACAGGGCGACGGGGGGTGCTGGGGGGGACTTGTCAAGTGGGACAGGAAGCTCTCGGCCCCCAGCAGGGTGGGCCAGGGTGGTGAGCATCCCCTCCCAGCTGGAAAGGGAGGAGTTGGCTGTTAGGAGAGGTAGCTGGGGACCCCTGGGGTCCAGACACTGGGAAGGTACTGTGCAAGTCCGCTGGGTGCCCCTCGGTCCTCTTCCCCCATCCTGGAGAGAGGGAAGCCCCTTGAGGAGGCAGCTCTGTGGAGAGAGCTTTTGGGGTGACGCGGCCTGCCTCTTGCTCCCCCTCCCAGCTCCTGCATCAGATTGCCTCGTTTGTGCCCAGCTCGCCTTGTTGTGTGATGCCGTGACCTGGGACTCCTGCCCCAGATGCCATCTGCTCTACTCCCTCCATCCCCAGCCGGGTCTGTCACCATGGTCAGGTCTGACGGGGCTCCTAGGGGTCTGGGCTGGCCAGGAAGCCTAGGGGAGCAGACCCCGTACCTGCAGGGGTCACCTGTGAAAGAGGAAGCCAAGAGGACACCACAGATTCAGCTTCTAGGCACAGGGCCTGGCCTGAGGGGAGGCCCCTGGAGCAGCCCCCGGGGCAACCTCTCTCCCTGAGGAAGCCCAAGGACAGAAAGGCTAAGTGTGATTTGAATTTTCCTCTCTAGTTTGCTTGCTTTCTCTCTTCTGGCCTCACCCTTCCTTTCTCAGGCACCCAGGGATGCTCTAATGCTACTGCATGAAGAAACCTTAAGCTCACATAATTGCCTGGATACATGTGGCGTCACCATCCTGCGGGAGCAGAGGTCTGGGTCCTCCAGCCCGGCCCTCCCGTCAGCCGGGTTGTCAGGTTGTGCTGTGATAACTGGCAACTCCCAGAGATCAGCGGCTTAAAAAAGTACTGGTTCATCTTTATTTATTATTTTTTAAAGACTTATTTATTTATGCATACAAGAGCTTGGGCACAGGCCAGAGGTGTGGGGGGTGAGAGGATTCACCAGAGACAGAGTGGGGAATAGAGCAGGCAGACTGACTGAAATCCACTGCTGAGGGGAGCAGCGGGGAGACAGGCGACGTCTGCTGCACCATGTGTGTTAGCTCCCTGGCCGGGGATCGAACTTGTGCTGTAGTGGCTGCAGATAGCTTCATAATGCTGAGACTCAACCCCTTGTACCACCAGGGAGGCCCTGGTTCATTTTTGTCTATAATGTGTCCTCCAGGGTCACCCGGGGCCTGGCCCGCATCATGTCAGACCCAGCAGATGCTGCTGCTCTCCCCTGGAACGTGAAATGCACAGATGTTACTGGCCACAGCCAACCACATCACCACGTCTACTCCTCAGGATGAGGCAGGTTCTAGCTCTCTGTAGGCCCAGGAAAAGGCCAGATTGGGGAGCAGGGCTAAGGACGAAAGACGTCCTGGGCATCTCGATCAGGTCCCTTGGTTCCAGGGCCCCCACAGCTGTGGGGCCAAGGCAGCTCGCTCATAAGAACTCGCCAGCACAGCTGAGCAGAGCTTCCGACTCAGCGGGCCTGAAGTGGAACCCTGAATCTGCCCTCCGAGGAGGAGCTGCTGTGGGTGCGCTACCACATTGGGTAGAGCCCACAAACTCAGTTCACGGAGACCCCCATCCTGCATCCCCTGCAGGCAATCTGGGGTTCCCTTGGCGCTTCTGTGTCTTGGGCTGCTCAGAGGCTGCTGCTCCACGGAGAAGCACCGGCCCCTTCTCGAGCCCAGGCGTTGGCCAGAGTCCTGCCCAGCCTTCTTCTCCTACATTAAAAAATAAACAGCAACAATTAGTTCCTATCGCAAAACAGCTCATGTGGGGCCTTACCCCCTGGCTGGCGCCTTACAGAGGTCATCACAGCAACGGACGTCTCCTGCAGCCCTCCTCGTGGCTGCGCTCTGCGGCCAACGTGAGGGCTTTACAAAATGACTAATGTAAAAAAAAAAAATTCTATGTGAACAGAAAAAATATCACTGCAACGCACCTGTGATTTAAGTTCCGCCAAGAAAGAATTCCATAAGGAGCGTGGCTTAATCCATAAAAAAAAAGTTGTTAGAGAGTTTGTGAATTTTAAACACCAGCCTTATAATTCATTTGAAAGATGGAGAAAGGTATTGCAAAGGCGAAAATGCTACTTCCTGGTCAAAATCTTCAGAGCTCCACGTTTGGGGGAGCTTCAGACACACCCCACTATTGCAGGCCCGGATGGATGCGGGGAGCCTCAGCGTAGCAGCATCTATGGGGCCAGCGCTGGCCCTTCCATGTCCCCACCCAATGCCTCATCCTCCTTGGAAGTGCCAGGTTCACGCAGACGCCATCACCTGTCCTCTGTCCGCAGGGACCCATGTGCCCCAGCGGCGGGACGAGAGGGGGCGCGCAACAGCCTCACTGTGGCATCTTCCCTTTTGAGAACATTAATCTGTTCTTCGCCATTAAGACACAATGTTCTTTACTGTTTTAATAGCTTTTGCTTCTCATTATAAAATATTGCATATTCATCACAGAAAGTGTGGAAAACACCAAGACAGAGACAGGAAAGCCATTTTGAATTCCATCCCTAGCAATGTGGTGACGATATTAGCTTATGGTTTCTTATTCTATTGTTTTTCTTGTGCTTAAAAACATAGTTCTTAAAAAAAAAGGGTAATACAGGTTGACAAACTACTTTTAAAAGACAAACATATCAAAAATGTTTCCCCAACCCATTCGATATTATTCTGTATGCTATTAATCACTGCACTGAATTCTATTTTAATAAATCTTTTATCTTGATCAAAATAAACAACATTTCTTGTTTATGCCACTTATTGGGAAAGGACTTTTTTCATAATTTAGCACACAGGTGTGTCTTATGATCTTGTTGGGGTGCAGGGAACATTCTCCGCCCCATCTGGGCGCTTCGCAGGCTGAATGGACCAACAAATGAACATCAGGCCGGTTAGAGAAAAGGTCAAAATTTCATAACATGCATAAATGTATTGATAGCACATACACGTGAATATGGAGAATTTGCATGGCTGTAAATTCTAAGGTCTAATCGAGCTCACTGGGGGAATCCAGCTTGAGTTTAGGGACCTGGGCATCAAGGAGAAAGAGAGGAAGACTTCACATGACGTCTTCACCCGGACAGTGAAGACAAGATTCTCTGGAGGATGAGCGGACATGTCTGATGAGCCTTGAACCAAGAGAGGCCCAGCGGCACGCCTCTGTGTTCTGCTCACTCGCCTCCCTGCTCCCCTCCTCCCTGCTCCTCTCGTGCACAGCACAGACCAAAGAGCCTCCACCCTCAGGGAAGCCCCTGGGTTCAGCGGAGGGGGCCCCTCCCTCTTTGCTGCCGCTTCTGAAGGAGGCACATGGAAAAGCAAAGAAGAGGGTAAAACAGAAGCCTGCAGAGAAAGCAGCGCCCAGAGGTTCGCCTCAAAGGAAAGAAAGGCCCGCACTTAGAGGGTAAATACAAGGAAACAATAGTTTGCAGCTTTAAAGGAAACAGCTTTCTCTCTTCAGGGCTTATCTGTTCACGTGGCCTCTCCTGGAAGTCCCTGGTCAAGGGGCCAGTTCTGTGGGGGCCCTTTGTTAATAAGGGTTTTGTTTTTTAATAGGTGCCCCTGGTTTTCTTGGAAGCTTCCAGAGAGATAAGAGCGGTGGGAAGGACAAGCCGCCCCAAGTAGCTGTTCTCAGAACCGGCCTGGTGTTGACTTCTGCTCACTGGGCTCCCAGAGGTTCAGCTAGTGGAGCTGGGTGCGGCCTTGGCTTGGCCCCTGCAGATCCCACTCCAGAAAAATGAATGAAACACAGAAAGTTCACAGGGCGAGCAGGTGGGACACCGGTAGCGACCGTGTCTGAAGAGCATTTGACTCTTCCCCATGTTAAGGTCCTTCTCCATTTCACCGCTCGCTGCCCATTCACTGTGGAAAGCCCATCCATCTGCCGAAAAGGAAAAACCCCAAATGAAGTGTGAGAAGATCCTGGAGGCGTTGCGAGGTCTGGGATGTCAGCTCCTAAATTCGCCTACACAGGGCTGCTGCTCAGCACTGCTCTGAAATTCCTCTGGAAGCCCTTTGAACCATTTCTGCCTCTGACAACACGGAATGGTAACAATCCCAAATGCTGCCGGCTCAGATTTTATGAGACTTGGAGCTTGTTCGAGATTAGTTTCTAGTGAAGGGGAGACTGTGGACTTCAGACCCCCCCCCCCCCGCTTTTGGAATAAGTCACGTTAATCATCCTGTGTATGGCTGATGAACAGAATATTTAATAATGTATCTGGAACTTTGATTATAAATAATACAAGTTTATTGCCCATAGGAACGTGTATATACTTAGCAAGTTTATCTATGAGGACCCAGCACAGATCTCTACAAACTCAGTTCCATGAACTCCGAAAAGAAACTTAATTCTCTAGAATTAGAGATTAGACAGATTTTCTTCAATTTGACTAATAGAATCAAAGTGAGGCTGTGCTGCTGCTGGGGGTTTAAATGGAACCTCAGTCAATTGAAATCCAAGATATTATTCATTCATTCATAGAGCATTCAGTCAGGATATCAGTGTGCGATGGAAAGATTGACTCCACACCAAAATCTTTAGAGTTTAGTAAGAGATACAAACCCAAGATTAAGGCCAGCTGGATGCATCTCAGGACGGAGCATAGGAATGGGGTCTTCTGTGAATGTTAACTGCTGAGACGTTGGGGGATAAATAAAATGTCCCAAACCCGGGACAGCTGTGTTTCCTCCATCGCCCTGAAGAAACAACTTAGTCTCCAGCTTTCACCCCGCCTGCGCTCAGTGAGACCAGGGACCCGAGCGCAAGACAGGCCGGTGAGATCGTAGCTTCCCAGCTCTCACCGGCCTGTAGGCCGCGGTCAGTATTATATTTTCTGTGGCTGGAGAAAGGACGCTGGTGCTGGGGCGGACGCCCCCCGCGCTGAGCAGCCGGTGGCTTTGGGGCGAGGCTGGGTTTCTCCAGAGCATTGCGCTTCCAGCGCGAGCGCAGGCGGTCGGGGCGAGGCCAGGCTCCAGGCGGCTCCCGGGAGTGGACGCGCGTCCACACCCACCTTCTCCTCGAGCCCCAAGCGCTCGGATTCGGGGCAGCAAGCCTCGTTCTCAGTGCTCGCGGGCCCTGCCGCGTGTTGGGGTACCGGGCGGTCAAGGCAGCTGCTGGGCGGGCCATGACATCCAGGCCACTGCGCACCCGCGCCCCTGCGCCCCCCCCGGCCTGGCCGGTCCAGCGCGCCCCGCCCCGCGACCGCCACCGCCCTCAGAGCAGGGAAAGGTGCGGGGCTGGAAGGGGGGCGCCCGCAGGAGGGGCTGGCCCCTGCGCTGACCCCCAGCTGGCTGGGGTGGACAGGCGCGTCCCGGCCAAGACGGAGCCAGGGTGGCGGGCACGCGAGCCGGGTCCCGCTGGAGTCGCCCATCCCGCCTCCCGGAGCGCGTTCCGTGTGGGAGGGAGCGGGGTTCAGCTGCAGTGGACAAACCCTTCCATGTAAAAGCTGGTGGTAGACAGTGGCCCCCGCCTCGGTCAGAGGGTGGAAAGGCCAAGCCCGCGTGGCTCTCCGGCTCCCCGGCTCGCCGCTGCCTTCAGGTGAGCACCTGCACCCGCGCCAAGGCGGGGCCCTGAGCGGCAGCGCTGGGTGGCAGAGGCGCAGCTCCTTCTCTCGCTCCAAGAGCGGTGGCGCAGGCTTTCTTAGCATCGGGTGCCACGGCTCCTGAGTGGCGGCCTCAGCTCTGGACTGGACCCCTGAGGCACCATTCTAAAAGCCGCAGGTGCATTTTCCTTTTCCTGGCAACCCGCGCCTGCAGATGCACTGAGCGCGCCTGAGCGCGCTGGGCTGGGGCTCAGGAGGCAGAGGCTGACCTCGAGCAGCTTAAGGTTGCCCCGGCAGGGAGGTGGGCCCAGGAGCACAAGCCCCCCGGAGGGGGAGCAGAGCGCGCCGGCTGGAGCGCGGGTGGGCGGGCGCGCCTTCCTCTTTCAGTATTGAATTGTTCCAAGAGCCCCATCCAGGTCTGCTCATTGCTGAGACGCTGGGATCCCAAGAAGTCATCTCAGGATAGCCGAGAACACTGTCGGCGCTGGGCAGGATCCTTTAAGAACAAAAGGAAAGGGTTGAAAAATTATTCCCGTCTTCTCTCTCCTCTGTGTGTTTCCCTGGGCAGGATTCCAGCAGGTGGCGGTGGCTTTGGGAGATTTTGTCGGAGGAATTTCTGTGGTTTAGAAAGTAGAAAATGCCTGTCCCCGCCCGAGCCGGAGTCTTTTGCAGAAGAGAAAGCAGGTTGATCCAGGAGGTTGTGGCTGCGGCTTCCCCGAGCAGGCGGAGGGTCGGGGAGCCAAGAGCTGCGCCCCGGGTCCAAAGGGGAGCGTGGTCCCTGGGCCTCCACCAGAACGAACCTGACCGCGAAGGATCCAGGCTGTGCGGGGCCAGCGGAACCGGAGAACCTGCCTGAGCCTTGCGGGGCCCCAGCGGTTGTCTCCACACCCCCAGGACAAGGGCTTGCGCCGGCTCAACTAAGACGAATTTCCCAGGACTCTGGAGCTCAGGCTGGAAGAGCGAGCAGAGCAGCTGCTGGACAGAAATAAAGTAAGATTCCCACCACTCCATCCTCTCGGCTGAGAGTCACTCCTTCCACAAGGTCCGTGCGCTCTCACTGTTTGTCATAAACACACACTGAACCCAATGGTTCCATTTCCATCGTCAAAAGAAGGATACTTGCAAATGGGCTTTAATGGAATCCTGGTGTTGGAGAATTAGAAATATATTTATTGTGTGTAAATTAGTGTCTGCTCATTCTGCTCAATAAGTGTCTGATTCTCCCTTCATTATTTCATAAGTTTTATATTTAATAGTTTTGATTTTTATTTCACAATTGAGCAACGAGGGCATGAAACTGAAGCATTTTTAAGTGCAGGATGTTATGGGTTTAAAAATGTAACAACTTCTTGGAAAATACTCTTGTAATCTATTTTATATTTTTAATGAATCTTTTGTGACAAGAACATTGGACGCAGAACAATTTCTTTATGTATTGGTGTAAAAGGAATGGACTAATTAATGAAGAAAAGTCCCAGACACTCTTAGGCTTGGCTCACTGGGGTGCACTGGCATACATTTTGGAGAGTGGTCTGGCAACGTTGATGAACATCCTAAAAGTATTCATAGCTTTTGACTCAGAAATCACATTTTGAGGCAGGCGCACTGGGGAAATAATTACTAATGTATCTAACAATAGAGCGAATGCTCCGTGGAGTAGAGTTTTAGAGAATAACAGGAAAAGAGTATAAAGCAGGCTAATGCCCTAAATGAATAACTACACTCCAGCCAAATAAGAATGGCCATCATGTAATGCGTCGCAGTCATTATAAATCAGGTGTGTATAAATTATGTATTCTTTGTAAAGTTTCAAGATAGTCAACTGACGAAGCATCCTTTACGGAGAGGCCTGTGGTCTGTGTTCACATGATTTAAATGTTTTTTTTTTTTTCTTTTTACCCATATCTTAATTTTCTATATGACCAATGATACACTAAAGATAAAATAAAGGGTCAATAAATTATTAAAGACTGCAGATTTTAAAAGGAAAGGGCTAGAGGAAGGAAAGTGAATAAAATGAAAATAGAAATGAATAAAAAGGAAATGAGCAGAAGTTGGGCATTTTTCTTATTCAATAAGCAGAGCTGCACTTTACCTTACGTCTAATCTAAGCCTGAGAAAATATCAGAACCCATCTCAACTATTAGGTATTCTACAAAATGCCTGATCAATCGTGTGAAAGCTTTGTCATAAAAAAGAGAAAATGTGAGAAAATTATCACAGCTTGATTTGCCTCAGGAGACAACAACCCAACAGGCGTCCGAGGTGGGTCCTGAAACAGAAAAGTGGTATTACTTAAAAAAACCAAAACTACAGAAATCTGAAAGACTTTAGTTTATATGTATCAATATTGTGTCATTTAGTGTCACAAATGAACCGTCCTAATACATTTTTTAAAAAAGGGAAATGATGTGTAAGTACATGAATTTTTTTGTGCAATTATTGCAACTTTTCTATAAATTTAAAACCATTCTAAAATGAAAAGATGACTTACGAACACAAAAAAAAAAGAAAAGAAAAATGTTTTGAAAGAACGATTACCATGTATCTACCAAAGGTGCTTGTCTTGCTTAAGGTTTAGTAACAGACTTTGATCCCAATAATACTTTTTGTGTCTCAGTTTTAAGTAGACTGGTTTTTAGAGTCACTTTCAGATGTGGAGAAAATGAAGATGTAGATTCCCACAAATCCTCCTCTATCTCCCCGTTAGCTTCGGTCCTCCAGCTGTCACAGGTAATGACCCAGGCCAACACGCTGTGTTTATTCCAAGCCCACGGTTTCTATCCACTCCCTTGAATCGTCCAAGGACCATTTTCTGTTCTAGAACCCCAGGCTCCATCCAGCCTTCAGACTTCCAGCCCCTTAGTTTCCTCCGGGCTGTGTGTTTTCTCAGACGATCCTTCTTTTGATGACGGATGACCTTGACTATTTCGAGGGAGGCCTGGTCAGGTAATTTGTAGGATAACCCTCAATTAAAATCTGGCTGATATTTTTCTTGTGGTTGGACTGGGGGTTCAAAAATACATTTAAAAAGTGTTTCCTCCAGCTTCCTCTTCAACAAGAAAAAAGGATTCATGGCCTAAAGCGACTCAGACTCCCATCTGAACCCTGAGCAATGGCCTGTGTCTCCTAATCCATCCACTAAGAGGCACAGAGATGCCAAAGAGCACAGGCTGGGGTATTTGAGCCCCTGCATACAATGAGGGATCCCTTGATGGAAGTCACACCCTAAGAGGCCCCATCTCTGCCTCCTGGGCTTTTCCTCCCTCCACAGCTCTTGCACGTTTTGATTTTTACTGAGGCTGTGGGGTTCATGGGCTGGAAGTGTGCCCTTGTTCCCTGGGTCTACTTCAGCTAGCCCGCCGGCTTCCCAGCACGTGGCTTACATATTTGGATGTAACGTCAACCCCTGGAGACAAGTCCCTGATTATTTTGTTCTTCTTAATTTTATAACTTGTGAAAGAAGGTACAGCTTTTTTTTAAAGATTTATTTTATTTATTTATGCATACAAGAACTGGGGTTCAGGCCAGAGGTGGGAGGTGGGGTGAGAGGATTCACCAGAGACAGAGTGGGGAGCAGAACAGGGAGATCTACTGAAAACACTGCTGAGGGGAGCAGCGGTGAGACAGGAGAGGTCTGCAGTGCCCTGTGGGCCAGCTCCCCGGCCGGGGATTGAACATGTGCCACAGTGGCTGGCAATAGCTTCATAGTGCTGAGACTTTTATCCCTGTGTCACTAGGGAGGCTCAAGAAGAAACTTTCTTTTGAACAGCAAGCAGGTGCTGGGAATTAATACCTCCCTTGGTATTCCCATGCTTCTGAGTGAGACCAGCTTCTCAAGCAAGATGCTGAGAGTCCTGCTCCCCAGGGGCCACCCAGAGCAGCTTCTGCCTGTCCCTGTCCCTTCCTTGGGGGGCTGTGCTGGACAGCTGCAATTTCTGTCATCCGTGCCCTCTAGTGAGGCCTGGCAACCACTGGTGGTTATTCTCTGTTCTAGAAAGCAAACATTTTTATAATTCATATTTCAGGGCAGCTCTGCATGAGTGTGGGAGTTCTCATTCACCAGCTGCGAAGTGAGTTCCCTGAGCCTCAGCTTTCTCACATGCCAAACAAGGACCACCTAACACTTACCATCTGTTCTGTGCTTGGCCCAGTTCACATTGTCTTCTGTGTAGAAAATCATTTAGCACACATCATGAACTCTCTTTGTCTTCCTTTTGCAGATGAGGAAGTGGAGGTATCTAGAGGTGATTGGCCAATTAGTTAAGTAGCTCAAAAGGGCAGAGCTGGGGTAACAGCCCAGATTCTTCTGGCTCCAAAGTCTGATTTTTTTTTTTTTTAATTAAAGTCATGAATCCTGGACAAATATACGTACAGAATCTGGGGTGGCATTCCTTTTCGGCTCCTAGTGTTTACTGAAGGTAAGGCACACCTGAAATCTCTCAACTGTAATTGCCAGCCCCCAGAGACTTGCCTTCCATCAAAAAGGTGCTTTTCTTTATTTTGTTGTCTCTTAAATATTTTTGTGATATGAAGCCTCCTTCACCTCAAAGCTGCTGTTTCCCATATTGCTATAACCCTAGAGTCTCTCCTGACTTTAACCTGATGTCAGCTTGCAACTGTGATTCCCTGCTCGACTGGTCCTTATTCTGTCCTCCAGAGGGGAAAAAAAACATACTTTCCCCTATAAATTAGGACAATTTTATGGTTTCTCTTCATTCTTTGGAACAAGAAATAACAATATCGGTTGTTAAGAGTCTTATGTATATTCCTGTGGGCATATTATGCTGTTTGTTATCAAACATTCATTTTTATATTTCAATCTATTTTATTTTAAGGAATTTGTGACTGAGAGTTTGCGTCATCTTGATAAAGTCATGAGTATGACATTCTGAATTATTGTTACAAGCATTTTTTATTTTTAAAAGCATTCCAAATTATTTTTAAGTAATAACAGCTAAAAATTAGACAAAACATTCGTGAGAAATACATTTTTAACTTTCATTTCACAAATTGTATTAGTTTCAGCTTAATTAATATAAAGATGGTACCAAGGAAGTAAAAATAGTTTAAGAAGATCAAATGTGACCTTGCTAATAGAATCCCAAAGAAATGTTATAAACATTTATTTTCCTAAAGGACATATAAATCCACACCAAAAAATGATACATCCTTTAGAGATAAAGATGTCTTGTTTGCTTTCAAACTCATTTTATAAAACAAAGAAATAACAGTGGTAAATTCATTTTCAAATGGCACCTAGACTTTATCACCATTTTATATTATTTCTTTAGGTTAAGATCCACTTAAAAAATTTCATGTGAATTTAATAATCTTTTGTAAGAAGATTGTTTGCATAATCCATAAAATGTTCCCATATTAATATTAGAATTACAAAGGAATGAAAACGGACATTAAGATAAAGTCTTTCTGTTGAAACTTTGCTGGCGGAGGAGAGACCCAGCTCACGTTCTGGCTGTAGCTGTTTCCCCAAAGCCTGTGATATTATTTTTATTTGTCCTCTTGCACTGTTTTCAGTTTGTCCCATTCTTTCAAATGTGGAACATGGTGTAATTGTTAATAGTTTATATGACTTTGTCTCTGATTTAATCCATGGGGATTTTCATATAAGTATATAATGATATCTTTGAAGAGACACTATTGAACTAGAACAACACATGGTTAGTACTCAGAAATATTAATTTACTACTTCTATCTGTCTACCCTGTTACGGTTGGCTTCTTACCTTTGGAAAATCCAAAATGAATTTAATTCAACCACATTTTGAGTTTTTACATTTTTTTTTTGTGAGGCAGATATTTTGCAAATGTACATAAAACTGAATTTCACATTACGTTATTTAACTTTTAATTTTCAAATTTAACTCTTTTTGCACAGTCTTATTTATCCGACTTTATATGTCAGACAAAAATGCAAGCTACACAATTTTAAAATAAACGACTGTTTAAAAGCATTGCATTAAAGTGATCATTAATCAAATGTCCTTTTTATCTTTTAACCTTTGAAGCATTGAAAGAAAATGGCATTTCTTCTCTGTTTTACAGGATAATATTGTTGTAGCATCCACTCCATTTGCAGTCTGGCCCCCAGAGACTTTTCGACTTGGGTCAAATGTTGTGTCTTAAGTATCTGTATTGTCACATTCCCTTTGTTTCATTGTTTCAGAAGAAAATGAAGATCTTTGACATCATTTATTCTGAGAGTAAGTGCCCAAGTGTTTAACAAGAAAGATCAAGGATGTAACTTCTGCTCCACTGGTTTCAAGACCCAAAGTCTTCTTTGGTAATAGAATCATTCATTGAGGACAACTGGATCAAAAGTAACAAGTTTTGCCTCCTCTTCAGCCAAACCCTCCTGTAGCCTGGCAGATTAACTCTGCGGTGCCTGGATTAACCTTCCTGAGCCTCCTATTGTTTCTCTTCATTACATTTATCCCCATGTCTCCTATTGTCTTTGCTTTTCATTAGGGGGAATAAACAGCAGAGGGCTTAAGCCACCATAAGCTTCTCTAGCTCGGAGCAGCTATTTGAGCTTCATATTTGACACTTGTTTCCCCTTTCAATGTAAACATTCATTTTGAATCCAATAACCTTGTCAATAGAAGATGTAAACGTGGATTCGGAGCGGGCTGTGTGAGCAAACACCCGTGACGTCTCATTGGTTGTACAGAACCTAAAGCCAGAAATGACAGTTTTGCAACTGAATTAATGGTCCGGTGACCCATTTTGTTGTAAAGAAATTGGGAAGAGGATTAGCATATGAGAACCAGCTCCATTTTCATGTAATGAATTTAAGCCAGTGCAGCATGTCCCCGCAGCCTGCCAGCAGTTATTCCTAATGCACTTTATCTTTTTTCATGTTATACCAAATCTTGTACACAGATTGGAATATTACATGCATTTAACATCCATTTGTTGGCAGGGCGTTGGATCGAAAGAAACAGTCAACACAGCTTTGTGCTGACTGTGGAGAGAAATCATTCCATCCCCTTCTCTAGTTATTGTTTCAGTTAAGACAGAGATTCCAGACCTCGTCCCAAAGGAAATTTAGTGTTGATTAGAAAGGCCACGAGCTTAGCCTCTGAATTAAATCCCGGAGAAGGACGTGGGGTGTTGTTTTGCTGAGACAGGGAGTGACCAGGAGCCCACCCTGGGCTCAGGCTGTCATGGCATCATCTGATTACCAGCTGACCACCTGCCACTCCGGGCTGGCGAGGCCACAACCGGTCAGGGCTCCCCACCCGAAGCCTTGCTCTTTGGCTCACGCCCAACTCAATCTCCACGTTGGCTGAGAGCCCCAGGGATCTGCCACCCCATCAGGATGAAGTGAACATAGGTCTACAACTAGAGTCTGGAATCGCGGACCTGCTCACTCCTTCTGCTCCACCCTTCAGACACCCCCTGGCTCCCCAGGCGCTCACTTCACCTGCAAGGATATCTCTCAAATGCTGATTGTCATTGGGGGCTGCCTGGGAAGGAAGACAGTTCTCGCTAATATCCGTGTTCTCTGCAGCCCAAAGGAGGGAGTGCATTGTGCTTTCCCCCCAAATGTAAGATGGATCTGTTACACACAGACACACCTTTGTCACGTAGGCCATGGTGGTTCGGGTTGGGGCTAGAACCAGGCTGCACACTATGGGGCCCAGCACCCAAGAATCACCAGAGGCGGGAAGAAGGAGTGGAGCACCCAGCCAGACAGCAACCCCACCCCCCAGTGGTCCTCGCCAGGCGACGCCAGCCCTGCTGGGCATCACTGCTGCCTGATGCCATTTACATAGGGGATTGAGGATGCCGGTTCTGACCTCAAATCCTAGTGACCCCTTCTTAGGAGCCTCCTGTGGGAGATGCAGGCATGAGGGACAAAGGGAGGAAAAGCAGACTTGGGAGGGCAGTCTCGGGGCTCACGCCCAGATGGGCCGAGCACTTTGGTCAACAGAGACTGAGATGTCCCCTCCCTGGGCCGCAGGCCCCTCTTGACCACGCTGAGCCCCAAGTCGGTCTTGCATCTCTCCCTTCTCCCCAGATGATTTTCCCGAGAGTGGCAGAGACAAAAAGACCTGAGCTCAGCCAGAGATGAGCTGGGCAGGGCGACCACTCTGGGGGCCACTTTGGGGGTCCTGTTGGTGGCTGCCCTGGGGCCCGGGCTGGGGGCCGGCCGTGTGCGCCAGGAACAGTGAAGAAGGAAGGGGACACACGCCACTTAGAGGCTGGTGTGAGACACGAACCGGCCCCACCTCACAAGATTGGTCTCGGAGGCTGACTGAGAACATTCCATGATGCCGTGCAGGCCTGGGAGGGGGGACCGGGCAGCGCTGCTCATTAACCACCTCTCTAGGCACGGGCCACTCAGCTATTTCAACTCTATAAAAGTCACCGATGTTTTCTGAAGAAAATACCAAAAAAAAAAAAAAAAGCTAAAAACAAGAACCAATGATGTTTAAAAACGAAAAGGCAAATGAAATCCCCCATCACCCCAAACTGCCCGGGCAGGGTGCGGCCGGCCTGCGCCGAGGGCTGCGGGCTTAGCACCAGGCCGCCGAGGGCTTCCAGGCCAGTAAAATTCCCTGCATCTTTATTTTAAATGGTTACCTGTTCTCTTCCCCTAAATCCTGTTTCTCTGAATATTTATGCAGCTTATTTAACTTTAGCTGTGATGAGTGACTCAGCATGAATGTTCTGGTGTGCTCAACTTCCTGGCGTTTCCATAGATTAGAATCCCCCCCCAAAAATTGCTGCACCAGAGAGTATGCCTATTTAAGGGCTTTTTCTATATTGGTGGATGGCACCATGGTTTACGTGTGTGGCCAGAGTTTTCGAGTTTGGCAGTCTGTTAGAGGAAAATGGTATCATCTTTTCATTTTAATCACATTAAAAAATAAAGCTTTGGGCCTCCCCTGGTGGTGCAGCAGTTGAGCACTGGGCTGCGAGGCTGCTCGCAGCCTCTGCAGTGCTGGTTCATTCCCTGGCTGCCGGCGAAGGTCCCACCAAAAATAAATAAATAAATAAATAAATAAAAACAAAGCTTTTGATTGCAATTCAAAATACTATGGCCAGTTTTCACAGGATGCTGTTCAGAAGGACCCTGAGTGGGGTCTAAGGTCACAGGGTTGAAGCATGACTTACGGCCACTCCCTGGGAGCAGACTCCCCTTATCAACAGAACAAGGTGTTGAACAGAGTAGCTCACATGCTCGTGGCCATTAAAGATGTACCCTGGGTTTGAAACTATGCAAGTCAAAAAGCAATGAACAGGTCTACCCTGCTAATAATGCAAAAACGGGTTACAGAAAACAATGGTTCATCATATGCAGTGAGCATTAAAATTCCCCTACTCACTCTTGAAAACATCCATACCTCTGTTATTCAGCCACCCATCCACCCATTCATTCATCCATGGGTTATCTATTAATCATGTCTATCTATCTATCTATCTATCTATCTATCTATCTATCTATCTATCTATCTATCTATCATCTATCACATGTATGTGTACAGATTATGCCAAGTGTACACATGTATACACAATAAATCTCATACATATACATAATACATCTAATCGTTAAGAATGAAATGTCCAGGGCCTCCCCGGTGGCGCAGCGGTTGAGCGCTGGGTTGCAAAGCTGCCCGCAGCCTCTGCAGCACCGGTTCAATCCCCGGCTGCTCCCTGGCCACCGGAGGAGGGTCCCACATGGCGCGCAGACCTCTCCTGCCGCCCGCTGCTCCCCTCAGCAGTGTCCTTCGGTCCTTCTGCCTGCTCTGCTCCCCGCTCTGGCTCTGGTGAATTCTCTCACCCTCCTGCGCTTCTGACTGTACCCAGTGCTTGTATAAATAAATAAATCTTTAAAAAAAAATGAAATGTCCATTGAGTACATTGTTCCACCTAAGCAAAATCTGTTGCCTTTGTACATCCGTAACCAAGTCCAGTCTATAACGAATCCTCACATGAGGCAGAGACAAGACCTGAGTGGCATGTGGGGGCAGGGCTGTGCACATGGCGGTGTGTAGACCTCATCCTCCCACTTTATCCCGACACCTAAAGAAAGGGGGCCAATGATCACATCCACTTGGATGTGGCGTCATCTTCCTTAAGAGGCATGAGAGTAAGAAGTGAGGTCACAGGTAGCTAAGAGGTATATCATGTGCCATTTAAAGAAAATTCTGCCCACTCACGAGGATTGGCAAGGTCAAAAAGTTGCACATTGTATATTTTAAGGACCAGGCAGTGGACTGGAGTCACCATGAGTGTGACCCCAGTTCCACCAACACCTGAGACAGTTCCCTTAACGGGTCTACACACATGACGCAGCACTAGAGACACAGAGTCTTGCACAAGCAGCACTTCATAAAGGCCAGTTGTGCTTACATGGAAGGGAGAGAACTGGACCATGTTTTGTGGTGAGAATGGCTTTCTAACTTTAAATGGGGAAAAGTTTGCCCAAGAATGTCTAGTTTACATTTCAAATACTTCTGTTCTCCACATTTTCTCATGACATCATGAGATCTGAAATTCCTTGAGCTCTAGTCTAGATGGCTCATTAGGAGTGATGTTTTAGAATACTAACAATACCTGAAAAATATTGCATAAACTCTTTATTTAACCTAATTCTGACCTACGGCTGGGTGTCTGTGTCAGGGGTGCTGTTCTGCCCTGTGAGGAAGGCTGGGGGGGTTGCTCAGAAGCAAAGGATCCCATGATCACTAATCCCAATCTCTCTTACTGCTGATACACACTGAGGCAGGTAGCTTATGCCCCATGCCTCGATTTTCTTACCAGCCCACTCTGAGGGAAATAGCATCTAGCTCTTAAAATCATTACGAGAATGTTTCTGCTTCTAATAAAAAACAATAAAGTGTTAAATAAAAATGTTACCGATATTGAGCATAGGGTTAGAAATATATTCCTTTTCTCTGAATTCATGAGGCACTGAAAGGCATGAAGGCTAAATTATTTATTAACAACCTCAATTTATATTTGTAACTTAAAATCCTGAGGGAGAGGCACTTCAGAATTCTAGAGATGTGCTGTACTTTCTTATGATGCCATATTTATTCTGTTTGCTTTTTCTTCCCATCACTGTATGTTTCTCAGCAAGACAGGAAGGGCCTGTAAGAGTCAGATTTTCTTCATTTCCAAGCTGCCTCTTTACCATCATTGATGGAAAGCTCTCCAAGGGGAAGGCTGTGTCTGTGCCCCTGTAACTTCCAGGGAGCATCACTGATGCCTGCAATCCTTGATTTTATTTACTGACTGAATTAGATAATTGGCTGTATATTTGAGTGGCCCACACTGAATGGTTTACTCTCCTGGCTGAGCAGAGGCAACGTTAGATTCAAGAGACACATATATTTTCAGTGTTTAGTTAACTAGAGTCACAGGGAAGTATAATGACCCAGACTAGGAAAACTTTGATTATTTAGACAACTCCGGGGAGATAGCTACCCTGCTATAGATGGATTATTCCTCTCTTCTGTATTTCTGTTGCTTTTACATACAGCTCATTAGGCAGAAATAGCTCTTGTTTCCAACCTCTGTAAATCTTTCGATGGGAAAGCTGAGGCAGACTGGTTTAAAATGTTACACTACTACAATATATTTAATGGGACTACCTTCCAGGGCATGAAGTGAGAGATAAATTATTTGGGGAAATCTAATCAATGATGCTATAAAAATTAATTGCAAACGACTGGGCTCATTTAACTTTTGTTCTATAAAAATGGTCAATGAAGGAAAATATGGTTGATGCTAGTAATGCAGGGAAAGTTTGTCAATAATTTTCAGGCCATATATAATACCAAGTTTCAAAGAACTTCAAAGCATACCCATTTGAGACAATTTTCATGGTGATAACCTAAATTAATATTCTTGCTAGTGATTGTGTTTTTACTCAACATCTCATTACAAAACTGTTCAGATACAGTAAAATTGAAGGTGTTTTTAGGTGAACATCCTGGATTCTAGGATTACTGTTTAACAAAGTTTCTTTACCACAGATCCAATTTTGCATTTCTCTACCCACCAGTTGTATGGAACGGGTGCAGTTGCTTTTGATGAATTTCCAAGTAAATTGCAGATGTCATTGTATGCTTTAGACACACTTAAAATAAGTTGCAGACAGTATAATTCCTCCTAAATACTTAAGGATGCAGGCCACAAACTAGAATTTAACATTTATATCAAATGCAATACACAAATTATAAGTGTATGTGCATTTGATGAAAATTTACATAAAGAGTTGTCCATATTATCAGTTTATATTCTTTGAACTTTGCCGACTGCTGACCCCTAGGAACCCACTGACCCACCAAGATACCGAGCACCCCCTCCAGCCTCTTCCTAGCCAGTCTTCACCCTGCTTCCTGGAAGCAAACTATGTTCCTCCACCACAGGTGTTTCTTTTCTCCTGGGGAACTTTACGTCAAGGTAACGCGGTTTCCTGGCACCCAGCAATCGCACTCAGCTCAACTCTGAGGTGTCCCTCATTCTTGCTGCCTGTGTTGCCAGCTCATCACTTTTCAGTGCTCAGTAGCATTCCACGTGCAGAGATGCCCCACCAACATCCCGCCACCTGTGGCTGGGCATCTGCACTCTTTCCAGCTTTGGGTCAGCATGGATGCAGCTGTTAGGAAATTTGGTGCAAGCCTTCGTGTGCGCCCCTGTTTTCGTGCCCCTGGTAAATCCCTGTGGATTTACCCTGGGATGGTCCTGCTTGCTCACACTGGTGAGGATCTGGTTGCCTTTCTTTTTTCCCCTAAACACTTTGCATAAATGTTTATTGCTCAAAACACAAATCATCCAGGGTGGGAGGTTACTATTATCACCACCATTTCATCTGATTTTTTAAAATTATTGCATTATTTTTTATTGTGATAGCATTGGCTGACATCACTCTCTGTGATTTAGGGGTGCAGGTTCACAGCTCTTCAGATGCATGATACCCCACCCCACCCCCACCTGGGCAATGCAGTCCTTCACTGTGGGCCATTGTGTGAACATGCCTTTGTTCTCACCCCACCTTCTCTCCTTCTAGTAGCCTCTATTCTACAGTCGGATTTCCAGGGCTTGTTTACATTTAATTTTCTCTCTTCTTTCATTTTGTCTCGCTGCATTTCACCTATAAGTGAAATCATTGGTGTTTGTCTGTCTCCTTCTGACTTATTTCTCTTCATATCACTTCTCCTGCCCCACAGTTCCACCCATGTTGTTGCAAATGGCAAGTTTTCCTCTTTTTTACAGCTGAGTAGTATTCCTGTGTGGACACAGGCCACAGCTTCTTGATCTGCTGCTCCGTTGTTGGGCACTTAGGTTTTTCCATAACTTCACTGTGCCTTGTCCTTCAGTGAACAGGAGCAAAAATGAAGAGAAGTTACAGACATGTCAGACACACATTTCAGGGAGAAAGCAGGCTCTTGTTCTCTTGGGCTGAAAATACGTGTGTGGCGCCTTGTGTAATGATCGTTTCTTCCTTTTCGCTGATCTAGAGAAAATGCCCACAGTAAAGTTGCTTGCCCTCATACTTCATTTTGAGCTGAGTGTTCACCTCCTGCCCTGTGGATCTCCTGCTCCCTTCCTCACTTAATCTCATGGCCACCTGTCCCCTGAGGTGCTGGCTTGAAACGCCGCCATCTGTTGTTCTAAGAGAGGGCACTCACATCTCAGTCATGCAGAGGCAGAGACACAGAAGCCCAGCGGCAGCCAGCTTGGGGCCGCAGCCTGGACACCTTCCAGAATGTCACCCGGCTCAGGTGTCAGGCTGGCGACAGTCACAGGTGCGGTCACAGGTGTGGCAGACACAGCCCTGGCGACAGGTGCTTCTCTTCCAGGCTCTTCTGGAGAGCTGGGGCTAACCCCCCAAGAAATGAGCTGAATGTTCCACTGGGCTCCAGGGGCCTCTTGCCTGACAGAAGGCCTTGGCTGTGAGGGAATGCCTTGGTGAGGCCGTCACCAGTGTGAGGGCAGCAGCTTTAAAGATGTGGCCGCATCCAGGGGGCGGCTGCACCGCAGAGAAGTGAAAAGCCCTGGGGCTAAGCCCCTACACAGCGGCTCTGGCTACCCTTCTTCCTCCTAGGAAATCATCTATGGGAAGAGAAAAAAGAATCCCATACTTTCAGAGGTTCCCTTTATTCCAGAAATCAACACAGAGCAGAGGCCAGGAAACAGAGGCCTTTATAGCTCGTGATTCTTGGCCTATTTTTCTGCTCCCCTAATCAGCTCACTCGCTCACCCAAGGGCGGGAGACACAAGGGATGCCTCTGAATTTCTCCATCCTGATTTTCCCTTCTGCAGAATTTGTTTTTAAAGATTTGCTTACTTACGCATACAAGAATGGGGGTATAGGCTAGAGGTGCGGGGTGGGGGGGGCAGTGTGGTGTGAGAGGATTCACCAGAGGCAGAGTGGGGAACAGAACAGGCAGACTGACTGAAATCCACTGCTGAGGGAGCAGCGGGGAGACAGGAGAGGTCTGCTGTGCCCTGTGGGTAGCTCCCTGGCCTGACCGAACTCGTGCTGCAGAGGCTGAGGACAGCTTCACAGTGCTGTGCTCAACCCCTTGCGCCACCAGGGAGGCCCTCCTTCTGCAGAATCTTAACTCACATGTGAGTGTAGGAGCAAAAAATATAATTTATGAAGTAGTAAAGAACTGATTGAAAAATCTAAATTTTCATTATCAAGAGGTTTAGAAGTTTAAATTTAACCTGGGGCAATATCTATTCTAAGAAGTCTTATTTTTGACACTAGCATAGTTGGCTCACACTTGAAGTGGTGGATACAGAGGGGATATTTTTCTTTACATCTTAAACACCACAGGTGCATTTGTATATAAGTTTAATTAACAAACAAATGACAGTGGTTAGAAATAAGGGTAACTTATTATTATGCTTTCCCTGTTTTAGCTCTAGATTTTTACATTACATTTCCCAATCCTCATTTTGACCAGAATGTATTAAAACAGCAATTAAAGAAAAATAAATGGTTAATTGTCTCATTACACATCTTATCAGCAATGACTACATGCTTTCTGTGGCCTGAACTTGGCTATATTCCTTAAATGAAAACCTTCTTTCTGTCCTTTAATTTTTTTTTTCTTTTTTTGGAATAGTTCCTGCTTCCCAGGCAGATCCAGTCTGCCCTCTCCATCCATCCACTTATTTTAGCAGCATTTTCTTCCCTCAGAGCACCTCTGTATGGCCCCCCACACCCCAGCCATTAATCACTCAGCAGCAACTGTCTTGGGAACCCTGGTTAGAAAGTGAAATAGATTCTCAAGTTTTCAACCTGTGTTTTATTTGAACTGCAACAGCACTATGTAGACATCCCTTCCTGATATTTCTGCTTTCTTTTTGATTTAAGTCCTATCTTAAAAATAAATTGCAAAGGGAAGCAGTCAAAGAAGGAGACTGTTTGCCTATCTCTTGTCACACCAGCATCTTAGAACTGATGTATCAGCTCTGGGCTCCGCCCCGCCATCGGCTCAGGACACAAGCACACCTTGTGTCTGGGGAAGCTCCGGGACCCTTTCCTGCAGAGGGATCCTGCAGAGGGAGACTAAAGGAAAAAACAAGGGAAATTCATTTTTGTTTTTCTGATATAATTTTATTTAATGAGGTATATTAACATATACAACAAAAAGTACTGAACTCTAAAGCGAAAGTCTTAGAAGAACCTTTGAAAAATCCTTGAGGTTCTCTTGGGAGTCTCATTAGCTGTGGGTGTCACGTGCTAGTGTGCCCTGAGAGTGCATTATGGTTCATCTTGAGGAGCTGGAGGGTGGCTGGGCAATTCTGGAGGTATCTCAGGACCCCTTATTCTCTTGGAGTTTCAGAGCATACTGCGGTGCTTTTAAAATATATCCATCAAGTGACTGGAGCAAGAAGATGTGGTCCATATACACCATGGAATATTACTCAGCATTCATAAAAGATAAACACATGCCATTTGCAGCAACATGGATGGCGCTGGAAGGGATCATGCTCAGCGAAATAGGCCAGAAAGAAAAAGAAAAATACCGGATGGTCTCACTCATAGCAGGAATCTAGAAAACTTAAATAAGGGACCAGGAAAATGAATAACTATAAGAAAGTGAAAATCAAAATCAACAAACGACTATGAACCAGAGACACTTTTTGGGGGGTGGGTGGTGGGAGGGGAGGGAGTGGGGTCAGAATGGGGAGGTTGCAATTGTATGGGGAATATAAAAATAAAATTTATTATTTAAAAAAAATAAAATAAAAAGCAAAAAAAAAAAATATATCCATCAAGGGCCTCCCGGGTGGTACAGGCGGTTGAGCACCACGCTGTGAAGCTGTCTGCAGCCTCTGCAGCCCCAGTTCAATCCCTGCCAGCCGGCGAGGGTCCTACATGGCGGGGCAGACCTCTCCTGTCTCGCCCACTGCTCCCCTCAGCAGAGTATTTCTGTCGTCTACCTGTTCTGTTCCTTGCTCTATCTCTGGTGAATCCTCTCACCCTCCCACACCCTTGGCCTGTAGCCCAGCTTTTGTATAAAAAGAAATAAATCTTAATATATATATATATATATATCCATCAACCTTTCCAACACTTCCTACAAAAGGTGGAGACTAACTCTTCTCCCATTGAGTGTGGCCTGGACATGGAGATTCGAGTCTCACAAGCAGAAAGACAGAAGTGACTGTGATCACGTCCAAGGTTAGGCCATAAAAGCAGCGTCATTTCCTGCTTAGTTCCTGGAATCGTGAGCCAGGCTGCCAGGAGACCTCTCAGCATTTGCAGAGACTTCTATAGAATGGAGTTGCGACTTCTCATCAAAAACTAGCACTGATGTGAGTGACCCACCTGGTGGGAGCTGAGCGGAGCCATGTTGAGGGTGGGTTCTCCAGACCTTCGGCTCGCTACGATGCTGGCCAGCATTTGGACTGAAATCCTGATTCAGAACCCCTCAGATAAGCCAATCCCAGATTTCCAGTCCAAGGTGGCAGTTATTTATTGATATTTAACTAGTTACCTCTCACCTTTGTGACTTCAAGGATCACATGGTATCTTCTGAAATTCTGTCAGGCACATTCATGGGAGGATTAGCTGGGGGATTCTGGCTCACGGTCTCTCATAAGGCCTCAGTCAAATGTGGACTATCTTGGTGAAGCCTCCATTGGCCTGGGGGATCTGCTCTCAAGTGGGTCCTCTTGTTAATGAAGAGTAGGCCCTCTTCTTCACTGACCGTGGGCAGGAAGGTTCACCTTCTCTTCCTGTGCACTCTGCCACATGTAGGACCTTCCAAGATGGCAGCCGACCTTTTTCAAAAGAAGGGCCGATGTGGAAACCATGGTGTCTTCTATGCCCTTGTAAGTAACATGTTGTCTTCTCCTTTTGGAAGCAAGTCCAAATGATGTCATATGGGTCACACAGAAGATGGTGAAGTCCCGAGGGAGAGAAACTGCACAAGGACTGGAAACCAGGAGGTGGGAGTTCCTGCCAGCCATCTTGGGTGCTGCCCACCACAGTGACGTCACAAGTGGTTGTTATCTCCTCCCCGAAGTTTTCGGGGCAATTTCTTTTGTAGCAACTGATAACCAATATACAAATAGAACAGTGTGGAATATGTCAGTTATTTCTAATGACAGTCCATGGAGAGGGCAGTGCTGCCCGCCTCTTCTGTCTGCGAAGTGCTGGGAGCCATCGGGGGCCAGAAGGACACAAGCTCTGTTTGAGTAAAGCTCCCTACCTGGAGAGGGGCCCCAGGGACCCCAGAATCACCAAAACCAGTTTGACATCCTAAATGTCAGGGCATAAATCTTGGCAGTTCATTAGCTGGTGTGACTTACTGTTTTCTAAATTTATATAAGTCAGATTTTAACAATTTCACGTAAGTCCCATCCTGAGTTCTGAGCCCGTACTGCTCCTTCCCGTAAACACATGTCATGTGCCTTAGGACAAGATTTTCACACCTTGTCTCTCAAATGGAGAAAGCTACTGGGTTTGTTTCCAATCCAGACTTTTTCCATAATACTGTAACTTCAGTCAGTCTCCCCAGATAGAAGCACAGAACAAGGGACGATCGGGGAGGATAGCAAGGTGTTGCCAACAAGGTGGAAAATTCATCTGCAGTGATGGAGATCCTGGGTAATGGCGGATCTCAGAGGATTCCTGGGTCACAGCAAAGTAGCTGATTGGTGTGTACAGTTGAGCGATAGCTTCATATCAATACTTACAGTCCCGCTTGAATTAAAATGGGGCAATTGAAAGTACTAAATCCCTTGTTTTGAGTTGCTTCTGGTCCCTCTGGGTTTGCCAAAGCCCAGTTTTGTGGTTCTTATTTTGAGAAACCCTGTCTTGCAAATTTTGGAAATTCTTAGACTGTATTTTGAAATGGGCATCATTCCAGGAATGGGTTTTACTTTATTATGTTTCACTCCCTCTGGGGACGTCTTGACAAAAATGGCAAAACCCAAAGACTTCCTGAAGGCTGATCTTTTTTCTGGGTCATGTGATTCTTTTCAGTTTTCATCTGGAGAGGGTCTGCTGATAACAACAGGTTTGGCTGCTGGCGAACTGGAGAAAATCCTGTTGCTTTAGCCCAACAATGTGTGGAATTTCAGGGCAGTATGGTTATTGGCTCCACACAATAGACGTTGGGGCAGACAGGACTTGCAAGTGTCAAACAGATTGTGTGGGAAAATCTTTATTACTGCAACTGAGTCAACAAACACTTATGAATACAGAAACGCTGACTAGACCGGAGCAAACAATTTGGTCAACTTCAATTCATATCCAAAGATTAAACTGGCTTAAAAAGATCCCCGTGAAGAAATGGTTAAATGTTGAGAACAGCAGGAGTCTGCAAATGAAGAAGGAGGTAAAAACAGTGAAATGAAACTTTAGAAATACAAAACAATAAGCAATTAATAATACCTGTCTCGAGGAAAGACTCGTTATAAGGTGGAAACCACAAAAGAACACATGATCAAAGACTCGGCTGCAGCCCTCACACTCATCACTCACACACATCGTGAAGTGTAAAACAAACAGTGATTAGATTACAGAGAGATGCTCTGTCTCCTGCTAGTCTCGAGCTTTTGCCACTGTTGGGTAAACCATCTCCGAGTGGATATGAATTTACTTGAACCTGGGGTGTCTGAGCTTATTAGCCAGAAATAGCCCTTCAGATATGACTCGAATAAATCACCACCTAGCGCCATGCAGGTTTCCGGTCCAGGAATGCTTACAAGGTGACAGGGTCAAGAGCTAGACGGGACAGGGAGGCTGGAAGCAGAGCTTCTGAGCTGCTCCAACAACCTGGCACGGGCTGATTTAAATCTCTGCGTGCCAACATCCTTCTTGACAAAATGCCAAGACTCAGCTTTTAGCTGCCTGCTTCACAAAGGTGTCGAGAAGGCATCCAATGTAATTACACACACGGACACACACATGCATGGTCACACATGCTGGTGAAAGTGCTTTATTTAGTTAGTTTTTACACATTATTGCTGCAATCAGTGTAACGAAGGTTCTAGGGCTATGGGCTGGGGCAGGAGGCCACCCTATGGGCGAGGGGTAGAGGAGAGCACAGTTGTCTGAAGTTGATCCGAATGAGAGCAAACATAATCCGTTTCCACACGCAGGGCTGGTGATGTCGCCCTGGTTATTGAGGTGACGCCATCACGCCCCATGCTGTCACCGCATGTGCGGGCGGGGAGGCTGGGCCCGAGTCTGGTTTTGGCTTTGGGAATCCACATCCCGGGCAGGTCACCCCCTGGCTGAGACACGGGGAAGGAGCCACAGAGGCGTCATAATGTGGGTGTAGCGTGTATGTCACCCCTGGGCACGAACGTAACCCCCTTTGCCGTGAATGTAATATGTTTTTCATAGAAAATAGTTCCCGGGAGACACTTAGTGAGGAGCAGGGCCACCACTGGCCACTGTTCCTGCTTGGAGCTCTGACCCTCTGGCGCCGCTTCAGCGGGCCTCCTGCAAGACACCGTCTTCTCTTGGATAGAAACCAGGTAAGTGGAGGTGCCCACGGAGTGCAGGCTCTCAGTGCGGCCATTTGGGGTGATTCGTGCTTCATTCCAGAGCCAGAGACCCAAGGGGGGACTCCCTGGCCATAGAAGGAACGGAGGGAAGTTTGGAATGGCGTGAGCTCTTCAGTGCAATAAAGGAGGGTTTCCCGACCTCAGGACTTTGGGTACTTTGGGCCAGATAGTCCCAGGCAGGGTCTGTCTTGTCCACTGCAAGACGTTAGCAGCATCCCCCATGCCACAAGCCAACAGCCTCCCCTCCCCCGCCCCGCACTGTGGTGGCCCAGACATTGCTGAACATCCCGGGGCTCAGGATTGTTCTACAAACATCTCCTGACACCATGCAGGGCTCTCTGGTGACTTAGGTGGATAATATGGCCGAGTCATATCTTCCACGCAAATTCCATATTACTAAAAGGTCAAGAGCATATTAGACTATTTTTAAAGCAATTTTCAAATGTGTGTATGCTTCAGATAGTAATGTGTTTTTGAAATTGGGAAGGCCGTTGCCTGCTTATTAATAGACGGTCTTACATTTTCATCAACGAGCAGGGCCATCCACTGTGTCACTCTCTTCTTAATTCCAGTTGCTTTATTCCAAAGGATTTGAAAACTAGTGTGTCAAGAAATAAAGTAATACTCTATGGAGTTGAATCCATTGCATTGTTGTAGCTAGACTTTTTCCTTTAAACTACATGTATGTGAACCTTTTTTTAACACTGCACTAGCAGGATGCCTTTGAAAGGAAATTAAAAATGGATGTTTTCCCATCTCCATGCACCTGCAAGAAGAGCTGTGTCTGACACATGTAGCATGTGTGTTGACTTGATTGGGCCAAGGGGTGCCCGGGTGTCTGGCTAAGTGTCACTTTCGGGTGTGTCTGTGGGTGTTTCCAGAGGACAGTAGCATCTGAGTTGGGGGCCTGAGTACAGCAGCCCCCCTCACCTGTGCAGGTAGCTGTTCGCTGCCCCTTTATAGGACCGACTTCAACAAAAAGGTGGAAGAAGGTTGGGCTCACTGTGCCTGATTGCTCAGGGAGGCATCGACTCTCCTGTTCTGAGCACTGCTGTGTCTCAAGGCTTCCCCCGCCCAGCCCGGTGTCTACACCCTCTCGAGCCCTCAGAGCTTTGAACTGCAGCCCGGCATTGCTGAGTCTCCAGCTTGCATGGAGATGACAGATGTGGCTTCTTAGCCTCTGTGATTGTACAAGTCAATCATAATAAGTCTGTTTGTATGTGTGATATTTATGAATGTACGTGTGCATGTGGAAAATAGATGAGTAAATGCAATGCATCAGTCGATGTAGAAATTGATGAAGATGTCGATGTTGGTGCAGGCGTAAGTGGCTCCTGTTGGCGCTGTTCTGGGAGAATGCTGACCACTGCAGTCTCTGCACAGCTGATTGAACGGTATTACTTAAAATCCACACCATTTTCAACATCAGCATGTGACCTTGTTTGAAAAGAGGGTCCTTGCAGGTGTGATTGAGGAGCCAAAGATGAAGCCATCCTGTTTATAGGGTGGACCCTAAATCCAATGATGAGTGTCCTGGGACAAGGAGAGGACACAGAGATGCGGGGAGAAGGCCTCGTGGAGGGAGAGGAACAGACGATGTGTCTGTCGGCCGACCACGCCAGGCTTTGCCTGCTGCCACCAGGCCAGAGAGCGATGCGGGCTCCATGGCTCCTGGGGTCTCTGATTTCTGTCTTCAGCCTCCTCTGCTGTGAGGGAGGACATATGTGTTCTTTTAAGCCACCTACTTGGTGATAATTTGCTGCAGCCACTCTAGGGAAATAGCAGCGTGTGTAAATACTGGTGTGGGTCAGGGTCCCAGTGCTCTGGGGCTGCCGTGACGGAAAACCACAGACTGTTCCAAAGCAACAGAAATAAACTTCTGGAAATCTGAGGCTGTAGAGCTGGTGGACCGTCCAGTGAGGCTTCCTTATTTGCATTTGTGATTGTCTTCTCATCGTGCCTTCACATGGTGGAGTAAGAGGGATTTCTCTCTCATCACTTCTCATGAGGACCCTGATTCCATTTGTGAAGGTCCCGACCCCCTCATCACCGCCACAGGCCCTACTCCTGGCACCATCACGTGGGCGTCCGGGCTCAACACAGAGTTTTGTGAGGACACAGGCATCCCGGGCAGCACAGTCACAGTACAGCAAGACCTGATGGTCACTGAGTTCTAATACCTGGGAAGCTTCATCCCAACGGGAAGGGGAAAGACATGCCTATAAAGCCCTGTAATTGTGGGTGGGCGGGGGACTAACCCAACAGAAGTAGCCACAGTCCAGTGGAAAGACCCCAAAATAAACAGAGCGTCATAAGACAACCCAGGGTCCATGAAGAGGTGCAGAGTCCAGGTGAAGCTCGGGTGGAATGGCGCCCACAGCCTCTTTCTGCTGGTTCTCTGCCCAGAGGAGGAGACGTGCGCTCCTCAGCCCGGCCCTCACATCTAACAGCCCCTCCGCAGGCTTCTTGTTCCACCTGCCCCGTAATGGGCATTTGCGCTGGGGGAGGCTGGACAACTGGGCTGGCTCCTGCTGGTGATGCCCCCCCTTTTGCAAGTTAAGAAAGTAAACCTGGACAGTGATGGAGAGGCGTTAGGGCAACTGCTCAGTGCCCCTCTTCGGCCCGACCGCTCAGAGGCTCAGCTGTGTGAGGCGGGACACACCCCACTCTCGGGAGGCTGAGAGCTTGGTGGCAAGCCAGGCCAGGGGTCTGTCTTTTGAGGGACTCACTTTGTGTGAAGAGAATTGGGGGGTTTGTCTTAAATTTTCAACGTCTAAAGTGATATTCTTTTTTATAACATCTGTGATCTGAACAAAATAGAATTCAATGATGACAAGTGTAGCCTTTCAACAACTGCAACACAGACCAGTTGGAAGAATGAGAAGCGGGCCCAGCTCTCTGACAACACCTCGTGCTTTCCCTGTCCCGCGTGGGCAGAGCAGCTCCTGCCAGAAGGTGGCGGGAGGAACAGGCCAGGCCAGAGGCAGCGACGTGAGAAGACAAGGGCATCCGAGAGGCACCCCAGGTGGATGCCGCTTGGCCTCAGGGAGCCAGAGGACTTCTGGTTTGCCTCGAAGGAGGCAGGTGCCTGGGTGGACATCAACCCCAGGAAGCCACCCGGGCAGAGGGCTGAGGCACGCCCCGCCGGATCCCTGAGCCGATGTCCAGAAAACAAAATGAGGATCAGAATCCACCACGCGCAGCTGTCTACACTGGTTGCCTATGTAGCTGGTACCTGTTACCACTCCCAAAAATCTGCTATCGATGTGGGTGAAATTCAACTACTGATTGTCGATTCAAGTTATAAAGCCACCCCCATAATGAAATTTGAAATTATAATTTATTGCCACATTGTAACATGCAGAAATTAAAAGAAAACGCTAAAGGATTTAAAGCAAGTTAAAAAGTTAATAAAAAAGGGCCTCTTACTGTCTTGTTCTGTATTGTTATTGAAGATAAGCTCAGCTACCCAGCAGAATTGACATTTTTGAGGAGCGTATATATTTATTTTTAAGAATTCAGTGAATCCACAGTAAATCTAGCCAACACTTTAGAACATGACCGCTCCTGGGCAAGCGTCAAAATGCGTTGGGTCAAATTAAATTAAATTACATTCTTGGACTCTCGTCAATCAAAACATACCCCTGAAATCTGGGCTATCATGTAAAAAAAACAAAAAGATCAAGCAATTTCAATGCTGGAGCGATGAACAATTTTTCAAATAAGAAGCTCCATGTGTCTTGGAAAAGAGATCACAAGGTCCACTTGCTTATTTTCAGTGCAAAGCTCATCTCTGATGAACAAACTTGTCGGGAACACCGAGGGCAGGGCTGGCGAGGGAGCGAGATGGCAAGTGGAGCATCTATTTCTTTCCTCTTATTAAAAAATAACACAACATTAAATGCCAAAATGCTTGGCCCTTAACGAGCACCCCCGTTCCTTCTCACTGCGTTAGTGTGTTGACAGGACCTCTAGGTAAATGTTCTTCATAAAACGTATTCGCTCGCAGCGTGGAGGGGAAGGTGGCTGAGCGAGAATAAAGATGTCCGCGCTGGCCCTTGGGAGACATGTAGGATGTTCTCTTTAATCTCTGGGATCGTCCCTGAATTGCTGACGGCTGCTCTTTTCTCTCCTAGGCACAAAGGGAAGCTGCACATATTCTCGCCTGCACACACACGGCCCACGGCCTGGGCGAGGCGTGCTCGTTTGCCTTCTCTCCTCACCGCGCCTTCCTGCTCGCTGTGAGCTGAAAAATGGAAGCAATTTGCTGCAGCCCTGCTAAAGCTCTCCCCCTCGGCCTCCTGAGCTTCCTAATTGCGGCGATATTTCACCGTGCCCGCCGAGGTGAGTGAGAACTGCAAGGGGGCTGGAGTGTGGGTGTGGATTTGCTGGGAAGCCATGGGCAGCACCCCATACATACCTGCGCCCCGTTTCTCTGGCACGCAAAGGAGCAGCTTCTGTGGCCAGGCGGGATATGTGGGTTCAGGCACACGGTCCCCTAATGCCTCCGAGCCCTGAGACGTGTGCGGTCATGGTGGAAATTGCTCTTGAGACACCACAAGGCTCTCAGGTAATAGCCCTGCACCCCCTTACTGCTCTCACAGACACCCACTGTGTGTGAAGACGCCGCGGCCCCTGCGCAGAGGCAGGCCTCCAGGTGATGGCCGACTTTAGGGTAACGAGCAGATCTGTGGCTTTTAAAAATGTTAGCATTGGGGCGCATCTTCCCTGGCGTGATATCTGAACTGATCCTGGGTGTCGGGTCTTTCTCTGTGCCCCAGACCCCGGTCCCAGGGCCACCTTCTCTCCACGTCTGTCTGCCAGGCAGATTTGTTTTCTTCTAACTTCCAGATGGATGATTCCATTCGCTCTTTAATTAACACATTGACAGCTTCCCGCGAATGCATTTGGCTTCTAGATCAATCACTGCCCCATTTCTCATGCTGGTCTATACTCATCACAAAGATTGAATTGACCTCGCCATCATTCACAGCTGCGGGACTTACTACAGAAGCTGGGATCCCAGGCGACAGAGCTCGTGACGTCACTCATCAGCCCCCAGCCCGAATCGTCCCCAAATATCCTGGCATCTCGCCGGCTCATGTCTCCAGGTCTCAAGAACATGCTGGGAGCATTGATCTGCTATGAACTGTTGTGTGGTCCTGGGCCACAGGGTGAACTTTCAAGACACTTCAAGTCAGTGCAGTGTCAGATAGTGTCATCCATTCTGTCCACGACGCTCGCTCCTTGCTGGACTAGAGGCTGCAATGGGGAGGAGCAGGATATGGCTCCGGCTTCAAGGTGCTCAGGGTCTACGAGGGGACCCATGATACGGCCTGTGCCGCTGACTTTGGGGTGACCAGCCCCCCACCCTGCTGCCAGGAGGTACCCTAGCTCTGGACCACCTCTATCTGCTCTAACCTGCTGCTCTCTGGTTGATGCTCGGGGCTCAGGGGTGAGCGGAGGCCAGGGGGGAACAGCCCTCAACAAAAGAGGATTTTTATTTCTTCCTCCAAGTGTGGGGCTTTAGTGCGGTCATTCAGACAACAAACAGAAGGGCTGCATGTGCCAGCGCCCTGCAGGGCAACCTGTGTGTGACTTTGCTCAGGGATGGAACACAGTTACAATAGGAATAAAGACATAAATACAATACTATCGATAATTTATTATTTTATATGTTAATATAGAATGAATATTGTGTCACAGACAATATAATGTACTATATCTTAAATAATAAATTAAATAATAATATATTATAATGATGCTACCCATACACACAAGAGACTTACAAGACTGTATAGTCTCATCTATATACATAAGATCTTACATTTTGATCAAAAATGTATTTGACCTTTTTGAAATTAAAATGTTTGTTCTTTGATATTTTTATATCCTGATGAGGGTTAAAAAAGACATAATTTAAAAAAAAAAGTTTATGTGTTCTTTTATAATTTACACGATCCTGGAGACTGTAGTCACATATGTAAACGAAGATGTTTATAGTGTATAACACACATTGTCCCGCTCAAGAAGATTCTCTCTTTCCATTGATTTTAATCAGCTTTTATTCACCTTAGATCTTTACAAATTCTAAAATTGGTTTCAAATTTTAAATTCCTGCTGAAGTTTGCTTTACAGTGAACCTTAATACTGACCCTTGCCTGTCTCCACTCTAGTTCACGAAGAGGGAGATAGGATGATGGGAAGCTAAAATAATGGCAACCTTCATAAGATCCATAAGATAAGAATAGGAAGGCGAGGATCAGTGTGAAAGAAGAGAGAGAAAACAGGGCACGTCCACTATTGACTGAAGGCTCGTTTTGACGTGACTCCTACGGGCAAAGGAAAGGGAGTCAGATGCTGTACCCCATGTCCGTGGGAGGGAGCGTGATGGCTGTAGAATGTGCACTCCCTGGGGCTCGGGGCTGGCCTCGCAGACTGTCAAGGCTGGAGCAGACTCTGACCCCGCTTTCCTACCCCACGGAAGGATGATGGTTCTCTAGACTCAGCTGCAGGCTGCTTTGGGGGCCGGGTCTCGTGGGTGGGGTGCCCTGGCTGCTGGCCCCAGTGTGACTGCAGTGCCTCTTGCTTTGATTTGGTGAAAGTCCCTCGCCCCCACTGACTGGAGCTCGGCACGCAGGCCCCGACGCCGGTCGCGAGTCTGGGACCTGGAACATCCGCACAGCACGGCGTGGCTCTGCCCAGCGGCTCTGTGAGATTTGGAGAACTGCCCTTAAGCTCTTGGGGCTTCTACTCATCTCAGAATTGGGGACTGGGGTGCCTGCAGAGTGGGGCTGCAGGGAGGGGCAGCGGCAATGAAAGGAGAGACTCACCCAATGTCTGACACGCAGGCGCAGGGAAGTTGTCCAGACGTTGACAGTATGATGTAAAAAAAACAAATGGCAATACATAAATAAAAGAGATAAAAATTGGAACTATTATCTTATTTTTTTAAATGATAGTCATTTTATTTAAGATTTATTTATTTATGCATACAAGAACTGGGGTGCAGGCCAAAGGTGCGGGGGGTTGAGAGGACTCACCAGACACGGTGGGGAGCAGAACAGGTGAGTCCACTGAAATCCACTGCTGAGGGGAGCAGCGGGGAGACAAGGAGAGGTCTGCTGCGCCGTGCGGGTCAGCTCCCTGGCCGGGGATCAGACTTGTGCTGCAGAGGCTGCCAATAGCTTGATAGTGCTGTCTTTAGCCCCCGCGCCACCAGGGAGGCCCCCGGAACTATTATTTTAGCTGATTTAGCTGAATCTAACATTTGACCTAGGATGAAGAGCAGATGCTGCCGACAGGCCTGGGATTAGAAAGATCTGGAACGTATCTCGAGTGGGGAAGTGTCTGTCATCCCTCTGTGTCCTCCTCAGAGCTCACGCTCCAGCGCCAGGACAGCAAACCCAGCCGGGGCCAGCACCGTGGGCTTTGGGAAGAAGGAAGCCCGTGAGAAGGGTGGACACGGTCAGAGGTGGACTGGACAGAAGAGACAGAAATTAGAAAGGGGTGACGTGATCATTGGGAGCGCAGGGGCAAACACCATACAGTCCCAGCTTGTATTTTCATCTCAAAGCTTTCCTGCTAGCTTCGCTATCAGGAGGGAATTGCCACCAATTTCGTTGCTATGACTCAAGGTTGATCAAAGAATTGTATTCCGAGAGGGGATAGTGAGTGTCTCAGAGCAGCAGCACTGGGTGCCTCTGTCCCAGCCCCACTGACCGGCTTTTCCCAGCACGGGGCTTTATTTTTTAAAGGGATTTTTTTTCCTTCTAAAATTGAAATACATGAACTGTTCTCGTGGATCTTGAAAGTGAATATATTCTCATTGAAAATAATCTATAAACATAATCTAATCTGTAAAATCTAATCTATAAAATAATCTATTAAAGTAATCTAATAGTAACTAAAAGTATTATTTCTAATAATAGACTTTGCTAACAAAATGAGTTCTAATTTTTCCTGCTTCATTCACATACACATTTATTCTTGTTATAAACCACATCATATCAATTGAAGCAAGTCCAGTTATCCTCACTTGCCAGGAGGCAGGCGTCTTCCCAGGTCTGGCCGCACAGGTCGCCTTAGCCTCCCTCCTGGCTTCCCAGTGTCCCACTATACGGGCTTATTGTGACTTTCAGCTGCTCTCCATGGGTAGTTTCCTTCCCCATTTCACTACTGTGGTCATTTCCCAGAGCTGCCGTTAACAAAGCCATCTAACTGGGTGATTGATTTTAATCTTATTTTTTAAAGATTTATTTATTTATGCACAGAAGAGCTGGGGTGCAGGCCAGAGGTCCAGGGGGTGAAAGGATTCACCAGAGACAGAGTGGGGAGCAGAACAGGCAGATCCACTGAAATCCACTGCTGGGGGGAGCAGCGGGGAGACAGGAGAGGAGAAGACAGGTCTGCTGCACCATGTGGGTAGCTCCCTGGACGGGGATCGGACTCAGGCCGTTGCGGTGACAGTGCTGAGAATTAACCCTTGTGCCACCAGGGAGGCCCCCCTAAGTGGGTGATTTAAAACAACAGCAATTGATTCTATGGCAGTTCTGGACCCAGAAGAGCCAAGCCAAGATGTGGCAGGTTGGCTCTCTGCAGGCCCTGAGGAAGGCTCAGTCTTTACCTCTTTCTGCCGGTGTCCTTGGCTCATGGCCGCAGCACCACAGTCCCTGCATCCTTTCCTTACAAGGACGTGGGCATCTTGGATTTCAGGCCACTCTGCTCCCGTGTGACCTCAGCTTAACTGACTACAGCCACGGAGACCTTATTTCCAAATAGCACATTCTGAGATTGTCAGAGGCATCAGTGTTAGTGAGATGTCAGTGTTCAATCCAATCCAAGTTTTTCAAATAAAGCTCCAGAGAACAGATGATACACAAACAAGATTCGTTCTTCAACATGTCATTGACAAGAGACGCATATGACTCCTTCATGCCTTGTTTTACTTACTTCCAGATCTTTCTCCTGAAAGGTGCCCTATCCACCCACAGGATGCCCAGTTCTCCACAAGCTTGTTAACACTAGGGAGTGTCCCATTTACTGAGCTACTGGGCGTTAAAAAGACATTGCATTGTTTTATCTCAAATTCTCTTGATTTTTGGTGAGCTGAGCATTTTTGCAAGACAAAACAGACTCATGGCCATTTGAATTCTTTTTACTTACCATTTTGGTGGTTCACCTTTAATCTATGGTGGCGTTTATCTTTTTCTTAATCTTTTCAAATACTTTTTATGTATGAAAAGCAATAAGCTTTATCTGACTTCTATGTCCAAACATACTTGCTTCTTGTCATTGTGGTTGTTTGGGTTTAAAGCTTTAATAACTTTATTTTTGCCTCACAGAAGTTACTATTTTTTTGTGGAGTCAAATATGTTGATCTTTTCTTCACGGTTTCTTGCCCCTAAAATTAGACGACCTCCCACAATATTTTATAGAAGATTTTCTGGGGTTTTGTGGGCAAAAACATCCATCTGCTCTCAGGCACTGCTTCCCTGCTGTGTTTGATTCTGGGGTGTTCGGCGTGGAATGAGCCCATTTTTTAGGCCCGACATGTCCCAGATATCTTAGAAATTCTTCAAAATTTCTGACCTGGGCCTCCCTGGTGGTGCAGGCAGTTGAGCACAACACTGTGAATCTGTCTGCAGCCTCTGCAGTGCCGGTTTCATCCCTGCCCGCTGCGGAGATGCCCATATGGCGCAGCAGACCTCTCCTGTCTCGCCCGCTGTTCCCCTCAGCAGTGGATTTCAGTCAGTCTGCCTGTTCTGTTCCCCACTCTGTCTCTGGTGAATCCTCTCACCCTCCCGCGCATCTGGCCTGTACCCCAGTTCTGGTATAAATAAATAAATCTTTAAAAAAAAAAATTCTGACCCATTGGTGGGTCTAGCCTCTGCTTTCACAGTGCTGCAGATTTTTCACTTTCTTATTTTCCCCTGTCTTCTGTCATTGCCATGGGCTTGGGGAAGAATTTGGACCTTGGCACGGGCTCAATTTGCTGCTGGTAAACAGAGGCCAGTGCTCCTTACAGAATAGATTTTAAACAATGCTGTTGGCTAGGAAAGTGGACATACATGGGAACTGCAGAGTTTTATGTGCTCCCAAAACATTAAATAAATTCATTTCTTTCCATTTGTAGCTTTGGAATAGCTTAATGAGGCCTTGCAAACCTAGACTCTTCTTTAAGAATAAACCCTAAATTTAATAAACAGAAGATGGGGCAACATTCCACGTTTTCAGCAGGAAACTAAAGTTTCCATTTAGCACTGAAAACAAGAGTCGGTCAGTGACCCAGGCTCCTGGCTCCTGTGCCCCAGGCCTGCTCATGGCAGTTAACTGCCCGACAAGATGCTACTGTCCAGTGCTCCGGAGATTGACTGGCTTGACGGCCCGCGGCTCACAGGCCCCGGGCTTACAGAGGAAGCCAAGCAACTTCTGCTTTCACTTTCATTGCAAATCTGCTTATGCAGCGCCTGCTTTACTCCCAGGGCCTCACGCTGCTGGTGCCGAGCACAGATGTCTGCGGTGGCCTGCGAGGCGGGCCCTGCTCTTTCTCCCAGCTCTCGGAGCTGCCAATTCTCTGGATACCTTCGGCCTCCAGACGGCCAAGGATTTGGTTTCTGGCACATCGGCATGTTTCCTCCTCAGCGTTGAGCCTCATCGGGACCACTCCGTCTACAGAACGTCCTTCACGTGCAGGGAACTTTCTCAGGGACGTCCCTCAGGGACTTTGCAGATGTGCCCAGGGCATGGAAGGCTGCCCAGCCCGCACCACCAGGCTCGCTCCTGTTTTCCTTCAAAATGTGTATCAAAAACTGAAGAAACAGGATTTTAATACAGCCTACCAACTCCGTGAACGCAGAGAATATTCAACACTGTGTTTTCAATCTTCGGAAAAAAAGCCTGGCAGGTCGCGGCACCTCACCGAGTGAGCTCTGGGCGAGCGCGGGTCTCTGAGGGCTGCACGGCCTCTGAGAGCCCCTGGCAGTGCATGCAGAGTGGACGGGGCCTGGGCCCGGAGGCCGGTGCCTTGCCCACCTGGCCAGGCAGACCATTGTCCCGGCTCAGAGTCAACGGAAAATGCTCTTTTGTCCACACTCTAAGCATTTCTTTCCTCCCCGGAAGCCTTGCCCTGTGATGGTCACCTGCAGCCACGGGGGTACACTACAGGGAGCAGCATCTTCCTTCAACATCCATGCTCTTGTTTTCTCCACGAGAGCTCTTCACTTCAGTGTGAGCAGCGTATTTAAAACATTTTAAAACAATGTGTCAAAGTTGCAACTTCTAGAAAAGACTAGAAGATCCTCATGCTTAGCGCCCCTTAGTGCAAAGACCAGCGGCTCTCCAGGGAGCCAATCGGAGCTGTCCTGAGCGACTTGTCGTCCATGAAGATCAGACGTGCTGCAGGCGGGCCTGGGCAGGGAGCTGTGGCTCTGCCTTCTCCTGCTGTCTGCACCTTGCCAAAGGCCTGCCGCCCACACATCGTGTGCTCTGGAACTCCCCCGGCTTCTATACCCTCTCCCTCCTTTATTCTAATAGCGTGCACAGTCGTGTAACTCGTGTAACCAAGCCAAGTTACACGACTGTGCTGGTGTCGGCACAGACCCTTCCTAGGAATCGTGAGGACCTGCTGATTCCCTACTGCAGCTCAGTGGCCACCGTGTGGGGGGGGGGGGAGGGCATTTCTCCACAAAAATAGGCAAAGGTTCCAGACCAGGGCTCTGGGAAGCCCTCGGGGGTCCTGTGTTTCAGCCGTTAGCAGCACAACAGTGGGGTGGTTTCTGAAAAGCCCCCTCAGAGCTGTGCATGCTCTTCCTGGTTGCTTTCTTCCACAGCACACACCCCGCTCTTGGCCCACTTACTCCAGGTATGTTTGCTTCTCACCTGCGTCAGTTTCTAGCCACCTGGGAACCTAAATTATTTTTTGAGCATGGACACTTGGTACCTCAAAAGATCTCAATTCTGCTGATTCTTATTAAAAATGAGTGAAAAAGAGCCTCCCTGGTGGCCTAGGGGTTAACTCTCAGTGCTATCACCTCTATGGCCTGAGTTCGATCCTGGGCAGGGAGCTACCCACATGGAGCGGCAGACCACTCCTGTCTCACCTGCTGCTCCCCTCAGCAGTGTATTTCAGTAGATCCACCTGTTCTGCTCCCCACTCTGTCTCTGGTGAATCCTCTCACCCCCTGCACCTCTGGCCTGTACCCCAGCTCTTGTATGCATAAATAAATTATATTTTAAAAAATATTCATGTATGACTACATAAGGCAGGATGTGAGTATGCAGGGTGGGTGTGCAACATATTTTATTGAGGGGAAAATAATTCTCTAAGTATCTAGCTTTGTTTATAATTTCTTCCCATCATAGTCTCAGCCCACTGGGCTCTATGTCTACTTTCAGGTTCCCTTGGACATAGACTAAGACGTGTCCGCTCAGCAACGGCCATGCTGTTTTCTATTCCGGTGGGTCGGCAATTTCCATTGTCTTCTCCCTCTGCAATTAGACGAGTGAAAAGCGGTTCCATTTAAATGCTGGTGGACAGACTCATACATATTAGCTTCTGGACACCACAATAATTAAGACACCATCTGTGTGTCTGTGAGATTTAGCCACAGAAAACCCTGAATTATCCTGAATTACCAGTTCTTTCATCAAAAAGAGTGGGTTAGACACATTTGTGCCAAAACTAAGCATCAAAGTCCAAAATGAACAAAATGTTTTGGTCAAATATGAACCTTCTCCTATGTCTGGTTTGATTTGAGCAACTACCGGTCACGCTTCCCCCAGGTGGAGGAGGGGTGTGTTCAGTATTGGAGAATCTGTCTTTGGGGTTCCGGCAGGGCAGCGTGAGGGGAGCGTTTAAGAACAGAAACACCAGGAGCAGCCCCCCGTCCTCCCCCTTCATTGCAAGGCTCCCTAGACAGCAGTGAAATGGAAGGCTCAGTTATATTGCACCGCAGCCAAAGCTTGCAGCGCCACACAAACCTGAGGGGTAACGTTCATTCTCTTTTTACAGATACACGTGCCTCCATGTGCACACCACCCCGAAAAATCGCACAGAGGACCAGGGTGAGGACCAAACTGGCCAAACCAGAATTCCCAAAGTCCAGCACCTGCCTGTGTAGGTTTTGCTGCCCAGGTCTGCAGCTTGGAAAAGGTTAGAATGTTTGGGGGAAGAATTTCCCCAAAAGTGTGAACTTGAGATCATTGATTCCTTCTCTCCCTCCAGCCGCACATCCCCTGGGTGCCTCCGTCCCTGATCAGAGCAAGGCGTGCTCTTTCCCTGCAAACTCCTGCTCCCAAGTTCACCAGCTGGAAGTGAAATGTTGAGCACGGACGGCACAAACGTCCAGCTTCTAAGGAAGATAAACTGGAACGAAAGCCCCTTTGTTCACTTTCCTTTTCCCAGGAAAGCCACCTTGAAGGGCTGCATGGATCCAGCACACGCCATTGTCCTGAAAGGATATGCTTTGAGATTTTTAATTCATTTTAATCTTCCTTGTATTATGAAAGCTATACTTCTTAAGGCTTTCAGACGACCAGCTTAATTTTCATACTGATTCATTCGAGGACAAAACAAAACTTTGTATAAACTGAATGGAAAATGACTCTTTTGTGGGGAAGAATCTGTGCTTGCATTTAATTATAATGCATGAAAGTGTTCCTTCCTAATTAAACATTTAAATGAAGAGGGAGTATAAATAGAAATTTTAAAAAGCAAGCAAGCACGCCATAGTTCATCCATCCCAAGATGAAGGTCCTCATCGGTCCTTATAAATTTCACCATCCTCAGAGTGGATGTGTGACCAGAGGGTTTTTAAAAGTGTCTCTGCACATTTTAGGGGGAAATCTTTCCGTGCATAGGATGAGTGTTAAATTGGCAGTATTCTTCACTCTCGAGGATGGGGTTCAAAGTGCTTTATTATCTAATTAAGCCTCACACCATGCTGTGATTTTACTAATACATTAACTGAGAAATGGGGCAGCTGAGAGTCTGGCTTTATTGTGTAAGATGGAAGAAGGAAGGATGAGAATATAATTTGAGTTTGGAATGGAACAGCTTCGGGCACGGGTCATCAAGACGGCACAGACTCTGGGAACACTTGCTCCTGTTACTAGGGAATTGGGGCAGAATATAAAAATCATTGACAAGGGGATCCTTCACTTTCACATTTATAAAGGAAAAAATAAGTTTATCTCATCGAGTCATTTTGGGGATCATGAAGGAGGAGACCCTGTTTGTCCCTGTCTTTTTCTTCTTTCATTCCCAACTACACCTTCTTGAGCAAGTGAGAGGCCAGGGGACCATGGGTTAACTGGGAGATTTTTTGCTTTGCTCCAGGAGAAGATTTTTTAAAAGTTTTCTTTGGTACAAAGCTCTTCTGCTGTGAAGGTTCATTGTTGCCCATATGCCCGAGGTCTGCACCATGCTCATCCTTGGCCCTTGCTAGGAACGTGTGCAATGCTTGCATGTTGTAGGTGCCCAAGAGATGTTTACTGCAAGAAACAAGGAGCCTGTCTCCCAGACATTTAGGGGGCATGGAGGAATAATCCCAGGCCAAACAGGATTGCTACCTAATGCACCTCATTAGGCGTGTGGCTAGGAATTTGGGAGAGAATTCCCGTAGGATGGTAACATGGAAATATAGGTTTCAGGAACATTCCAAGAACTCATTGATCCAATAACATCCAGAAAGGCCCACGTCTGTAGGAGAAGTCAGTGTTTGCATCAGGTAGCCACTGTTGTTCAACACAGTCTTGGTGGTTGAAAACAAGCACTGTTACAGTCCATGGATTGCTCTGTAAGGTGATGGGTCCACCCTCTGGGCTTGGCTGGGCTGGCTCCTCCTGTGGAGTGGGTGGCTGGCTGTGTGCTGGGCAGAACAGCGTCCACTAGGGAGTGAGGGGTCTCGACACAGCCTCTGCAGGTGCCCAAACCAGAGCTCAGGACAGCTCTGCTCCAGACACCCACCCTGGCTGGCAGAGGACTCTGGGCTCAGAGCGATGGATCTTGGGAGGCTGAGGAGCAGCATCTGCCTTAGCCTGAGCCCTTGTCCCTCCCCAAGTGAAGAAGAGACCATCATGTCTGAAGCTCACCCTGTTCTGGTTGTGTCTGCGCATGTTCTCTCCATGAGAACCTTACTCTCAGAGAAAGGACATGGTCACCCCACTTCTCTGTCTTGTGAGGGATCCCCAGCTGTGACCTGTATGCCCCACATCCCCAAATGCAGGATAAATATCCCTGGTCCCCACCATCATTCCTCAGCATCTGCCGCAGCTCATGATCTCCATGCACATGTTATTCAGTTTTGATCTTGTCTCCTGCTCCTCTGGCTTTTACTTGTCCAGCCTTAGGAGATCTCAGATGGGGCAGGAGTGTTCCATCTGCGTAGGGAGCATTCCCCTACCCACCACCTCCCAGACGCCAGCAAGCTAATCTGGGCGTGTGGAGAGAGAAAACAAAGAGACACAGGCAGAAGGAGGCGTGGGCTCTTGAGGCCAGCATGTCTTCGCTCCCACTGAGCCCCTTTGGCCCAAGCAACAAAAGCTGCCCAGGGGGAAGCCGGAGAAAGAGCTCAGCCCCACAGGAAGGGGTGGAGGGACCTGGGTGCAGGGACACCCTTTACTTGGCGCATCACAGCGGCCACTTCACTCTGGTGAGTGACGGTCAAGTTGACGTTTCAAGTCGGCATGGAGAGAATTACATGTCCGCCTGGGGAGAATCACTGAACAGCTAGGCCTAAAACAATGAATGTATAAATGTAAGTGATAAAAGTCAATATTCTCTTTCTAAACGTGAGGTGGAGAAGGACTTGATAAGAAAGGTGCAAACCTTAAACTTCCAGTCAATGTTTAAAGAAGACCACCAACACCACAGAAACATGTTTAAGGGAAATGCGGAAGCAATGTGTTAAAGAAGAAGGACAAATTGCCAATTAACACATGAAAGGGAAATGATAATTAAAACAAAAATGAGACTTCGAATTTTTAACTATTGTATTGCTGGAATTTCAATATTGCCAAAGGCTGCAGCCAAGAGTCCCTCCTGCAGCCTTTGGTGGGTGTGGAAACTGAAACAGCCTTTTCAACCACATGCTCTATAGATACAAAAATAAACTTTGTTAATGACTGGCATCTTATAACTAATTAAACCTTATTGGAGCGTTCACCTTGTGTTTGTTTGCCTACTCATTACATTAGCCCTGTGCTAGTTTGCAGATGGCTGAGTAAGAGTAATTAAGCTTTTTCCCAAATGGTTGTGAGTCGTGCCTGTAAGTCATGTGCCTGGTTTTAGAGTCTTTTATTGCCTTGTAAAAGGTGCTTGAACATTTTAACCTCACTACTTTCACCTGTGAAATTATTAAAAATCTTGCCGTCTTTCTCCTGTAACAGTGGAAGGTGAGTTAATTTGCCCAAGTGGATGAAATCTGACTAGCTTCGGGACTAGGGGGCTACTTATTAGTGGTGGATGGCCGTGTGTTGATTCAAAAGTAGATGGGCACGATTTAATACCTCCTTTCAATAATGGCTACTTGTTTTAATAGCTAGATTTCAGACACAGTGTTTGCAAATTAGTAGATACTTCATAACTTTTGATTAACTGATTGTTCTATTGATTGACTACTCATTTAATAAGTTAATCCTCATTAATTCTGATAACAAATAAATGGAAGCTTATTAAAAATATTGAGCTTATTTGCGCAAAATTCCATACTAAATGGGCAGCGTCAAGCAGAAAGTGGTGAGAACCAGCCCACCGATGGGACGGAGAGACGTGCAGAGAGAAGAGGCAGCCAGTCAGGTGACTGGCCGGGGAGCAGGCCTGCTCCATGATGGTGACCGTTTGTCCTTAGGTTTTCATGAGTCACCTTGAGCATTATGAGCTTAGCTTGCTGGTCATTAGACCCTCAGTCTAATGGCTACCCTCTTTCATTAATTTAATAATTCTCACTAGAGTTAGTTTCTACAAACCCAACCCTTATGGGAGAGAATGGAGACTCAAAAGCTAAACTATTTACCTGAGGTCACACACCTGGGATTCACTGCATGGACTGTGCTGGTCCACCTGTTCAAACCGAATCCAACGCTGGACCCATTCCCATATCCAAGAATGCAGGACTGTCTTCTTCCCAATGCAAACAGCATATTTTAACTGACATTAGATGTCATCAAAATTTCATGGCATTACTTAAAAATTCGTTGAGAAGGTCAAGTTTTTACAAAGCCGCCATGAATTTAGATGATGACTGAAGTCCCAGGGGCACTTTCAAATTGTCGAATGAAAGAAATTTTAGTGTGAGAGGCAAGTCAACCTTTCGCTCGCTTTCCTTACCAGGGGCAACCTAGTCAATGAAAAAGCAGAAAGAAGATGATCTTTCTCTTCATTTATGTACATGTAAGTGATGGTTTGAAACAGCATGAAACAACTTGAACCTTAGGTGATGATCCATCTACTTCTGACACTTTATCGAATTAGAAAACATATTTCTTTCAGGTTGTGAGGAAGCCAGAAGTCACTATAATCTTTATTGCTTCTTTGCTGGTTTTCCTGTCTGTCTTAGATGATTGTCCTCAGGTCTTTCCCTGCTACATGGTCTCACCCCAGTCCCCAGGAACTGGGGACCCTTAGACAATGAGGTGGATCTCAACCTTTTCTCTGAGCAGGGATTATTCTGGAAATTTCCTTTGCTAACATTCAAGTAAATAAGTGACAAACACTTGCATCAACCTTTTTTTCTTTTCATTTGTGTTGTCTTGACTTCCTTTGGAGAAGTATTTGGGGGCTTTTTCATTTTTAAATCTATTGAGTAGTATTAGGTTCATGCAATGGTTTTTAAAATACAAAATTACTCTTTGCTTCTTTAGGTGGAAATGTGATTCTTGCAAATTCTCAGTGTCTCTGCTCTCGCAAATAATAGAATTATCTATTGTCCAAAGCTCATTGTAGTAGGAGCTCAAAATAGTTTATAGTCATTCAAACAAATGGCCTCTGGGAGACTTCCTGGCTAGGAAGGCTGAAATGTTTTCAATAGGAAAAGGGAGTCACTCATCCTTAAATCTGTTTCTAGGTTAAGCAGTATCTGAATATTTGCATAAATAAACCCCAGAGAAATGTAAACGACAAAGGAGGATTTCATTTGCAGAGCCCTCTCCACTGCCTGAGGAGTCACAGTGCAGCTGGGTCTGTTTCTAGAATCTTTCTTGCCTTTAAAACATAATCATCCGAGTCATTTCTGAAGCGAGGAAGGATGCTTTCCCCATAACCCTCTGGTATTAGCTCTGGACCCCCTGGGCCCTCTGGACCCCCGAACTAAAGCGGGTGAGCAACTCCATTGACCGTGGCCCACCAGTGTCCCTGCCAGGTCCTCTGCTTCATCAGGCTTTTAGGAATTCAGCTGCGCTGAGAACATTCCTGATTCCTGGAGAACCAATGCTTCCACCAAGACGAGTGTAACCAGGGAGCTCTCTGCAGCACGCTGCCTCTGCTGCTTTTTGCAAATCATTAGCACAGGGATTCCAATCACAACCAGGGAAGCGCTCATGCATTTAAAGGGGAGAATGTGGGGGCTCTGATGGCAGGACTGACTCATGCAGAACAGGAGCCCCTGAAGTTGCAAACCAGAAGGGAGAAGGCCTCCCCTCCCTGCGCTGTGTACACAGGCCAGGTGTTTAGCAAACAGAGGATTTGCAAAAGGTATGTCCTTTGCCGCTGATTAGCCTGCTAGGGTTTCACCCGTGGGCTCTGCCGCCCACCTGCTCAGGTTTCAAGGGTTGGGGGTCTGCATATCAGCTCCCTAGTTTCAGGAGATTGGTTCATTCTAGAAGGGGCCTGGAAAGCCTCAGTCCATCAGTGCGTGTGTGCATGTGCGTGTGTGCGTATGATGAGAGTGCAAGTCCTGTGCCTCTGTTCTCGCGTTCACTCAGCAGAGTCAAGTCTCCACCAGGTTTCCTAGACCCTATCCCTGCCATCCTCGTGTTGTAGAGCAACCCCGATACAAAACGGGGTGCCTTACTGTGGGTCCTCACCCGTGCGCTTAAAAGGACTTATCAATGCTCTACTGCAGGACTTCCCTGGCTTTGCGGCTGCTGAACAGATCCCTGGCACACTTTTGCGGGCGCGGCCTCTTCTCCAGCCAATGGCTCTGCTCCTCCCTTCATTTCAGTGCAAGTGGCAGCACCAGGACCGCTAGGAATACTCACTAAGTCTCCTCCCCTGCTTATTTCCTAGTAATGCATTTGCTTCAGAGGAGTTCAACGGGGAAGTAGAAATGCGTTCAATGTAACCTGTGTGTGTGGTGGTTTAGATTACTGCATCGATTTTTCTCTTGAGGCTGGGGGTTGTAGGAAATTACTTAATGTGGTTATTGCAAGCTTGAGGGATAGGACTGGGAAACAAAACAAAGCAGAGAAATAAATGCCAAGCTTGGAGCACGAGTTGGCCATTTTCCCCGTCTAGAAACTTGCCTGAGTGGATTAGAGATGGCAGCGCTTCAAATATTATGTCGCTGCTCATTTCATTGATTTATGTTTCCTCGCCATAAGAATGGCACCGGCTTGTTCCTGATACCGGCCAAGACCTGAGCGTATAACTGGATGTCGAGCTGGCACTTGCGAGCACAGGAAATATCAGTCTATGATGTGGGGAGGAGATAGAAGGCTATCACAGCCTCCGTGTCTTCTTCTCTGGCCTCCTGTTGCTAGACTAGTTGTACAAATAAATATAAATACAATTGCAGTTAACTAGGAAAAATCCTTGAGAATTGGAAACAGGAGATTTTTCTGCCAATCCAGTCAAAATCTGGAGGGGTTAAGCCTTCAGGGTTCTGAGAAGAGGGAAAATCGGGGACTTGCAAAGGCTTTGAAAAGGACAGACACGAGGACTCACAGCCTTTATCAGCTTCTTCCAGGGATAGTTTTAGGGGTGAGAAATGGTGACCTGTGGGCTTTCAAATGCTGTTTCAGGGGGAGACAGAACTGGCTTCACGTGTGTGACTTGCCGAAGAGACTCCTTAAAATGTCCCCAAAAGTTTGTGAATAGAAATCTGTGAGTTTCATCCAAGGTTAGTTAAAATCAGGCAGGAGAAAAGTTACCCCAGACTTTCTCCCACCTGTCGCCAGACAGACACACCCCAGGGAGCAGAGAGGAGGGGTCGGGGCCTTGAGGGTGCAGAGAGGAGGCACCCAGACAACACCAGAGGCATCTCCAGCCGCAGGAGGTCACCTCAGAGTGAACACAGCCCCTGGAACACCGTGGTGGGGAAGGAAATGTCTTCACAAAGAAAGTTGAGTGAAGAAATAGAAAGGGATTGTATTGCGATTTTGCAGATCCTGCTTTCCCTCAAGATGCAAAACTGATATATTTCTATGGATTAAAAAGCAGAAGAAAACATGAAAGCCTTATTTCTTTTAACTCGTTTTTTCCCCTTTTATTGCCCTCTAAACTTGCTTTAACAATACATTATTTATGTTTGAAAATGAAGTGAAACGTGAGAAAGGAAAAGAGCAAGGAGAGAAGAGAAGAACAGGGGACACCCACAGACTAAGGAGGCCCAGTGGAAGGAGAGCTAGGGGGGAAGCTGAACCTAGAAACAATGGGCAGAGAGGGGAGCAGGGCGGGTCGGGGTTCGCTCAAGGCTCGGCCGGCCCAGGCCGTGTCTGGGGACCGCTGGTTTCTGTCCCCCTTCTCCTAGCAGAGGAGGCACAGAAACCCCTGTGCTTTCCGCAGGGAGGGGAGTGAGTGCTCCTGAGGAGACCTTTGTCTTAGTCAATGAGGTTGTCTGCACAGACGCAGGAAGCTGGGAGGCTGCGGGCTTGCTGTCAGCAGGGCGCCTCAAAGGCCGTGGAGAAGTGGGGGGCCGTCATGGAGGCAGGACCTCCAATTCTTTCACAGCGAAGCAGTTTAGTAAAACTCCTCTCTGCAGCTGGCTAGCGAAGCTCTCCCTTGTGTGGCTTCTAAATACAACTCCCCGAAAGTACAAAACAAACACAAGCCGAAGGGGAGATGCGTTCTGCATTTTTAATTTTGGAGGCAGCGCTGGGGCCGAGCACATCTGAAAGATTTGGGGTAACGGAAGAGGCTGGTGACAATGCCACGCAGACACACTGGCGAGGTGGGGCGGTTGGAGCTCAGCTCCTTCCAGAACCCTGGAAAGAAATATAAATGATTTTTATGACACTGTGTCAGTGCTGGTTACGACCCTTACCCATGGGCTCTCCTATTGCCAATTTGGGATCCATCTTGGCAGAGCTAACGCTTACCCTGTTGCTTCTTTAGGGCGGCAGTCAAAATGGGTATCATCTTACTCCTTGCAGTGTGCAGAAAGGTGTTTGCTAGTTGCAAATGATCAGTCAGGAAACGACACCAGGGAGAGAGGTCTTTGGAGTCAGAGCAGCTCAGCTGTAAGCTCAGCCCCTCGAGTGTATGGTCTTGGGTGAGTTACTTACTAGACTTCTTCACCTCTAAACTGGGGGTTCGGTGATGACTCAGTGAGCTAACCCACCAAGGGGGTACCCCAGCACAGCAGGAGTGTCACAGTTGGGGTTATCCAACAGGGTGTGTGGGAGTAGCCCAGATTCCGGGGTCATGGATCAGATACACACATCTGTAATTGGCTATCGCTGACTAGAATGGACACAAGGATGAATATACCCTCTTAGGAGAAATAGGAATTCCTTTTTCAGAGAGAGAGAGAGAGGAATATTTAGCAAGGATATTGAGAATCCAAACCCAGAGAAGTCAAAATTTATAAAAATAGTACTATAACGTTGAGAGTTTGGGCTGAGCAATCCGCAAGAGTGATTTCATTTAGTGCTCAAATCAACTCATCAACTCTCGGAGAAGATATACTATTATTATCTCATTTTTTTCTCCAATGGAGAAACTGAGTTAATGAGCTAGATTGTCCAAAGTGACACAGCAGTGAAAAAGTAGAAGGATTCTTAGGTTAGAATTTCAACTGTCTGAATATAGGTTCCAAGTTTTCACAAATAATAGGCTTTCTGGGATTGTACAGGGAAGAGATAATTCCTGCGCACACAAATCATACACCCTAAATTTGGAGATGGAGAAATAATGTTCTCTGAGAACTCAATCACGCAGCAGGGCGGTGGTGAGACCATGCAAGGAGAGAGCTCCCTGACAGGAGGAAAGGTCATGGCAAGAAGCAGCAGATCTCAGCCTTCCTGATCTTTCCTCCCTCCACACGGCACATGGGAGGGAGCGCACCTGTGTGTGCTGAGCTCCTGGAAGAACCCACTGGAGACAAGAAATTCACTGAAATAAAGGATGAGGCCTAGTCTCCAGATGGGTCAGAGGGAGGGTATCCAGGCAGAGGCGATGTTCAATGTGTCACCTATAAGTCTCACCAAATTTAAAGTCATCTTGATCTTTATCAATTTCTACATCCACATAAACGTTAACAACATTGTTAGTTTCTAGTTCAAGGCCACTCACGATCTCATTTATGTCTTCACACTGATACATTAGCCAAAATGACAGACCTGGAAGAGTATTGCAGGTCTGGTAATTTTCGTTCCCATCAATTTTTTTCCTGGTCAACCCATATTCCATCTTTTTATGGTTGGAGAGTATTTCCAAGTTGATTGCAAAAGCTGGACTCTGGGTAATCTTAATTAAATCACAGAATAACATTTAAATTTGTTGTACATAGTATTCAAATAAACTAAAAGGTTTAATGGTCTAGCATGCCTGGAATTTTCCTCCTTCTGTAACTGTTAGTGTGAGGAGCTGCAGGCAAGCTACCTTTTACCCAGTCTCAAGAATACAGAGATACTTGTAGAGTTACAAATAACTTTTCACAAAACCCTCCCCTCCAGGCAAAGTGGAAATAACATCATTCAAAAAATTGAGACCGTTGGTATTAATTATGTCATGTTGTAACCAGCGAAGCTGTGGACATTTTGTTTCTAGGGAAGGAGGTATTTCTGCATGCTTTGTTCTCCATGCAATTATGGGCTGCTTAACAGTATATTTAAAATATGACTTTATGTTTAAACCTTCTAAATAACATGTTAGCAGAGTAACAATTTAATTATGGAAAATATGATCTTTCCTATCATATTTTCTCTGGTAAAGGTTGGATTGTGAGTGCCTGAAATTCATCCTGAACACAACTCTTCACATTGATTCTTGCTTTTTTCTACTTATCATTTGTGATTTTGTCTGTAAATGCCATGAGATTTTATTTGTAAGGTCTTGCATATCTTCCAGAAGGTCTTCATGTTGGCAACTTCAACAGCTACCACATTCGTATCTATTCAAAACTCTGATATTTTCCATGAAGCTACTTTGCTGGCCATGCCTAGTTTGGACCATGAGTTGATTCATGTAATGAAACTTTAAAAAAAAGTTTGAACTCGCTTTGCGCAGAACCGATGTCTTAGCAGTGATGTTCTGCTAAAAAGGTAAACACTTAAAATGAATGCCTGACATATGTCAGGACTTCTTGACAGCATCGTGCCCAACTTGGGGTGCTGGTATTTGCTTCCCATCCCCTCATGGGTCACCTTCCCCTGGGAGGGTCTCCTCGACACTGGTTCTGCTTTGGGAGTACGTTGGGACTTAGGAAAATGCTCTGAAATGTGTTGACTCCCTGATTGTGCAGAGAAATCCTTTAATGGGATGTTTACTCCATGACTCCAAATAGAACGTAGCTAGTTTCAGGGGCATTAAGCCCTTCCTAGGCTGGTAAATCCTTCTGAAGCTCTTGCTTCCTGTCCTGTCTTATCTTGTCACTCAGTAGCTCTGGGGGGAGGGAGGCAGCAGGGGAACGTGGAATCACACACAGTAAACCACCATCTTCCAAAATGGATATTCCTCACAGTCAGCCAGATTTGATTTAGTTGCTCTGCTAAGAGTCCACCCTCCCATTTTCTGCAGCTTCAGGAGAAGGAGGACTTGCCAAATGACTTTAGAGTGTGGCCATCAAAAAAAGAAAAAAACAGCTACACCTTTAATTATTCACATAGGCCCCGGGTAGTTTTCTGGCAAATGACATAGAATCTAAGAAAGTATAGAAGATAATAATTTCCTTCACCATCATTCAGAGGGTCCAGGTACATCCTGGGAGGCATATTCCTGGCTGGTGTATCTGCCTGAGAAAATGCAGCTATTTTCCCCTGGCAAGGCTGCCGTCAGTGATCACAAATGAGGTGGAACACAAGGCGAGGCGGCTTCTAGACGATGCTATCTCTTGTAGAAGGAATGATCTACAAAGGTATAATTAAGTCTACTTTTAAAGAACTCTATTAGGGGAAAAAAAAAAAACCCTCCTATTGAAACAGCCATGCAGCTTGCAACACATTGTCTTGAGGGTTTAGCAGGAAACAGGTTAGGAAGTTTATTCACTAAAATAGCCACTCCCGGGGGGTCTTCCCGGACATGGACAGCTGAATCAGATTTATACTAACAACCATTTTTAAAGAGGTTTCAATACATTGATTATGATTTGTGTTATGCACCGAATGTCTGTGTCCCTTAAAAATTCACAAGCTGAAGCCTCAGCCGCAAGCCAACGGTGCTGGGAGACTGGGCACTGGAGATGATCAGGTTTGGAGGAGGTGGCCAGGGCGGAGGCCGGACCTTTAAGGGATTATTGTTCTTATGAGAAGAGGAGCTTTGTCTCGTGACCATGCGAGCACACAGTGAGGAGAAGGACTAGTGCAAGCTCAGAAGGGGGTCCCCTCCCCAGGACTAACTCACTCTGCGGGAGCATTGGTCTTGGACTTCCAGTCTCCAGATTGTGAGAAATAAATGTCTGTTTTTTTTATGCCACTCAGTCTGTGGTGCTTTATGCTAGCAGCCTGAGGTGACTAAGGAAAGTTCTCTGAGCTTTATACTTGAAAAGAAACTTAAGGAATCCAAACCTGGCTGCTGAGCCAGGCGCGATGGGTCACGTTGACATGGGGCCTGCCCAGTCTGTCTTCTGCGTGACAGTTTACACCTGCGCCAGGCTAGCCTCCAGCAACGGTGACGGCCGGAAACAAAGCACACATCATGCCATGAGCAACTCAGATGGCTCCAGGGGCAGGAGACACGGTGGGCCCAGTGCAAACCTCTGCCCACAGCTCATGGTCATGTGTGGAAGGAGGTGAGAGAGCTAAGAAGGTGGTGTCTGACATGCACATCTTCCAAATCACTGATTTTTACAGAATGACTCTGTGTTTCCTTGTATTTTGATTTTATTTGATTTTTAGCAAATATTTTCAGAGGGGGAGAAAGATCAAAAGCAAAGAGTCTTTGAGTTGAAGGCACCAGGAGAGCCTGCAGGCACCAGCCCAGGGGAAAGAAACCTTGCCAGGCCCCTGGGAATCCCTTCCCCTCCAGCCCTGGGCCTCGGTTCCAGAAGGTCAGTGAAGTTTCCAGCGTGCCCTGCGCAGCCGTGCCTTCCCCTCTGGCCCAGTCCTCACCCCTCCAACCGGAACCCGCCAGCCCCAGAGGTGCCAACATTCCTCATCCAAGCTGGGTCTGCACTTTCCCCAGCACTGCAGCTCTAAGGCCGCCTGGTGAGGGCCTCTCTGGAAGGAGCAGAGGCCGCGGGCCCCCTGCGCCTAGAGGTCAGCCCCGACTCCGGCTCTACTGGCTGGGCCCGCGGTGGGTGGGGGTGTGGAGGAGCTTCTCCCCGGGGTGAAAAGCCAGTTAAAAGTGACCAGGGAGGCTTCCCGCCTTGTGACTTTCATTCCAGGCTGTTTTTAATTTGGGGAGAGTGAAAATTCTCTATTTGGTCATTTCCTTTCTTGCTCAAGGTTTGTTCTTTTACAAGGTTCCCTTATCAGCTTGGCCGCTGCTGCAGCTATTGTCACAGAAATGTTGACAAAAGGTTAAAAAAAAAAAAATACACACATACAACAAAAACCTCTCCACAAAAACAAATAAAAAAAGATTTTCTCTTGGCACGCTGCCTTGGCCAGACCAGTTGTGAGTAACAAAGCGGGGTGTGTCTGTGTGGGGGGAGGGTCGCCGTGTAGAGACTGTGGTGAGCCAGGCTTTCATCCTGGAAAATAATTTGAAGATAACCGGGCCTTTTCCCCCAGAACTACTTTAGCTGGCCTTAGGTCCTATCCTAGGAGAGCGAGTTATTTACTAAAATCTGTTTAAAACTTCCACTTCAAACATGTTTAATGCATTTCTTTCTTTCTTTTAAAGATTTATTTATTTATGCATACAAGACCTGGGGGACAGGCCAGAGGTGTGGGGGTGAGAGGATTCACCAGAGACAGGGTGGGGAGCAGAACAGGTGGATCCACTGAAATCCACTGCTGAGGGAAGCAGCGGGGAGACAGGAGAGGTCTGCTGCGCCATGTGGGTAGCTCCCTGGCTGGGATGGAACTCGTGCTGCAGAAGCTGCTGATAGCTTCACGGTGCTGTGGTTAACCCCTTGCGCCACCAGGGAGGCCCTGATGTATTTCTTTGCCATCCAGCCAAGATGCCACAGAGCCAGGTCAGCCATGGGCGCTGGGACTCAGCGTTCAGCCCCCCGCGGCCCTGCCTGTGGTGCCGGCGCAGAGGAGACCCGGTGAAGCAGCAGCTCGGCCAGACATCCCGCAACTCGCCCCAGGACCACGGTTTCTTTTGGAGACGCGTGACCTTTGCTTAATGCTAAGTTAGTCTTTCCCACAGGCCGGAAAATGCTCTGACAATTCAAGAGCAGGGAGACGCAGCCCCGGGGGCTGGCGGAGGCGAGGGCACAGGGTGAGCGAGAGGATGGAGACCTGGCAGCCAGAGAGCACCTCCAGGGAGCACCTCTAGAGTACCTCCAGAGTGCACCTCCAGGGTCCCCTCCAGGGAGCATCTCCAGAGTACCTCCAGAGTGCACCTCCAGGGTCCCCTCCAGGGAGCATCTCCAGAGTACCTCCAGAGTGCACCTCCAGGGTCCCCTCCAGGGAGCATCTCCAGAGTACCTCCAGAGTGCACCTCCAGGGTCCCCTCCAGGGAGCATCTCCAGAGTACCTCCAGAGTGCACCTCCGGGGAGCACCTCCGGGGAGCACCTCCAGAGTACCTCCAGAGTGCACCTCCGGGGAGCACCTCCAGAGTACCTCCAGAGTGCACCTCCGGGGAGCACCTCCGGGGAGCACCTCCAGAGTACCTCCAGAGTGCACCTCCGGGGAGCACCTCCAGAGTACCTCCAGAGTGCACCTCCGGGGAGCACCTCCGGGGAGCACCTCCAGAGTACCTCCAGAGTGCACCTCCGGGGAGCACCTCTAGAGTACCTCCAGAGTGCACCTCCGGGGAGCACCTCCGGGGAGCACCTATAGAGTACCTCCAGAGTGCACCTCCAGGGAGCACCTCCGGGGAGCACCTCCAGAGTACCTCCAGAGTGCACCTCCGGGGAGCACCTCCGGGGAGCACCTCCAGAGTACCTCCAGAGTGCACCTCCGGGGAGCACCTCCAGAGTACCTCCAGAGTGCACCTCCGGGGAGCACCTCCGGGGAGCACCTCCAGAGTACCTCCAGAGTGCACCTCCGGGGAGCACCTCTAGAGTACCTCCAGAGTGCACCTCCGGGGAGCACCTCCGGGGAGCACCTATAGAGTACCTCCAGAGTGCACCTCCAGGGAGCACCTCCGGGGAGCACCTCCAGAGTACCTCCAGAGTGCACCTCCGGGGAGCACCTCGGGGAGCATCTCCAGGGAGCCCCTCCAGGGAGCACCTCCAGAGTACCTTCAGAGAGCACCTCGGGGGAGCACCTACAGGGAGCATCTTCAGGGAGCATCTCCAGGGAGCGCCTCCAGAGCACCTCCAGAGCTCACTTCCAGGGAGCACCTCTGAAGAGCACCTCTTGGGAGCATCTACAGGGAGCCCCTCCGAGGAGCCTCTCGGGGAGAACCCCTGGGGAGCACCTCGGGCGCGCCTCCAGGGAACCGGGATCAGCTGCGGGCTGGTCCCCGCTGTCAAGATCTCGGGGGGGTTGAAGCGCGGAGAGAGCAGGGGTTTTCCCTGAAATAACCTTCCTGGGCGAGGGGGGACCAGATCCCAACGCTCCGTCACCGCCCACGGCAGCCGCGGCAAGCTCCAGAGTCGGGGTCCTCCCCACGCCCGGGAGCCCCGCGGCTGCCTCTTCTGGTCCTTGACACCGAAGCGGGCCAGGCAAGGTGGGGTCTGTGGGCCAAACACCTTCCAGAGCGGCCGTCTCACAGGTGCGGGCCTGGAAGAAGAGGCAGGAGAGCTCGCGTGCGCGAGGGGAGCCCTGGTTCTGCGGGGCGGGGACCCCTGGTTCTGCTGGGCAGGCTCCAGGCGGCCTGGCGGGGGCCTGGCCGGGGGGCGCGGGGGCAGGGGGCGGGAAGCTGAAGCCAGGAGGGCCAGGGGAGGGGTCTCGGGGAGGGGCGGGGAGCCAGGCCCCCGTGGGTGGGTCAGTGGGTGGGAGGCCGCGCTGGCGCCCCTGGTCAGGGCTGGGGGCTTGACCTGGGAAAGCTGGAGACGCGCCTGAGGGCCAGAGCCGGGCTCGAGGAGCAGCCCCCAGGGGGGTGCTCTCCGCGCGGTCCTCGCCGCGGGCCCTGCGGCCTCCCCGGGTGCGCGCCGAGGCCTCTGCAACGCCGGCTGCCCACGCAGGACACGGAGGCAGGCGCCGGGGAAGCCGCAGCAAGGGCTCGAGGTCAGGCTTCAGTTACTGGGCACGAACTGGTCCCTTTTGTTGTACCAGGGACGGAAGAAGAATAACCACAAGAGAAGGCGACACTAATATCATCTTCCCCAGGTCTGTTTCTGGAGGTGAAGGAGGTTTGCGTTCTGTGTCTGCCCCCGGGGTTGGAGTTCAACCTCTGCCAACCTATGTGTCCACACTCTGCCCCACAGGTGCCCCCACCAGAGCCCCCTGCTCCCCTGGGCCCCTCCCTCCCCTACGCCCCACGCTGCCCACCCCCTCTGTGCCAGCACTTGGCCTCAGATGTTGAGGGTCTATGGTTGGTTGGATAGTGACCGGCCAGTTGCTCCGTTTCTCTGCTCCACGGAGGACTGAGACCACTCAGCAGTCCTCTTTCTCCTTCGAACTTCGCCAGACTCCCTCCGGTCCGCCCACGTTGGGGAAGGTGACATGCCTGGGTGCTCACCCTGTGCCAGGCGGTATCCAGATGGCCCCTGTGGCATCAGGGCCTTGCAGGGACCCGGCCCTCGGCAGGAAGCCCCACGGTATCCTCACTGTCCCACCCACCGTCGCGTTGGTCTCTATACATGGGCGTTTGGTCACAACAAGGCAGAAATCTGCTCCATCCGAGAGCCTCCCCGCTGCGGCCTCTCTGCGGTCACCGGCGCTGAGTTTCCTCGGCCCCCCGTTCTTTGGTGGACGCAGCTGGCAGCATTTGCTCTCTGAGGCTGCGCCGTCGCACAGTGTATCAGAGTGAAATGAGCAACTGAGGCAATTAATTGCACAACAAAGAGAAACGTAGTGTTGGAGCCTGGGCTAGAGTGGAAGGAGGAACATTATCTCTAATATCACTATTCAAATATTATATGATCTAATATTAAATGACCTCAAGCCAGCTGCCAGCTGCCCTCCTGCCCAGTGACGGAGCCTCCGGAGTTGGAAGGAGCCACCTGCTAAAATGTGCCCCCGGGTGGGGCGAGGGGGAGGGACAGCAGTTCCTTCCTCAAGTCAGCCTTTTCCTCAGAAAGACTCAAAGAGCATATTGGAAAGAACAAAGACACTGTCAGAGGCTTTCGCTCTCTAGTTTCAAGGTAAACACTCGCGGTCTGGGTCTGCGGGAGCCCCGTGACTGTGCCCGAACAGCGCCGGGATAATTGCTTGGGAATTTATGCATCCAGTGAAGTCGTTATTTAGTTTGTGGGAAATTGAAGCTGGTAAATCAACTGAATCCCATTCTCTTCTTTCTCTTGTGGAATCATCTAAATTGGTTTTTTGTGTGGAAACATTCTAAATGAAAGTGAGAATCTCAAATGGGATGCACGCTCCCTCCCGGGGTGTTTTGCAAGAGCCCCAGGGGCCTTTATTCTTCTAGTTTTAGCTCACGGAGGGTTTCCAGCCCCGATGGGGAGAGATGATGTTCTCACTGTGAAGAGGAGACCCAGGTTTCTGACACTGAGGGGAGCTCTCGAGGCCGTGCCGCCCTGGGGCGCAGAGGACAGGTGAGGCAGAACCTCCCCCCAGAAACCTACCTATCCGTGCTGTCCGAAGGCCCCAGGGAGCACTCCCCAAGTCCCAGCCTGCCTTGGTTCCTCTGTTTTCCTCCTGTACGTGGTGGTGGTTAGTAGCATCCAGGGAACTAGTTGCCCCACAGCGATTTGTTAACTGAGTGTCCGTGTTCATACCAAGTGACCGTCAGCACTTCTGAAAATCAGCCCCACCCTCATGGGTAAGCTGCACCCTGAGCTCAGGACGTGGGGTGCCTGCAACAGAGCGGGGAGGCCTGGATTCGGTCTGTCATTTCCATCAAAGACTCGCCAACCCTCTTCTGAAGTACTGCTTTGTGCTGGTGCAAGAGAAGACAGCGTTTCCTGGGAGAAGGCCTCTCTGGACAGGACGCGTGACGGGGGACCGAGGCAGGGCGCCTTCCTGCGAGAGGACCTGGCAACTGGGCCTGCTTAGTGTCATCTGCAGGTGTCCACAAGTTCAGGCCTGTGCTGCTGTTTCTGCTCAAATTTCCTTTCTGTTCCCACAGAAAAATTATATACAAAAACAACAAAAAAGGGCCTCCCAGGTGGCGCAGCAGGTTGAGCGCAGCGCTGTGAAGCTGTCGGCAGCCTCAGCAGCACCGGTTCAATTCCCAGCTGGCCAGCGAGATACCCACATGGAGTGGCAGACCTCTCCTGTCTCGCCTGCTGCTCCCCTTAGCAGTGTTTTCCTCAGTCCACCTGTTCTGCTCCCCGCTCTGTCTCAGGTGAATTCTCTTACTCTCTTGCACCTCTGGTCTGTACCCCAGTTCTTATATAAGTAAATAAAATCTTAAAAACAACAACAATAACAAAAAGAAGTATCCTAGCTCTGCAAAGCAGCCTCAAGTCAAGTCGGCTCAAGGGCAGAATGAGTGCAGGACCACACCAGTGATGCCCACGCGGGTGACACAGCGATACTACTGGCGTAAAGCCAAGGGAGCAGGCCCGTGTGCGCCATCCCCGCGGAGCCCTGTGCAGCCTGGAGACTCCAGTTGCACCTCTCCTAGGAAAGGACTTGAACAGTAGCCCGTTGGGTACCCCGAGTCAGTGCCACTCCGCTCACCTGCATGGTTGACTGCCCCCCAAAGGAAGTGCTTCCCACTACCTGACCCATCTGCTTTCCGTGGACACGGGTCCCCACCACCACTCCCGCCAGCTCCCCAGCCTTCCCCTCCACGGGCCTCCTGCTCACCCCCCCGCCACCCCTGGTTCCTGCTGCTGCTGGGGTGCTGCTGAGCCATGGGGCACAGTCAGCAAGATCTTTGCACTCTATTCAGTTGAATTTTGCTTTGTAACACAATGAACTCGCGGTTAAGCGTGTAGAAACCCACCCAGGGTGTGTTGTGAGGCTCCTCGGCCGTCTCCTCCTCACTGTGCCATGTGTTGAAAGCCATGGAGGGAAAATGCAGTGTCCTGGCGCACCCGGGCCAGGGAGACACACTCTGGGTGAGGCAGTCAGGTCGCCCCCCAAAGTCAGTTACTGAAAATAATTGTGTTTTCTGCTCTCCAAAGCCCTCTTGGTCTGAACTGTGATCTCTTTTTATTCCTACTTTTGATTTCCTTTCATCACCGGCTCTTGTCTCTGGACTCTGGAGTCATCGATTCTATCACCGCGGCCCCCAGACAGTCACGGCCACGCGGAACAGGCGTCTGTTAAATCCTCTTCATTGGTGGGAAAATGGACAATGAGCCAGGACTCGGCGTTTTGTTTTTTTTAAGTCTGATTTTCCTGATGTCATCATAACATGCAGGCCCTCAGGTTGGAGGAGACAGTGCAGGTTTTACCCCAGACAGGGTCCCAGAAATGAAGAACAGAAGCCACATCTCCTCCTACAGGCTCTTGTCCTTGCTTATCTGAAGGGCTGGAGCCCGGGGCCTTATCAGTGTGGATGGCCCCTGGGCCAAGGGTCATTGTCGCTTTTTAAAAATTGTCAAGTAGGTATTCTTTCTACCCACCTGTCTGTCTGTCTGTCTCCAATGCTCTGTCATCACCCACCTACCCATCCACCTACCTGCCTGTTCTTCTATCCATCTGTCTATCCATCTATCTATCTATCTATCTATCTATCTATCTATCTATCTATCTATCTATCTATCCATCCATCCATCCATCCATCCATCTATTTATCTATCCATCTATCCATCCATCCATCCATCCATCCATCCATCCATCCATCCATCCATCTATCTTCCATCTCACGGGCATGGATATGTAGGTACGTATGTGACAGGCCTATCTGAATACAATAAACCTGGTCAAATGCAGGCAGGTTGTTTTATACATTCTCGTTGCTTTTCCTGCCTGAATTGTATTATAAAACATGCCAGAAAAAATAATCTGATTGTTACGTTTGTTCTCAGATGAAAACTATTTAGGATTTGCCATATCTGGAGACTGTTGAGAATATTTTAAGATCATGTAAATAATCCCAAGGTTTCCAAGAATAAATACTGGGAACTACTCAGCCCGCCCAGCTACTTCAGCTCTGCTCCATCCACATTTCTCTCTGTCTATTTCTGTTTCCAAAGCCCGGGCCCTTTTGGCTTTACATTTTAGAAGGTTCAAGAGGATAAAAAGATATGTCTGTTAGTTTTAAGCTTAGAATTCTGTAAGTGGAGAGAGGGGCGACTGTTGCTAGTAGGGGCTAATTTGGGGCTCCACAGACGTGACCGCTGAGTCCTTGGCCGAGTTCCTGCAGCCCCTTGGCACACACCAGCGGTGGGGGCTCTGGTGCATTTGTGCCCTGTGGATGCTCCTGGTCTGTTTACAAAACAGACGTGGGGCCTTGAGAGACTTCCTGGAGCCTCTGCCCCGGTGTTGGGTTTCTCACTCCAGCACTTACAATGCCCTGGAATTTAAAAAGTCCAGGATTAGTCAGTCAGCCCCGCAAAAGGGTGCGAGTTAAAAAGAAGTAGAGAGCAAGAGGGGCTAGCAGGCAACTTGGGCTGTCTGGGTGGAGACTCCCCTGAAGAACTGCTCGGAGGGCCTCATTATCCGGAGGTCGAAGGTCACATTCTGAGTCTAAGGCAATGCAAACAACAGCTGGTGACTGAAGACCATCCTCTCTGGCTTCCAAACCGACTCTTACTTTCCACTGGTTTGCACAGGACAGGCTGGGCTTGGGGGGGTCTCCGCCAGGTGGAAATCATCGACCATGCTTAAAACCCCCGACGCCGGCCTCGGGGTGGCCGGGCTGCTTGCGAGACGGGGTGACCCGCAGAACCCTGGCGGGTCTGCCTCTGCCCAGGTGCATGGGCCAAGCTCTGCCTTGTCAACCCCTTAGGACCCGGGGCTTTTTGTCATTTGTTCTTATTATGAAGGGCATCATCCTGGTTATTTCCATTAACAACAAGCTCATTTTTATTTAAAATTGGGGTTTTATTTCTGAAATATTTCCCGTATGATTCATCCCATTTTTTAAATGTGAAATTTTGGGAGCCATAATCCAAATGTCCAGATTAAGGGAGTTTCCCCTTTAATTAATGCATATTATCTGGATTCCAGGGAGCGGGAAGCTCAAAAGCACTTTGTTCTAATCCATTTTGCAGTGTAGCAGTATTGGAACAGAAGGGAAAGTTCTGGGAAGAGGCAATGAAAAATACTGAGGTTTTCATTTTTTTTACTACTATAGAAAGAATTCAGACTATAGTTTAATAAAGTTAATGGAATATTTTTATTGTCCCTTTAAAGCACTGTAACATTCTTTGGCTCCGCCTATGTTAGTTATACCCAAAGTCTGGCTCGCAGTAGGCATTTTAAAAACAAATAAACCCGGAGCTGCACACTGACTCGTGTCCCTAGCTTCTGAGCTCACACTCCCCTCTCACTCCCCCCTGTATGAAAAGCATCCACAGTAGCACCCACCTTACAAGGTAGAATTCATAAGAATTAAGTGGAAGATCTCTTTCAAGGGCTTTACACTTAATACGCATGAAATATATTTTTGTATTATTGAAATAAATGCAAATTATCCAGTAAGTATGCTGCAAGGTCCAAGCACACAAGCACACAGAACGCGTGAGCGATGCCTCATTAAAAAGTGAATCCTGTGACAGGAAATCAAGTTTCAGGTAAAGGGAGGGGCTGGCAGGGGCAGAAGCCAGCAGACCTGGAGAATGCTGCGGGGGGCAGGGCCGGGGGAAGGCCCTGTGGTCAGCCCTGCCCCCAGGTGCAGGTGGACAGGAGGCCACGGGCCGGCCCCTCTCTTGGGGCTGCCACGGCAGGCCCTACCAACCCGGTATTGCCCTAGGAGAAAACCTCCTCTCTCCTAAATTTTTGCCTTTCTCAATGCAAATTACTCCTCCCAGGGAGAAGGAATGGAAAGTGTGCATGTTACCCTGTCTATAAATGAAAATAACCAACAAAAAATAGATACCCGCAAAACTGAACATTTTATTTCTGCCATGTGCTTGTTCAGATATAACTCCTGCCCTTCTGAGGAAAGGCCACTCACCTCTATCACATACCAGCCCCACCTGGGGGCGTGGGGCGGGGGCAGGGGTGGTGGAAGGCGCATCTGGAGGCCCCCACAGCCCCGCCAGCCTCTGTTCCCCAGGTTGAGGCCGCCCTTTGGCTGTCTAGTGCACGCTGTCCGGCTCCCGCCGTCACAGGGGCCGCCGTCCCTCTTCTGCGGGGAGTTTGTCCTCACAGATGCCACAGCCCGCGTCCTCGCTGACAGCGACAGGGTTTCTTTCCTACGGGATGTCAGTGTCTATCCAAGAAACAGAAAAAGTTTTTTTCTGCTTTCTAGTTTTACTGAATAATGCTATTTTCTGCGGTTGGTCATACTTGGAAGTAGTGCAAATAAATGCCCGGAAAATATTTAAAATGCATGTCCCAAAGGGCAAAGAGATGAAAAAACTGGGACCCAAAGGGAGATCATTTACTTTTTTCTAAATCCCAGTTTCATAGGAAACAGCCCGTGTTCCCTGCGGTCACAGGGGCAGCAGCTGGAAAAAATTGTTTCCCTAGATCCCACACTGTCTGTTTGAACTGGGTCATGATTCGGCTTCTCTTCCCTCTCCAGCAAAGTCATGGACCATTCTAGATGCATCCCCAGCTCTTCCATGCCAGTCACACCCAGGACAACCTCCGGGACCGCAGAGATGGCTGTGGCTCGCTGGTGCTCCCTCCCCTGGGCTCCCCTGGGCTCCCCTGGGCTCCCCTGGGCTCCCCCGGCCTCCCCCCACCTCCCCCGACTCTCTCTCCCACCTATAACAATAAATCAACGCACACTGAGCACGGAGATGACACGTCTAATTTCAACATTTTCTGACTTAGCATTTTAGATTTTTCAGTAATAGAGGTTTTATGCTTTTACTTATTAGAAGAAAACAAAAGCAGAAAGTAAATCCAGGGCCCAGGGCAGAGGCATCGCCCACGCGTGGCCCAGGTGGTCCTCTCCTGCCCCCACGTGTTCCCAGACGCCTGCTGTGAAGGGGAAGAGGCGCTAAGGGGCGTTAGGTCCTTTCAGTGGCTCTCAGCACTCGTGGTGATGACTCTCATCTGCAGACAAAGGACCACAGGCCCCCTGACAGCTGGCCGCAGACCCCACTGTGTTCTGGAGGCGTCTGTGAGGCTGGCCTCTGAGGCATCTGCCCCTCCGGGCACCCCACCCTCCTTCTCCCCCAGGCCTCGCCCCCCGTTCCCAGCTCCACTCAGCTCCCACCGCCCAGTGCTCAGCCCACTGGCTCGCCAGCCCCTGCCGAGGCTCTGTGGATGGGACAGGAGACACGAAGCTTTGATCCCACTCTGAGCAGGGGCTGCATCGCTCAGGGCACCCGCGGGCTCCCAAGGGCCCCGAGAAGGCGGAGTTGGCCAGTGCTCCCTGGTGTCTCCACCCTCAGGCTGCCCCAGCCCCCGCGCTGCCCCTCTGCCACCCACACCGGCTTCTCCGAGCCTGGCCCACGATCCCCTCCCTTGGCCCCAGGTGCGGCAGGGACTCTCCTGTTGGGCAGATATTTTCCCGGCCGTCGGTGATCAGTCTGTTCGGGGGTCACTTCTTCTCTTTGGAGGACAGTCCCTTATTTCTAAATTCCTTTAGAGCTCAGCTGGCTTATCAACAGGCAACTGGGAAGTGTGGGTCGTGGGCGCCTCTGTGCCAGGATCCCTCTGCAGCCTGCGACAGCATGTTTTGGTGGCACCGGGCTTGGCTGTGGGGGGATCACGGCCGAGGAAGGTGGCAAGTGGCCCCAGCTGAGACCAGGGAGTTGGGAGAAAAATCAGAGAGGAGATCGATGCCGCCTCGTCCAAGACGCCAGCTGAGAGGGAGGGACAGGTGAGGCGGAGGGCCAGAGAAAAGGGACGTTGGCGCCCACTCTGACTTGGACTTGGGAGCGGCCTTTATGGCTTTGGCACCAAGGCAGGAAGCAGCGATCATTGCAGAAGGCGGTGGCGTTAGATTCCTGAAGCTGCCGCAGCAAATTTCCACAACCTGGGTGGTTTGAACAACAGAAATTTATTGTCTCCCGTTCTGGAGGCCAAGAGACTGAAATAAAAATCTCTGCAGGGATAAGCCTCTGCAGCCTGCTGGGGCCAAGCCACCCTGCCCCTTCCCGCTTCCGTGTCCACAGACAGGCCTCGCCGCGCCTCGGCTGGTAGGTGCAGCAGTTGCCCCACTGCCACGTTGCCCCACTGCCTCTGTGCCATTCTCCTCCCTTTATCAGGACACCAGTCGCCCTGGAGGAGGGCCACCCTCCTGCAGAATGGCCTCATCTAGTTTACCTCATTTTGTCTGCAAGAACCCTAGTTCAAATAAGGTCCCTTTGGGGCCAGGACCGGGGCCTGCTTGATGGGGAGGGAGAGGTAGTGTTTGACCTGGGAGAGATCTTGAAATCGAGACTTGCTGTGTCAGTTTTGGTTTCTATGTGGAGTAGCGAGACGCAGAGGAGACGCGACCCTGCTGAAGTCCATTTGTGTTAAGAGACGAGGTCCTCCTTCTGGAAGACCGTGGGGGGACTTCTGGGCATCGGGGTGGCGGTGGCATCCCGGCACCAGGGAGAGCCGGGAAAAGGTCCAGCCATTTGATGAAAGCGCAGGCTCTGAGGCAGGAGAGTCCAGATCTCACACTAACCGGCCACCTAGATGCCTTCTCTTTAGGATGTCACAGGGCACGAGACGAGACAACGCACACCACACCCAGGGACCCTGGCCCTTCTTTCTTCAGAGACTAGGCACCCTCCAGCTTCTGGGTCCCTCCCATCCAAATGCTGCTGTGACACCAGGGGCCTTAGAAGTGTATATGGCTCTGTGTGAGTGAATGCACTGGATGACATCAGTGTTACTGCATAGAGATGTTTCCCACAAAATGGCGGACTGGTCACAGGCTCTACCTCTACCCACTGAAGGGGAGTGTGGGGGTATGTGCGGGCTGGGTGGGGTCCACCCCTGGGGGTATGTGCGGGCTGATGGGGCCCGCCCCACGGCCATGTGGTCAGCTTTTCTGCCTTTGCAAGCACTTGGGTGCAAAGTGTCTCCTCGAGGGTACTTCCCTTGAAACCAAGCCTGATGAGAGAGGCATCCAGAGCCTGGGCACCACTGGGCCGAGGGTGTCACCACCACTTGCTCTGAATCTGCAGTGGCCAGAGAGCAAAGCAGAACAGAGCAGAGGCTGAGAGGAGTGGCCGGCTGGAGCTGAAGGGGAAGGCTGAGACGAAATGCTGAACAGGCAGCCCGCGTGGTGCTCAGGGAGCTGAGAGATGGGACAGCAAACTAAGCCTTCAAATAGATTTTTACATGGTCGGTGCTCCTATCAGACACCCTCTGCTGGGGGAGGGGTTGCCGGACTGGACCCCACTTCCCATGCTCCACATTCTGTGCATCCTTGTCCAGGGGCTCCCAGGGGACTGGCCATTCAAGGAGCAATCCAGTCCAATGGACCGAATCTCAATTGTTAACATTCTCCAATTTATCACATTTATTTCATTATTTTTTTCAAGTTTAATATAAATGTATTGAGATTTACTTGTAGGGCAATGTAAAAGTTTTAAATTTGAAATTTCATGAAATCTGACTCCCTTTTCCTTTGCTCTGTGGATCCCTATGCTCCGGACATCACCCAGTCTTTGCTAAGAAAAAAGAGAAAGAAAGAAAAGAAAAAGAAAGAGAAAAAAGAGAGAATCATTTCCAGGTGTTCTAGCTCCCCAACTTTCAGGCATACTCTTGAAATTTTGTCCTTCAAGAAAAATTGTGAAAACTTACAAGTGTCTTAAAATTGAGACTTGAAGCTGAAAGCTCTTTGAATCCTTAAATATAGCATTTGCTTCCATGCCTGCCTCCCGGGTAGGGTTAGCTTCTACGCGCATTGTTATGGAAATATTTTTCTTCCCTCACATTTTATTCTTAGTTATGTTCTTTTTGTTCAAATATTTAAATTCGAGCTAGATGAGGGAAGAGAATTATTATTTCTGAAAAATGTTATTTGGAAAAAATGATTTCTTTTTTCCCAAATGTGTGTAGGAAGGGAATTTATTTTTTAGAAAGGGACAAAGGCACTCCTGGGTTGAGCAAATAGGAATATTTAACTATTTGAAGCATCTATTTATAGTTTATTACTGAAATGTAAGTATTTGTCTTCGTATCCTGGAGAGACGCAATGATTTTTATTTTATTTATGTTTTTGCCCAGTAGGAAATATCCACAGGTGGTAGATATATAGCCACGTACAGATTTTAAAATATTTCTCACGGCGGAATCCTAGGACCTTTTGCTACAGTATATTGGGGTGTGAGGTGCTTCTTAAAAATGCAAATCCCTGGCCTCCTGTACAGATCCACACAACTGGAATCCTGGACCAGAACCGGGGGACATGCATTTTGAGGTAATTCTTCTCCCACCCCCCGGTCAGCACAATCTAAGGTAGGAGTTGGCAATTGTCTTCATACGGGATTAGATAGTAAATCTAATGAGTATTTGTTTACCCGTTGAGTATAATTTAGATTTTGTTTACCCACTTCCTTATAAAGATTATTTCTACATAAGTTATATCCCTATCATTAATTCTACATCAGCAATCACAGACATGTCAGCAATTAATAATCAATTGTGTGCAGAGTGATTTACCTCAATTATTGAGGGAAAAATTAACATTTGTGCATCAAGGCTTGGTAATAGGAAAAAACCTAGAACTAGAAGCAGTTTTCAGCTGATTCTTATCTTTCATTGACACTGAGAAGCGCTGTGAAGTGTGTAGCTGAAAAAAGGTCAGATAATCAGTGGGGAAGGCAGAGCTCGGCCGCACACTGATGTCTGCTGTGCCTTGGGTGGGGGGGGGGTCCCCCCGCCCTGTCTCCCCTTCTCCCCACTCCTCCCACAGCTTAAAAGCTCAATTGAGCTTTCTAAGCGTCTGCAGCCATGGAGGTGAGTTCCCCAGTCCTGCTGGAGTACAGAGGAGGTAAAGGTGCTGTTAGTAGGTGTGAGGTTATTATTAGACTTCTCTTTGACCTTTTCCCTTACTATAAAAAAAAAAAGGAAGGCTAAATAGGCAGCTTAGTAGGGCTGATGAGTTCTTTATGGTAAGTAGAGGTAGGAAGCTCCCCCTCCACACACACACAGTGTCAAAACAGGTGAAGTTGAATGAGCGGTGATTATTCACAAAGCAACTGGACCACAGGTAATTCTTATCATTTTGCATTTTTGCATTTACAATCTCCCCTCCACGTTTGCTAATGTCTGACTTTGGACAATGAAAACTGACTCAGAGCGATTGGCGTGACTCCGAATGGTGCCGGCGGGCTTGTTCCTGGTCCTCTCCGAGGAGGGGCCCTTCGGACCTCCTTCACCACTTTCTGGATCATCGGGCCGTGAAGAGCTCAGACTAGCTTCCCAGGCCTCCAGATTTTGTACATGTGGCTAGATTTATAGATCAGGTGCTCGTCCCATCCACAGACAATGGCTGAGAGACCAGCGAGGCAGCCTCTACTGCTCAGCCAAGCGCCCCAAATTCTAGCTGGGCTCCTCCCTAGTACCCGTGATGACTGGTACATAAACAAGTCATTTAACTTCTTGGAATTTCAGTTTCCTTCTGTAAATGAAAAAACCTCCCAGGCTTCCAAGCCTCATTTAGCAGGATCTCCCAGGAAGCGTCTGGAAAACATCAACACTCTGACTCCGCAGAATTCATTTTTTTTTTTAAGATTTATTTATTTTTGCATACAAGAACTGGGGTACAGGCCAGAGGTGTGTGTAGGCGGGGGGGGGGCGGTGGAGGCGGGGGGTGAGAGGATTCCCTAGAGACAGAGTGGGGAGCAGAACAGGCAGAATGACTGAAATCCACTGCTGAGGGGAGCAGCGGGGAGACAGGAGAGGTCTGCTGCGCCATGTGGGTAGCTCCCTGGCCGGGTAGCACATTCAGGCCGTGCGGTGACAGTGAGAATTCTTCTTCTTCTTTTTTTTTTTTTTAGTGAGAATTCTTATTCCGAGTGTAAGGAAGAATTGGCCTTTCCAAAAGAGGTGCTGGGAGCTGTCCATTGGGTCCATTGGGCCCCTGGCATGTCCTGCCTGTTAGGGGTCTTGGTTACTGGGGACTTGAGCCACTGGAGGCAGAAAGTATCAGGCCAGACCTCCTGGAGAGTGACTGCCCATCACACAGGGAGTGCTGAGTGGGTCCCCGTCAAACTCCCAGCCCCAAACTGTTGGGTGAACTGCCCTGGAGGACTCACTGCATGCACAGGGCACCCATGGGTGGGGGGAATGCTGCTAATTCTACCCTCTGCATGTCTTTGCTTGTAGCTGGTAGCCTTTGCCAGGAGTGAAGGGGCTGTGAGTATCAGCGCCTCAGTGAATTGTCGGTCTTCCCAGTGAACTGTTGGGTGGCGTGGCGCATGGACAGCGGGGATGTCTGGTAGGTTGGTCTGAAGTGTGGGGTTTCCCTGGACTTGCGGCTGATGCAGAAGTTTCCTTCTGTAAATGAAAGTTTTCTTCTGCAGTCGAAAGAGCCAGAGACTACTAAAAAACGAGAATTTAAAGGTAATGCTGGGCTGTATTATATTGAAAGGTTCTTCACAGATGTAAATTTTATTTCTTGATGTTTTGTCTCTTTGGTTTACACATTTGTTTTTCATTTGGACCTCAAGCACAGGAAGCTGAGTGATTCATGGTCCAGATTCTTGGAATATTAGCATTCTTGGTTTTGCTGTAATTCTCTATTTTGTGTAAAATATGGAATTTTATATAAATTCCATAATTTCCCATGGAATTTACTTTTTAACCCAAAAGTCATTGGGTAATAACCTGTTTAGCTTCTAGATACTCATAATTTGTTTAATTCTTTTTTATTAACAGTAACTAATTTTTTTTAAACTTAAAGTCAGAGATCTGGGATCCTCATTGCTTACATTTATCTCATTTGAAATAGCAAAATGGTGATTTTACACTAACTCCTTCCTTCTGCACCCATTAGTTGGAATTCCTCAATAAAGGAAAAATATCCTTCATCATATTTTCTTATAGGGCTGGAAATAGAGCTTTCAAAAGAAATTCTGGAGGGATTTTCTGATTTTCTTGCCTTTGTCAACATTAAGAGTTACGGTCTGGGGTCCTCCCAATCTTCGGTGGTAACCAACGTGTCTGTTTTCTTATCAAGAACTCCTGGGCTTTGATGTGCTTGAAGCATCTCCATTGATTGTCACCATTATTCTTTCTCATGCTCAAATTTCCCTCTTAAGTCAACGGCAGCACTTTTAGGTGAGTTCCTCTAACATTTTCATCGGATTCTGTTTTCAGTAACTTCTTTACTTTCTGACAGAACAATAAGTTTATGCCAGAAAGATTTCATTTATGAACTTTCCACCCCAGGCCTGGCATCCTCTAGAACTCTCTGTGCCCAAGCTCCTTAAATAGCCGTGTTATTTAGATGCTGGGTACTTGCAGTGCTTCTGAGCTTATTGTGTCTAGTCTGCAAAAATGCATGTAGTTTTTAAATCAAAATGCACTACAAAATTGTACTGATATTTCTAATTTAGATTTAGTATGACAAGGTTTTTAATGATCCATTTTATTTGCTCAGAAAATTTACTTGCCTCTCTATAAATAACCAATTTAGCATTTATTGTTTCATTTTTCTTTTGGAAAAAAAAATTACATTGTCCCCATACCTCCCAAGTAACTTAGATTTGATTAGTCATTTTGCTTCTTTTATTTAAGTGTAGCCTAAAGATTCTTGCCAGGGCATAGAGTTTCTCTGATGATTGTTCTAGTTAGTTGACTTGTGTGGGATCCCTCCTGTGGCTACATTAAGATTTTTCAGCCTCCTATTGATGGTCATTTGGGGGGGGGGTTCTAAACTTTTAATTTTAGAAGTAAATGCTGAAGAAGTTTGATACACCTTTCCCTATGAGTAAGACTGGCTAACTTCTTGAATTATCTCTTGCATCTTATAGTTTTCTCTGTTGCTTCCTTATACATTATGGATTATAGGGGAGGTCAATACATGCTCATAAGAATAAAAACCCTCAGATCTATGGTTATTTGATTATATATATATATATATATCAGATATGGAATTTTGACCTGAAATTCTTATTTTGTGAGATACTAAAATCATTATTGTGGCTTTCTTTGGGCCTATATATTTCTAGGGCATTTTTCTCTACTCTTTCTTTTAGAAATTTCTTGGATTCTTTGTTTTAACGAAGTACCCAGCACTAAATTTCCCTTCATTTGGGGATTATGAGTCTTCATCATTGAGTATAACCACTTACATATTTTAATGAATTCCATAGTCATTATTTTATGTGCATTTAAACCATATTTTATTTTTTGCCATTTCTGTTTTCTAAAAATTAGATCAACATTTTCTCCTTTTGATTTAAAAATCATTTTATTTTTATGCATATGTTGAGTAACTTATTTTTTAAAGACCCATAGTTAATTACATCTTCTTATTTAGTTACCAGTATCTACATCTTCATCCCTAATAAAATGGAATCAATTAAAAACTCACACACACACAATCCCTGTTCTTTTCTTCAACTCCACCTTTTCCCATGATGTGGATTTTTACTTTTTCTCCAAACAGCAAACAATAGTAATTTGCCTGTCATCATATGAAATATATTTCATGGGACCTAAATTCATTTCTCTTCTTTCTGAGTTGTTTCTTTTAAGAAAATTTTGTCTAGTAAAATCTGTCTGGCTGTAGATGATGGAGAATATAATTAGTGAGAAAATCCAGTTTCATTGTTACTGTCAATACCGACAGTAATGGTTCCATTGTCTTCTAGCATATGGCATTGTTGATGAGAAGATTGATGTTTTCCTGTTTCTTACCCCATTGTAAGGCAATTTGCTTTTTCCTTCTGCAAAGTTTAACTTCTTGGGCAGCAAAAATCTACCCTGGATTATAAGTGAGAGAGGAGATATCACGTATAAATCTATCCCGCCTCAACATTTCCTCAGTCACGTTCCTGCTCACGTCATTTCTGGGCTGCCATTTTGTCACCTTTCCCAGGAAACAACTGCTTTTTTCTCCCCAGGGCTGTTAAATGGCTCCATGTCAGGTTCTCACATCCACACGTTCTTCTCACTTCTATGGATCTCAGAGTTGGTACTGGCAGCCCCCCTCCCACCATAGTTTGCTATTCTGACAGGAACTAGAGCAACCCCAGTTTCATTCAAAGCTTAAGTAACTAATTCTACTTGTGCATGATTTTGAACTCAAGTTTCATAACTTCCAAGTTGTTTCTTGCTATCATTTCCACTACAATTATTGGGTTCTTTCAATATTCCAAAAATCTACATCTATTTCCTCAATACATGATAATTTTATAATTGTGAAGTAATTATTAGCCAAAATATTTTTAATCAGGTGGGCCATTTTCTTTATTATTAACGAACTATTATCTGATTTTGAAAAAATAGTACCTTTGCTCATCTGATCAGGATTTATATTATTAATATGTTATCAGCATACAAAGGAAACCTTTCAGTGGTTTTGGTGAAAGGAGAATTTATTTCCTTTTCAACCAGACCAAAATGATTCTCCAGGGAGCTACTCATATACTTCCAAATATTTCCTGCAGGCAACCCCACAGGTTGCAATATTATGCTCTGTGATTCTTTTCAAACAATGACAGAGTTAGATGTTTCATAAGCTGATGGCTCAGTGAGGGAATTGGTGCCGATATCCAGGGCGGAGTGGGAAACAGAAGCCACTCTCTTCCGTTTGCTCACTATGTAGGTCAGCTCAGAGGTAGAGAAAAGCAGGGAGACTCTACTTACATGTAAATTATTGGGGAGTAGATGCTAGTATATGCAATTTTTATTTAAATACCCCTTATTTTGAATTCCCCCATATTTTCTGCCTATGTTTCTGATCACCACAATTTAGACAGATAATTTTGAGAAAAAAGAACTTACGATGAGAGAGCAGAGCTCCCTGACAAAGGAGCTCCTCCTTTTCTGACGGAAAAAGTAGTAAATATGGTGAGAAGGTGGAAGCCAAATACGTGTTCGAGAACAGAGGGGTGAGCCAATCATAAGAAAAAGGGGCATATGGGAAATAGAGGCTAAAATGGTGCATTTCAACAAGGTCTGCTCAACGCTAAAATAAAGCATGTGCATCTATGTTAAGTGCATGCATTACTAAAACATTATAATAAGACTTTCCAGTTAAATCAGGTTTATTGCTAAAACCAATCCATGAAGCAGAGGGCACAGGAAGCCCTCAGTCTAGTCCAGTCTAGTCTGCTTGCCTGCAGTTGGCTGGCAAGCTTAGATCAGCACCTGCCCAGGCTGCCTCCCCCCGAACAACCGGCTGGCGGAGCACTAATTGCTTGTAATGGGGGTGGCTGTGGTCCCATCTTAAGTAGAATACATGCCCCAGACTGCGTGTCTCACTGCTCTAGGACCCCAACACTGCTGGTAATTAAGACCAGAAATAACTGAAGCAATTGATTTCATTAGTATAAATAATTTTAAACATATAAATAATACATAATAGCTATGGAAATACAAGCAGTAAATATTATACCTCCACAATCGATGGAAAAGTATTGCTTAGCATTTGTGGATACGTCCCCCAATTTTTTTCTTTTGTGTTTTAGAAATCAGAGTGTATATATATATATATATATATATATATATATATATAATTCTCTATTTTACATTAATTGAATATCTGTATAACATTCCATTTTATGAATGTGATATAATTTACTTTTCATGATGCTTTTTAATTTTGAGGCATTATTGGCTGGGGGGTTTTAACTGGAAATGAGGTTAGAAGATAAGATCAATTTAACTGTTGATATGTCACTTAAAATATTTGTTTTTTTGCTTCTTAAAAGAGTATTAATAACATGTTTTTGTAGGACATCTGATAAGACACCAAAACTACTCAGGAGAAATGAAGAAGATAATTATTACAACCAAATCAAATGACTTCAATTATTTTCTTCAATATTAAACCAAATTATAGTTTAACTTATTTAAAAAAAATTAGCATCCCTAAGACTTGTTGAGAGATAGCCCCAATCTTTCCTCGGCTTTGCTCTGCAAGGCTGTGTATTTGTGTGTGTCCTCAGGTGCGATTTGTGTGTAGTGGATGGAAGAAAAGAGCCATTAAGAATAGAAGGTGTAGGTCACACTAGATGCCCTAAAACTTTGCTTAAAATCAAAACCCATTATTCTGAACCCATTATTTTTAGGTCCCAATTGTGTTTAGACTTTTGTTTGAAGAGAAATTTAAAAACAACCAGAAAGTTCACCCATCTTGAGTAAGGATACTCTTCAAAGTCAATGACAGATTGTGTGACCTAGAATTTAGGTAGCAAAATTAAATATCTGCTTTCCTTAATGTGTTAAGGGTGAAGATAATACTATATTTTGTGGAGTATATTATTCTACCCATAAAAATACATTAGCCTGCATACATATTCCCTAAAAAACATATCATGTCAATCAATATTCCATCAAGGAAGCAGAACCAGTAAGAAAGATAGATTGACATAGAAAGGTAGATGATAGGTAGGTAGGTCGATAGAACCATATGTTGGTCGATAGACAGATAATAAAGATGGGTGGGTGGATGGATGGATGGATGATGGACAGATGATTAATAGTAGTTGAATGGATGAGTAGATAGATGGATGGATGGATGGAGATATTTCCACTTATTGCAAAGAATTGGCTTACATCCTACAGGAGCTGTCTAAACAAACCCAAAGCCCATAGAGCAGGAAGTCAGGAAGGGAGTCTTTAGTTCAGTGAAGGCCTATACCCTCTTTTAAGGGACCCATCTAGAATATCCCATTTGATGAACTTAATGTCATCTTCTTAGGAATTCTAGTCACATCCTCAACCATCTCTCAAAGCAGCACCTAGATTCATGTTTGAGCAACTGAGGACTGTAAATCAGACTAGCAGACTACCACCTCAAAAATCCCTTCCACATGGAAGCAAATAAATTGGGTTTAAAGTAAAATTTTCAAAACTCATAGAAAAAAATTTGGCAACTTTTTATTTTTGTGTTTTTCTCTTTTTTTTTTTAGCTGAAAAGGTTAACAAAGATGGACAGCAGGACTTGTAACAATTTTGTTACTAGTCTACTTGCATTTCAATGATACGCGTAGTTAGAAATAAACTTTCTATATCTTTGTTCCATTCGTTATCAGCTTGCACAGTTCCTTATGCGCTTAGCCACCATTTGCATTCATATTAATATTTAATACAATTATGGCTAATATTATCCTCTGAATGCTTTTATGTAATAATAGCTGTGCATTTACACAATGCTGCTCTTCCAAGGAGCTGTGAGTGCTATGTCGACAGCAAGCCAGATTTCTTCCCCTGCATAAGCTGTTCTCCATCCACCCCTAGAGAAATGTTAACACTTTAGAACAGGACTTTAATTTGTGCTTATAGCAGAAATAAAGTAATCAGTGTTCTTATAGCATAGGATACTTCTCAAATAGGCCCTAGGAGGGCTACTCAGTGTTAAGTACTTCACAAAATCTCCTATGCAGTAAGTTACTTAGCACAGTTGTGAAAATGAACATGGGACATTGGACATTGAAGAAGTCAATATTTTGAAAGATGAGTGAGCTGAGTGTAGACAAGTTTGTTGTTTAGGCGAGTGGTGTCTTCCAGTGGTAGTGAGTGGTTAGGATAGCAGCCTTCTTCACTAGAAATTTTTATAACCAGCCGTAAAAATTGGAATAACCAAAACACTTTTTCCTAGTCTGGAAAATGGAAACAATCTATTGTGTTCAGACTGAGGCACTATTGCTGCTATGTTCCCGAGAAAACTCATTCTTTAAGCAGTAATCTGAGTTGATGATCTTGGAGAGAAAACATTCTGTTGGAGGGTGGGGAGGCATAAAATCTCTTGCTGGTTCTGTCCCTAGATTGTTCAGTAAGTCCATGCAATCACTCAGCTGCTCCGAGTGATTATATGGTCAAAGAGTTGGTCTAAATGACACTTCTTAGCCCTTTGCGTCTCTTGAAGAGGTCATGCATGTTGAGTGTGGCAAAAATCACCCAGCAGTGGGGTATGGCTATTCCCATTTGACATTAGAAATGCTTCAACATTTTTGTCTTTAAATGCCAAACAATGTCCATACCTTACCAGGGCAGAGAAATAGAGAGTAATACAAATAGACAAATTTAATATTTTTCCAGAAAATATGGGGGTGTCAGCTGGTTTTTTGCATTCTAATATTATCCAATAACCTGATAAAATTATTTTTTTAACTTCCAGTTAAAATTACATGTCTAAATCAATTACTTAATTATGTTTTAGAAACTGTAATCCAGGCTAGCATTTTGGATTCTCTGGGACTCTAAATTCTCATACGTATTATATGTCCTCTAAATATAAAATACACCGAGAGTTATTCCCAAACTTAACACTAAACTCTTCATATTATGACGGTGATTTATGTTATCAATATGCTTAATTCTAAGCCTTTCTGTGTTATTTATAGGCAGCATTTATCCTTTATGGAAACAATTTCCTATCGCAAGTAAATTGGATTACATCATTAATGAGTCAATCTTGTATGTATTCACAGATCTTGGCTAGGGTAGGAGGTCTGGATGGGTCGACTTCCAGGTGAATTTTTCTCAAAACTGAACTTTCTTTATCGTCTCTTGGTGGGACGGTCTCCAAGTCCTACAAGCGGGATGAGTTGCACCTTGAATCTGCAGCCCCTGTGCCTCAGCTCTGATTTGAGTCTACACCCGCCACCTGGGCTTTCTCACCCCCAGTTTGGAATCAGCCAAGGAGGAACACTAAATAGCACTTACTATTGAGTATTCTTCTGACGTTTTCACAGACTTATGTTTTTAAAACGTATTTTTTTCTGAGATAACACTCATTTACAACAGTGACTATGGTTTAGGGGTACAGGTTCACCTCCCTTCAGAGCCCCAATAATCCCCCACCACCTCCCATTGGGCCCTCACCCCCATGCTCTCCACCCTCCCCTTCTTGTGGCCTCAATTCAACAGTAAGATTTCCAGGGTTTGTCTTGGTTTGATTTGTCAGTCCCTTTGTTTTGTTTCTGTATATTCTGCATATGAGGGAAGCCATTTGGCATTTGTCTTTCTCCTTCTCACTTATTTCAATCAGCATGGCCCTCTCCAGATTCCATCCGTGTTGTGGTGAATAGTGAGGTGTCCTGTTTTGTCATGCTGGGCAGTGTTCCATCGTGCGGATACGCCGCAGCCTCTTTACCCTCTCACTGTCGCTGGGCATGCAGGTGGTTTCCATGACTGGGCTCTCTGGGACAGTGTCGCTCCTCATGCTCCTCCGAGGGCCGTGTAAAAGCTTCTGAACTGGACCCGCCCAGCTCTGTGTCTGTGTCTGGCCGTGGCACAACAGCAGCTTCCAAATTCACCCAATGACAGATTTTTACCTTGACTCATAGGCATCTTCTCCCCTCAGTTGGGGAGGCCGGATGGGCTAGCATCATTACCCTTCTGTCGTTACTACTTCTGACCTATTTTGGTGCCTATAAAGAACATCCCTAGAAATGGATGTAGTGATTGACATATGGATACACAGGCTCCTTAAACTTCTGTTAAATGAATAACTTAGCTCTGAATTTTTATTATACAGTATCAGAGTGGTATATTAATTACATTTCTTTGCTTCTATAGCTCAAAAGATCTGTTGCAGAGTCCCTCCCTGGCTTCCAGCACAATGTGGAGCGTGTTCTCTGAGTGGTTTGCTGCTCCAGGGACCCTGTGGCAAGGAGACTAGGTTCTCGCTCAGCACTCACCACTCACCACCCCCTGGCCGGTCCACGGGGGAGCGTCTCCTGCAAGGAGGGAGGTGTGGTGCTGGATCACTGCCCTGGGCCAACAAGACAGACGCCAGGAGTCCCCTCACTCATTGCCCCCTCTCCACCCATGTCCTTTCCTCCTCAATCTGGGTCCTTGGCTCCAACGCCACCTCCTCACGCTGTTGTCTTGGCTCCCCCATGACGCCAGGCCTTCCCAAATAGCCTGGGTTGGGAGGCTTCTGATTCTAACATTTTGTTCCTGAAAATCACCCAAATGATTCTAACATTTTGTTCCTGTACACGTGCGCGCGCACACACACACACACACACACACACACGGTAAGGAGACACAAAGTCCTTATTCATTTCTTAGCCAGGGAAGAGAATAACAATAAAGGATGAACTGGAGTTAGCAAGTCAGCAAATCATCTTGCAACATGGATTTTGGATTAGCAGTTGTTATGATAAAAGAACTTTACATTTAAATAGTGAGGTATATTTTGCAAAGTGCTTTCATATACATACCACAGCTAATCTTCCTCACAACCTGTCAAGTTGAGTAAAAAATTACAACTCCTACTTGGCAGACGAAAACCTGAGATGCAAAGAAGTTCAATGCTTGACCTGGTCTCTCAGGTGCATGAATGCACATGTGTGTGCATGGGGACGTGTGTGCACGTGTGTGTGCACATGTGTGTGCACATGAGGTGTGTGTGTGAGGTAGGCGTGCTGTGTGCACTTATATGAACATGAGGCGCGTGTACATGAGGCGTGTGCGTGTTCAGGGACGATGGCCCACGAAAATACCCACGGAAGCAGATCCACAGCATCAGAGCCCAGGACTCCCCTTCGCTGAGTTGAATCGGCGTCTCTGGAGCTGACCAGTCGACGTTCCCCTTCCCAGACGGCTCTCTGCTATGGGATGGGTGTCAGACAGCTTCACACACACGGGGTTTCTGGCTTCGAGAGCCTCGTGGCTGCCGCCATGTCGCCATCACGCACGGTCCGAACGTGGCCACCGAGGGCACGGCTCTTGCTCTCTGCCAGGTCGGAGGGAGTAGGCCTGGCCGTGCTACTGTCTCCTGCCTGCTGTTGCCCAGGAGCTGACAGTGGTGGCACATGTGGTGAGGGCCGGGGCTTCAGGGTCCACCGCCCACTGGGAGGGAGCCCAGGTCTGAGAAGGGGCTGCCGGGGACAGAGGAGGCAGGAACTGGAGCTGGACCTCTGGAGGCCAGCAGCGTCTGTGGGGAGCTGGCTGGGAGGGCCGGGTGCTGCTCTCCTCGGTCTCCTGCTGGCCAGCCTCCATCCTCGGGGTGATTTCCACCCCGTGCTCCTCTGGCAGCTATCTGGCATTTGGGGAGGCACGAGGGCATGAAGAGCTAGGACTCCTCGCTGCATTTACTTCCGGCTCAGCTTCTCAGCGAGGATGAAGGCCCCCCATTCTCCGATGGGCAAGCCCGTGGCCGGGACGGGCCTGTTGAGGCCTCCAGGTCTTTCGTTTGGGAGATTCCTCTGTCACTTGGGAGACTGTATTTAGAAACAGAGCTGAACACTTCTGAAGTGAACCTTCTTCACTGGGTGCAAGATGGGAACCCCCAGAGGGAGGGCAGGTGGTTAGGGGAGAAACTCAGGAAAACCAGAAGCGTGGAATCTGTTTTCTTTAAAGTTCGGTTTTTAAAAGTTATGTTCTGTGTGGAATGATCTAGTTCCTTTCACTGAGTGTGTAAAAACTTGACGATGATAAGGGAGGTATTATGAATAGTCCTCGTGCCCAGGAAACAGAGGAAAACTTGGAGAGGATTGTCTTAGAAGGAAAGGGAGGAGCAGCAGGTGGAGGAGCTCCCTGGAGGCACTCAGGTCCAGGGTCCTCAGGACTCGGAGATAAACAGCAGGCTGGTTTCATGTTACCTTAATTGCTTCCTGCCTGAGCGAGGAGGCAAGATCAGAGGGAAGAGAAAACATTCTAGAATGATAAGGACAGGCACGGCAGACCCGGCAGACCCGAGGAATGAGCACAAGTGGCCTCGTGAGGTGGAGAAAAGAATCCCCGGGGAAGTGAGAAGCGGGAGGCCCGAGCTGACAAGCTGGTGGAATGTCTCACTGCTGAGCTTCCTAGGACTGAGAACCGCAGCCTCACCATTAGGGAGACGCTTTCTAAGAAGGGGCCTGAGAAGCAGTGCTGGGTCCATTACGCTGTAGAGTGGACGAGGCTGAGAAATGAGCCCATGACTTAAGCATCTTCAGACACGAGATCATCAAGGCATCGTGGTGGTGTTCCTGGGTGGACGACCCTCCAGCCAGCATGCTGGCGCACAGGGGAGCAGGGGAAGAGGTGTCCAGGGATGCCGGCAGCTCTCCCCGGTTACAGCGTGGTGCTCAGCTGGCCCGGGAAGCAGCATCCATCGTGGTCATGGGGAACACCTGTCCTGGGGGTGGGGAGAGCGTTGGCTCCTGAGAGCTCAACCTGCTGCTTTGCTACAATGAGGCCATCTCCAAGGTCAATGGACAGGGCTTGAAGCCACTCAGAGAAGACTCTTTGTTTCTGTAAACCAGAGATGGAGTGCGCTGTGTGCCAGGCGTTGGTGAGAACTGGGGATCGAGAGAATCCGGACACCTGCCCATCAGAAGGGCAGAGCAGCAGAGAAATCGGGGCCACAACCAGCTCTGCACACTGTAGCCCTAAACATAACCCTAACCCTAACCCTAACCCTAACCCTATCCCTAACCCTAATTCTAGCCCTAACCCTAACTCTAACCCTATTCCTAACCCTAACCCTAACTCTAACCCTAACCCTATCCGCGCACCGTAGCAACAGTCACCCGAGGCCGACGTGCTGAGGACCCGCGCATTTCTCAACACCTGACACTGGCAAAATGTTGGGGTGCAGTGTTACCTCAATAAACCTGTTAAAAGTCAAATGAAAATTTGATCAGATCTTTTACAACAAAAGACACTGTTTCAGGAAGAAGTGGTTTGTGGTCAGGTGAGACACAAGATGGAGGTTAGTGGAGGAGGCATGTTTTCTCCACCAGTCATTCCCTTACAGATCTGCAGGCTTCTTTAGGGTTTTCTGGGTTTTCAGGAAAAAAGCTCCGCCAAGCACACGGTAGAAGGCAGGTGAGTTTGGTGAGTTCTCGAGCTCTGGGAGAAGACTGATCAGGTCTGGCAGGGGCTGACCCCGGGCGAGGGCGGACTCCCCGCCTGGGGCAGGAGACCCCGAGCTGCTGGGGTGGAGAGGCTGCAGGGAGCCTTCTCTCCCAGGCGTGCTCGTGGGCGAAGCTCTTCTCACTCCGCTATCCAGGAAGGAAGCACCGTCTCAGGCCTTCCCCATCCCCATCTGGTGGCAGGAACCCCTCACTAGCTGGCCTTACTACCTGGACACCAGCAGAACCCAGGACACCAGCAGCACCCACCATTCAAGCCACCCCAGGCCCCACTGAAGACCAGGCCCTTCCTGCCAACTCAGGGTGCCGGGCACCAACAGGACCCGCTGTCCCATCTCGGCTCCTGCTCCCCTTGGCCGCCAGACCCCTCCTCCACCACCACCGGCTCCTCGCAGGCCTTGGCTCAGTGGGCACCCCCCTCCCGCCCCTGTACCTGCTTTTCTTCTTGTCAATGCCCCTTGGCTCACCTTTTTGCCACATTTTTATTTTTCATCAATTTTTCCCATGCTGTGTGCCTTTTATTTTAAATTGGAAATCAGTGAGAATATGAGCTCCACCTGACAGCTCTTCACTTGCTAGAGAAATTTCGAAAATACACATTTTCTTAAACAAGGTCTATCTTTATCTAATTTTCATAGTTATCTTATAGCACATAGTTCCATGAGCATATTTTATGTCCATTTAGTTTTGTTATAATTAGCTCCCGAATTTTAAAAGCATCGAGCGTCCATGGAAGAACTCCCTGGGCATAACCCATGACACCATGTGCCCAGCTTGTGCTCAGGGTCATGAGAAAAGTAGATGATTTCATGGGCCTGCTCCCTGTCTACACTGCAGACTCCTCAGTGTCTTGTTTCTCCTGCATATCCCCAAGCCCCAGTCCAGTGCCTGGCATGGCATGTAGCTGACCTTCAGTAATGCTCATTGAAGGGCTCTGTCGATAGATAGATAGATAGATAGATAGATAGATAGATAGATAGATAGATAGATAGATGATAGGTAGATAGAAGACAGATAGCTAGAGATCGGTGTGTAGACAGACAGATATACAGATAGTAGATAGATGCTTGTCTCTATACAGAGAGAGAACCTATATAGTTAATTCCCCTTCATGAGCATATATCATACACAGTGTGTGTGTGTGTGTGTGTGTGCATAGAGAGAGCTATTTTTGCTGATTAGTTTAATGTATATTTACAAATTCTCCTTTCCTTACAACAAAGCCTGAAGCCTGACACTCGCGAGGGTTTGCGGTTGGCATCACCCATCATTATAAATCTTGTTTCAGGCAGTTTATCTCCATTACTGCCTAACTCGGAATTGATTTGCTATGCATCATAATTTGAGTCCATGTCCTTGTGCTGTCTGTGGTGACCGGGGGACAACGAGAGCTGTGTTGCCACCCGCTCCCCCTAGTCCTGGAGCCCTCTGCACCCTCTGTCACCTTTGGCCGCCGCTTGCATTGCACGCCTACTTCAGTGTGATTGCTCTATATTGCTTTGAGAGCCCAGGTCTCCAATGTCATCTGGTGTCCCTTGATGATATATTCTGGAACCAATTCAGCGTGTCTGCTAGATGTGTATATTCATCAGAATAACCGCACTCATCACTGCACTGTCACACTAATGGAACTTGGGGACATTTATGGGTCTTTGCAAATATCACAATGGCTCCTGCTCTGTCTGATGATTGTTTCCTGATGCTCATGTTTGGATGTTGGCTAATTTTTTTTAAAGTATAATGCTGACAACATAGTGCTACTACAGGAAAGTTCTTTCTGCAGAAAGAACTATTGGTACCTAGTGGCACCATCATCTGCTTTGGTTCTTGAGAGTGTTTTTATCAGACTTTCTAATTATTTTTAATCCCCTTTGAGTTTGAATTCCTGGCAAGATGCATTTGAACCTAATCAACGTTTTATAATAATTATCTTGATATCACCATCATATATTTGAGACACAAATACCACTTACGAGATTTCAAATGACATAATACACTATGGGTGTATGTGATCACCTCTCACACCCCCAAATCTGAAGGTGGATCAATTCATTGACCAACATGCCTGATTCTCTTATTTGTTGTCTGTCATTATTTAAAGTAATAACATACTTTCTTCTCTCGATTGAGTAGTTCCAGACTTCTCTTGAATACCAGCATTTTGACAACATTCCTTTCTTTTTACTGGAAAAATTGGAATCACTGATTGCATCAACTTTCTACATTCTGCTTTATCTTTTCATCTGAGCCTTTTCTTATGTCCTTTTTCTCAGTGATGACATTGGGCAGTGACCCGACCGGTGTGAAAGATAAGAATCGGTACACACAACATCATCTAAAAAGTGTTTGACGTGGATCGAGCCTTACGGAAGAGTCTGCTGTGATCAGTCATTTGTTTCTAGTTGAGGATCAGCTCATCCTGCCCTTCTCTTGGTTTGGATCCATCATTCCCGAATTCCCTGAGTCCTCTTTTTGGGTTTTTCCCTACCTACTTTTGCTTATAGTTACAAGAATTTCAGAGAAGGGTCCATGGGAGGTGAAATTTATGGCTCTTTGAATGTTTAAAATTTTGGAGTCCCAAATAGTTTCCTATTAGGTTTATTTTGTTTTTAAATATTTATTTTTTATTTATTTAAGCATAGAAGAACTGGGGTACAGGCCAGATGTGTGGGGGCTAAGAGGATTCACCAGAGACAGAGTGGGGAGCAGAACAGGCAGATCCACTGAAATCCACTGCTGAAGGGAGCAGTGGGGAGACAGGAGAGCTCTGCTGCGCCATGCGGGCTGCTCCCTGGCTGGGGATCGAACTCATGCTTCAGTGGCTGGAGATAGCTTGATAGCATTGAGACTTAAACTTGGAGCCACCAGGGAGGCCTAATATCAGGCTGTACTGATATTAGGTTTTAAAAGTGTTTCTCCTCCGCTGCCTTCTTCCACTGAGGTACTGATCAGGTACCCAAAGCAGCTTCTTGCTGTGTTGAGTTCCATCCACAGCCCTTACAGAACCATTTCAGGATTTAACTTTGTTGCTGTGAAAAAGCTTGAGGCTCAACTTGAATGGTTCTTTTGGTCCATTTCACTTTATACACATTGGATTCCTCTGCTCTGCAGACAGGTGACTCAAGTTTGGGGAATTCTGCTGTTATTTCTTTATAATCTCATCTCTGTTTTTAAAAAGTTTTCTCAGCTTATGAGATATAGGTTCTGTTATGTTGTTCCACATTCTGGGAGATTTCTTAGATTTTATTTTCTGTCCCTTTTATTAATGTATTTTTTTTTTCTGTTTCATCAATCACCTAGAATTTCTCACCTGTTCTTATTGTGGCTTTTTTCTTCATAGCGTTCTGTTTTTAGAAAAAGAACATTTTCTCAGATCGCTCGAATTTTATGGAGAGGTTTTGTTTTCTTTCCCTTTGTGAAGGTCTCTGACTTGTGTGTTTCATTCTGGGCTCAGTTTTTCTGAATTTTTTCCCCTCTCTCTTGCTTTTCTGTATTAATAGATGCTTCCTTCAGGGTTGGCTCTTTGTAAGATGCAGGGGTGGGAAGCCACTTGCAGTTTAATTGTCTGCTGTGCAGAAATTCTAGCTCATGACACACATAGAAACCCTTCCTTGGGTGGGGCAGTCCCTGGGGACCCCTTCCCAGTGGGTCCAGTCTGTTTCATGTGGACTTTTTTTTGGGGTGAATGGGCAGAGACCGCTTCAGCACAAGCTCCTCCCACCTGCCCCCAAAAGACCAGGATGAGAAGAACTTTCTTGAAAGCAGCACCCACAGAACCCTTCCTGCTGTCTGTTCCCATTCTCTCCTGTGCCTGATATCTTGGCTGCCAGGTGCAGGTGCCTGAGCCATTGCCCCGGCGAGTCCTCAGAGGAGAGGATTCTGGGCTGTGTCCCTTATCTCTGCCTCAAGGTCCAGCTTTGGCTTCCAACTCAGTGCTAATGTGATGACATGATAACGTGCCATGATGATTACTCTTCTTTTTTAAATGTTTAGTTGCGGATTTATATCCTTTTACAGCTCTGATGGTCTTTGAGAGAGAATGGAAGCGAGCCATGCACTTGTTTCTGCCAATTTGAACTCGAAGCTGTCATCACTAGCTAACGAAGTCATGAATGAAGAAGTCTCTTGTGAGGACTGGTTAATTATCAAGTACAAGGTGCTTGAGACCTTTGTCTGTACTATCCTGGTAACTTCTCCAGGCGACCCTCAAGATCCCTGCTTCACCTTGAGGAGACTGAGGCTTGGAGGTTGTAATCATCACCTGAGCTGGCAGAGCGAGGACAGCATGTGCCGCTCGGTATTTCAGGCAAAGGTGAAGCCCACGCCTGACGGTCACGGTCCTGGTCAGCTCTGTGCCCAGCCCAGGTGTGTCCCGGTCAGCTCTACACCCGGCCTGCATGTGTCCTGGTCAGCTCTGAGCCCAGCCCAGGTGTGTGCCCAGCCCTAGTGGGGTCTGTGCCCAGCCCTGGTGGGGTCTGCACCCAGCCCAGGTGTATGGGAGCTGCGGCACCTGGGGTTGTGCAATGACACCCGATGATGTTCGCAAGACAGTGAACTCTCCTGCTAGGACATTCCTCAGAGGAGTGACCTGTGACAGACAGCAGAGCCAGATTTGCACAGGGGACCCAGGGTTCTTGAGGGCTGCGCTTCTCCTGACAAAAACTAGCCCCTGAGCCTTCGGGAAGGCTGGCAATGGTGAAGGGCGGTGCATCACTTGTGAGCTACGGGGCCTGCAGCTTCCCCGCCCCTCCCAGTGGGAGAACAAACATCAGTCCTGGGACTGTTTATAAACAGACACGGAAACTGGACAGTCAGAAACAGGAGCATCATTTGTGAGCCCCAGAAATGGTCGCGGACAAAGTTGGACCCACGTGGTCACCACCGGCACTGAGATAATCCAGATGGAACAGGCTTCACGGAGATGGCTGAGCAGATCCAGCAAATAAAATACAGGCCATCCAGTTCAATTAGAATTTCAGACAGCGACAGAGGGTATTTCAGTGTAAGTATGTCCACCACGAAATTATTTGCTGTGTATCTGAAACTCAAGTTGGCTGGGCGTCCTGTGCTTTGTCTGGCGGCGCTACACAGGAATCGGCCCATTGGCACGAATTTCGGTCTTGAAATTCGTGTGTATTCCCTGTGCAACCGCAGGGTGGGCCACTCCAGTCGGGAGCTTGTGAGAAGACGTTGTTAGGTGGGTGTAGCAGCATGTGAGGTGGCCGGGCCAGCAAAGATGACCTGGGCCCACGTGACACTCCCGCCCAAGGACATGTTTCTTGAAGTCGGGGCTGAGGGGCAACTGCTCACGAGCCTGGCTGTTTGAAACGCAGCTTTCTGGTCCCTGGAACCCCGTTGTCTAGGAAGTTGCACCCCCCCCCCATTCTTGCAGAAGCGCAGGTTTGAGAAGTACTGAGGCCATCAGGGGCCCCTGGTCTCCTCTCCAGGGATGTTTCCAGAGCAGCGATGAGGAACCACCTGCTGAGGTGGCTCCAGGGGCGGCTGGGAGGCTCCGGCAAATAGCCGCCCAGCCCCTGTTTCCCGAGAACCCCCAGGACGAGAGAACTGGGTTCAGTGGGGTGTGGAGGGGTGCAGGGAAGAGCCGAGAGCAGCCCTTGTGGCGCGCGTTGTCCCGCTTCTATTCGGGGAGCCACCCTGCTCTGCCTGGACTCCCTGTCCCGGGGGGTTTGAAAAGGAAGGACGGGGCTCCCTAAGGCCGGCCTGGGGGCCACTTCTCTGAGCCAAAGCCTGCGCGGGGACAGCCACCTCCGACTCCCGTCCCACGCGGCCTGTTTCCCGAGCTGGGCAGGTCCTGGAAAGAGAACATCGCGCCAGCAGGCCCTGCGTGCGGGCCGAGCAGAGCATGTTGATGGAGACAAAGTGACGTTCGAAGCGGGTCGGATAAGCTTGGGTGTAGTCTGGAGTCTTGGTTTGGAGAGCGGGAGAGGAAACCACCCGCAGCTGGATTTTCTTCCAAAGGAGGATGCGCTAGAAGGAGGGTTTGCCACAAGGAGGGCAAACTCGGCCCTGGGTCCCCAGGGAAATCTTGCTGGAGACCCGGAGTCCCGCACGGCCCGTGTGAAGTGGACGGCGCGGGGACCTGGAGCTGCGGCGGGACGTGCAGCCGCGCGACTCTCCTCGGCTTCTGCAGACGCTTCTCCGTGGCCCGGACGGCCGCGTCTTTCTTCCAGACACACCGAGGCCGGTTTGTTCCCTGCGTCCGACAGCTCCGGCGGGGCGGAGCGGATTCCACCCTCCTCGGGACAGGCCTCCAGGACCCGGCGACCTCGCCCGGGCAGGAGAGGGCCCGTGCGCCCCGATCCCTGCGCCCTGCGCCCCGATCCCGCGCCCCGCTCGCATCGACTTGGGGGGAGATGCGGCTGCTGAGAACTGATTTTCCCTCTTGAGAACAAAGTGCGTTTTAAAAAACGAGCCCACACGTTGCTCACACTGCCCAGGTCTCCTCACCCCGGGGAGGGCCGGGCCCTGCCCAGACCCCGCCCGAGGGCAGCGCGGGCACCTGACCGCGGCCCGGGGACACCTGCGCGCTGCTCGGCTTTTCCCAGGAGAGAAGAAAGAAAGAAAAGAGAAAGGCGAGCAGCGCACGAGGGGCCCTGGCGGGCAGCGCAGGGAGGAGCTCTGGGGTGGGGCCCACAAGGACAGGGACGAGGGTTGGGGTGCCCGGCGGAGGGTGGCCCCGATTCCAGGGCCGTGCAGGGAGAGGGTGGCGGCCGGTGGCCGTGCTGGGGTGGAGGGAGGCCAGAGGAAGGGTGGGGAGCCGCTGCAGGCTCTTGAGCCCGGGGAAGAGGGGGCGGGGGTGCTGGGGCTGCGCCCAAGTGAAAGCTTCTATTTTTAATCTCGGAGGCTGCCCCGGAGCAGGTGGGAGCCCCGAGGCCGGCCCGGAGGGCCAGCTGCCGGGATGGCGGCTCCGTGGGCATCTTCCCTTCCGCTCACAAGGTCCTGCGACTCCAGGCCCAAGAGGGACGGGAGACCTGAGCCCCGGGCCCTGGGTCGGGGGGGGCGCAGGTGGAGGGAGAGGGTCCCCCCAGGGCGCAGGGCCCAGCCGGCCTGGGGGGGCTGTGGGGGTTTGGGGAGCGCCCTCAGGGCCCCCCTGCAGAACACACTCGGGGGCATTTAGGCTGCGCCCGGGTGGGATGGAATCTAAATTAAAGGAAAAGCTGAGCTGAAGTCAATTAGTATCTCTGGCCTGCCCGAGACAGCCCCAGTGCCGGGCGTGCCAGACAGGCCGCCCAGGACCGTCCCGCACGCAGGGAGGCTCTCCCGCATGCTCGTGTCTATTTTGATGCCAGAATTTTTGGTCAGAAATTGCTTCATGTGAAACTATTTTTTGGGGGTGTGGGGTGCGGGCTGGGTGCCTCGACCAGGCGCTTCTGCTGTCCCACACTGCCCCCTGCTGCCCGCTGCCGCCGCCTGCGCGCCCCAGGGGTGGGTTAGGAGCTGGGCTCATTAAAATAAATAAATCTGACAGTTCCCCCTCCTTCTAAAAAGAAAAGAAAAAAAATACTAAGTTGTTACTGCATTTAAAATAACAAACAGATTGAAGGATGTTATTTCTTAACCTTTATAGAGCCTCCTAAAACCTAATGGAAATTTTACTTCAGATTAAGACCCCAGCTGGACTCTCTTGGATTATCTTTCTGCTTTAATGGGCTGAAGACTGTTCTTACGAGACCAGAAATGCTTGGGGTCACTTTTATTTATTAAAGACTAAATCACAGAACTTTCCAGAATTTAAACTCGCCTTGCAATCCTTGATAAGTAAAGAAATCTTCATAGTCTAAAATAAAAGTAAAATAAATGGGACCTGGGGAAACTTTGCAATAACGCCCGTGTGAGCTACGGGCGGGACGTTTGGGGCGAGGTGCCTTGGCCGCGACAAGGGTCTGCAGGAACTTAAAACAAACATCCATAGTGGGTGGGCCTGAGCCACCGACCCTGTCAGAGGCGCCATGATGCAGTGAAAGTTAGTTGCAAAGCCTGGGTTAGAATTAACTGTCTCCGAACCCTCTGTCTGCTGCTCTGCCTGCGAACAGACCCCAACTTTATAGTGGCCAGGAGAAAGAATTTGGTGTGTCAAACTATTTATTGCAAAACCCAGGTTCAGAGGCGAGTTCTGATCAGTGAGGACATCTCTGAAAAGGGGGTGGCGCAGGCTGGGAGTGGGTGGGTTGCCCTCAATTTAACTGAAGTCTGTTTTCAGGTCGGTTCTGCTGTTTATGATTATGGGGGTTTGGAGGAGACTTCGGGGCTCCCCCATGGTTCTCGAAATGAAATGGCTAGTGGCGCACCCCCTTTGGTTCTGGCTGAGCGATCCCCTTCGGGGTAGCGCTGTCACATCTTTCCCGGAGGAGCAGTTCGTTGCTGAGATCAGGTTTATTTAAAGCAAGAAACGGGTTTAAATAAGTCTTTGGTCACGCTCTGGAGGGGGCGTCAGGGCCCCTGGGCAGCCGCAGCGCACGGGGCACCGCAAAGGCTCTGGCGCCCTGGTCCCGGCCGTCTCCTCGAAGCCTTTTTGTGGGCGAATCTAAGACTTTCTGTCCACTTTATGACACACAGTCTTCATGAGGGCCTGCAAAGGGGAGCTCCGGGGCAGACATAAAATTAACTCCTCTCGCAGTGTCCTAACCTCTTGGTTTTAATTTATTCACTTGTCAATCTCAGGAATGCCTCGTGAACTCAGCCATTGATTTCCGCGGCCAGCGCTATTTTTCCTGTTTATTATAATAGATGGTCCCATTGTTGCACCCTTTTGCACTCAGTAAAATTTCCCACACAGCAGACGGAAGCGGCTCCATGGCATCAGACTTCCTTGGATTGATTTTCACAGAGGCGGGGAGGCTCCCTGGCCCCAGCACGCCGAGCAGCCGAGGACGCTTCCTTCCAGGCCCCAGGGCACAGCCTCCCTCCGGCCCACGCAGCCCCTGGGAAAAGCTCCCTTATCAGCGCTGAATATTATGTCATTTCTTTTTACATTTGATGTTTATTGTCCTGAGAGGCTGCCTGGTGGGAACACGCTTTCAAGGGCGACAGTGAGGAACCAGCCGCAGACCTGGCGAAGTCACTCAGGCCGGAGCTGGGCCTCCAGCCGCTTCCTCCTCAGAAAACAAATGCTCGCTCTGAGCAGATTTTTACACTCTGTCTGCTGAATTATTTATTAATAAAAAGCTTATCACTGGGACATTAGCCGGCACCCTGGGGGTAGGTATAAAAACCCCATCCTTTGGGATGAACCAGACAGCCCTGAAGTGTTCTCCCTCTCTCTCTCTCCCTCTCTCTCTCTCTCTCTCTCTCTCTCTCTCTCTCTCTCTCTCAAAGCCAACACCCATGATACTGTTTTGAGTTTCACCAAATACTCTTAAGCATTTCCAGGCAAACTCAGCATGTGCCCTGCTGAGCTGGGGCTTCACCTGTCCAACTCCAGGTTTGCAATATTTTTAAATTCAATAACTTGGCCAAGACAGCAACCTGGGTGCTTTGCATTAAAAAAAAAAAAAAAAAAAGGTGTGCTTACCTGCGTTCCCTCAAGCTCCCCCTGTTTCTATTCTTCTTGTAGATTTGGCTTCTTCGGGTTAGCTTATTGCAGAAACACCCCATGTAGTAGATCACATTGAAAATGAGGCGCCGTGCTGCCGCGCTTTGAAAGCAGTTATTAATTTACACTCTGAAATCACTTTGTGCTTGGAGTTCATTGTCACTTAGAAAGTCTCCTGTGGTAAACAGTTGACAGAGGAAGCCGATTCCACAGCCACATCTCCCCAAGAGCCACGTCCACGGAAAAGACTCTCTGGTGTTTTTGGTTCTTATATTTCTTGAGTGGAGAAGAGTTCAGAGGTCACAGAAAGATGCAAATTTTAGGGAGACTTTACCAAGGGAACTCAGTCTGAGCTGTCGAAACAGAGCATTCCATCTCCTCTCAGAGCTGTGAACATGAGTGGGAATCACTTCCCGGTGCGAATCCATGTCCGGTCTCTAGAGCTGACGAGAGAATTGATGATTTTGATTCCGTTGAGAATCCTGTCCCCCTGCATCAGCACGGGGCGGTCTTCGGGGCGCAGCTGCCTGTCACTGCATCCCCCGAGCTCTAGACCTGTGGAATCCGCCAAGTCCAGGTTCTTGGATGGGACAAGTCACACCCACACACATTTCTGTTTTGTTGCCTTGGAAACCCGAAGTCATGACACAGCAGGATGCATCTACTCCCCGCCAGGGGGGCATCACTGGCACCATTTTCTCGCCCCGTTTCCTGCAGGTGCCTGGGGCTACAGCACCCAGCAGCGTGAGCGGGACCTCCTGAGTGGGGCTACCGGGAGGAGGAAGGGGCCAGGGGAGTGTGTTTGTGCGTTCATTGGCTGGAGATGGAAGGAGACAGGCAGGGAGGCTGGTCCAGGTACTTGGTTCTGGCGCCATAGTGCTTGGTGGAGACAAGGGCGCTCTCTGGACCTCATGAGGGATTCTGTGGACACTTTGAACGTTGGGTCTCTCCTGGCCCAGCTCTCTGGGACGACCCTCACCCCTTCCTTGTGGTCCCGTACAGGGAGGTGTCTGAGAGACCCAGCAAGGTTTTGGGTCTCAGCCGCCCTGTCTTGGCCAAGCCTGTTTGGGTGTTTGCCCATAGGAGGCCGGGGAATTGTCAGAGTTTGAATGGGGATGTTATTCAAAACCCTTTCCTCGGCGCTCTCTCTCTGCCCTTTGACCTGCACGCCAATTAAAGACCTTTGAGCAACTACCAGTCACTTTCTTCGCCTTTGTGCCAGGATGGGCTGGTCTAGAACTGGTAAAGCAGGATTTTCCCTTAACACTTTGGGGTCCCTGGACACCTCTCAATTTTGCCTGGTTACACTTTGTTTCCTCAACTGGGAGTTTCCTGAGACGTCACAGGGATTAGTCACATCGCAGCGGAACCCTGTTTCTCTCTCTGAAACAAGTCACCCGGATGGAAGGCAGCCTCTCCTCTCTCTGTCCTCAATGTTTCTTCATTTCTACCGCTATCCTTTTGGGGGGGGGGAAGTGGAGGAGGAGGTGTTCTTTTATAGTGACTACATATAAGGAATAAAACTAAGATCAACAGATAATTCACTTTGACATGAGTAGCTATAAAGAAGTGCCGGAGGGAGGGCCTGCTTCAGGATGACCTATTGGTAAATGGATACATTCTGGGAGAATTCCCTCTCCCCCCGCCCCAGTAAATTGATTGATAATGTAGTTTGCAGATTTGATCAGATTAATAGCAGACATAGGTGAGCCATGGAGAAGGCAAGCTACTCCTTTAATTATGGATTTCAGTATTCTCTGGTGGCTATTCCTGGTGTGGTATTTCTATTTTGCTTTCTTCTTAAACCATAGTTTTAATCTTTTATAAGCCTGGGATAAAATCAGCAGGTGATGTGCATTGGCACCGAACACTTCCCCATTAATGATCCCAGATATATCGGTGCACAAACATCGGGCTGACTACCTTTAAGGAAAGGCTCACCATCCTGGGAGAATGCGTAGGTGATGTTTGTCCTCTGACTTGAGAGTGAGCACTTGCCCCAGGAAAGGGTGGGGCATTTAATTTTGCCAGGAAGGAAGTCCACTGGGGAGCAGGGGCCAGGGGTGCGAGCACAGTTAGCCAAGTCCTCATTTGGGGGGTACTTTGAAATACTCTTACAATGTCTGATTCGAGTGACTAATTGACTCCTTGATGGTATTAATACCTAAGACTGAAAGTATTATGAGAGACTGATTTTGGCTGGAAGCTAAGTAGATTACAAGCTCAGCTGAGCATGTGTTGTTAGGGTGATAAGCCTGGATATCTGTGCCCAGAAGGCGGTGTGTCTGAGCAGAGGAGAAGACATGGGGAGCAGTCTGTGGACGTTACTAAAACCTTGAAGATGCCGAAATCACCGAGGGGGACAAGAGTCTGGAGCTCACTGGGGGAAACACCAACAATAGCTAAACCAGGATTCACCAATATTTCAGACCTCAACATGATGACATGATGACAACAGCATCACAGAAACTGTGTCTGTGAATCCTTGTACACTCGTGCGCAGGGGCTAGTTGTCACGCAACTGCGTGCGCTCACCCGGACGCCTCCTCGGGGGCTGGCTGGCAAACTCTGGCTTGGGGGCCTGGGGTTGTGATGCTGGGTCCATTGCATCCGCCATGATAATTCGTACCGATTGTGCTAGGAGAGGGCTCCAGACTGAGCAACAGTCCCCGTCGATGTCTTTCGGTCTGACCTTGAGAAGTGTTTGCATGCTTCTTGTTTCATACTCTTTTTGCTGAAGTAGAGAGGAAACCCCTCTCCAGGCCCCAGAGGACACGAGAAAGGTTTCAGCACCATCACATCTTCCAGAATCATCTCAGAAATAAAAGCGGGCGCTGGTCCCCTTCAGTGGGAGAGCGTTTATCAGACCCGCCCGCGGAGCTCGGCTGTGGAGGAAAGCTCTGCTCGGGCCGATTGGTCCCTGCTGCAGTTAGGACATAGCTCAGCACCAGCACGCACCAGAGAAAACTGTGTTTGGTATTTCCAAGAAATAAATAGAATTGGATGGCTGTCACCCGGACAAAAGCGCTGCTGTCGGAGTTTCACTTTAGAGTTTTGGGCTCCGCCTGCACTGCCCTGATTGAACATGACACGCTCTGCTCGACACGCGTGTACGCTGGGAGCGGGAAGGACCCTTGGCTGCCTGACCGGGGGCTGGTCGAAGACAGCGCGATTGTGGACGTGCAGGAAGACACGGGCCGAGAGGCGCCTGGAGCCCCGAGACGAAGCTGTCCCCGCCACCCTGTGCCGGAGTCGTTTCTGGGCGCCCTGGAGGCCGGGAGCAGATGGAGCCAGCAGAGGAATGCATGGGAGGTGAGGACGGGCAGGAAGGGAAGGGATATGTCACTGTTACCACTTTTAAGCAGCTTGTCTGAGAAGAGAAAGAAAACTCCAAGGGTGGGAGCTAGAAAGTGACAGAGTCGGAGTGGTTTTTGTTTATTTTATTTTGGGAAATAAACGGGGCTGCTTGGAAGTTGAGACAGGGGACGGGAACGGGCAGCCTGAGCCTCCCCCCTCGCGGGCCTCGTCCCTGCCTGTGCTGTCTCCAGCCTCCACCTCCCTCGCGAGTGCCCCCCTCGGCCCCCAGGACGGCCCCTCCCCGGAACCCCGGGAGGGGAGACAGCAGGGCTTGATGAGCAGAGGGGACTGTCCTGGGCTGCTGTCTCCTAGGTGTTTCCATCGCTGCTGTCCCCCAACTTCTCGCCCCCTTTGGGGTCTGATCTACTGAGGGGGCAAAAGCAATTTTTCTAAAACACATTTCATTCTCTTGCTTTACATTTCATGAACGGCGCCGCGTGAGCCAGGGGGCTGACATGGGGTCCACGGATCACCCACGTCTCCCCGAATCCTGTCACGCCCTTTCTCCATGTCCCCCAATTCCTGGCCACGCAGCTCACAGCTCATAAATACCCCGTGTGGCTCTGGGGGTGACCTCCCTGGGTCGAAGCTCTCATTCATCACCGAGGCTTTTGTAAACGCGGTCAAGCTGCTTTATACCTCCCCAAGTGCTCTTATCTGGAATGTGGGGCAAATCGTGCCTTCCTTGTCGGGTGGGCGGGAGGATTAACTCAGGCGGTGCATTAAACTCTGAGAGCAGGGTGTGGTTCCCAATCCATTTTCAAGTTTGAGCTATTATGATGATTATTACATTTCTTCGCCCTTTTCTTTTTTAGCAACTTTCTTCCATCCGCCTAGGGCATCCTCGCCTATTCCTTTCATGGTAAAATTCCTTGTCAAGAGTCACTCTGAGCGCTACCGCTCGGACTAAGCTTCCCTGGATGTGTCCAAACAGTCCACACCATTTTCCACGTTCTGCCTTGGTCTCTGCCTTCCCTTCTCACTCTCTGTGTGTGGACGCTGAGCTCCGCCACGGCCCTGTCTCCTCCAGTGTGATCGTGACCCCTTCCCAAGAGCAAAGGCCAGGTGGTCTACACCATCGTGCTTCCAGCTCTTTGTAGAAACGCCGCCCTCTTGGACATCTGCGCCCCGTGCTCCCGGCAGCCCCAGGACAGCAGTCGAGCTGGGGAGACAGCGCAGGTGCCCGGCCACAGAGGAGTGGGTCAGGAAGAGTGGACACCACTCAGCTGTGTCAACCACATGTGCACTGTTCCCGCTGCAGCGTCGTGGAGGAGATGCGGGAAGCTGAGTGACATAGGCCGGGAGGGGAAGGGGAAATACTGCATGTCTTTACTCTGACGTGGAATACAGAGAAACGAAACAAAGGAATAGATCAAACCAAACCAAAATGACCCTAGAAATCTGACTGCTGCACGGAGAGGAGGGAGGGGTGGGGGGCAGAGGGGGAAGGTGGCCCAGTGGGCCTGGGGGAGAGTGTTGGAGGGCGGTGACCCTGGTTGTGGTCATACCCATCTGAAGACGTGTGAAGCTGCCCTTGGGAACCCCATACGCGGCTGCACACCACCATTACTGCAATTAAAAAATACAATATTTTCAAAGTTATCTTCTCATGACAATTAGAAATGCAAATAGTTTCTTCCTGTGGTCATAGTGTTCTGGGTTATCCTACATGGACACACCAGATCTGAGAGGAACCTCGCGGCCCCTGATGTTGTGGGAGCCTCCAACAGTGCTGAAAGCAGAATTTTAGACCATTTATGGAACCAGACCAAAATAGAAAGCACAGAGAACCTTAAAGATCAATGGCATAGCTGTTAAGAGAACATTCTGGAATCAGAGACATGCAAGTTTGAGCCTTTATTGAACTTCTTCTTTTTTTTAAAGATGTATTTATTTATGCATATAAAAACTGGGGCACAGACCAGAGGTGCCGGGGTGAAAGGACCCATCAGAGACAGAGTGGGGAGCAGAACAGGCAGATGTACTGAAATCCACTGCTGAGGGAGCAGTGGGGAGACAGGAGAGTCTGCGGCACCATGTGGGCAGCTCCCTGGCTGGGGATTGAACTCATGCTGCAGTGGCTGCAGACAGCCTCGTTGTGCTGTGTCTTAACCCCTTGTGCCACCAGGGAGGTCCCTTGATTGAACTTCTATAAAGTGAAAGTCTCTCATCTGGAAAGAGGGTCCGTGTCTGGTGTGTGCAGAACAGTAATAAAGAGGAGCCTCTAGCTCTAAATGTCTGGGGGCAGGGGTGGGGGTCAGTCCTTCATATGAACTCACAGGCTCTTAATCACTTCATAACCTTGCCAGACAGGGGGGTGTGGCTGTCATTTCCATCCAAATAGTCAGCCGCTGCTGCCTCATTTTCCTTGCCCCAAAGACGGAGAGCTCACCAGCACATGCAGGGCTCAGGAAGGAGCTTGTGGGCCCGGAGAGACACACAGGACAAGCGGGGAGCTGTGGCCAGACACACTCAGGCGCCTGCAGCTTCGCCCTGCTGGGCTGCGGGCAGATCTCAGCACCGTGCTTTAAGTGATGGTGCAGAGATCAGATTAATCCCAATCAATGCTGAAAGTAAATTAAAGCTCTGAGGAAATCAAAACTCAACAAATTTAAAGTTTCAGTTTTAGTTTGATGTTGTCTCGGGCTGTGATAAAAGCCCCTTCCAGGGGGAGGGGAGGTCTCCTTTCATGGCCAAGTTTCCCTCCAGTTTTATCAGGCCCAGGACTTCCCTGTCTCTTTGCTCCCAGGAGACACAGCTCGCCTCTCCCCTGGGCCCCAAGACGGCCGTCACTGTCCGGGAGCGGATCTGTCCACTTCCTGGGGACACGAGCAAGCTGGGCACACGCAGAGCAACCCATGCCCCACACCAAGCGGGGGCAGCCATAGCCCCGACCACACCCTCTTGGCTCCCGGGAGGGGCTGGCCACTTTGTGCGCCTCCGGCTCCCCAGTTGCGCGGCCAAGGCCCGGGTCCTGGCATATTCGCTCTCAGAGTTTCTCTTCTCTGGGGGCCGCGGCAGCAGGCACATGGCCCACTGGGAACTTTCCCGAGCATTTTGAGCAGCAGCTCCCCCCCCCCTTCTTTGCCTGCAATTGTCTGTCTGTCTGTCTGCCTGTCACAGAGGTGTAGGGGGCAGCTCATGCAGTTACCTCTTCCCAGAATCTATTCTGTTAAATTGTCATTCTTAGAAACACTACATGGGATCAGTTTCCCCTTACAGGAGCTTCTGATCTCACCCTGGTCACTGGAGAATCTCATGGAAAGCTTTGGAGAAAGTGGACATCAAGAGCAGCTTCACCGTCCTGCGAGGACCTCGGGGGTCCTGGCGTCACCACGCCAGAGACTGTCGCAGGTGTTATTCGCGCGAGCACTGTCTCTCGCCGGCAGAGTGCAAAGTGGGCCGCGTCACATTTCCTTGGGACTCTTCAGAGCCCTTCACCTTCGTGTTTCCAGGGAGGTGGGTTAAGTTCTTGTATCCCAAGTCATCTGCGCTGAGAATATTTATCTGAAGTTTTAAAAAGTGACAAATATGTCTTTCTTGCTTGCGTTTTGGGAGCATTGGCAGGTGAGCCAAGGGAGGGAAATAACAGCAAGCAGAAAAAAGGAAAAGAAAGCATGTGTGCCAATCGAGGGCGATAGAAAAATTCCCATTGCGTACTCAAAATAGAAGCCGTGTCTTTCGAAGAACAGCTAACAGCAGTCCGGAAGGTGAAGTGATATCTTCAGGATGACAGGCCTGGGGGCGTGAATGTCCGTGGCTGGGCGTGGCCACTGCCCTCCCCGGTGCCACCCAGCGCCTGCTCAGACTTGGCCTGGCCCTGGGAAAGGATCTGAGGACAGACGTCGTGAGGGACTGACTGACTCGCAGACAACTGCACCTAAGAAAACAAGTGAGGGACATGGGCTGGGAAGGTGGAGGAGCCGGCAGTGGCCAGTCTCTAGTGGATAAGTAGGTTTAGTAAGTTCACATTTGTGGGGGACTCACTCTGTCCCGGGACTGTGTGTCCTTCCATGTTAATTCAAAAGAGTAGCACCAGCTTGTCTGGAAGCTTCCTCCCCCAAAGGTTAGGCTTCTCCTGTGGGAAAACACGTCCCTCAGGCACAGCCAGAAAGGCCCTTCTCTGCCTCGGGCTGAGCGTGCGAGTGGAGGCTCCTGCTGCCCCTTTAGTGCACACCCAGGAAGGCTGCAGAGGGCAGGCCTGGCACCACCGCGGGTTTCCATCCCACGCGGTAAGACCCAGGCCTGCATTTCGCTATTTAATCAGCTGTGGCCAAAGCAATTAGACTCAGCATTTTTTGATGTCCTGGAAGAAGCGGCCGGAGGAGTCTCAGCTGCCCTGTGGTGATGGAGACGCAGCCCCAGCTGCCTGTGCTTCTACAGTTGTCCCCCTCAGTGTGAGACTCTCCACGCAAATAAAGGTTGGCCTTGCAGCCTTTTGTTTTTTAATTTATCCTCCACTAGAAATCCTGCCGGCCGGGGCTGTTTAATGCATTTTACTGATTAATCCATTCCCTTAATTCCATCCGAGCACTTTAAAGCAATATTACAGAGGCAATATCTATGTCTAAAGATTTCTTTTTTTATTACTTTCTAAGTCTTTAAACTCGCTTTTAAATCTATTCTCTCTCTAACTGATTAGTTTCCTTAAAGAATACTCTCCTTTTTTTAACCATAATTTTCTTTTCTTCCTGGAAGTGATTGAGGGAGTGAAGAGTCCTTGAAATATTGTAAGAATATTAGCTGCATAAAATGAGAAAATGGGAGCTGAGCTATGAATTTAGAAAAGAATTTGTGATTCGTGGATAGACGCCAAAAAGAGATTATCAAAGGAAGTCAGGTAATTGCGATGCTAAGTTACATTTTCCCCTTTGCTATTGGTTTAGGAGAACTTTCTCTCTCAGGAGGGGAAATTGCTACCAATTGCTACTTATTAGCTGAGTAGTGATTGCTTTCTTGCTGGAGGTTAAAGACGGAGGCAACTCTTCACTCAGAAGCATGAGTAATGGGGGTGGCGGGGAGAGAGCCTTGCATGGGGAGCAAAGATTTGTTGAGGTTTGTGAGAATTCTTTTTTTTTTTTTAAGATTTATTTATTTATTTATTTATTTATTTATTTATTTATTTATTTTTAAGATTTTTTTTTTTTAATTTTTTTATTTATACAGGCACTGGGTACAGTCAGAAGCGCGGGAGGGTGAGAGGATTCACCAGAGCCAGAGCGGGGAGCAGAGCAGGCAGACAGATGAAGCACACTGCTGAGGGGAGCAGCAGGCGGCAGGAGAGGTCTGCGCACCATGCGGGACCCTCCTCCGGCGGCCGGGGAGTAGCCGGGGATCGAACCAGCGCTGCAGAGGCCGTGGGCAGCTTCGCAGCCCAGCGCTCAAACGCTGCGCCACCGGGGAGGCCCTTGTGAGAATTATTTCTTCACTGCTTCCTGTCACTTTTGGCCAGATGGACCAGGTACTGTTTTGGTGCAATTGGGAGAAACTTTTCTTCCTTCAGCTGAAGAATTCAGAGATAAATGAAGAAAAAGAAGCTGTAGCTATCAATTCTGGCCTGCCATGAAAGGAGCCACGGAATAAAGCACAAAGGGAACCCTGGCTCTCGGTGGCTGGAGACGCCAAATGATGGAGGAAAAGCAGGGATTCCAGCAAGGGGCTCCGGGCCCCTCACGTTCCGAGTGCTGGCAGGCCCAGGGTGAACCCAGCAGAAGGAACAGTTCTCGTGCTTTCGTGCTTATTCATTTCTTCCATTTTTTCCCTTGAGGATCCATCGACATTGGTTGCACAGTTGCCATGAGGCCAGATATCAGAGTTTTGATGATGGTATTTGCTTTTTGTGAATCAAACCACAGATCTCCTGAATCTCAGTACTTACACAGAGTTCTGCTAAAATAGGAGCTAAACTAGGAGAAGATACCAAAGACAGAAAAACCAAGACAGTTTATAGTCCTTAATTCTTTGTTTTTAAATTAAAATTCCAGAATTTTTCTGGCAATTTCTTGGTGCTTTCCCCAGTAGGTAGACATGCTATTCAGAATCAGGCTTAGAACTCGTCCAGGGGGGCAGAGAGTGACTCAGCTAGCGACTTACCTTTTATGTATTTTCTGAAAGTCTCTTCTTAATCTTTCAGAAACTTTTCTTCACTGTCAAGAATCTTGAAAATGATTACATGGAAACAGAAATCATTTCCCCCCAAAGTCTCAAGTGGAAATTGGCAGAAAGCCCTTTCTCATCAGCAAGGAGAGATGTCAGCTCAGTAATCACGTCCATCTCCTTCCTCATCTACGTGTTCTCTGTGTTCAGAATCGTCAGTCCCAGACCATCAGGAAAACCTCTCCATGCTGTCTTAATTTCTCTTTCACCTTTTTTGCTAATTGGCTATCACATAGTCTTGAATCAAGGAAAGGTGAAATCTGCTCCTGAGTTGAAAAAAAAAAAAGAAAATCAAGAACCCTGGACCACTGGTCTTTTCAGAGGTTGATGATCACCCGATGGAGTAGGTGAGCCGTCAGGACCGCAGCCCGTCAGGACGTGGCTCACTTAACCCCTTACCTTAAATAACTCCCTGCTTCCAGGATTCTCACCTCCTACAGGTGCTATTTTAAGACATCCCATCCCAATAAAGTGTCAATCTGGATATAGGAAACTTTCCCACTGAAACGATTATTTTCCCTATTTTCTTTTGAAACGAGCCCGGATTGTCCCTCTGGCTCTGTGAGAATTCACCATCGGGCTCATCTCAGTTGTCTGCTTGGGTCCGGGGAGGCCTCAGAGTCTGGAAATAGCAAGACAAAGGCCTGAGCAATCTTCTTCCTTGAGAAAACTCGAGTTCTCTCAGGTCAGGCAGCCTGATGCGAAGAAATGAGAAGGTTTCTGGTGAGCTGCCTCCCGGCCTCAAGGACTCGCAGGGAAGTGTGGACCCAACAGCCTCTGACAGCAGGAGTTACTTAAAGTGGCGAGTAAGCGAGGGGATGAAGTGGAAGACCAAGTCTAAAAATAAAGAGGCATATGATCAAAATTTTATATTCAGAAAAGCTCTAAATACAGCTTCAAAATTGCCTTGAAGCCGCAGGGACCGTGGCAGCGTGTATCAGGGGGCTGGGGCCGTAGCTGCCCCCCCTCAGCCTCTTTATGACATATTAAGAAACAAAATATTTTATCTGGCAGAGACATCACATTGAAAGTATGTGTGTTCTTAAAAATTCTTCCTGCCTCCCATTTTCCTGGTAGATTAACTCCAGGACCTTTAGCTGAACCTTCAGAGGTTCCCCACCCCCACCCCTGGCTAAGCGGCCACTCTTTCTGCCTCCCTGCCCAGCCCTGCTGTCCTATGTCCCCCACCAGGTCACCGAGCCACCTCTGGAAGGCCACCTGTGCCCACGCCTTTTCCTTTGTAGCCGCTTCACCTGCCTGGATAGTCCTTCCCTTTGCAAGACATCGACTGACCTGAGAAGTCTCAGAGCAGACATTTCATTGGACTGTAGACTTTTCTCGAATTCTGTATTATATATTTTTCCAAAGTCCTTTAGATGAGGGTGGGTTCCCTCACACACATGTGGCGCCCTGCGCTGGATTCTGAACGCCTTCAAGAAAGGGGCGACCTCGGATGCCGCTGCCCACAGCAGGGCCTGCCACCACGCTGTCCTTGAGGAGAGGGGGACTGTGTCTGGTGGGATCAACTGACCCGGAGGAGGAAGACAGGGTCCCCGTCGTGCCTTCACACCTCTCCCGCTCACATGAGCAAACACACATGTCGGCAACAGAAGTGACAAAACCAAACACCCAACACACCGTTGAGTTTTTATTATGCAGAAAACTTGAAGACATTTATACTCATTTTCTTTTCGAAAGAATAGGAGTTAGAAGAGAGACAGGAAATTCGAATTGGAAACACCACGTGGGGTGGCCTGACCGCTCCGTCCCTGAGGACCCCGAGCAGGACGGGCCAGAGAGGGAGACCCGTGTCGGGACCACAGCCACAGGCCCCGGCAGGGCAGGAGGGGCTCTGGGGGCAGACGCGCCAGTCTGAAGCTCTGTTGACATCTCCCTTAGCAACGCGTTTGGAGCAAGGGACCACTGAAGTGTTTGGTGTTTGAATTCCAGGTGGTTGCCTTTCAGGGTCCCAGCCTGTTCTCAAAAGCCATCTCGTGCGAGGCTCGGTTCATGCCAGCTTTGAGTGGTCGCCGAATAAAATCACGAGGCTGCCTGGACATCTTTTCCCCAGTTGCTAGAAGAGCCTTGATGCAGAGCTGGACTTTGAGATGGTGGAGGTGGACGCCTCGTCTTGGTCGGTGGGCACTTTCTGCCTCCTGAGGTGTGAGCAAGACTCTGGAAGGGGACTCATGCCAAGGGGAGACACTTTGTGGGCCCTGGGATCCAGCAGGCATAAAACGTGGGCCTCTCTGGGGTGACTGGGGAGTCTGCCTCAGGCCAATACTCAGGGCCTTTTTTTTTTTAAGATTTACTCATTTATGCACACAGGAGCTGGGGTACAGGCCAGATGTGCGGGGGTGGGTGAGAGGATTCACCAGAGACAGAGTGGGGAACAGAAAAGGCAGACAGACCGAAGACACTGCTGAGGGGAGCAGCAGGCGAGACAGGAGAGGTCTGCTGCGCCATGTGGGTAGCTCCCTGGCTGGGGATGGAACTCGTGCTGCAGAGGCTGTGGACAGCTTCATAGTGTTGTGCTAACCCCTTGCACCACCAGGGAGGCACCACGAGGGAGGCCCCTGAGTCACTTTTTTTAAACAATATAAGGAATTTTGGTTTATCTTGAAATAGTCCATGTTTTAAAGTATGATGCATTGCGTCTGTGGAGGAGGGAGGCCTGGAGGAAAAAGGGTGGGGATGTGGGGGCACAGCCTGGGGGGAGCCAGTCCCACCTCACTGAGACATCCACCCCCTCCAGCGTCACAGGGAGGGGGCGTGTGGGGAGTCCCCAAATTCCCGGTCAGGAGGGGCAGTTGTCACCTTAGGAGGCCAATCTGTGCTTTGGAGTCAGTGGCAGGGAGCCCAGCCTGTCCAGACAGGACACAAGCTCTTCCTTCACTAGGATGCAGCTTCGCGCGGGTCCTTGCGGGCAGCCTCAGGCCTGTCGTGGACACTCCCTGCGCTGCTCAGGCCTCAGAGCTCACTGCAGGTGCTGGAAGTTCGCGTTGCTTTTTGTTAAGTCTTCAGCGTTGCACCCCTGCGAGGGTTTCCTAACTTTTCTTGGTGGCCCTGCAGCTGGTCTCTTTGCTGCCCCTTCCTTTCTGCTCTGGCCCCTCAGAGGCAGCTTCCACACCCCGAGCCTGTCTTTCCAGGACGGGGACTTTCCCGGGAACAACGCGTGACAAGGCCGGAGCTCACCTCCGCCCCTCCGCTCTGTGCAGAAGTGAAGTAACCACCGTGGCTTTTATTTTTGGTGTGATCGTTGCTAAAATATTTCAAAGCATGAAAGTAATGAAATCAGCCGTTTAAAGATGGCAAAGATCTTTTCATTTAACTGGAAAAATAAATACATTGGCAATTTTGACTTTAAACATTTTTATTTTTATACGAAATATTTCAAACATACCAAAAAGCAAGGAAAACAATGTATCCATGCATCGACCACCCAGATTTAACAGATGTTAACATTCTGTTACTTTGGTTTTAGCCTTCTCCTCTTTGCTTTTTTATTTTTAAAGATTTATTTATTTATGCACACAAGAGCTGGGGTACAGGCCAGAGGTGTGGGAGGGGTGAGGGGAGTCACTAGAGACAGAGCGGGGAACAGAACAGGCAGATTGACCGAGGTACACTGCTGAGGGGAGCAGCGGGGAGACAGGAGAGGTCTGCTGCGCCCTGTGGGTAGCTCCCTGGCTGGGGATCGAACTCATGTTGCAGTGGCTGTGGATAGCTTCAGTGTTGATGCTTAACCACTTGTGCCACCAGGGAGGCCCCCCTCTTAGCTTTGAAGACAGAAAAGTTTAGCGATACAGTTCAGACACCTCCCGCTCCACTCCTGCATGTGGTTCTGTGTCCACGCTTTGTCTCTTACCAAAGCTTAGACTCGTCAGCAATTTATGTCATTGTTCTGCTTAGATTTTTACTTAAATTGTATCACACTGTAGTTACCCTTTTCACCCTACTTTTTGCAGCCCAGGTGTGTTGCCACGTGCTAGTATAGCCCATTTAGCCCACTGTCTGATGGGATTCCAGTATCTGAGCAAACCAGTCTATGCAGATGTCCCCCAACGAGGGGTAGAAACTCCCAAAGTCTCCTTAGCTCACAAATGCCGCTGAGCCAAGATCCTCGTGAGAGTCTTGCAGGAACATTCGGCAGACGTTTCAGTCTGGAGCAGAGAAGCCTGGCCTTTAGGGGGGTCGCCGATGAAGATGCCAGGCGATGCAGGGCTGCAGCTCCCCAGGTGTCCCCAAGTTCGGCAGGGTCTGTGTCCTCTCCCAGCCGTGCTTCAGAAGTGCCCCCTTCCTGCCCCAGGCCACACCTGTGGAGTGGTTCAGGGTCTGGGGAGGAAGAGGAATCGCATCCAGAGGGTGGAGGGGTGACCGTGTAGGAACAGGCAATGTTTGTGGGGGCCTCCCCTTCTTTCTGTGGGTGGCAAACTAGCTGCAATTCTGCCCACTTTTTTATTGGGTAGCTTTTGGTTTTTTTTCCGGGTAACTTATTATATAGTGTATAGTCTCATCACTTAAAGATTAAATCACTAATAAAATTTGGTACTGGTGACAACATTCCTCCACAGAAGCCGTGGCACACGTGGGAAGTGTTAATATCTCGGGTCTTTGCGATTGTCTCAAAGGAAAATCTAACATGATTGCTGCTCCGCTGGTGTCTAATGCTTTCACAAACTTGTGTCTTGCCAACCTTCCCAGTTTTATCTTTTCACTCTTTGTTTTCTTCTCCTTCCCCCTCCCTCTCAGGCAGACAACAGGGGAGAAGATGGAAGGGAAAATGGAGGGCGTGTGTGATTATTTGAGGGCTAGGGGAGGCCTCCAAATTAGCGGAGGACCAGGCCAGGGAGACGCTCTCTTGTCCACACAGGCACGGCCGGTGCCTCCGCCCCAGAAACAAGTTTGCAAGTCCAGCGGCTGTTAAGTGATGGGGGCACAGCCGATAGTGACCTTCTTCCCGGCTCTGGGCAGGGGATGCTCCGGGGGGCTCCCTCAGCGGGGTCTCGGGGATGCATCTACGGCCACAGCAGATGACTTTTATGTGGTTTTGAAAGACTGCATGTATTTATCTCTATAATTGGTGAATTTCGATGAAATAAGGAATTATCCTCATTTTGCTTTTGTGTCTAGGACCATGAAAGCAAAAAATGTTTTGTATACAGTAGGTGTTCATTAAGCGCTTTGGTTGCGAACGCCTTCGTTTGGGTCAGAGGCTGTTTCACACGTCAAATGCTTTTTACAGAAGACTAAAATTTTCCTGGAAAGAGATGCTTCAAAAAAAAAAAAAGCAAAAGTTAAATCTGAAAACAGACTAATTATAGGAACCAGAGGCCAAGCTGAGATCTTTGTTTTTTTTTTTTTTCAGGAAATGGTGAGGGTTTTCTTGGCTAAGTCAAAGCCAGCTATTGTAATAACTTTCTGGATGTTTCTAGGTCAGTTGCGTGGGTGTCCGCATTTCACATGTCACCCTTTAATTTCTCTCAGACTTGAAGTGTTATTTTATTGTTAGTGGCAAATTGGAATAGAAGATGGCCCAGTACTGAACACTTATTTTTGTGGGAAAAAAAGGCTACCTAAGAATTCCATGGAAGATGTTTTCAAGTTAAAATAAATCTAAGTACTTTGTCTTGGAGGGTTAACTCCAATCCCTGCTACGTTTTTAGCTTTGCAGACTCTTTCCAAGCTCATGGTCTCTTGATACATAGTTGTGGTTTGATTCCATTTCTTAACCGATAGATGAGGGGAAATGTAATCAATAACTCACTGTAGATTTGCTGGATCTCATATAAAGCAATAAAATGAGTATAACTCCTTTTGTTGAGGGTTGCTATATTCTGAAGTGATATTATCACCTATCACATGGTCCAGTAACAGACACTGAACGATTTCATCCTTGAATTTAATTCTTCTGAGTTTGAACCAAGAGGCTACTGAATACAACAAAACAAAACAAAACAAAACAAAACCACCATGTCTTCTTTTTAGGGTCTGTGGCAATTTCAGCAAAGTGGGAGAGGAGAGAGGTGGAGATGAGTTGAGTCTAGAGGGTAGCTGTGGAGTAGTTGTCCACGTGCTGGGTGAAGTCCAACAAGACTGAGTGTCCTACCAGTCTGGAGAGGTCTGGGCCAAGGTGTAGACAAGTGGACTGCCTGGAGGCGGTGAGTAGAGCCCTGCTTAGGCCCTGGTGACTCCAGTCTCTGCTCTGTCCCTGCATGCATCCTCTGTGTCCCTATCTCTCCCCACGGGTCTTCTGTGTGTGTCTGTCCCCTGTCAGCTGATGCCAGCGATGTGATGTTCCTGGTCACTCGCCGTTCCTGCATCTCGTCGCTGCGGAGATGCCGGTGGACGGGGTGTGATGGGACTGGACGCGGGCAGATGAGAGGACATTTTCCTGTCTGGCTCTTAACCTTTGGGTTTTGTTGTAGTTCTCTTCATTATCTTCAGCGTGTGGGGACCTTCCATTAGGCACTACTGTAAAGTGACATAAGGAAGATGTGAGTTTTGATGAAAAGTGCCCCCTTGAGAGATAAAAGGGTGCCCAGAGGGGCGGTGTGGAGGAAGGACCCGGTGCCCTTCAACCTGCGAGCTGTGCTTGTGAGGGGGTGATGGGAGGCCAGATAAGGGGGCAGACAGACAATCTGTGTGGACTTAAGGCTTTTGATCACAGACAGCACCTAGCAACTAACTCTGCCCCGCTGCAGAAGTCAGCAAAGCCGCCCAGAATGGTTTGATAGCTTAATAAATAATCTATTAAAGTGAGGAATTTCAAGAGCATTATTAGTATGACCACTGACAGTAAAAAAGATATGCCGGCTCTAAGTGCTGGGGAAGAGAGGAGGGTGCTTTACAGTGACCCCGCAGAACTGGAGAGATTATATCACAAAACAGAAAGGCCTTGAAAGAGATCATTTTATGGCCACGGATTTATAATGCACGTATTGGTCTTATTTCTTACATTTGAACCATACTCAGAACTCTGAATCTTTTTGACATTTTTCCAGATACTGCAATGTGTATTCTGGAAATGATCCTAAATAAACCAAACCACTGTTAATATAATAAAAGAATTTCATTCCCCCCATTTGTCCACGTGCTCTATCTCCAAATTTTTGGCCAAAATCTCAATGGTGAGAAGCCAGGTTTTAAAATTCCAAGCTCACTGCAAAACCATATGATGGTAAAACACAGAAGAAGTGAAGTACTAGGAAGGTGATAAGTTGGGCACAGTTAGAGCCTCTGTTTATTTAAATTACTAGATTCAACAGATGCAAAATGGTTGGCAAAATGTTCGAGATGTTTCTTTTGTTTTCAAAGATTTATTTATGCACACAAGAGTTGGGGTGTAGGCCAGAGGGGCAGGGGGTGAGAGGATTCACCAGAGACAGAGTGGGGAGCAGTACAGGCAGACTGACTGAAGCACACTGCTGAGGGGAGCAGCGGGGAGACAGGAGAGGTCTGCTGCTCCGTGTGGGTCAGCAACCTGGCCGGCCAGGAATTGAACTCTGCTGTAGTGACTGACCATAGCTTGATAGCGCTATCTTTAACCCCTGCGCCACCAGGGAGTCCTTCTAGATGTTTCTAAATGGTTGTTCTCCATGTCAGTGGCTGGCAGAGGAGGCCCTGTGCAGGTTCAGGGCCAGCATCATAGCACCCAAAGGCTGGCTGATCCATCAGTCCCTCTGGGCAAGGCCTTCTGTCCAACCCAGCGTATGCACTGAATGTCTGCAGGTGAAGAATAACCCACTCTCCACTCGGGGGGCCTCCTATAGGAGGGGGGGCAGGCACCCGCCTTCCAGGGCTCACGCTCGGACGCTCAGTTGCTGGTGAGTTGGGTGCCACTAACTCAACCCAATGTAATTGTGTTGGAAACTTATGAAATAATTATTTTCAAATGTAAACCAATAAATTCAACTGTCTTAAAATGCTTTTTTTTTCATTTCCAAATTTGTGTTTCTATAATGATTTTTTTGTTAACTCATCATCTGCGTCTCTCCCAGTTGAAATCTTGGAGTGTTTTCTTTTTCCTCTTGTTAAATTACACGGTATATCCCCCCCATGGCCCTTCCTTTTAAAATTTCTTTCCGTGGAACAAGAAAACCAGGCTTGTATCTTTTCCTACGTGCTAAGCACCATTCTGTGGATGGTGACCGTGTTATTTTGAATTCTTGTGCTGTTGCTAAAGGTGACAATTACACGTCTTAGATGATTATTGGTCAATTTAATAAGTCTGTAGTCTATTTTCTACATGGTCAAGTTGGAAATATTAAATAGTACTAGATCCCAAATGGACCTCTTACAAAATCCCACTTCATGAAACTGTAAAATTGAAATGCAATTATTCATTGATTAATAGTTCAGCGAAACACCACATTTACGCCTGTGCCCGAGGAACTTGATTATGACCTCCAGGCCTGGCTCCTGGCTCCCGAGATTATATGGGAACGTTACGAGGGACGATAAACTTTATTAGTGAAGAAATACGACACCATTTCTGCCTCCTAATTTGCCAGACTATCACTATCGTAGGAAGAAATTATAAAACTTTGACAGCCTTTTGCCTCGCGATGGCCTGTGAATTATTACCCAGCCCCACACGCTCTCCTCGGTGCTTGCAAATTGATTTTTGGATGATTTGTTCTGGTTTTTCCAGGTAAGGAAAATAAGCTGACGCTGGCAGTTCCAGGGTCATTGCTCATTCCATTGTTAGGTGGGGACACCGATGTGCCTTTCCCTGTCCTCCAGGAGTCCTCAGCCAGGAGGCCTCAGCTGGAGCTGCTGCCTCGGGAACGCTGGGGACCTGGTGCTGGCTGTGTCCCTTGCATCTGCACAATCTGCCCCTTTAACATGTCTCCTTTGCATTCACATTTTTAATGACATTTTGCTGATTGGACATTCATTTACATAACAGTGTCACTTGGGGGTACAGCTTCACCCCTTAACCACGCCCCACATACCCAGACATGTCAGCTCTCTCCCTCCCCCTCCCTGCCTCTGGTAACAGCCCCAGCCCCAGTTTTCAGAAAGTCTAGGGGTTACTTCTGTTGTGCTTTCTTTTTTTTTTGGTATTTACATTCCACAGACGAAACCACCAGACAATGCCACTCTCAGGTGCTTATCTGATGCGTGTGGAAGCACGAACACAAGAAGATTTATGAACCTGTATGTTTAAATTTTATTTTTCAGCCCAGGTGACCCTGTGGCCTGACCTGAGGTGCAGGCTGCTCCACCTTTTATGAGGATGTTATCTGAGGCCCCGCCCTGAAGCCCACGCTGTCCCCACTGCTGCAGATGGGGCGGCCGGCTCCAGGCTCCCTCCAGCTCCCCGCTGCCTTGAAGGGCCGGGATCTTGGCCCCTCAGGGAGGCCTGTACCTGCTGCCCCTGCAGCCAGGAGGCCTGGCCCAGGGGCTGCTTCTGTGCCTGGCCCTGAGGCAGAGAAAGAGGAAGGCCAGTCTCCGCATGCCCAGCTAATGGGTTCATTTGCTTATAAAATATTTAAGAGAAAATATCTGCTTCCTGCTCCGAGCCTGTGAGAAGCAGACTTTGTGTTCTCGGTGTGCCCCCCCCCCCACTTCACCGCCGCCCCTTGTGGAGCTACATGCGGGGAAGCTGCATCTTCTGGGGCAGCTCCCTCTCTGCGGAGGCCGATCCTCCCCTTGTGGTGGCTGGGTGGCGTGGGGCGTGTGAGCCGCGTCTTTAGACATCCACGTTCCTTCTCCAGGGCCGCCTCGCTCCTGTTTGTAACCAAGCCCCACAGGCGAGCCTGCGGCACATAGAGGGGCATCGGTTACCCCAAGGCCCTGGTGACCCCAGGCCGGACAGCAGGTTGCGGGAGGGCCCAGCAGCTTGCACAGCCCGGGCGACCGTGGGCACAGCCCGGGGCGGAGGCCCCAGCCCCCTGGCGGGACTGCATGTGCCTCTGGTCATGTCTCCAGCTTCACTGGACCCAGGGGAAAAGCAAAGGGATTCATTCTGTCAGGGCTGGTGGCCACTCCTGTCTCACTTTCTACATTCCGGGTTCCAATCCTTGGGTGCCTTTTGCTAAAACCTCTGGGAAAGGGAAGCCTGTTGTGACCGAGTGGCCGCATTTTTATTACCAGTTTCGGGGTAACTCTTGGAGACCCCCCACACACCAGTTGTGTTACCAAAGAGATTTAGATCTGCCACAAGAGGAACAGAGAGAGTGGGGAGGGGGGTTCCTCCCTAAGTGCAGAACAGAACTGGGCTCATGCCCTGCCCTGAACTGGGGTGAACTGGTTGTGGGGGGCAACAGTAAACAGCATTTTATTAAATAGTTTAACAAACCTTTATCAAGGTGTGGGAGGCAGTTTTCTTGTTTCCTACAAATCTCAGGGTAACCTTTGCTCCCCAGTGGTTTAAATCACATTCTTAAGGGATTAAATTGTTATGACAAAGGAGGAATGTTTAGATACTGTGCTTTGCAGCTCAAAATTTGTCAGATTAGAAACCGTGTATTTTCTAATCTTTAGATCAAAGACGCTCTCCCAGCCAAGCTTTACGTCTGCTACAATATTGTCCCGACCTCTGTTGAACCCGAATTGCTTGGGATTATCTCACCTCGGGTTCACTGAGTCCTCCAAGGCTAATGTGGAGGGAAAAGCTTCCTTCCAAATATTCTAAACATTTCACATGTGCGGGGCTGGGGTGCTAAGCTCCAGGTATGCACCTCCCGGGCGGAGCAGCCTGCTTGGAGAGTCTTCTCAACTCTGGCTTCATAGGCGATGCTTTTTGAGATTAGTCTGGCAGATAAAACCCTGTAGGGCGACCGTTTATCTCCCATTAAGAACACTGCCCACTTACTTCACCCGCTGGCCCGGGCACTCCGTGAAGGGGCCTTTTTATAGAGTTTTTACATCTCGATGGATTAGGTATCATTACCCGCTGGAAAAAGAACAGTTCCATTTTCCCAGAAGAATGGTTTGTCAGCCCGAGCAGTTTGTCTTGATCCACCTCTAAATCCAGCAATCATGTTTTTCAAGCAGGCACAAAGCAATGATCATTCAAAGTTCAAATTGCCAATTCATTTAGAAGCTGCTCCCGGAGCCCTTCTGATTCGGGGGCCAGGGGGCTGCCCTGGCTGGCGTCTGCTCTAAATACCGCGCTTGCAGAAGGGAGAAACCGGGTGATCTTCCTTTCAGAGGAAGATATTTTAAAAAACATCTCTGTTGATAAGTTAAATGTTCTTATGGAAAAGCAAAATTAATGGTGAGGGCTTTAAAAGTCACTTTTTTGATAGAATGACAAGGAGAGGCAGCAGGTGGGAGACAGACTCCTGCGGGGCAGGTACTTCTGCAGGTGAGAGGCTCTGGCTCCGGTGCCAGAAAGCACCGATGTCGTCAGGGGCACAAGGCCGCAGGACGGGTGTTAACAGCCGCAGTGCCCGCGATGCTGTGAGTGCCAAACACTCCCCCTTCACCCTGATGGGAAGGGCTAGCGGGCCCCATGGTGAAAGGATGCTCTCTGTCCCCGCTCTGCCCCAGGGCCTGTCCATCACGAGGCACCGGGGAGTTCCTTGTTTCTAGTGTCAGGGGGAGCGAGGGTCCTGCCGGTGGTGATGACTCAGCAGTGGCGACTGCTGCCAGGACGTGGCCTCCGCCTTCCTGGACGGCCCAGCGAGACCCTGACCTCGTCTCCAACCTGGGTGCAACCGGATTCGACTTTGCTTGTCTATGTTCCTCGTGACCTTGATGTTCCTCTCAAGGCCTCTGCTAATTTACTTAATTCTGTTGCATTGGATGGTTACAGCAGGCCTGCTCTGGGGAAGGAAAGTGTCCGCAGAAAAATACAGCCTTGGTGGGTTGAGTGTAGTCGCGGGCACGGCAAGCTTGACGAGAGCCCACCCTGGACATGAGCACACGTGAAGGCGGGTGGCTGGGGAGGGCTCAGGAGTCCCGGGTTAGTGGGGGAGGTGCTCCGCCTGATCTTGAGCAGGGTCCCTGCCGGTCCCCAGCCCAGCCGTGCCCACGAGAGGCTCATGGACAGGAGATGCCAAGGGTCCTGCGCATTGCTTCTCTTCTTAGTGTGGAATTTTAAGTATTCCTTAGGTACTCCGGAGGTCATCCCAGATCAGACGTGATCTGCGCGCACTCTCTCCATCCTACAGCTCGTACTTTCAGCTTCTGGGCAGGATCCACTGGAGCACAGAAATTTTTAATTTTGATGAATTTTCATATCTTGTTTTCCCCTTTGTCACTTGTGCTTCTGATGTCATCCCCAAGATGGCTTTGTGTTACCGAGATTTCCTTGTAAGGATCCTACAGCTCTTGTGTTTAGGGCTACGACGATCCATGGAGAGTGAATGTGTGCATGGCGTGAGGAAGGCATCCAGCTTTGTTCTTCTGCATGGGGATATCCTGGTTTTCTAGCACCATTTCCTGCAGGGATTGTGCTCTATTGAGCTATCTTGGCACTCTTGCCAAAATCCATTGACAAGGACTGTGAGGATTTATTCCGAATATCAGTCCTATTCCACTGAGCCATAGGTCAGCCTTCCACCGGCACCATGCTATCTTTCCTACTCTTGATTTACTGTTGTAAATTGGGAATCTTCCCATTTTTCTTTCAAGATTATTTTGATGACCCTGGGATCCTCGTGCTCGCATCTGAATTTTAAGGCCAACTCTTCCATTTCTACATAAAAGTCAGCTGAAGTTTTGATAGTAATAGTGCGGAGCCTATAAATCAACTTGACAATATTGTTATCTTCACCATATTAAGACTTGCAATACTGAATTAGAAACAGAATGCCTTCCCATTTCTTCACATCTTCTTTAACTCCTTTCAATAACATCCTGTAGACTTTGCACTTCCTTTGTTTCATTTATTCTCAAATCATTTGTTCTCTGATGTGCTTGTAATAGAATTTTCATAGTTTGTTCTGGATTATTTCTTTGTAGTGTTTAGCCTCATGCTTGATTTTCGTATGTTCATATTGTATTCTTTCATATTGCTAAACTTGTTTATCTTTAAGATGCTTTAAGGTGAAAATTCAGATTACAGATTTAAACTTTCTCACACGTGATCTATTTGGAGTCACAGTTTTTTATTTTCTGCTGCTTCCCATAATTTTTTTCCTTGAGGTGTATTGTCTGTTGTCTATGTATTAATTAGCTAATTGATCCATTTTTTCCCTTCTGCTGATGTGGTCTGCCACTGTCAGAAACAGACATGCCTACTTGTTTCTTTTTACTACGCCTTGGTGTCCTGGGCCTGTGGAGTTCTAGGGCTGGAAAGCTCAGAGACACTTACCCTGTGCATCATGGCGGAGATCAGGCTGCAGGGGGCGGAGCTGACCATGGTCTGCTGGGTTTCATTTCTGTGGCTCTTTTTACTTCTAGATGTGTCCTGAATGCATAAGTATTCAATATATATATTTTTTTAAGATTGATTTTATTTATGTATGCGTATAAGAACTGGGGTGTAGGCCAGAGGTGCGTGGGGTGAGAGGTTTCACCAGAGACAGAATGGGGAGCAGAACAGGTGGATCCACTGAAATCCAACGCTGACAGGAGTGGTCTGCTGTGCCCTGTGGGTCACCCTCCCTGGTCTGGGATCAAACTCATGCTGCAGTGGCTGGCGATAGCTTCATAGTGCTGAGGCTTTAATCCCTGCGATACCAGGCAGGCCCCTCAATATATTTTTGAAATAAGATGCAAGACTCTCAGGTCTGGTTTTTAAATACAGCTTATTTCTACTAATATTACAAACTTCATAAATTTTATATCAATATTGTCATGTATCCACATCATATTTTAAACATTTCCTAAATTACATATGCAAATCCTTTATTCTAATATTTCTCCTCTTTTACCTTCTCTGCCTTGTAGATTCTATGGCTGCCTCAGCCTTCCTGGCAGATTCCCACCATTTACACTGTGTCCACACGTCTCTACTCACCCCCACTTAGGAAGCCAACCCCTGGATCTCCCCACCTGCTATGACCATCCTCAGCTCTGATCTTGGAGGCCACCCAGAGCAGGAGTCAATGACCATGAACTTGAGCTTCATGAGACAGTAAAGAATGAACAAGGACAACATGGAGAGTCAAAAGCTATCAAAAGTCATTGAAATTTGCACTTGTGGGAAAACAATGAGTGATGAGCCATCTCGCGCTGCCAGGGGTCTCGAGAGCTGCGTCCTGGGAACACTCAGCCCCTCCTTGTCCACAGGCAGACATCCTCGGCACCCCCACCGTGACTGCGCCTCTGTCTTCCCTTGACTCAGCGGCATACAGACCTAAGAAGAAAGGAGCTGCGGCCGTGGAACATTTTCATTCCATTTCTTTTCAAACTTGTGCTGGGAAGATTTTACATCTTGACTTCATAGCATTTCATGCTACGTCTTATAATTTGAGATTCCATTTTTGCTGGGCTTTATATTCAAACTTTGCTTTCTTGAACAAAAATGAAGAGACTTACCAAGCAGAATGTACTGAGCACGTAAAAAAAGAAGACTTAGGTCAAGTGAAGATTCTTGATCAATCTCAGAACCTAAAAACTCCAGCCACAAAGCTGGGCCCCATGGACACCTGGTGGGCCCCATCTCATCAGAGGAATGCAGTGTGGTCCTCACTTCAGTGTTACAAGAAACAGTAATTTAGGCCTCTGAATGCCTCATCTGAAGAACGTAAACCTGAGGTGAGCATTAGGATTAATACTAGAATGTTTCCAATTTTTATGATTTTTTTTCCCTCTAGTTTTATGGCAGCTTTATTTGGAGGAAACATTTTTAGGTCTATTTTTTTTTTTTTTTTTTTTTGCAAATACTGGGATATTTATTTAATGACATAAAGTAAGTTCCTTGTTTCAACATTACCTATGAAAGCATGCCTTGACTTGTTGGGTTATAAAAATACTAATGAGTTTGTAATTTGTCATATAGATAAATTCTTTGGACAAGAAGAAATGAGCACATGAAAGAAATATGCCTGAAGCTTCTGGAACGCTTTCTCTTCCTCTGCGTTAGACAGAGGGTAACATATCAATAATTAAGGGAATTTGGGGCCCTTCCCTTCTGCTTATCTGGAATAGGGTCTCAAAATAATGTGGGGGGTTCATGCTCACATAGCCCAGAGAAAGGTCTGTTGTGGGTGCTTCTGCCTTGGGGATGATGAAATTAGAGAATCCTGTTCTTCATACAGGTATGGATTTATTACTTTCCATGATATTTTAAGTTAAATTCTGTGTATAACTAAAAGGAGGTATTTGTTTTTTCTTAGTTTCTCTGCTGTTTTACTGAGTATACAGAGAGGTGCACACTATCAACTGTTCTATTTTTTTTTTTTTTAATCTTCAAACTTCAGTACAAGATTAGCCCAAACACTTTGGTCCAAATGCATCAGCACCTGGTTAGTTCATGCTACACCTCTGTTATCTGTCCCACTAATGAGTTTTCTTTGTGTGTCCACATTCTTAAAGGCACAGGACCAGGTGAGCTTTGCAGAGTTTTGGGTAGAACTGGGTTTGTCCTGGAGAAAGGAACATATTCTGGGAGAACTGCTTGTTTCTTGATTTTTGTATTTCCCCACTTGTCCAGGAAGACTGCCCTATGATCTGGGTCTTAGTTCAGGTTTTTATTGGAAATTGGTTATTGACTCAAATGGCGAGGGCGAATGTTTTTGCTGTGTGTGAATCACTCACCCTGCAGCTCAGTCCCTCTGCATTTGTCCCGAGGACCATGTCAGGCACCTTCTCTACATTCTGGGCTCATGCATCTTCTTGAAGCTTCCTGGGTGGCCTGTGGGTGGACTCATTGACCAGCCCTACGTGGCCACTGTGTGTACTTGAGGTGGGGACCGACAGTAGGGGGAGGGTGATTGTCTTGTTTAAATGTTGATGGATGTGCTGTCTAGTATTTATGTACACAGTTATGCTATGAATACGGCATACACATCTGTATTTATTTGTCTTCATATGCATTATGCCTCCTTAAACTCTTAAATATTTAATAAAATGCTTAATCAGGCCTCTTTGAATAAAGATGCCATATTAGATTGGAAAGGGTGAGGATGACATCATATGTAGCTACTTTTTACATTTAGAATCTAAGAGAAAAATCAAAAAAGGAATGAATGAATGACTAAAGTAAAAAGTTTCAAAGTTAATTATATGTATTACTTTGTTAAAAACTAACAAACAAACATGCTTATTTGATCAAAAGCCCGAGGCCAGGCCAAAATTTAAGGTGAAAAAGAAGACATGAAAAAATCATTGATTCCAGTGAAATGCTAGCTGTTGTCATCAGTTGCTGCAATTCTGATTTAGTGTCATTAGAGTCCATGTATGATGAGCCTATGGATAGAACATTCTCTGTTCCCGTAATTGAAAGGTTACGCCCCGACTCAGCTCTCCCAGAGAGAAAATGTTGCCAGCCTGGGACTGTCCTTCACAGCTCACCCCCGCTTTACATATCTTTGTTTACATCTTGTGTCCAGACTTCTGTGTACAAAGCAAATGCCTTATAGTGAGCATTTCATTCAGCAGCTTCAAAATGTTCTGTCCCTGATATTACTTAGAAACCATGTAAAACCCTCTTTAAGATAAGGTGGCCCCGCTATCTGCAAAGCTGACCTTACAAAGGAGCTGGGGTGATAAGATGGCTTTAGGTTGTAGTCAATAAATAATCTCAGTGCTAAGGACACTATCTCACGCCAGCCCTGGATGAAGGGTGTCACGAATAAGATGCTCAAACCTTGCTCTCTTTGCTCCCGCCCCTCCCTAACTTACACCCTCAGTATTTAATAAAGAAAGGGTTCTAGGTCTCTGCCTTTATGATAAAAAATGAAAGCAAAACCGACAGCAATCAAAACCTAGAAACCTAGTTTACAAGAATTCTCTGATTGGTTTTAGGGAAATAGTCTCGTAGTCAATGGGTCTCAACTTGCAGGAGCACTAGAATTCGGGAAGGGGTGGTGCTGGTGGGACACAAACTGCCAGGCCCGCCCTAGGGTGTCTTTTCAGTAGGTCTGGAGGGACCTGAGTTTGCATTTCTACAGACGTGCCATTGCCACGAAGCCTCTGGTCCCCGGCCACAGCTGAGAACCACCGCTCTGGTTGGTTATGGCTCTGGCTGGTTATGGCTCTGGCTGGTGCTGGAAACAGTTTTCCTTGAAAAGAGCAGCTCTATCCTAAAGGAAGCTTTTCCTGTCGACGTTCCAGAAAGGAGTCACAGACACTGTCGGTGTATTTTGTTTGCTTTTGCAATGCTGTCCTGGGTTGTCAGATAACATATAAGACACCCAGTTAAGTATGACTTTAAGGTAAACAGTGAAGAGATTTTTTTCTGTAAGTATATCCCATAGATAAATCTGTGAAATCTGAAAGTCTTACATGAGTCATAAGACATTGGTTCATGGTCTATTTGTTTTGTTTTGAAGTATAATCCTCTCATTGTAATGAAAAGCATAGCTTATGGCTATATAAAAGCTGTGATTTCTAAAAGCATAAATGAAATTTGAGATAATTTTTAATTATAAATAATACTACAGCAAATTTGAGATGGTCACTTTGAGTAAATCATGAAATCTAATTGTATTTCTTAAAAGTCTCATAAAAATGGCACCCCCAAATTAGGGCTAATGCTGCAGTGTTAAATCCGTATTGGTTTAACTTCACTTGAGAATGCAATACAGCTGGGTGCAGTGGGAAAAATAGTGGGTGCGGGGGACTCGGAGTTGGGCATCCACTGTCATCACAGCCGCCGTGGACAGCTGAGGAAGTCAGAAATGGTCTCCATTTCCATCTTGTAAAGAGGATTCAAGGGACAAGCCTGCACATTTGGTAAATGTTAGACTTCTGAAACCCAGTGCTGAATTGGGCCCCTTGATCACGGTTGAGTTGATGGATGACAATCCAAGTTACAAAGGCGCTGCCCATGTGGATTTCAAATGATGCTTGAATAGAACACGCTGTTGGTGTTGATGTGTGATTCTCACGACTCTGGGTGGCATTCCAGGGGGTAACCAGCGTCGGATCCATGATTTTTTTTCAATGAATCAAAATTCTATGGCAAAGCTGGTGTTTTCCTCTTCTGTTCCATGCAAAGGAACTTTTCCAGCGGCCATTTTGGCTTTATTACCCATGGGCTGCTTCTCCATGAAAAAGAGAATGAGTTATTATTAGAAAGTCAAGTGGTGGCTATCGTTTCGTGATTGAATTTAATCGCAATGTGATTCCTTTAATTGTCTGACAAGGCAAAAATGAGAGGCCCCTTGACCTTCTAGTTCTCCAAGTATAAAGTCCACAATATATTATGGTCATTGTGCACAGAAATGAATTATAACCAATGTTTACTACTTTATATGTCTTCTGAATTTTTCCTCTAGTGTGCTTGAAGTTTATATAGTTGTTTTGTTTTGTTTTTCTTCAAGTGCAAATTTGAGTAGCTCCCAGGTTGAGAAATATATTCCATGAAGGACTAAGGAAACTAAAAATGATGTTGATTTTATTAATTTGGTACTTAAGAATGAGAAAAAGTTGTGTTTTCTTTTAAGATTTATTTATGCTTACAAGAACTAGGGTACAGACCACAGGTATGGGGGTGAGAGGACTCACCAGAGATAGAGTGGGGAGCAGAACAGGCAGGTCCACTGAAATACACTGCTGAGGGGAGCAGCGGGGAGACAGGAGAGACTTCTCCACACACGGAGCCATCTGGGTATCTCCCTGGCTGGCTGGGATTGAACTCATGCTGCAGTGGCTGCAGATTGCTTCATAATGCAGTGCTTAACCCCTTGCGCCACCAGGGAGGCCCCAGGACTGCTGTTTGTGAGACAGATTGTAGCACATTATTCAGGGTTTCAGGGCAGAGGCAGAGGAATTGCCCGTGTAACTGTTCTGGGAGGCAGTCGTGTCCCTGTGAAGGCAGGAAATCAGTTGAGAATCTGGGATTCTTGGTCATAATTCCACAATCTATCCAATTTGATCAAAACAATGCATTACAGTAAACTGATCTCTGTGGGTTTGATTATTGTAAGAAAACAGTGGTGTCTTAGTACCAAATCTCTCACGTTTTGAAAGAGTTCTTTAGAAGATGCGTGAATTTTTTTTACCACTAAAATCATCATGTATTTGAATGATTTCTTCCAGTGTTTCACACCCTCAGGACGGACGCAGATGACTTACTTCTATCCACCCTTCCACCGCTTGATCTAAATCTGTGTGGTCTGAAAGAGGTAAGCGAGGGTACCCGCCTACGTTCTTGCTCCTCCAAATTTCCCTTCAATCAATAGGCCCCTTGAGCTGGGAAATAACTGGACCTCTGAATCCATCAGTGGCAGGAAGCCCCCTCCTTGCAACGCACTTTCTTGTGTCTCCCTTTTGCCACCACTCTCTCTCCCCTGCCATGCACCTCGGATGAGGGGGGCACTCGGCATACGCAGTCCCTTGAGTGTGGATTGCCAAGTCGGTGTGTTTCTGCCGGTGATGGGGGGAGCGCAGAGATGGGGGTCTTACAGCCACATGGTGGCTTCACCAACTTCGCAGACACATCTTCCTATTGAAATATTTTTAAATTAACGTGCGCTGCTTCACCAGGCCTGGCTTGGAGGCAGCGAGAACTTCTGGGGAGGATAAATCACAGAGTCACCGTGTTTATTAGCCGCTGCACTGCGGTCCCCTGAAGAGCTGTTTCCGCTTGGGTAAATTGGGGGGCCAGGCAGGCGAGGAGGCATTGGGACATGTTTCCCCCGTGGGCCCTCGTTGAGTTGAAGCCATTTTGTGTGTCTGACGTGAGAAATTCTGTTCTTTAATTTCACCTGGATGGTTCTTAGAGAAATACTATTTTAAATACAGTAATTACTTTTCCCGCAAGTCTGTTTAATTAAAACATTTCATGATTATGATGGTAAAAGGAAAATCGGCATTCATTTATTTATTAGCCTTCCTTTCAACAACCAGCGCCTGCAATTCGCAAATTATCTATTTGTTTCCTACCTGGTTTCCTCTCCCCATCCTCAGCGTGGGCCCCCGGCCCCTCTGCCTCCCTCCCAGCCCAGCGGCTCGCCTAAGTCGTGTGGGGCTTCGGGGAGATGAAGGGCCCGTCAGGTCTAGAGACACTGGGGCGAGGAGACTGCAATGGTGGGGCGTGGGGCCAGGGCCGGGGGGTCCTCCTGGAGCTCAGGCTCTGCCGTCAGGGGGCCACCCCTGCACTTCCAGTTCCTCAGATCACCCCTCTCCAGGCCCCGAGGTCTCATATATTTTTATATATTTGTTTATCTGTTATTTGTAAATCGTATTCTTTTTGACTGAGGCAACATCGGTGAACAGCACTATGATTTAGGGGCGCCACCCCTCTTCCCATGCACGTCACCACACAGCACTCCCCGCCAAGGCCCCCTTCAGCCTCCCCCCCTCCCTGTGTGCCCCTACGCACCCCTGTCCCTCTGGGAACCCCAGTTTTCTAGTCAGATCTAGGTTTTGTTCTGGTTGTTTGGGCCCGTCTTTGCCATGTGTGTGGGCTGGGGCCCGCGCGGATCCACCCGGCAAGCAAGGGCCGGGAGCGGAAGGGAGGTGTGCTGGGTGGCCTGAGCCTCTCTCTGGCAAGGCTGTGCCTTGAGTGCTTAATCCTTTCCTCTTGCCCAGAAGCCAAGACCTCAGCTCATCTACAAGTCTCAGCAGCGCCTGAGGCCTGCTCCCTGAGGCTCTGGCAAACTTTCTGTTTTGCAGGGAATAATTCCCCTGCCTTTTTCCTGCCAAGCTCTAGACTGCAGGGAGGGCAGGTGAGTGACTGGGCCCACAGTCGGAGGGGCACGGGAGCTGCTGTGGGGGGTGGGGGGTTCTGCTGCAGACCATCTTCCCGCCTGGTAACACATCAAGTCAGCGGGCAAATCACCCTGAGAAAGAAAAATGTGCAAATTGTAAAACATTTGCAAACAAAATGCATCCACATTCACCATGAAAATACAACACACTGCACATCTGCACCCTGTTTCTAGAGGTGCCGTGACCTTGGCCTTTCCTGCGGGAAGGGGCCGGCGACCTCCCTGCACATCTTTGCCTGGAGTCCTTTCCTGCATTCTGGGCGAGGCTTGCTCTTGCAACACCTTCAGGCTTCTGAAGTATGCAGACTGCAGACCCTCTCTGGGTTTCCTTCCAAATTCAGGCTCCTCTGTTTATACACCACTACTGTAGACACTGCTGATGCTGTCTTTCCAGAAACACGCCAGCCCAGCCCGACCACATCCTGTCGTCTCCACCTATGGCGTCCTGGGAGGCAGTTTCCTGGCCTTGGTCAGGCTGCATGGGCTGGTGGCACCTGGAGGCAGTGCAGGGACACTACGCGCTCTGGTGCTGAGACACAGCCTTCCTCACATCACACGCGCCCTCCGGGCCCGGCTGCAAGTTCACGAGCACAGTCACGCAGGATGCAGACGAAGCTGCTGTGCCAACAGAAGTCGCTGCTTGGGGAAGTTGTTTTGTTGTTGGACCGGAGCTTCAGCCAAAATGGCTTAGAAGGAAAATTGGTCAATGAGATTTCTCGACTCACTTTTGCAGAACAGCTGGGAGGAATCAGCTCATTCTGTGAGCCTGGCTGCTGCCTGGGGCTGGCAGGGAGCACTTCAGAGCGAGAACTCCAGATCCACAGTGGCTGGCTGCTGTCCTTCCATCTGCAGTGCACACCACATGCCAAGGCCCAACGTTGGGGGGGAGGGGATCCCCAGGCTTTAATAAGAGATTTTCAAAGTCTCCAGGGAAATCATTTTCTCCCATTGTGTGTCTTTGATCTCAGCCTCGTGTCCTTCCCTCCTCGCCCCCTTGGGACGCATCGCAGCCTCAGAGCTGATGCAGAGTATAAAGGAGATGCTGACTCGGTCTGCTCAGGAAATCACTTTTTGCGTAACTTGTGAAGAAACCTCACACCTGTGTGCACTTTCTTTTTGAATATTTATTTATTTATGCATGCAAGAACTGGGGTACAGTATAGGCCAGAGGTGCGGGCATGAGAGGATTCCCCAGAGACAGAGTGGGGAGCAGAACAGGTAGCTCTTCTGAAGTCACTGCTGAGGGGAGCAGCGGGAGACAGGAGAGGTCTGCTGCGCCATGTGGTCAACTCCCTGGCCGGGGATCAAGTTCAGGCCTTAGTGGTGATAGCGCTGAGACTTAACCCGTGGGCCCCCAGGGAGGCCAGATTTTTTAAAATAGTGTAATCATTTAATTCGGAAAAACCTCTCCTCATGCCTAGAATCATTATTTATGTCTTCACGGTGAGCCCTGACCCCGCATGCGGAGCTGCCTCTGACAGACTCGGGCCGGTCCCTCGGGAATTGTCCAAGACTGCGTCAGTTCGGTCATCGCCGAGTTGTCATCGCAGGTTAAAGAGCAACGTACCCCGCAAGACCCTGCAGGCCCCACGCTCCTTTCCAGGGTCACGGAAGATCATGAGAACTGAACTGGGCGGGGGGTCATCCGGCCAAATATCCAACTTTAAAATAAAAGGAGATGCCCATTTAAGTAAATGTGATTGACTAAACAAGGGCTGTTTAATCAATCACAAAAATTGTTTCCTGCTGAAAATGAGAAGAAAGTATTTTCCCACTCTGTTGCAGACATCTCGAAATTCAGAGGACCAGGGGCCAGGGGCCGCGAGGATGTGGTGGGGCCCTGGCTCAGAGCCAGGCTGCGTGGGGACGCCGGTCGGGAGCTGGTCCACGCGCAGCCTCACGCTGCCCCGGTGGGCCAGGAAGCTCAACCTCCCTAGCCCCCCTTTATGTCTTCTCATTTTGATGTTGGAGGCCCCATGACTGGAAGGGCGTATTTCATACTTAGATCCTGGGTTGCTATTCAAAAAGTGCCTGTTCACAGAGTGTTTCACTGAAAGAGCCGCTCAGAGCAGAAAATGGTGACGTCCTTGGGAGAGTCACCATCCTGGGACCGAGCGAGCAGAGGGCCACGGTGGCATATTTCACAGCCTCCTAAATAAAAGCCTAAATAGAAGCCGCGTGGCAGGGTCTCTGCGCCGAGTGTCATGAGGGCTCCAGCTGTCACGCAGCAAAGAAGTAGCAACACTCATTCTTACTCTCACTTTCCACACACTGCAGAGAATCCATTTCCTGACTCCAGAGACACTCCTCAAGGATCCCCTTGCTCCACTTTCCAGGGTTTATTCATGTGTGTGCAAGCACAGAACACACAGGCAGGCCTGGTGTCACTCCTGCATGTGCAGACACCCACTGGATGCACACATGTGTAATACACCAAGTGTGTTCACACATACACACACACATGCACACACAAACCCATGCATAGATTTAATATATAAGACACCGGAGCAGGTAATATCACTCATTATAGATGTATGTAAACACACCCATGTATGTATAGCCATAGATGCCCACGGATAGAATACACATGAGCATATCATACTACATTCATGCACACACACATACACACATGCATATATGTGCTTTAGTGTCAGCATAGCATGCATATAAAAAGACTGAGGATATAAAAATGAACAGTGATGTAAAAAATAAATGATTAAAAAAAAGACTGAGGATAATCTCGGCAAAGCATATTTGCTATTTATTGGAGGATGATAGAATTATAGGCAATTTATTTACTTTCCAGAAAGTCTACATTGGCAAATGGAAAACTTGCCCCAAATACCATTATTGCATGTGATGATGACCCTTGACTAGCCTGGAGTTGCCAGAGCTTAGGGAACCCATCGGGATATACTGCATGATCAGTGGGGTCAGTAGACACCCCCATGACTGCAGGACCCCCACCAGCACCTGGGGGGAGATTATGGGGTATACGGGGAGGCAATAGGGAGACTCCGGGTCACAAGCTGTTTCGGGCGACTGGGGGTACTGCGTGAAAGCGCCATGGCTGGGGGTGCCCCAGCAACCCAGGGGGGCCACCTCCAGTTCCAGAGACTGGAGAACAGGTCAAGGTGCCGGTGTGGGGTTCTGATGAGGGCTCCTGTCCTGGCTTACAGACAGCACCTTTGTGTCCTCACAGTAGCAGACAGCCCCCACAAAGGGGTTCCCAGAGAGTGCCCAGACTTGGGGGAGCTCAGTGGGAGGCTTTCAAGGACACCCAGCTCAGCCTCTGTCCCCGACCCCAAGCTACTCCACGGCTCTGGCCACGTGGCCCAGCAGGCATCACCCAAGTGTCCTCCGGAATTCCCTGAGGTGGAAGGCGATACTTCTCTAGAAATAGCAAAGACCCCTTCTGCCCTACGCACCTGCCCCCACCCCCCATGCGGGACAGATGCTCGGGAAGAGAGGCCTGCACAGAATAGGGGAAAAAATGCAAAGCAGATGTCAGGAAGGACATTGCACCCCAGAGGAAGAAAAAATTGGCGAGGAGACTATTTTAAAAAGGTGGTCTATGAGCTAGAGACTGGGGACCCCACTTGGAAATGGAGCCGGGCTGGGCGGGCAGGTGAGTGGGACTCGCGCTGGGGAGATGCCTGGGACAGTCATCGGGGCTCGCCAGCCCGCGCCCGCGCTGCGCCTCTCCATGGGTGTCTGAGATGTGGACCCGGCTGTTAACGGGCAGGAAATACACATCTAGCAGGAAATAAATCTGCCCCACAGACGCACACGGCTGTGCACTTCATCAAGTCGGGAGCCAGGGCGGCTTTCCTGGGTTCCACATTTGCTTCATCACAACGACAGAACTTTCCAGATGAAGCTCTCCTACCTGGTTTTCCGAATGGCCCCAGGTGAGTTTACAGAAGGGAATTTCCGGAGTGATTATCAGGGGGTGGGGAAGTCCTCCCTCAGCATAAGTCCTCCCTCAGCCTGGAGTCCTCCCTCAGCCTGCACTCTCTTGTTTCCAGCTCTCTGGACTCCATAGCTTAAAAATATAAGAGCTATTGTTTTCTGCAATGACTATGAAGACAAGTGCAAGTCAGACTCATCGTATCCTGAAGAATTCATCCACAGAGGCCCCCGCATCCCCGAGTGGCTCAAATCTGACCGCTGGGGAAGTAAGTGAAGAGAAAGACCTTTCGTGTCGGTAGGCCAACTCAAGAAACAAAGACCGCAAGCGCCGAGAGGGGATTCTGGAAGCCTGTCTGCAGTGACATCTTCGCAAATCAACCACATGAGAACAGCTTTGTTTCCATCAGAAACTTCAGTTCTGTCCAGTCACTCTCTCAGGGGTGACCTTCTCAGGATAAACCCAAGCTGCACAAATAACGCCGTCCTCAGAAACAAAGATCAAAGCTCTTTAGAAGAGGCCGGTTCTGTGGTATTAGAGCAGGATGGTCAACAGTGTATTTGGTCTGAAATACACTCTGTGTATCTGTCCAAAAGAGTAGGATAAACTCAGGGCTTGACATTTATCCTCTTCTTAAGAGACTAAGATCCCAAGAAAATGCTAGACATCTGCAAATGAGTCGCTCACATGGACACGAGCTCTGAATACACAGAGCAGTGAGGCCTTGCTCTCCACGGAGGACGCCTCGCCCTCTTACATGAGCCAGGTGAGAAAATGATCCACCATTTGAAGGAATCACAGTGGGTTTAATTGCTCCCGGGGAGGGGGGTGAGCAGGAGTGGACCCCAGAGCGCAGCTGGAGGAGGGAGAGCGAAGGACCGGACCTCAGTCCACGGGGAGACCCAGACTAGGGCGCCGCAGGGATGGTCCCGGCGACACGTCGGGGGCCAGGGTCGGTCCCCTTCTCACTGGGCCTTCAGAGTGGAGAGGGCGGGAGTGCGGGCTCATCCCCTCTTATGAGAGCCGAGCTCTCGCATCACCTCACGCACACCCGCCCAGCCCCAAAGGCCCACCTCCAGGTGCCAGCACGTCGGGGGGCTCGGCCCTGGGAGCTGGGGCGGGAATGAACACCGAGCCCAGCACAAGAAGCAAGACCCAGAACAAGAAGGAAGGACTGAGCCCGGCGTCTGTTGCCCCCAAGCCTCACTCTGCTTTCCCTTGGAAACAGAGTCCATCGTTTTCATTTCCTCTCTGGCTCCCTCCCACCCCCCTATCTCCTTCCCTCACCCTGGCCCTCAGCCCTCCCTTTCGCTCCCCGCTCCTTTCTCGATGTGAATTCACTTTGTAAAGTGAAGCCGCTGCCGGCGTCAACAACTTGCAATTAATGGACTAAAAGTTGTTTTCCTTTTCCTGAGGTCAAATCCATTAATAGCAAACCGTCTCGAGGCAGCCCTTCATCCAACCATCTCTTAATTTATAATTTTCTTTCATTTAGAAAAAAAATTCTGCCCTCTGTGCAGGAAACAGAGTAAGGAGTAGTCAATCATTTCCTATCAAAATATGAACATGCGAGGAGTCCCAGACTAGAGATTGTCAGGTTAGACATGAGGAAGAAACACTTAAATATATAGAATATAATAGAGCTACCTGGAAGAAAATATTCTACAGAAAATAAGACCTGGAGTAATCATTGTCTCAGACATTGACTAGGTCACGCCCGTGGTGCGTGAAGTTTCACTTGATCTGTAAAGAGTTCGGCCCTCAAATAGAGTTACGTCTCCTCCAGAAAACACACATGCTCACTTCTTGATGTCAGGCAGACACTGGTCAGTAATTAGATGCTCGGTCATTTACAAAACTGAACAAGGGCATTTCGAGTCGCTTCGCGCATATCAGCGCAGGAGGCCGGGAGACGTCTGGCTCTCTGGGGTCCTGTGTGCATGGAGATGGCTTCTTCGCTTTCCCCAGCTGCTGATGTTGAAGGACAACTCTTCATTGTAACATGACAGGCCATGAAATCCCAGGGCCTCCCATCATAATTTACGCTGCCATAGTCTGAAATATTGCAACTGGATGTGCTACGTAAGATATTCTGGGGTGCAGGGTGGAGAGCCATGATACTCCGCTCCTCCCTTGAAGTACTCCCTCGTGCCCCCCCTTCCGTGGGAAGGCTTTGGGTACACAGGAGGGTTCTGGTATCTCAACATCTGACTAGATGCCTCAGACCCACCACCCTGCACCTCGGCGCTCCCTCAGCTTGTTTGCAGAAAGAGCCCATCTTCACGCACACCGGTCTCTTGCCAACTCTTGCCATCACTTCCGTGCCGTGCTAAAATAAAACAACCAAAATAAAATACAATAATCAACGCCGGCAAGATTGGGTTCTGAACGTAGAGGTCTTAACTGTCAGTTTATGAGACAGCCTTGTCTCGGAGACTTGTGAGAAGTCACCCACTTCCAAGAGCACACACAGCGGAAAATTGATAACCAGGTCAAACCCCCCAGGTGTGCAAATAACCGTATTGCGGACCCTTCCCCTCCCTCCCCAGAGCTGCTCACCTCCAGCCTGCTGAGCCCCAGTCTGCTCACCCCCACCACGGCTGCTCCCACGTTCCACTGCTGAGGGGCAAACCCCCGAATCGCGGATGCCTCTATTGTGTCCACACCTTGTGGAGAACCTCCCCTCCCAGCAGCCCGCGATCCCCATGGGTCCCCCACTGCCAGCCAGGCTCTGCTGCCCCCTGGGCTTACCCAGGCACGCTCGGTGGGGTGGTCCTCTGGTCATGCAGGTGCATTAAGATGTCCCTTGCTCAGACCCTTGTGGCTTCCCACACTAGTCATGTCAGCCAGAACTTTGAGAAAGGCCTGGCTCTCCTGCCGTGCCCACCGCCTCCATGCCACCCTGCTCCTCTCGCACCAGCTCTCGTCCACTACTCTCAGCCACACAGCCCGGTTGCCTATTCTTTGCACGTCTCCTTCCCCAGCGCATCACGAGGCTTGCCACTTCACCCTGGCCGCAAAGTTGTCACAGAAATAACCCTTCATCCAGCCGTCCTGACACCTGCTTGCAGACAGCAAGGGTGTAAGTGTAAGACACACCATGCACGCAGACGGTAAGTGGGGTTTTTGCTTTGGCGTCCATCTCCCCGCCACTGGCCCCTTGGCCCGCGGGTCCTACAAGGCAGGCTCCACCCGGCTTCACCCAGCGCTGCCCAGCAGAGAGCGGAGCCTCGCACACGCACGCAAGCCCCCAAACCCGGGTGAGATGAATGATCTAACACTATCTCCATGTTCTGTTCTCGAAAGCTTTCAGCTTGCGTCCCCCTGAATGCCAGTCCCCTTTGCTCTCACCACGCCGTCCAGCGCTCCTGTCCCGTGTCCTCCTCGCTGGCCCCGTCGGAAGCGCCCCCAACTCTTCCAAGCCTCGCTGAGGCCAAGTCCTACCTCGTGTCTTGGACCTTTCAGTCTTGACTTACACATGCGTGACTTGCTTGCAAAGTAAGGCTGCGTCTCACCCCGGCACGTATTTCAATCACGTGGCTCCATGAGTATTTGTTGGCTGAATACATGAATAAGTGAAAAAATGAATGAGAAATGCCATGTTCCTTAGCAAATAGGAAGAGCAGACAAATTCTGGAAAGGATTTATCTATGGATGAATTGGGAATATCTAGAGTCTATGTGGGTGGGTCAGGATGCTGGTCCCTCCTAATCATGCCCTCTTGGTGTTTTTCCTTTTGATTGAACTTCCTTTGGAGGAGACTCTACATTGAAAACATACGTTATTAAGGCTAATAGCCACATTTTAAAGATAAAATTCCTCCTTTCTCCCTATTTCAATAATTTTTTTTTGCATATCGGAAATTTTTAATCACTTTTTTCTTATTTTCTTTAATTATCTTTAACTTAAGTGAGTTAAACTTGTAGGAGACAACTACAAGTAAGTTAAACTTGTAACTTCTAACCAAAGCTAAAACACTGTCACATCATCTTGAAAAAAAATACCTTTTTTGCATACTAATTCAGAGGCCTGTTACAAATTATGTTTGATAAACTTTAGCAAAAGGAACTTATATAACCATTAATTGGACTATTCCAAGAACTGAATAATATTTAAGCTGTTACAACAGCAAAGTTTTGTTCTTTAGCAAAGCTAAGTATGCCAATTCCAGTTAGGCAAACTTTTTCGTGGATTTTTTTTTTGTATGTATGTGTGCATGCTAGAGTTTCTATAAGCTTATGCTGTGTCTATGTGTCCACCTCTGTGTATTTAACATAAGACATCTTCCTAAATGATAGAGCTCTAAGGACTATGTTCCTGCTAGACAACAAGGCTCTTTGATGTGCTGAGTGAGTGCTATCAAGAAATCAATTAGTTCTAAAACAGTAACATTTTGGAACTATATTTATTGAGTGTCTTTTTTTTTTTTCATTTTAATGACAGTTTTGTTAACTCTGCAGAAGTTTTTCAGTTTGATGTAGTCCCATTTGTTTTTGTTTTTTTTTTAATTAATAAATTTTATTTTTATATTCCCCGTACAATTGCAATCACCCCATTCTGACCCCAATCCCTCCCCTCCCGCCCCCCACCCCCCAAAAAGTGTCTCTGGTTCATAGTTTTTGTTGATTTTGATTTTCACTTTCTTATAGTTATTCATTTTCCTGGTCCCTTATTTAAGTTTTCTAGATTCCTGCTATGAGTGAGACCATCCGGTATTTTTCTTTTTCTTTCTGGCTTATTTCGCTGAGCATGATCCCTTCCAGCGCCATCCATGTTGCTGCAATTGCATGTGTTTATCTTTTTTGAATGCTGAGTAATATTCCATGGTGAGTGTCTTTTTTTGTGCTGAGTGCTTTGCTGCATTGCTCATTAATTCTCTGAACAAATCTGTGAAAAAAGTGTCACCCCATTCTGCAGGCTGAAAGCTGAGGCACAATAAGAACAAGTGCTGATGATGATGATGAGCAGAGGACCAAGGTGCTGAGTGGGTGATGAACCCCACAAGCTGACGCTTGGCCAGCACGGTCATCACCGCGTTGGTAACGTCAGGGGGCGGCTGGATGACCCCAACGTGAATGAAGTCCTCTGACCCATGCAATACAGCAGCCTCCCCCTTCTGTTTCTCAACAGCTCCCCTATACACTGCAGGAAGCCTTGGCTTTAGCACACAGTGGACTCGTGGTGGGATTTTCACACACTAGATGACACCAGTGTAAAGGGATGTATTTTCCAGACATAAACAGAGCAGCAATTCCAATCCCAATTTGAACTATGTAGCTTTAATTATTCATAGAGCAGAAACCACTGTCCTCAGCTCACACGACGCTGTCTTGGGCTAACTCTGCACGTTGCATTATTTTCCTCCCGTGCTTTACTTTTTCTCCTCCTAAATTGTCGACTTCTTTGAGGGAAGGGGATATATGTGTCTCCGTATTCCAAGTCTTCCTGCACTTCTCAGCTCTGACAGGCAACCATGTTGAGTAATTGATCTCACGCTTTCCCTTGATCTAAATGTTCAGAATCTATTGAATTTCTTTCATTTCCAAGTTGACCAACAACAGGGAAATATAACCTGATAACTTCACTTCTGTTCTTCTGGGCCTTGTTACTTCAGATCTCATAAATTTCCTAGCTAAGTGCATAGTGTGATCAATGATTCTCTCAGTCATATACTTTCAGTTTCAGTTTTTGTAAAATATGGTTAAAATGTTATTTGAAATGGCAGGGTTTAACTGTTTGAATTTCAACTGACAAAGATGACAGGTAAGACTTCTCATAAATCAATTTTTAACCTATTTTAAATACATACACAGTCATGGAAGTGGTGGCTTTATTTTAACTTTTAACAGCCACACTTCATACTACACCTTTGAGGAATTCCCGGTGAAAACTGGATGCTTTAGATCTACATGGGATACTATTTGTTATGTAGCCACCTGGCGTGGAGGGAAGAGCTCAGCTTCTGAAATTAGTTCCCAGACTCCCTCTTGCCCTGGCCCAGGGCAGTCGGGGTGTGGAGGGGGTGCAGCTCTGTGGGGGCAGGGGACAGCAGGTGCCTCCCCAGCTGCTGGGCAGCTGTGTGCGCCCAGCCTCAGTGCACCGGCTGGCGAGCCATCTTGAAGTCATCATAGTCTTACCTTCTTGGAGGAGCCTCTACAGCTGAACTCACACTTGACCTTGGACTGAGTCCTTCTTAATGGCTCTCATGCTTGGACAGAGACGGGGTATGCTGAAACAAAATTGCATGCATGACGCTAATCCCCCTCCTGCGTATGGGAGGTGAAAGGATGTGCTTTGTGAGGGTTGATGCAAAGTCAGGATGGGAAAGCATAAACCGTGTCCAGCATTCCTTCTCCATGGTTAGCTTAGAATTGATCAGTGACCCTTAGCATTTGAGCTCAGGAGCTGTCAAGAGTGCCAGTCATTGCTAATTTGTTTCTGTTGAAGCAGCATTGCATGGCAACATCGTGGGCATCAACATGTGTCTACAGGACATTAAGTTCACTGACAAAAGTCCAATGCTGCCCCTCCCACACCGTCATCCCCTTGTGCCCAATTTACCCACTCCTTCCCGCTTCCCATGTGTATAAGACCATGACCCCTATATCTGGGGTGTTATCCACACTACGCCCCCACCCACTGTGCCACTGACATTAGCAGAGCAGCTCTGGATCTTGTGAGGGATAAAAGTGATCATTGTCTTTTCTGCTTCATGGCCCCCGAGGTCTGTGTTAGCTTAGGGTGGTTAATAAGTCATCGGAAAGAATGCACACATGTGTAGTTTTAAAGATCTTTTATCAGATCCCCACAAACTATAAAGCAATAAAACACAATCAGGTCATTCTAATCTTTCAAAAATAATTTTAGCAACAAGAGAATTCACTGGTCAACTGTGAAAACTTTTGGTAAAAGACAAGAGTGTGACTTGACCCTTTTCAATTCATTTTCTTTATGTTTATGTCTTTTATGAATATATATGGAAGGGCAGCTTGCTCGAGGAATTCCATGGAAGTGACAACGCTGACTTCAGAGTGTGGAGGTATAAATAAACTGCAGTGAGGACATGCTTTGAGTTCTTTTTTTTTTTTAAAGATTTATTTATTTATGCATGAAAGGACTGGGGTACAGACCAGAGGGGATCGAACTCATGCTACAGAGGCTGTGGATTGCTTCATAGTGTGGTGCTTAACCCCTTAAGCCACCGGGGAGGCCCTACTTTGAGTTTTTAATCATGGGGTGTTATGTACAGAAGGAACACTGCTGAGACACTGGTTTGAATGGAGTGGCCAACATAAACTTACATCCTTTCTACAAAGGATCCAACACAGATATTAACATGTCAGGTAAAGGTCAAAATGTAAAGTGTGTTCCACAAATTTGATGGATATACTTTGGCAAAATAGGTACTGTGTGATACCAAAAAGCTAGGGAACTAGATTTCTCAACAAAGTTATGTTACTATGTGGAAGTCGATGATAAGCCATGCATGAAATCAAATATAGAAAGAGTTAAACCAAACATAAAAATTCAAAAATAAATATTTTTCCTTTATAGTTGAAAAAAGGCACCAACCTAAATTACATGTACCTTCTAAAGCACATGCCTTCAGCAAACAGAGCGCACACAGGGACACACACATGCAACACACAGACACACAGGGACACACTGGCACTGCATACATTTACATGCCAACACATGTTAGTGTTAACTCTCGGTCAATATTAAATTGCAAACAAACTGCTTTGTTCTCCTAGTTGCTCATATCCACAGACCTGAGCTTTGCTCAGCACATCTGAATAAGGACAGTCAATAAAATGTTACATTTAATTAAGTTGAGCTGGGGGGGTTCAGGACTGTGGAGAGACCCCAGGTTGATGGAAAGCTGTTTGCGCAGCAGCAGTGGCAGCATGGAGTGAAACGTGCTCTTGCTGTCTTGGTCTTTATGGTGATCACCCGCACAGAAGCAGGCTCAGTGCACAGAATATTCTGAAGTTGTGCTTTTGTGAATGTATATTCATGTGACTATATTGAATTTGTTTGTCTCTGTATTTTCAGCTTCTGGGACAGAGTATGTTTTCCTACTACGGCTCCAATGAGCCTCTGAAAGCAGGCAGGGTGGGGGCCCCGCTCCCCATTGCTGAAGGAGGCAGCCTCATGCCACCACACCTGGGGGGAGGTGAGGCAGAGCGAGGGCAGGCTGTGCAGCCATCACAGGACGGTTGCGTGGGCTTCCGATCCGTCTCCATCTGCTCGCAGGCTGTGGTCGAGCCCATAGGACTTTCTCGTGACTTGCTTTTATTTTTCCATGTAAGGGAATAAACACGTTACAGGGAGGCTTCTGTTTTTGCTTTGTAGGTTAACCTGGCAGAAGCAAAGGGTCTTGATTTCCCTGCAGGCCACACTGTCAGCAGGACGCAGGGTACCGGCCCTGCTCTGGGCAGCAAATCTGATGTGTCCCCCGTGCAAAAGCTTCCAAGGCATCCAACCTAAGGTCAACAGGGTTTCAGATCCTCCGCTAGCGAGCCCGCATCCCTCAAAGCTTTCTTGGGCAAGGGAAAGGTCAGCAAAAATAACAAAAATGCAATGGCAAACCAGATAAGATTATCACGCCGCAGGCCTCGACGCCCAGGGTGATGGCCAGGCCCTGTGGATCGCTCTGTCAACAAGAGAGTCGTAAAGAGCACCAGGGGTGCGGGCCAGTCCCTGGGTCTCGGGGAAACAAAACATTCTCCAGACAGGTAACTCCGCTCGATAAGCTTCAACCCCCTATTAAAGAGCTGGTGACTGATTGAAGAAGAGATACTTTTTTAAATAACTGCTTGGGTGTGGGGAAAAAATTCACTATTTCAGTATTTAGCGACCTAGAAGAGGCGAAGAATTATGAAATGCTCATTCAAAGTGAGGTTATGGGACAGGTATAATTCTCTTTCAAGACAAATCGTTAGCAGGAGGATGTTCGGGGTCGGTCTTTCTGTGGCCTGTGAAGCTGTAAGAACAGAGGGGGCGGCGGGGGGAAGCGGCTGTAGGGCCAGTTTCTACACAGAGGCCCGGGCAGCAGATGGCAGCTCAGAAACTCGCTTCTCAGTGTTTTATTTACCGTGAAAGGAGGAACAGGGGAGCTGACTCACCGTGGATGCCAGGACAAAGGTGCATTTTCTTGCAGACACAACACTTTCTGAAAGGGGGATCCTTTTGAAGGGAGAGGATGAAGATGCCCGCAGGTGAACACCTCGCCTCTGGGCCCAGGCGAACACCTCTCCTCAGGGCCTGCTCTATTCCGCTTGTGCTCTGGAGACAAGGGACGAGCAAAGTGATTTTCGTGCAAAGTCTTTAGAATAAGGAGACTCAACTACATTGTTTTCTGACATGCCAAGACCATCAGTGCGTTTCCACATTCCATGATTTGCTTTCAGAACTGCTTCCATAATCACCAGACGGCGAAATGCCTTGGAAGGTCTCCACACTCTGTGTGTCTCTAACCCGCGTGCAGCGTGTGTGCGGGCTGGGGTAGAGCTGCCAATTCGATGTAAAAAAAGAAAAAGTGAAGAGAGTTTGTTTTTGCTGCTTTGGCTTGAATTAGCGTCTGCCATCTTCCTGACCTGAATTCTGACAACACAATTGCTATGAAATATTGGTTTGAACTTAAAACCAGAAATCCTGAGTGCAGTTTTCTGCCAAATAGGTGCTAGTTGGAAGCAGCTGCCAGGGAGGAAGTGCTGAGGACTTCAAGGTTGCCTGTGATCTGAGTTGACGGCAGGCACTGCCTTTTCAAAGGAGAAACTGCCAGTTCAGATATTTCTCCCGGATGGATGAAGGTTTATCTACAGCCCAATCAAAGTGCTATTTCTCTTGTTTAATTTATCATGTGTAGGCCCCAAAGTTAAGCAGAAATAATAGGCAAAGTTATATTTAGTAACTTAAAGCAATTATCTTGAGAGTGAGTTGGTGGTGGGGAGGGGTGTGTGTGTGTGTGTGTGTGTGTCTGTGTGTGTGTGTGTGAAAGAGAGAGAGATTAATTGTGACTATATAGTGAAAATTACACCAACACAGACTCAAACCTTCACTTTTCTCCCAGGCAACAGCTGACCCTGGGTCAGCAAAAAACCAAAAGTTTAAGCAACAGGAAGTCTCCTCCGCGGCGAGAGTTGTCCGTGTCATCTCATTAAGCACACAGTTCTGTTTTCGACATAATTAGTCATCTAATTACTCATCCAGAATTAGCGCATTCATGGGCCTAATTGATTTTAATTTCATTTGAAGTACCCTGTTGGAGTGCTTTTGTTCTCTGTTCGGACGAATCAAATCACTGAGGGACGGATTTGATTTGGAAATTGGTATGGGTTGAGTCTCATCATAAACATATTGAAATATTAATGAATAAAACAGTGGGAACATTAATTTCCATAACTTGGATCACCCTCAAGTGTTAACTATTTCTAAGGAATCCTGGTTTCAAGCAGGAGGGACCTAGGTCTGCCCCTGACCCGGGCTGAGAGCTGAGGTAGAGGGAGCAGATCTGAGCCCAGGCGCCTCCACCCGGAGGGATCCACGCCCAGGGCCTGAACGAGGAGCAGCCGCCAGCCTGGGGCTTGGGAGGGGCTCCAGGTCGCTGCAGATTGCTCCCTGCTGTGTTTCTGCTGTCCCCGGCTAACCAGGCAAAATCGTTCTAAAAGACAATCTACAAAGTGTGTGGTGGTTAATCGACAACTTCAGCCCTTTTCCACGGAAAAACAGCGAAGAGTTGTGATGTGGGATGATTGTGCCCCCATTGCGGGTCAAAAGCTTTACTCAATAACCCACTTGATCCTCACATCTGCCTCGTTTTACAGAAGAGACGATGGAGGCCTGGCCAGGCCAGGACACTCGCCCGAGGCCAGCAGAGGGGCGTCATCAAGGCCTTCTTAGAAATCTGCCTGAGCGCAGGGACGGTGAGTGCTGCCTGGGAGGCATCCCGGACACGGCGTGCTTTTGGATGTGAAGACAGAGTATGACAACTGACGGATTTGCTTTTGTTCTGGCCGCCCTTGTGGCTTCCACCCATACTCAAATGGACAAGGAGAAAAGCTCGGGGCCTGCTTGCCGCTGCGGAGTCTGTGGGCTGACAGCCATGGCTGGGAAAGGAACTTCAGCTTCTCAGAGGGGAGGAGAGATCATCCAGGCGCCCTCTTTGGAGCCAACATGGATTCTATCAGGGAATGAGACGATGAAATGGGGGAGAACACCTGCTGTTCCCCGCGGGACACGAGAGAGGCTCCCGCGCTGAGACGCCCACCCAGTCAGCCCTCAATCGCTGTCCTGACCATTTTTCCCAATTCTTGAACGATTGGGGATGTCCTAGCACTGCCTAGGCCCGCCTTTAATTTCTGTCTCTATTTTATAAACTCAGGACACCTCCAACCAACAATATGCAAACGCTTTGCTGGGCGTGTTCTCTGCTGGAAGGCAAGGGAAAAGGAACCAAGCAAGAAGTGTGTCCACGAGCCGCTTGGGTCTCCCGCTCTCCGCGAAAGGAAGCCGCGTGGCCCCAGCGCTGTAGGAGCTGGGGTTCTGGCTCACGTTTGCCCTAATGAGCAATGTAACTCGGGGGAGGCGCTCACCTTCTCTGCGCCCCCACTCCTCCGTTGCAAGGTGAAGGGACTGATCTTTTCAGATCAAAAATGTGCAGCATGATGACCCAGCAGATGTTGTTTGACTTCACTTGCTTTGCACATATGATAGAGAAAGAAAAAAATGGTGAACATACAATAATAATTATAGTAATGATAATGAATAATAACAGAAACCTGGGGTTGCTGCAGGGCAGGTAGTAAAGTTACTTGACAGCATAAAATAAACTGAACATCGCTTTGCTGTGTGATGTGAGACCATAGCACAGAGTCACCTTTTCCTCTGCTTCATTCAAAATTCACTGTTAAAGCCATTCCCTGGATGCTTAATGCACAAGAGAATACCCTGCCCTGTGTGAATTGAGGTCATTTCATTTCTAATGGCACTGTAAACTATGTTTCTAAAAATCTACTTTTAAAAAAATTGGGCCACTGATCATGATTGTGTTATAGCATCAAAGGAAAAAATTCAACTCCTTAAGGGACAGAGACAAAGCGGGAGAAAGCAATTACCCAGCCTGCACGCCCAGCCGCAGACCAGCAGCTATTGTGGGGTCACCTTTTCCCAGGAAAGCCCCCGGTTTCTAGCCCTGGTGAGCTGTCCTGCCCTAAGGCTGCCACTCCTCTGAGCGCAGAGGACAGGCCTGGGTCTCCTGACCCACACTCCAGTCCTCGACTTCAGCGCAAACCATTTCCATTTTTCTCAAGAGTTTTCTTGCCTTAATGAATGTTTTTTTTTTTTTTTTTTTTTGAGAAGAGAGAAGACAAAATATATAGTGAGAAAGACTCGAGAAAATCCTCAAGGGACAGCCATTGCGGGGGAGGAAGGTGAAGGAGAGAAAGTAAAAGCAGAGGGAATGGGAACACGAAGGAGGAGGGGCTGAGACCAAGCTCCCTGCTCCTCCCTGCTCCTCTCTCGCCGCCTTCTCCTCTGCTTGTGACCTCGGCCTGCAGAACTGCAGCAAACTAGAACGGCTCCTGTCTCTCCCCCGATCCCTCTGAATGATGGATGGAATAATATGAAGTCTGCGCGTAATTGCTCTGTGCTCGCGGAAAGCCTGCTCCTGAGGAGCCGTGGGCTTCATCCATCTCGGCCGGTGAAGTGCGTGTGACATGCCTTCATCCCTAATTATTTTGTCACCATTTTGCTCGATGTCCAGGATCTACGTTTGAACTCAGACACTTTAATTATCCCATTAACACAACTTCATGGTTGATATGTTCAATTGCTCACCACTGGGCTTTTAATTTTTGTTTTATTAACTGGCTCCTTTCTGGGTCTTTCCCCTCATCATACAAAGAAGCAAATGATGCCCTTGTTTCGCATCCATGATACTTTCTATAAATATCTAGAAATTAAGTGTTGCTAAGAAAGCATCTGTTTTTGCCACAAAGCCTTTCTGGATACTTTTTCTTTATTGATTTTTAGCCCACCCAAGGCAGCTATGTATTCACAGGTTAGGGGCCTCAGTTCAGTCAGAGAATAAAATTTTCATAATTTTTTCTATAAACTAATTGCTTGAACTCCATCGTCACGTGTACAAAAGAAAAGGAACTCGGCGTTAATGAAGAGAAAGGGGCATCACCCAAGCTGGCATTAAAGTATGAAAAGAAGAAAGAGAAGGTGGTTAGTTTGAAAAAGTAGCCAAGTAGAAATGATGGAAGCAAAGGGATTACTAATAGGGGAACAAAAAAGAAAGTAATTACGTGAGCCAGAGTAATGAATTCCTTACATCCCCCACAGACCTTCTTAGTGCTGTTTCTGTCACACAGTAGGTCCTCCCACGCTGGGGCCCACACACACAAATTCCATCCAGATGCTGCCTCCAGTGATATTTGTGCAAAATCAATTTCTTGCACAATACTATTATGAAAATACACATTTAATTCAGATGTTTTTGATTTCTCAGCAGTTAATTTGTTTGGTTCATTTCTTGCTTTTATAGGAATAGCTTATATTATCTTACAAATTACAAGATTTATCTTGAGTGATTGCAATTTGCTAAAGTCTTCATAAGCTGATATTTGGGGGGGGAGATACTCAATGTATTAAATAATATGAGTAAAGATTTTTCAAGTGTTTTTTAAACAAAGTTGTAACCAAAATATAAAGGATCCTCAAAGACTCCTCAAAGACTCAAATCTTTCAAAACCTGAGAAATGGTGGGGAGCAAAGACAATGAACTCTGCACTGAAATAGCCTCTGGGTTTCCATAATCTTTCTCCAAAAAACTACCTAAGACTTTTTTTTTTTTTTTCAAAACAGTTTAGATTCGGTTTTTATTGTGGAACACACAAAATGGATCTCTAGGCCCTTTAAACCCCAATTAAAAAACAGGCAAAGGACCTCAATAGACACTTCTCTGTGGAAGACATTCAGATGGCCTGCAGACACGAACAAGTATCCACCATCACCTAGCATAGGTGAAAAACAAATTAAGACCACCCTGAGGCACCACCTCACCCTGCGAGAATGGCCTTGACAAAGGAGCAGTCCCCAGACACAGGCCCACCGCCTGTTCCTCTCCCCGCTAGGTTTTTCTGTTCTGGTGGAAACTTCCCGTGTATTTTTAGTCTCTCGTTTAGATAGCCCACATCGCAGTTTCAACATGAGCCACCAAAATGACTTATAAGGGAACATGTAAATCTTTTCCTCGCCAATCTTCTCCGAGACCTATTTATTAATTTTTTCTTGAAAATAATTTAGGGTTTATACACACTTTCAGACCCCCTTCTTCTGACACGCACTTTATATCACTGTTGGCAAGTGGTGCCAGCCGTGAGATGACCCCCTCCTCAGCCCTCCGCAGGGGAGAGCACATGTGGACTCCATTGCAGTGCCCTGTCCAGCTGCTCACGCCTCCTCTCACAGCCGCCACTCGGCAGCAAGCTCGGGGGACAGCCTGAGAGCACAGCAGGCTGGGAACCGACACTAGCAAAAGGGTGTAAGGAGGTGAGTGTTCTCAGACCAGAGTGTCCCTAGGAACGCTGCCTGAGGGCCCTGCAGGGAGGTGTGTTGTCTAATCCAGTGTGGAGAGGATGGCCCCAAGCTGAAACCCACTCACTCCATAAAGATGGTGCTAACTGCAGAACCGGGAGGTTTGTGGTCAGTCTCTCCAATGTGCTCCTAATAGTTTAATAACTGAGATATCAGTTTAACTCAGAAAGGGAAACAGAGGCTAAGAAAATAGGTTGAGTTTTCCAGTTAATTACGGCATCATTTTTTCTACCACATTTGTGGCAAAAACCTGTGTTTCATCTCTGGGCCCCCAATTTCCTAGCATGGGGCCAGAGAGGCCTCAGCGTTGCAAGACTTTTGTTGAATGGAGGAGTAAAGAGATCAAAATAAAGGTCCAAGAATGTTATGTGAGAAGATTGTGAAACCTCTTCCCCACTGAGCTCACCAAGGTTTATCTTTTTCTTCTAAGACAGAGTTCACTTGGTCTGTGGCCCTTTTCTCGCTTTCAAACACCTTCCCCCCAACACAAACACACCCCAAACTAAAAGAAATGGAAATAATATGTTTATTAAAACAGCATCTCTTTAATGAAAGTCATATAACATTTATAAAAAGCATCTGGAATTTGACAGAGCTTAAAGAAATCAGGAAAGAGAGCACAGGTGGTCAGAAAGGTGACACAGCAGAGTTTATCCTACAGGTGATAATTTCACTGCTTCTCGTAAAATTCTGTGTTGTACCAAGGGGTGATTATCAAATTAATGTTTCTGACTGACTGAGAGCCATTAGTGGTTGGGGAAATCTGTTGACAGTTTGGAGTAAGTTTTGAACAAATAATAGAAGAGGATGACAGTGAAATTAAATGAAGAGATGAAAGGAGCAAATTCGGGCAAGCCTGGCGGACCTCTGCGTGTGTAAGTGACCAGGCCACCCCCACGTCGGTCTACATTAGCAAGGCTTGAAAAATACTGATGTGGAGGAATGCTAAATAAATCCTGCTTTCAGAATCAGGAGCTGTCATTTCTTTCGAGAGCTAGATAAAAAGGCACAAGAGTTTCCCATCCAATCATCTTTGCAGACCTTCTCCACGCTGGCAAATTACTAGCAGACCAATTCCATAAAATCGGTGACTTGGGGTGACTGCCACCACGACCTCTCCATATAAAAGGCAGAGTCTTTCGTGTGGAATCTTTAAAAATATGTTAAAACATCTCTAGTTGCAGGGAAGGTCAGACTGCTTCAGCTCTCTAACAGGAAAACCTGTTCAAGAACACATGAAAAGAAAGGCACTGTCACTCCTTTCTCACCTCTTGCCTCCCAGCTGACAGGGAAGGCGCAGTGCATCTGTTAAATGTTTTGCAGAATAACTTGGAAGCAATTGTGAAGCACTCACTGATTGAAAAAAGAATGCAAATTGTGGCTAGAATGCATTGACCTTTACTGCCAACAAAGTTCATTAATTACTCTTCATTTTCTTAGGAGACCCAATTCCAGTTATTAAATAGGCCACGTCCGTGCTCCACCCGTGATTCTGTTATTTCTATTAATAGTATTTAGTCAGCTCCTATATATGCATATCCATTGGTCTATTCGCTTGCTCGTTCATTCACTCATTCTGGAGCAGCAAGAAGGACCAGGGGGTCATGTCATTTGGGCTCCACGACCCACCCGACGTCCCGGTTCACTTGACTGTAACGACCTGCTGGCTGGCTTCCTGGACTCGGCTCTGCCCCTGCAGTCTTCTCTGCAATCCATGAACATTTTGATTCCAAAGCCTTTGTTCCATCATTTCCCTCAGTGATGGAAGATAAACATTGATCTGACAGGGCCCTCCACGATTGGCCCACTTCCCTTCCTAACCTGGGCTTCTATTCTCAAGGATGAATCACAAGCACCACTAAAGAAGATCACGGACCACCCCTGCTTCTGCTCTGTCCTGATTTCCAATTAATTATCCTAAAACCTGCATCAGAGTAAGGAGAGCTCGTTCAACAACATGTTCCTAGCTGTGGCTGCATCCCGGCCCAATCCCTAGTTCCAGCTCTCCTGCTTCAGGGGAAAAATGTATCTTCTCCTTACTGCTGATGTCCACTGTGTGTTCTTGTGGGTTTGTCCTCAACCCTCTTCCCTGATGTGTGTGTGTGCGCGCGCGCGCGCGCGTGTGTGCATGCGCGGGCACATGTGTGTGTTCTAGGTGATGTCATCCATAAGTGTGTCTTCAGTCACTGTACAGTAACCAGCAACTTTAAAAGCAAAGTCTACCTAAGACTGACCACCCAAGAGCTAACCTACATTCCACATCCTCAGTAGACATGTCACCTTAATCTACAAACAAGGTTGATACTGGAATCATTCCTGTTGGGCTTGTGGGAAATAGCTTAAGCTAGATCAAAGGAGATTCATCCACTGCCTTTTATGCACTATTAGATGGTCAGCAATACCTGTTGGGTCTGGAGACCCCGGGTCTGAGCTACACGCCCTTCTCGCTCATCTGACCTATGACACCCCATCGGGGGTGGGAGATTGTTAACCTAATTTTTGAGGTAAGTAACTCGTTTTAGAGAAGCTAAGTTATGGCTTCTCAAGGTTACATATCTGCATCCAGACACAAGCATAGGTCCAACCATGCTCCAAAATCCTTGCCTTTAAGCCCCTCACCAGGCTGCTCTCAATAAGAACGCCTCTGAACAAGAAAGTCCTCTACACTTATCATGCTCACTCAGTAAAACTTCGATGGGTAAACAGGCTGTCTGTCCTTGGGTTTTGCCAACGAGACACTAGCACATGGGGCAAGTGTCGGGTGCTCGCGGATTCTGTGTTTGTGCCATGAATGGGTTAAATGCAAATATGTGACAGCACAGAGCAACAGGCGGCACAACAAACTAATTTTAAGAACTGCTCGATCTTCTATCTTTTGAATTTTCATAGTTTGAAGATTGTCTACGAGAATGATACGATATTTATTTGACAGAATGTAGTTTTCCTATAGAAGCAGGCGCGCGTGAGTCTCAGAACCGCCCATGAAGAGAGCCTGCTCGTTCCTTTTAGTGCTATTTTTAAACGTGCATCCTTAGGAACTGTTCCCTTTTTGTACATTACGAAGCTGCCACTCTTGCCTGATCTGTTATCTCTGATGACAAAGTGAAATATTACTGCACAAGTTTTTTCTTTTTCCCTAAAATGAGAGCTAACTGCTGGGACAGCTCCCACGGACAGGCAGATAACATGGGCTTCGGATGGCAGAAAGAGCAAAACCAACAGAGCAAAGTGCAGTGCAAAGTTAAGCAAAGGAAGATAATCTTATTCCTGAGTGATCGTAAGGTCACAGAAGAAGCAGGATTAAATTGATTGCTTAAGGACAATCCAGGGAACTCGTTTATATTCCTGGGGAGATGCATCTGTCTCCTGACCCACGAACTCTCTCACAGGGTCATGGAGAAAAGAGTCTTATCCCACGTTGTTGACAAAAATAACCCCTTAAAGAAGTAATGCTAAATGAAAAAATAAACAGGAAGAAGACAAAATGATAAATGTTGCAGTTAAACACGCTTTGGGGGTGGATGTAAAAGTCATGTGTGGAAAATCTCAGGTTATTTTCAAATGCCAAGGCAGAGTGACATCACTTCTCCCGGGGCCCCTGGCACCAGAACCCGCAGACTCAGGACACCCGGGAGCTAAAGCCTCCGTCGGGATTCCTATTACTTTTATTCCTGAAGAAACAGTATTAAGCCCCACCTCCCTATTCTTTGTTTCCAGAACACTCCAGACAAATCCTTGGTGTCCCTTTGATGCAGGTTTTGGATCTCAGAGGCGGCCAGTCAACCTTCTAGCTCTGGACTTCCAGTCGACAATTCTGCTGGTTTCCATGCGGCTAAAGCTCTGGGCCAGAGCACCTGACGAGCAGCTCCTGCTGAGTCAGACAACCACCAGCGGGTTGCGTGGACCACGGCGGTGAAGCTGGAGGGGCCCTTGCTGCTGTGTCCCCATGGGGAGAGCAGTCCCCCCTCAAGGCGAGAGCCCCTCCGGCCTGACTCTCATTTTAGAGTCACCTGCGCCTGCCTCCATTCTTAAACACGTGGTCTCCCCTTGCCGCGCGTCACACCAGGGTATTGGTTTGAACTACGTTTTAAGAAGTGGCAGGATTTGCTTGGAAGTTGTTCTTGAGTCTTTTCTTGGAAACAATGAATTTAGAGACTAACTGAAAAAGTAAGAAAGTCCCACCATCCTCTCAGAAGTGGTAGGACACCGAGGCCGAGCAGTATAAAAGCAGTTAATGGAAGAACTTAGGGAGGTGACATATATTTTAAATATATTTTTAAAAACCATCATAAGATCAAATTAAACATGAAATGCAAGTATTCTATTTCGCCAAACCTTGAATTTTTCCTTTGAAAAACTGTCTTTAACGCTTTACTAGGATTTCCCACGTAGAATGCAGCCTGCATGTGACAGGCCCGTGAAGTCCCGAATGCGTCTACTTAGAAAACAATCTGCTCCATAGTGAGGGTCTTTAGGAGAAATAAGGGCCCTTTATGTAAAGTGTCATCCCTCCTGCCTAGGTTAATGATTTTCTTTTTCTGTGACCCATTTGGGAATCTGGTTAATGGTGATAGACTTACCTTTAGCAGGACTCGCCTATACGCACACTAATCAATTTTAGATCCAGTTCCGACCGCTCTCTCCCAGCCCTGGGTCCGGGGCACTGTCTTGCTGACCAGCCTTTGCTTTCACCAGCCCAGAGAGCCGGTCCCTGTGTGATCTCTTTACTGCCTCAGAGAAAATGTAGGTGACACAGTCCTAGAGGGAGCGCTTTGTAGCCCGTCTGGTAACATTACAACAAAATCTGACCTGAAAATATGGACACACCGTCCATTTATAGCCAAGAAAGATGAATCCACTTGAATTCTGGCCAAGTTGTTAAATAATTTATGTAGTTAATAGCAGGATTTATTCACATTATCAAAATCAATAGTGACTACATTTTATCTCTCAAGAGATAAACAAGTATGGGGTTTGTACACCTTTTCTGGAATTTTCTGTGGTGTTACAGCTATTTCATAGATGCAGAGGTAGATTCAGAGAGATCCAAGGAAGTTGCTCAAAACCAGGCTGGTAGCATGTTGAGGTAGGATTAAATTTCACCCTTGTGTTGTTACAGAAGCCAAGCTCAGAAATAATTCTGATCACTTGACAACATTTGAGTAAGGCTAAATGGTTGGATTAGACTATTAGCCTGGATTTCCTAGAGAAAAAATATGACTGGGGTATGTGTGTGTATGTATACAGCAATATACTATATTATCTATGTCTATATACACTGGAATATACTATATACAGCTTTCTAGTATACTCGTATATATACTACATGACTACATACACTACTATATTATACTATATATATAGTGTATATATACACACATAAAGTATGTATACATATGTACATATACATACATACACACATACACACACACACACACACACATATATATATATATATATATATATATATATATATATATAGAGAGAGAGAGAGAGAGAGAGAGAGAGAGAGAGAGAGAAACAGATTTTAGGGAACTGGCCCTCATGATTTTTGGACCCGCAAGTTGGCAAGGCCAGAATCCAGAGAGTAACACCGGAAGCCGTGAGTCTGGAAATCCAGGGAAGAATTGATGTTTCACTCTTGAATCCAAGAGAGTCAAGGCAGAATGAATTCTTTCTGGGGAGAAAAGGGTTCTTTCCTTCTCACACTTTTTTCCTGGTACCCTCAGCCGACTGAAGGAACCCGCTGGCACTGCGCAGGGCAGTCTCGACATGAAGGTCTACAGGCTGACGTGCAATGACGACCAAAATGCACCTTCACAGCAACATCTAAACTGGTGCTTGTCCAGAACTGGGCCTCGTAGCCGAGTGAAGTCCACACCAGGATGAGCACCGGTAGGATCTTTAGACAGGATCAAATCACATGCCAAGTGTGGTCAGTGACTGGCAGCTTGAGGGCCTCCCTGAGGCCCTAGGACTTCATTATCCCACAGGAGAGGCAAACGCTCCACAGCTGGGAGATGCTGACCTGCCGGGAGACCCGCGCTCCAGCTCATGGCCTGAACCACAGAGAGTCCCACTAAGGTTCCTGAAGTGGCTTCTTGGTTGCTTATAAATAGATCATGGCCATTTGCCAATGGTTTTCGGTCCTGACCCTTTCCTGAGCCACAGAGACTGGCTACTTCTCAGGCTAAGGAAGCAGAGATCACAAGGCCGGCACCATAAGTCAACATGACTGAGGCTGCACTGAGCTGGGCTATCTGACTCCCAGCCCTTTCCTGCTGTCTTGGTTTCTGCTCTGCTTTATCAGTCCAGTGCAGTTGTGTTAAGGGAATGATTCTGGGTAGGAAATGAAAATGTGTGTATAACTGGGGCTTCTGGTGGAGGGCAGCGCTGCTTCAATGTTTTTGAGCAAATAGCGACCCTCTTGCCTCTAGCCAGGTGCCTACATTCCATGCCCCCTGCTGGGATGACAGCCAGCATGGGTGCTGAGGGAGGAGGGGAGACTTGCCAGGAGAGAAGGGCCTCTGCCAGGGGCAGCTAGAATACCTTCATGTCCGTGGTCTTCCCTTCACCCGTCGTGCCCCGGTCGAAGACAGCCGGGCCTGTTGTCTGGAGGAAATTTAAACTGCCAGTAACACACATGGATTCCAAGTGTAAAAATTGAGTTTACAGCAAAAATGATTAAGTGTGATCCCTTATCCCCATCCCTGCCTGCTCCAAAATTATTCTTCCAGGAAATCCCTGTAACGACTGGAAAATAAACGATCTCCTTTTATCTTTAACCAGATTTACCGTGCCGCCTGCTCAGAGGTTTCATCTTGCTAAAGTTCCCAAATCATGACCTGAAGAATAGCAACACAATTTTATTAGTAAGGTTTTCTACAAACATTCTTAATTTATTTTTAAAATGAATAAGCCATTAAGAGTCAAGCCAGTCTTCTGAAAAATAAATTAGCTCCCAGCACCTTAGAGTTTCTGGTGTAAAGATAAGATTTGAAAAACCAAGTTGCTTAAAAATCTGAACAGAAACTTCACACCTGCAGATCATCTTAGAAATGTGCAAAATGCAGACACATTTTTAACAAATATAGAAATAACATCCACACATTAGAAATAGAAGCTGAGAAACATGAAATCTTACAAACTTGCAATAAACTTTTGAGATGAAAAATGAAATGGCCCCTAAGGAAGAGATCCGTGACTTTTAATCACACGCGTGTTAGGGCGGGAAGGCACTTGCTACCTTTTCTAGCACGTTAAGTTTTCTACGAAGACCTTTCAAAACTCACTTGGCTAAAAATATAAATTTAAAACATTCCTAGGAAGGAGAATTTGCTTTTGAAAAACTTGAAGGACAAGATTGATTTCATCAGTACCGTTGCATCTCCCCCAGTTTACACCCCTATCCTGGCATGAGAAGCTTAGCTCCACTGCCATAGATGATCAAAGTTGTCAGGTAATTAAGAGTAGAAATAACTAGAAAGCAATACGTGATCAAGCATAGCATGTTAACACCTCTACGTGCAGCAGTGTCCGGGTGAAGCGAAGCCAGCCGGAGCAGGGGGCAGAATGTGGTGAGGTAAGACCTTCACAACAGGAGTCAGGTGTGCATCTGATTCAACCCACGGCAAACTTGACTTTTCTAGGTTTTCAGTAAGTAAAACAGAACAAAATGCGTTTTTTTAATTATGAGCCATAATATTAATCTAAAAATGGACACTATGGTCACACAAATAAAAAGAAAATGCAGGAAGCCTGTTTACCAACCCGGTTACCAAGGATATGAAAGGGTGGGAGCAAGGCCAGCCAGAAGCAATAAAACAGGTGTAGGGAAGGCACAGGGAATCCAAGCCGCCCCAGGGGGCTCCATGCTCCCCAAATATTCACGTGGTCACCATACACAGAAGCTCTCTGAAGCCCCTTGTTTTGGGCTTTTAAGGTTTGAGGAGTGATTAAGTCACTGGTTGCTGGAGCTGGAGACACGGAAAGTCTCCCTTCTATCTTGCTGGCATCAGCCCTTGTTTTCCTAAAGTTACCCTCATTAACATTACAAGAGACACTTTCACACTCTCAGGACCTCAGAAATTCCCAGGGAGCTGCATGACGGGAGCTGTGGATGAAGCCCAAATATCAACAAAATTTCAGGGAAAGCGAAAAGGAATTGTCAGTACCTCCGTTATTAGCCACACAATCGGCAAATCAACCAGTCAGCACGTGCAACCTATTTTTATTACCCAAGTGAATATCTTTTATGTTATCACTTTTCTTTCCATGACCTTGCCAAAGTCGGAGCGCAGAGCTCCCCGCACACCTCCAGGGGGCGCTGCTCCTATCTCTGGAGGGAGAGAATGAGCCAGCCAGGGACCAGCACATGCAGCTTCTTCTGGAACCCACCGCGGCTTCCTTAACACAAGCTCTGGACAGCGACAGGTGATGTGTGTGTGTGTATGGTGGGGGAGGTTCAGGGGTCACAGGGGCTTCCCGCACAAAGTGGGGGAGCAGGGCCAGGGGCTTCCCCAGAAGCTTTCTGGGAATGGCTTCCGCCAGGGGGGAGGCCGAGGCAGCTGGGAAGGCCTGTGCACTGGTCCCCGGGTGCAGCCTCTGGGACCCTCTCCCTCCATGACTGGCCGCCTGGGGGTCACGCCGAGGGGATTTCCTCTGTGAGCGGGACAGCCATGTGTAAATGTGATGGAAACCGGCGGAGAGAACAACGTCAGGAAAGGCTCAAACCCAGGACAGATGAAGTTCAGGAAAAATGCTAGGAAAAAAACAAATGCTTTTTTTGTTTGAAGAGACAAGAACAAGGAAGGCAGAGGCCCCTGGGAAATATGATGTCATGTTGGGCGAATGCAAAGGTTTCTGTCTGGCTTTAGTGCCGGGCTGCGGAGGGCAGGTTAGCCTGGGAAAGCAAACCTCAAGGTGCTAGGGACAAAGGACACTTGGCACAAAGCCCAGCCATTTAAACAGCCTCCATTTCTACACACCTGAGGGTGCACCAGAATGAATTAATAAATTATGGAATCTCAGAAAGGCTTCATAATTTTTAAAAGCTCATCATTTATAGGAAGAGTTCTGGGTGTTCTTTTTTTTTTTTTTTCTTTTGAACTGGAGAATGGCAAATATTACAAACTTTCTGGAATTCCCAGAAACTACAGACTACTATAGATTTTGACCAAAATATGCAGTTCACCCCTTTTGGTAGACTGTGTACTCACTAAAGACTCTGCTGCTCCTGGGTTCACTAAAACCGTGCCATGCGAGAGCAGACCAACTCGAAATTTGGGGTAGGATCCTGCAATTCGGACCCAATTCTAGAATCCCCTCTGGGGCGACTTCTGACAAGTCAGTTTGCAGGCCTAGGTCTCAGCCTGCTTATCAGGAACACTGGGCACTGTGCAGTGCTGTGATGACGATAACCACAAGTGGTGCAGCGTTTACAGCTTAGAAGGGGCCGCCACCTATGTTACAGGTTATTACAGGCCCTTCTGGACAGATGAGGAAACAGAGGCCAGGAGCTGGCGGGCCCTGCCTCTGGCGGCTCAGCTCACGCTCTCCAATCCCCTGGCTCTGCCACCAGCAAACCTGCCCTCAACAAAGCTGGTGATCCCCAATTCACCCCATCTGTAAGACTCCTGAAAAATGGGACTCAGAGAAGCCTGAGCTTCCGCGGAGCCAGCCGCTCATTTTGAATCACAAATGATGGTTATTAGGCTGCTTCAGTTTGCTCTTCTGGGTACTAAATGCTGGTGGTCCTGAAACACCCTACTGTCACAAACAAAAGAAATACCAGTACTTGTGTGGCCTCCAGGATCCCCTCCCCACCCCCCGCCCAATTGAGGGACATTTTCTAAGAAGGTTTTAAGAAGCATCCCTGGCGGCGGGTTGGCTTTCCTTCCGCTTCTATGGGCTCTTGCCCCTCCGAGTTCTGCCCACATATCAATTTCCAAGTCAGACGAGGCAGTTGCTTCAGTAGATCCTGGGTCCCTCACGTTTGTTTTTCTTTTTAACCATCCTCTAAGGCAGGCAAGAAAAACTGGTGCAGGCTTTTAGGATGAGCTAAAGCAGCACATCCATCCCGAGAAAGTTCAAACGGAGGCTGGCATCTATGGAGCCAACTTCAAATAAACAGAGGAGCAGGGCCACTTGGACGTCCCCTTCTTTGTCCATTAAACTCTCCTTTGGGCAAAGAGAAGGGCCAGGAACGGTGTTGAGGGAGGTCAGACATCAGCCCAGCTCTGGCTTGATCTGCCCCAACTGGAGGGCATTTTCAATACTCGGCGAGCAGCTTTCCGCAGACACATCCTTACAGATCTTCTCAGCTCCTGGTTTGGATGCATGGTGAGCGGACGCAGGTGGTAGTGAAGTGAGTTTCCCACCAAAGCTGGAGCTGAAATAAAACGACCGCCGGCTCCGTTTTGCTCCTACCTATGCTGATCGGCCCAAGTGTGAATTTGCTCCCTGAGCTGCTCCACATTCTTTCACTCTCATCCTCTCTTCTTCCAGCCCTAGGAAACAATTCACCTCCATCGCATGCCACACGCTAACTCCTGCTCTACCTCCCGGGACGGTCCCCAGGCTCTAGATCATGCCTGATGTTGTGACATTTCTTCCTTCCTGTGACCCAGTCCCTGGTTCCAACGCTGCATGTCTCAGCTTTGTTCACTGATGCTCCAAGATGACCAGCCCATGATGCAGGCAAGGGCCTGGGGCACTTCCAAGGAGCTCGAGGAGGCAAGTTGAATAAGGGAATGCTTTGGGGCGGGTGCTGAGGCAAGATGAAGGGCAGGCAAGGGCGGCTGAAGAGGCCAGGAGCTGGGAAACTGTTCCGCAGCCTGAAAGCGGAGGGAAGGCAGGGAACCTCATCTGTAGAGGCAGGAGATGGACTGCAGCCCAAAGACAAGGTCTCTCTGTGGAAACAGCAGTGGACAATCCAGCAACTGAAATCTGCACTCAAGGAGGTCAAACCCATAGAAACAAGAGCCCGTGGGGGCCTGGTGACTTAGAGGTCAGTCTCCTGGGACAGAGCGGGGTGGAAAGGGCGAGGAATGGTCTTAGTGTGAAGCAATGAAGAAGAATGAATAGCACAGACCAGAAGAAGTACGGCTGGACACTGGATACTTTGATGCAAAGAAGCTCCCACAAGATGTGGCTTCAGGCATGAAGAGGCCGCTTCCTCCAGCCCCGGCTTCCCAGGAGCAGGCTGGCCAGTCCTGGAGCCCGCATGCTGAGCTGTGCGTGCACATAGTATTATTGCAATGCAATGTTATTTGAATAAAACATTTAGTTATTTTTTTTAAAGATTTATTTATACAAGAGCTGGGGTAAAGACCAGAGGTGCGGGAGGGTGAGAGAATTCACCAGAGACAGAACGGGGAGCAGAACAGGTAGACAGACCAAAAAACCACTGAGGGGAGCAGCAGGAGAGACAGGAGAGGTCTGTCGTGCCATGTGGGTCTCTCCCTGGCTGGCCGGGAATGGAACCCGTGCTGAGGTGCGGACAGCTTCACAGTGCGGTGCGCAACCTGCTGCGCCACCAGGGAGGAGGCCCAAAACATTTAGTTTTTTAAAAGGGTGAAAACTGAATAGAATTGCTAGAAGCAGCAACCTGTTCCAGGCAGCAGGTAAGGAAATTACCATGGTCCCTTCTGAGGGCCCTGGCGTCTTTCTTGAGGAGTCTTCCAGCACAAGTTTGCAAGGACAAGCTCGGAAGTGTTTGGTTTTCCTCTCCCCCCAAACAAATTCTCCTGCTGGCCAGGTTTCAAGCAGCACTGGAGAGACAACATGCCCCAATAGCTTCTCTTCTATCACTTTAATTTTATTTGAAATTTAAAAAATATATTAAAATAAGATTTTCTCACAGAAAAGTTGCAAGTACAGTACAAAACACAGCCTCTGCCCCTGAATAATTTGAAAATATGTAGCCAACAGAATACCTGATTAGCTCAAACCTTTCAGTGTGTATTTCCTGTGAACAAAGACTCACTTGCATAGAACACCAGGAGGACAACAAAGGTTACCTTCCAACCTCCCTCCCTACTCACATTTTCTTTTCAGCTCTTCCAAGAATGTTCTGACCAAGCAAAGCGTTTCAGTTCTGAATCATACAGTTTATTCAGCTGTTACCCTTCAGCTCATTGACTCTGGAAGAGTCCCCAATCCTCCCTCGACCTTCACGACCTTGAAAGTTTGAAAGATTAGAGATGATTTAGTTTATAAAATGCCTCTGGAGCTGGGTTCGTCTGAGGTGACCTCGCGATGATGTATGTTCTCTGCAGGAACCCAGAGCCCAAGCTGTCCCCACTTCACCTCCTTCCATTTGCTGCATGGGTGGGAACGCTAATTTTGATCCATTGATTAAGGTGACGTCTGCCAAGCTTCTCTACTCTAAAAAGCCCTTTTTTGATTGTTGATAAGTCATTTGAGTGTGATGGAGGATAGGGAATTTTGGGGGCTGTCTACATGGCTAGATACGTACATAATTTCTCAACAAGCTGTCAACTTGTTCGCGTATACATACTCTCAGTGTGTGCTCTTCAATTCCTCTTATTGAATAGGTTCTAATCAGTTATTATCATTATTTACTTTAATGACCAAAATGCCCCAGATTTGCCCATTGGGGTTACGATTAGTTATTACCGTTATTTAGTTTAATGACCAAAATGTCCTAGATTGGCTCATTGTGAGCCTCTTTAAGACGACTTCTGTGTCTTTTGACCTGTTCCCACGATTTTTTTTTATAGCATTTCTTTATTTTTTGGCACAAGTTGTTTGAGGCTCACTGTGTACTCCCTGGCCTGGGTCTCCATCGGCCATTTCTTCCAGAAACCCTGGCTCCTTGTCGGCCTGCACGGTTCTGAAGCCCAGTTCTGGGGCCAAGCTGTGCTGGCTGCCGCTGACCCCGGCCCCCTCAGCGGGCACAGGTAAGCTTCATGGCACATGAATTAACTGGGAAGCATGTGAGGTGCTTTCCCACCTACACTTCAGTTGTCTGTGTGTGCGTGTGAGCTGAAAGCCGGGTCTTCACTGAGGCCTCGTTTCTAACGCAGCTGCACAGATTCTCCCTCCTCTTCCCTCTCTTCACCCTTGGGTTCTTCTCTTCCAGCTGCAAGGCGGTGCCTCCTAGAGCCTGAAGTTATTTACCTCAGAGACCAATTCCCCCTTCTGTGGCCAATCTTCTACTCTACTCCTGCCCTGGCCCCACTCGGGCATGTCACCCCCCGAGGGGCCAGCCCCCCAAGAACTCCCTCCTCCACTGCTTCAGCATGGGACCCTCACACCACGAGCAGCCCCAGGTCTTCACATGGCCCTGCTCCCCACCCCCGTCCTGATCTCCTCTCCCTGCCCCCACGCACCCTCCCTGCCTCATTCTGGTCCCAACTTGCCTCCACCCCACCATGTGAGTGCTTCCTCTTGTGGGTGGCCTTTCAAGGCTTCTTAATAAGCCTGCCCCCATTCTCTGTTTGGGGACTCAGAAGAACAGACAAAAAGTGAATATTACAGTCAAATAAGGGCAATACATGGCGAGATGCTGGACCTGCGCATGCAAATTGTAGAGCTTTCACGTAAAGTCACCTGATGAGGGTAGCGCAGCTTTTCCATCTCATGGTGGCCCAAGATCCATCTCCAGATCTCCAGTTTAGCAGTGGTGGTAGGAACTGCTCTTTCTCTCTTTAAGTATTGTGTTGGGAGGGGGCCCGAATCTTCCTACACGGGCCCTGTCAGGCCCCAGTTACAGGGCCCCAGAAAGACCCAGGTCGAGGGCTTCTCCTTCCATCGCACACAAAAGCAGCCTTTGCCAAGCAAATACCGAAGCGGATTCCCGTCAAAGGAGGATCCTTACAGCACAGGGTGAATTTCAACAACACAATTTCCCCTCTTGTTGAAGAGTTTCTGTCACAATCAGATCACATGCACCCACTGTCCCCCCCACGCACCCTTTCACTGCCTCTCGTCTCAGCCAAATGCCACCTAACAACTCCGGCCAGGAGTCTGTTAAGTACTAGTTTGGACTTTGTTTTTCCACACATTCTAAAATTTCCTGCTTCTCACAATAAAACTTTAAGGGAAAATCCTTTACCCCAATCTGAGGGCAGATTTTCTTGGTTTTAGCTATTTTGGAGAAAGAGGAGGCGCTCTCGGCCTGCCCAATATTTTGGTTCCAGCTAAGGATGGAAAAGATGATTTAGCGGCATTTCCCAGGCAGACGCCATTGTGTCCAGGGCCTGCGGGGGGATGGCCTGTTTTATAAACAGAATGTGAAGCTGTGTCAATTATCACCTGTGTCATTGCATTGTTCTTAAAATGTAGACCGAGTTTTATCGCTCTTTCTGGTAATTCACGGCAGGTCCAATTGGCCAACAGTTCACCCCCAGCCGGTACTTTTCCACCCATGGAAACAGGGAGCAGCCGTGTCAGGGCCCCTTGGCATGTCTGCACGCACCTGGACCTGCAGCCTCACTGTTCAGGCAGGAAGCCCCCGCCCCTGCTTCTTATACTCGCTCTCTTAAAGGATATCTTTAAAGCGTGTCCCATAAACGGGCGCCATGCAATCTCGCTGCTGCAGATGACAGCATCTGGAGGGCAGTGAATGTTCTGCTATTATTAAGTTATCAAGCAGCCTTGTCCCAAGGGATTCTTCCAGGCAATAAACCATATTACGTTTGTTGCAGGCTCCCCCTTTATTTTTATGGCCCATTAACCAGTGCAGAATTAAAATCAAATTTGTATAAATGATATAATGTTCATGTAGATAGTTTTGCAAATTAGTCAGCTGAATATCCAGGGCCCAGCAAGGCCAGAATGAGGTCGTGAATCAAACACTAGCACCATTTTTAATCGTGGATGGTCAAAATATTCTTTTATAAAAATTTGATGGGCAAAATGGGCAAAAATCTTAAAAGATGCCAAACAAGGTGAATTTGGCACACATTTTAGGAAGCATTTCACTCGCTTACCAAAGTGGGGACCCTGGGCAGGAGACCGCCCCCCCAAGTCAGGTGCCCACTTCCAGTCCCGTCACATTGGTCTTTGGAGGAGTCGAGGGTTTCTGAGCGATATTCCTCTTCTCAGTACAAATCCTATGGAAACAGTCAAGCTTTTCTTTGTGAATCCATTCACCACCCGGGAAAGAGGAAAAAGACTAAATCGAATTTTTAAAGGAGAAAATTCCTGTGATTCTAATGAAAGGTTTGGAGTTCATTGAACCGCTCATTATAATGATTTGATTCTAATTCTCTTCCTCAAATAATAAGCAGTTCTTATTTTTGAGAGAAGAATTTAATTTATTTCCTCGGCTCCCACTTGACTTCCCAGAGACCTCCCTGGCCGGGCCGGGAACTGCTGACTCGGGTGTGTAGGAGCCAGTGGCTGGCAAGCAGGCATCCCTCGGGTCGGTGCGGGCTGGTGTGTTCTGTGCCTAAACACTCTGCTGGGGATGAGCAGACGGCACTTCACCCAGGCTCCTCTTCACCCATAGATGTCCTTTTGGGCTGAGACTCTGCACAGGAAAGGGAGAGGCTGTATGAGGAAAGACCAGGCCTCGAGGAGGCTGGAGCCAGGAACACATCTGTGCACTCAACTCTGGTAGGACGGAGCATGTGAGGGGGTGCTCCCCCCGTGGGGTGGAGTGGTAGGGCTCAAAGGACATAAAACAAGGAGGGCTGTCTGATCCTACACACCTTTGGAGCTCAAGAGTAAAGGTGACTTTAAAAAAAAAAAAGATTTATTTTATTTATTTATGCATACGAGAGCTGGGGTGCAGGCCAGAGGTGCAGGGGTGGGATGTGTGTGAGAGGACTCACCAGAGACAGAGCAGGGAACAGAACAGGCAGACTGACTGAAATCCACTGCTGAGGGGAGCAGCGGGGAGACAGGAGAGGTCTGCTGCACCATGTGGGTCAGCTCCCTGCCAGGGAATTGACCTCAGGCTACAGTGGCTGCCTATAGCTTGGTAGTGTTGAGACTTTAACCCCTACACCACCACGGAGGCCCCAGAGTAAAGATGACTTCTAACAAGATAAAAGTAAATTTGGACAGCACTGGGTATTTCAATCTTGAGTGGCAATTGTTTAAGCCCTCTCTACTCTGGGTGTCTTGGTTCAGTCAAGCCCACTGAGGACACAGAAATGTCAGGAGAATGTTATCAGCGCCGGAGACCAAAGATACCCCCCCAGTCATAAATAGTTTCATGTTCCCTTTATTAACTTGAAATGAAATGCCTAACCAGTGACCTAAAATTAGACCACACTAATTCTTTTCTTCTTACTGAAATATTACACATTTTGCACAAGTTTGAAATCTTTTTTTATCATTAAATGGGGTTATATGGCAGCTTAAAGGCTACTTATCAGGCCATGACATATGCAATCAATTTTTAAAACTGTTATGTCAGTTGCTGAAATTATAACTCCCTTTACCTTGTGTAAATGCCAGCTACCATTCTTCAACCTTTTTTGAAAGATTGTATACAGGGGGAAGTATTTAGTTATGTATAATTTTTTAAGATTAAGCCTAACAGCTTGTTTCTTTTTTTCAATTTTCCTCACCACCCTCTCTTACACCCCTTTGAGCCTTTCTACATCCCTCTTCAATTAACCCCAGAAACCCTGCTTCATTCACTCATGTCCACTGGTTTTGTAAGTATTTTACTTAATTGAATAGTTTGTTATGCAAGTGTCCAACATTTGTGTTTTTCATACTGACTTGCTTTACTGCACATCGGTGCCACATCCTTTAAACTATGTTAGGGAGAATTCAACAAGGACATCCCGGGCTAAGATTTGCATTGTGAAAAGTTGTTTGAGGGCCTCCCCGGCGGCGCAGCGGTTGAGCGCTGGGTTGTGAATCTGCCCGCAGCCTCTGCAGCGCCGGTTCGATCCCCGGCTGCCTCCGGCCACCGGAGGAGGGTCCCGCATGGCGCGCAGACCTCTCCTGCCGCCCGCTGCTCCCCTCAGCAGTGTACTTCGGGCCTTCTGCCTGCTCTGCTCCCCGCTCTGGCTCTGGTGAATTCTCTCACCCTCCCGTGCTTCTCACTGTACCCAGTGCTTGTATGAATAAATAAATAATAAAATAAATCTTCAAAAAAAATTTAAAAAAAGTTGTTCGATTACTTACGAGAGTTAATCTTACATAATGTAGTTCATATTAATACCAACTCAATCCCAACAGTGTACATGAACTACTACTAGTCTTGCTCTATTCTCTTTTCTTTGGGTTGTGGTTGTCATACAGGTTACATTTTTATCTATTATTTGCCCATCTGCCCGTTCATGCAGATTTACGATTTCTTAATGCAATTGTCTTTTAAATCTGATAAGAGAAAAACAAACAAAAATGTATTGATACTGTTTTATATTGAACTGAGCCACATTTGCTAGTGCTTTTTTTTTTTTTCTTTTTTCTTTCTGTGCATACAAGAACTGGGGTACAGGCCAGAGGGGTGGGAGGTGAGAGAATTCACCAGAGACAGAATGGAGAACAGAAAAGGCAGACTGACTGAAACACACTGAGGGGAGCAGTGGGCGAGACAGGAGAGGTCTGCTGCACCATATGGGTTGCTCCCTGGCCGGACGGGGATTGAACTTGCACTGCAGAGGCTGCGGACAGCTTTGTAGGTTGCATCTCAACCCCTTGTGCCACCAGGGAGGCCTGCTAGTGCTTTTTATTTCTGCCTGTGGGTTCAAGTTACTATCTACTGTCCTTTCAGAGCGACCTCAAGGATTCCTTTTAGGAGATCATTTTATGTACATTGAAAATTAGACTCATTATAAAATAAATTTCTTTGGGGGGTCATATTTTGTGATTAAGAACAATTATATGATTTTGTTATTAATTGCCCCTTGATACTTCTTTTAAGAAACAGGATGGATCTTTGCATCCTAGGATTAGTATATGTAGTTAGATTAGTATATGTCCTGTCTTATTATTGATTCCCTTATGTACAATGACTTGTAGGTTTGCTTCAGGCCATTATATAATGCAAAGTGCTTAGGTTTCAGGGCCTCCCTGGTGGTGCAAGGGGTTAAGTCTTAGCACTGTGAAGCTATCAGCAACATGAGTTTAATCCCTGGCTAGGGAGCTGACCCACATGGCACAGCAGACCTGCCCTGTCTCCCCACTGATCCCCTCAGCAGTGCATTTCAGTAGATCTGCCTGTTCTGTTGCCTGTCTCTGGTGAATCCTCTCACCTCCCCGCCCCTCCACCCCACACCCCATACCTCTGGCCTGTACTCAGTTCTTGTATGTATAAATAAATAAAATAAATCTTTAAGAAAGATATAAACATAAATTATTTTTAAAAACCAAAGCGAATAGGTTTTGATCATTAATAAAATATAATTTTCTCATGATCTTCATTCAGAAATGCCTCACTAGTACATTAATTTTCTGTTTTTCAAAATATATTATTTTTATTTTATATGGCTGACATTCATCCTCAAATACAGAGTATCTAATTAATTTTAGAATTTTCTATATACTACTTCAATTGGATGTTTATTGAAAATGAATTCATCTTACATTTCACCTTTTCATTTCATCTAGTATATTGACTTGAACTTATCCACACCTAATCCAATAAATAAGCTTCTAGCATATACCCAACACCTATAATGTTATTAAATTATAATGTTTAAACTAAAGAAGATGTGAATAATGATAATGACAAGAAGATGTGAATAATGATGTTTTATTTAAATGAAATAATACTTTTTAAAGTTCTTGATGTATTGGATTCTGGCTGATCAAATGGAGTCAAAATAAGTCTCATTTAAACATTTTTTCCTATGGCTTCTACTATATAAACATACTCTGACACTGGCCTATTAGTCATATACCCTCATTAAAAGGCTTGTTTTTGGTCATTATCGCTATTATATGCATGTTCTTTGTTTCAAACAAGGAGAATGATCATTGTAGAGAGCAAGAGTATATCTAAAGGAAAAAAAAAAGCAATAAAGACAAAAAAGGGTAATATGATCCGCAGGTAGAAGGGCTTCAAGGAGGACCAGAAGTGCTGCCTGTGCGGTGGCCAGCAGGGGTGCTCCCTCCGTGTTGCTGGAGGTCGACTGGGCAGGTTTGCAGAGAAGATGGTGGATGGGAATGCAGCGCTTGCTCAACATCTGTGTTTGTGATTCTCAGTTTCTACTCTAGCATGAGGAATGGAATTCTGTGCCCTCATGTTAAATTTTCTGTGCAGTGAATCGTAAAAGCAATTGCCAATAAGAATTATATCGTGTACACATAATCCCAGTGCATCATCCTGCAAATTTATTCATGATCTTCTCCAGCTAATATGAGGAGAGTCAGCTGCGGTGCCAAAATGACAAGATGATGTATATAGAAAACTGAAATCCACATTAAAATCCTTCTACTTTATCTTCTGCTCGGGAATTTGAAGAGCAGTACTAGGGATGTTTGGCAAAGAACCCATCCTAAGGTCAGATGTGCAGGGAAGAATTCACATCATTGCCCATGGCAGGCGGGATGTATGTGCTGCCTATGAATATGGGATACAGACACTGAAGAAATGACACCAAAATAGTCGTGTAAGCCACATAAAAATTATACGATATTGACTTTAACATTTTATCACAAACCCATTTCATAGATGAAGAAAACGAGACCCAGAAAACTGCAGACCCCTCGAGGCTTCCCCGCCCACCGGGGACAGACATGTGACTTAATACCAGATCTCTCACTGCACAGCCTCTGCACGATCCTCCTTGGGGTGATACATTTTGAGTTTTCTCTTTCGTCAAGTCCCGTCATTAATCCTCCAGTTTCTACGGCTCGAAAGCGTAGTTTTTGCTGCCCACTTTCACTCCCTGCCTCCTCCCGCCAACCCTGCTACCTCACTCCCAGGGGTCACTTTCTGCTTATTCCTCTGCTGACCTACCTTTTGCATTTGTCTTTTCCTTTCTTCTTCATTGCTTTTGAATTTCTCCAGCAGACCTCCATCAGAGTGTTTTCTTTAACTTGGTGGGTTTTATGCTTTTTCCATTTTGGGATAGCGCATAAACCACCATCAGGTTTAGGTGGATAAGGCACGTTTTAGATCCTCTTTCCAGGATCAAAAACCTTCAACAATGTCCATTTTCCTACTGATTCTGGTACCAAGTCTTCACTCTATGTGACACTCTGCAGGTGAGTCCCACCCCTGACTTCCAGACAGAGCACTGTCCCCATACTGCATGTGTATAAGTTTAATAGTATGCCTTATCGACATTAATACAGTTATATATATATATATACACACACACACACACATAGGTGTGTATATATATATATATATATAAAGTGTCCATATTTACTAAATTCCTCTCTACTGGATTCCCCAGTGTTTTGTGTTCAGATACCACATCTAAGCTGTCTTGTCTGTGATTGGCTGCTGCATCGGAGGGATGTCCTTTGCGAAATTCTGCTCCCAATTTCTCTGTCCTGCTGATCTTTTATGCGGTCGCTTCCATTCCAGTTGGTCAGTCTAGTTTCTGCCCCAAGATCAAGCATTACATCGTCCCTCCTCTGCTCCCGCTTCCTGACCATTTCTTCCGTGTCCCTTCAAAAGCCGTCCAAGCTGAATTCTTTTCTACCATTTCAGTGTCTGCTCATTCTGTACAAGGCTAGTTTGTCTTTATGCAGACTTTCTGGATTATTATAATTGGAAGGAATTTTTCCTGCTTCAGACATCCTATCACTTAAGCACTGCAATACAAGACGTTTGACTGTAAGTGCCCTAAACGCTTCGTATTGCAAATTTTTGTTTGTGTGTTTTATTTCCTGGGGCTGACAAGGGCTCTCTGCCAGTATTTGTACTTCCTAGAGCAGTTGGAGCCAAATGAAAGAGCAAATATGAAATGCTAGTTCAAGACAGAGCAATGGTCACATTACCTGTATTTATAATAACAAAACAGAGTTGACAGTGAAAAGAAGGGAATTACCAGCCCCCAAAACGTTGAGGAATTTCTGCAAAGTAGAAAAACAGCTCCCATATAAATCTAGACCAGTGGGTGTTTCAGAACGCCAGACACAGAAAAATTCTAAACTTCCTTTGAAAAATTAGGAGCAAAGTATTAAACAACCACGAGACTTCTCATGAGTAAAATCTAATGCTTGTGGACAATGGAACAACCGCGAGAAGAGGAAACCAGCTTAGCGTGCAAGGCAGAGGGCAACAGTGGGTGGGTGTTCCCCAACACACAGAGACTCACAAGCGTTGTTTGGTCATACAGGTTTTTTTTTTTTTAAGATTTATTTATTTATGCATACAAGAACTGGGGTGCAGGCTAGTGGTGGGGGGTTGGGTAAAATGATTGACCAGAGACAGAGTGGGGAGCAGAACAGGCAGATCCACTGAAATACACTGCTGAGGGTCTGCTGAACCACGTGGGTAGCTCCCTGGCTGGCCCAGGATCGAACTCATACTGCAGTGGCTGCGGATGCTTCTTAGCGCCGCGTCTTAACCCCTTGCGCCACCAGCCACGCCCCAGGTTTTATTGTTTTTTTTTTTGTTTGTTTTTTGAACTATGACCTGCAAAAAATAAATCTAGGAAACAAATCCAAAAAGTAATCTTAGAAAGAAGAGGATATGAGCTTCAAGGAAGATTCAACTACTTGTGACTGTTAAGAAAAGATCATTCTCAGAGCTGGTCTCTTATCACCGGCAGAGAAATCACCGTCCAAATTAGAGCGTGTCTGAGGGCTATAAGCGAATGTCTTGGAGAAGAAAATGGAATGTCATACACAATGAGTGATTATCGCTTCTGCAAGAAAACAGAACAGCAATTACGAAGTGAGGCTAATAAAAAACAAGGTAGTCCCAGATGAAATTTTGACATAATTTTTTAGCAGTGTCTTTTGAAATGACAAATTCAAACCAACACTAGCTGGGTAGTTCATTAAAAAAAAAAAGAAAGAAAAGAAAAAAGGAAAGGCTGATTGATATTCTCGATGCAGGTGGAACACTGTGGATTTATGAAAACCACACACCATCATTACTTTTCCATGTTTTCTTTTCAGAGAGTGATTCATCACTTTTTTATATAATGGCCCATTTTCTAAAGGTTTGAAAAATTTTATACTTTATACCTATCTTTAAGAATTTATACGTATTGTCAAGAGAAAATTTTATTTATTTTTTCTGCTAGTTCTTCAGTTTTGTGTCTTTTTTCCCAATAAATTTTAGCACAATCAAATATATTACTTTAATTAAATGTTGAGATTTTATTCATTTTCCTTTTCTCTACTTTTTGGCTTTGTACTTGTATAGTGTGAGTGTGGGTTTGTTTTAAAACGAGGAGAAGTACACCATCTTAAGCAAATACATGTGTCAAAATTACCAAATATCTCTCATGCTTTCATTTACAGGATTCTAGCCCAACTCCAGAGAGAATGAGAAGAGAGAAGAAATGGTCTTACCACTTAGGTGCTGTTTATCCTTCCATATTTTTTAAATCAAAACTCCAGTTACCCTATTTACTTTGAATTTAGAGTTTCACTATAGAGTAAATTTAATTTATTATTATTATTATTATTATTATTATTGCTTGCTACAAAATGATCTTCCTTTCATTTTAAGAAAAATCACGTCAAAAATTTTTAGTGAAATTCGTCAGGAGTCAATAAGAAAATATCTTGCACCAAAGGTCAGGGAGAAGGCAACCGATTTATTCAGCTCTTTTTATTTTATCGATCAAACATCACACAGTTAAACAGAAATCAACCTTCAAGACAATAAAGTTTATAATCAGGAATCAGAAAACCCAACGTGCAGGAAGGCGAGAGCCTGGGTGGTGAGTGGCATAAGGAGATGGTGAGATGTGTGCCCCTGGTCCCTACTTCTCCCCAGTGGGGGGATGGGTGGGTCCAGAACCCTAGTCCAGCAGACCTGGGTGGGGCTGGGGGGGGGCTAGGGTTACAGAACTGGCCCCTCCGGGGCCAAGCTGTAGGTAATGTCAGCAAAAACATGGGCAGATAGAGATTTTTTAAGACAACAAAGAAGGAAACTTGGCCTAGGGACTGGGGATGACTCTTGGGGAGTGGGTGCCTCCTTTCTGCACTTGCCTGGCAGGAGTCGAATCTCTTGTCAACCCCTCACTTGACACCGGCAGCCCTGACAGTGCCCAAGGGCCGTGGGTCAGCTCCCCAGACCTCAGAGATGACCAGCCATAGCTGCCAACCCTCTCCTTGTTCCACTCAACTCTCCAGAGGCTTCCTGCCCGTAGTGGGACGGACGTCCGTCACCTTCCCTGCACAGCGCATCCTGGCGCTCTAGTCCAGGCCGTGGTGGCCGCTGAGTGGCAGCTGGTTTCCCTGTTGAAACACCCCCAGCCTGTGTGCGGTGCCGCGGGCTGTCGGTTTACTAGTCCTTCCATATGGCCCACTGACAGCTGACAGCAACTTCCCTCATCATTCCAGTTGGGGGCTGACAGATGACAGCTGTCAGTCGGAGCTGGCTCTCTCACACACAACGACCAATCACCAGGCACTCCCCCGGGTGGGGACGAGCTCCCAGCCAACAGATGGCTTGGCCTGTCTTGATTAGGCAGTAATTAAACATGCTGGCTAGACGCCTCCTTTTTAGGTTTCCCTGAAGAAGTTGTCACTCCATCCCATATGCACTGACTTTCGCCAACCCCAAACATGTTTTCACACTGCCATTCAGACACTTGACAGAAGTTTACACAAGTACGCAAGAGACTCTGACCAAACAAACCCCATAAAATCAAGAAACGAAGCTACGAACATGGAATCCATCACCAAGAAACGATTCAATTATTAGGCGCAGCTTGATGTAAGTCAGAGGTGGCTGTAGGAGAAGACTATTTCCTTTTATAAGAGAATGTTCTGCAAGGTGCTTATGTTTCTCAGCGCTTTCTTTGAAGACTGGGCGAGGCTGGCTGATGCTTCTGTTCTGGGAAGATTGTTCTTTTTTTCCCAACGGGGATTTGCCGTCAGAATACTTGCAGAAAAGCCCCCTGAGCCTTGGGGCTTTCGTCTGTGTCCAACACGGTCCCCTCAGACCTGGTCAATGCCTGCAAGAGGCAGCTCCAAAGGCAGGGTCTCCGGGGGCCCCTTCTCTGGACTCTCCATCCAGACCCGCTTCTGGGCTTTCTCTACCTCAGGCTTCTCTTTCGGTGTCCGAATTCTCCCCGCCACAGATCTCTCTGCTTCACAAACATAGAGAGTATTTTTCAAACCCCAAGTGTGCACCTCATGGAGGGGCACAACACACAATTTAAAAGGCTATAAAATATTGCAGCATAGAAACGTGGCAAGTGCACTAAAGGCTCAGGTCCTGGTCATTTTGTCCTGTCCCCTGCTGGCGTTGCTTCTAAAGTTGGGTTCTCCCAACCCAGCCAGAGCCACGGCTCGAGGGCAAGCGGTTTAGCAGGAAGTGCTCCGAGACGACTTCGCGGGGGGACGCTGGCCACGCGGGACTTCCGATGAAGATGGGGCCCGCAGGGCTCCGCGGGGGGCAGGCAAGTGTGTCCAGACTCAAGCAACACCCGGCGGTTCAGTTCCGTGCCAGTCACCGGCCTCAAGCAGGTGAGCCGTTAGTGGGCAGTTCACAGAAGCTGCGAGAAGCATGCTGGGGCTGGCGACGGCAGAGTCTATGTGACGTGGGGGCCAGTGGTGGGGACCAGTCTTGCCCTTTACAAGTTGGGGAAGATACGCACACTCTGAGAAAACTAGACACCTTACCTGCAAGAAAAAGGGGTGTGTGGGCGGGTGGGGGCAGAGCTGTGACTTAAGACAATGTGGTAGGAGGATCAAGGGACAATGCTCTGAGCAAGTGGGTCATCAACTGGTAATCGGCACTTTCCGCAGTGCTCCGCGAAGAAAGCTGCTTCCCCATTTCATTCCAAGCCGCGGAATGTCCAGGCTGCCTTGTTTTCTGCACGAAGAACCTTGCTTTGGCACTTGAGATTATTTACCAAAGTGAATCCATTACTTTAACCAGCTACCCCAGAGATCAAACTGTTTGAACTGAAGTCGTGGGGGCCCGTGGGCTCCATCCACCTGCTGGAATCGTGTAGCCAGGGGAAATGCACCTTTTGAGTGTAGAAGAGCCCCCTTTTTGGAGAGGCAAGTGGCAGGAAGACTGGATTCCAGGTCTCCCATTTCGGGCTGGGTGCCCTCTCCTCCATGGCCCTGGGGTGGTCAGGGAGGACCTGACTGCATCACCTTGTGGGGCTGGGGGTTAAATTAGTAAAAAGCACTTATAGAAAGAGTTCTCTGAAGTGATACGTGCTGCCATTTGTGTTGCTCTAACATTCACCTTGCTGTCACTCATGGTCTTCATGATATCTGCGGTGTGAGGGGTCTGGGAGCTGCCACGTCAGGCATTTGCTGCTGGAATGATGTTTTACTGAGCTGCTCTCTGCACGCCCCCAGCAGTGTTCCTGCATCTGTGGCGGTGCCCGCGCCAACTTCCCCTCCTCCGACTCCTTTGACTCCACCCAAGGGCCAGTTCCTCATCCAGCTGTTCTGTCCTGCCCCCTGGAGTCTGGCTTTCGCCCGTTTAAATTCACTCTCACTGAGATTCTGTCACTATACTCCACTGTGCTCCAACACATGTCAGGGCTGTGCCACTGACACCAGGTGTGTCTGTCGGTCTGTCTCCTCCATGCATGAAGTTGTAAGCACTATGGGAAGCAAGGCCTGGCTCTGATGCCAGGGAGTGCATCAGAGCGCAACCATCACAGAGCCGGTGGGTGCTCAGCTCACGAGTAGATGCTCCAACTCTGCATGTGTCCATTGTACCGATAAAACTCAGAGTGGATGCCAAAGTAAATGTCAAAAAATGAGGCTGTCAGTCTCTTTGGAAGGGACCTCAAAGTTACGGGTGGCCAGCAGAATGCCTGGCACACAGCAGGCGCTCAATAAATATCACGAGTGGATAAAATAATGAGTGGTGTGGGCTTAGCCAACCTTGATGAATTTTATGGTCTCTGTCCTTATGCAAATGTATTAAATAGAGCGGGAAGCCATTTCTATCACCATCATGGAGAAGTCGAACATAGTAAAACAGAACTGGAAGGAAGACAATAGACTTGTCCACGTGCCTCCATTTTTGAAGTGGCAAAGCGTCCCAGCTCCAGCAAGCCACCACTCGATGCTAAAATAGCTGCAGCCCCGGGGCTGGTTAATGATACCTCGTTAGTAATAGGAGATAATGAGATGATAAGGGCAAGATTCATTGACCTTTCAAAGGCTTTTGATTTACTAAATGACACTGTTGGGTAAGCTAATTAAATTTGGCTTTTCTCCTGCAGTGAAGGCTGGGTTCTGATCTCGTTTGATTAGTATGAAAAATAAGGGGTTGTTCTGTGGCCATCTTCCTGATTTATGACTATTTTTATCTGATGAGCCTTAGGGCTCAATAACTGATTGACTTTATTTTATTTATTTTAAAATTATCTTTCTGATGCTAGAGATAAGCCAGGAATTCACTTACAGAGCCGTGATAATACCGCAGCAAATAAAGCTTCCCAGAGTATCACCGAGTTTAATATGCTTTTTCCCTTCTGAGTCAGTGTATTTGCCCACAAGGCGGGTTCCGAGAGATAAGCCCGCTGATGAGGACAGCAGTGCTTGGTGACAGACTCCCCTGCTACAAGCCAGGGAAACAAATCGGAATCTCAGAAAAGCAGAAAGGCAAATAATTTGCTATAGCTGAGTCTGTCAGCAAGTCTCCCTCATTGTCAGCATCTAGGTAATTTGCTGCACGTCCAGACAACTCTATCTCAATGGCAAAAGCTTGGCGTTTTTCTCCATAAATACCAGTCAGGTGAGCTGAAACAAGTCCGACATTGAACTACAAACTACTTAGTAATGGGAAGAAAATAACTACATCTGTTTTTTGGGTAGAGGCCCGTTTTTAGAATGTTTGACACCTACAAAGGCGTTATCCTGCTATTCTTCATTGAATTTGGATGTTATGATTCATTGACCGTAGCGCCGTATAAAGACTGGAGAGCCAGCCTCTTTTTAACCTAAAATCGTTTTATTTTTTAGAACTTGAGAGTTGAGATTTATTTCCTTTAGTCTTTCAAAGACACACCTGTAAGCAGTCATTCAAAAGGTGGAGCTGAACTCCATGAACGAAATAAATCAGAATTCAAGGCTAGAATTTATAGGACAATGATAAATTGGACTTTTGACCTCGCCGCTCTCTAGTGGAGAACAGTCGGAGTTAAGAGTCTGCTGGCAGCGCACACCTACGGGTGACCTGCGGCCTCCCTGCTCCTACACACTCACCTGAGAGAAGTCAAAGTGCCTCCCACACCTGGATGGACACACAGATGCACACAGGAAAGTCACTTGTAATAGCCAGAAACGGGAGTGTCCAGCAGGAGTGACTGGATGAGACACTGGCATGCGCATGCCCCACTGCATGACTCAGCAACGGCGGGCTTCACCCCCACGCACAGCAGCCTCGATAAATCTCAAATTAATGTGACGAATGAGGGGAACAGACATTACACCAGTACGTGCTGTCTTGTTTCCATTGGATAAAGTTTTTAACAATTTGCCTATAGATTCACGTTGACCTGGGGGCTGGGGTGAGGCTGGTGGATTATTGAGGTGCACATTGGGGTTCTCCAGAGAAGCAGAATCCACTGAACGTGTGGATTCAGTGATGGAGATGGAGACAGAGAAAGATGATAGAGAGAAAGTGATAGATGACAGAGTGACGAATACAGACGATGGAGCTGCAGATGATAGATGATAGACGTAGAGGTACCTGAGGAAGGAGGGGCAGAGGGGAGACTTTTAAGGAACTAGCTCGTGAGATTAAAATCTGCAGGGTGGCAGAGAGAGAGTTGATATTATGCTTTGAGTACAAAGTCATGTGCTGGCAAAATTCAGTTTTTCCTCTTTTTTTTTTCTAAAGTTTTTTTTAATATTTATTTATTTATTTATACAAGCACTGGGTACAGTCAGAAGCTCAGGAGGGTGAGAGGATTCACCAGAGACAGAGCAGGGAGTAGAACAGGCAGACTGACGGAATACACTGCTGAGGGGAGCAGCGGGCGGCAGGAGAGGTCTGTGCACCAAGTGGGACCCTCGCCGGCCAGGCCAGGGATCGAACCGGCGCTGCAGAGGCTGCGGGCAGCTTCGCAGCCCAGCGCTCAATTGCTGCGCCACCGGAGAGGCCCTTGGTTTTTCCTCTTAACACTTTCATTTTGTTTTTCCCACAACTACCATCCTCTACACACCTGTCACCCTTTCCCCCGCCCCCCTCTGTTTACTTGTGTCCACTAATTTTCATAAATAATTTATTTTGTTGCATCACCTGCTATGTGAATGTCTAGTATTTGTAGTTGTCCTTCCGACTCGCTTTACTGCATATAATTCCCTCCAACTCCCTCTATTTTTCTGTAAATAGCAGCAATAGATATAATATTTCACAGTGTAGACAGACCACCTTGTCTTGATCCAATCCTCTGCCAATGGGCACTTTCTCCACCTGGCTGTTGTAAATAATGCTGCAATAAACATTCTAGAGCATAGAACTTTTGTGGTGATGGCTTCACATTCTTTGGATAGATGCCAAAGTGTGGGATTGTTGGGTCATATGGTATTTCCAGTTTTTAGTTTTTTAAGGCAAATTCAGATGGATTTCCATAATGGGGGCACCAGTTTAATTCCCACCAACAGTGTAATTGGGCTCCTCTTTCTCTGCATCGTCTGGCAGAGGATGGTGGTATTTTTGATTTGTCCTGTTATGGGGGTGTAAGATGACATCCCATAGTGGTTGTGACTCCGTCTCCCTCCCTCACAGTGATGGAGGACATTATTCCATGTATCTATTGTCTCTTGGGATCGCCTCTTCACTGAATTGTCCCTTCAGATCTAATGATATTTGTTAGTTGGGTTGTTTGTTTTTTTACTGGTGAATCTCTTAAGACTTTCCACCGATTGGACGAGGCCTACCGACATCATGAAAGACAATGTGCTTTACTCTATGACTACTGAGGTAAGTATTAATCTCATCCTCCACCCCCCCAAAAAAAAAAACCTTCACAGAAATATCCAGAATATTGTTTGGCCAAATACCCAGACAAGTTGACACACAACTTCACATTTGGCATCTCAGAGAAGGACAGGAGTGAGAACTGCAAGGGACTTGGAGAACTATTGGGCTTGGAGCTGATACTCAATGCAGCGATGGTCCCGCTAGTGCGTACCTGAGCTAATGTTCATGAACTCAGTATACACCTGTGCATGTTACATATGTGCAATTCATTGTATGACAATTATACTTTAAAGTCAGTCCTACCTGAAATATAGCTGGTGTGGCTCTGTCCAGAGGTGCCCTCCGTGACGTCTTCAATGCCCATCAGCAAAGAAACGAAATTCTTACAAGTGAAAATTACTTAAGACAGAGCCCGTTTCTTGGCCTGTGGCTTTTTGGGGCTGTGAAATGCATCCAGGCATGTCATAGTTTGATGGACAAATTCGTGTTGACAAGGGCTTCCCGTGCCAGTGGGTGGTGACTTCTGGCAAGATAATTAACTCAGAAATGCAGTGTCCTGCTTGTCTTTTGCTTTCACCCCCACCCCAACTCATCCCCCCAGCAGTGATTGGTAGATAATTATTTTAGTAGCAAAACAAACCTTCAAATTATACACTCTTTATTTTGGAAAAAAAAGGAACTGAATTCATTTCATGGTTGTAAATGCTAATGAGAATCTGAGAGATGTGTTAAATGAATGTCCAAATTGTAAGTTAATATTATTTAAGGCAATGAGCTCAAGGACATCAAAAAGAATGATTAGTCATTCTTGGCAGTGAGCAAAGCTTTAAAGTAATAACTAAGTTGAACGTTTAAATAGTTTGTTTTAAAAAGAGTTCTGGTCTTATACGTCAGCAATAAATGGCTCTCGATCTGTAGTATCTACGAGACATTTCTCCTAAAGACTGTTTCCATCACCTATCATACATAACCCATTGTCATGGATTCTCTGAGTTGATTGAGGTACCAACACCCTCCCCTCCCAACTCAGAATGTCCATAGAGTAACAGAATAAATAACGCTCATGTGTGCAGAGATCATGCAAACTCAGAATTCTTCTCAACACGGTGTTCCAGAAAGCACTGGCATCCAATTGTAAGGTTACTAGAGAATTGAAACAAATTTATTATCATTAGTCCAAGGGGCACAATGAATATAGAAATATCAACTCTGAAGATAGATAGCAGCATTAAAGACATAAAATACAATCATAGCAAAGTGCTTCTGGATGCTACTGTCGGTCACTTCTCTTTCGGAGCCTATCTAGCGACGTAGATAGAATCTACTCTGCCCTGTCTAGAGGGCTGGGGTTGAGGAGGGAGGACAGGTGAAGGGAGACATCCTCCTTTTTCCAGGCAGAGATCAAGCTTGTTTAGCCTCCGCTTACCTTCCAGGTGTCCACTGCAGGAGACCAGACTAGACTGTGATTTCTCATTAATATTCTCCATGGGATGGTGGAGCCAATCTCAGTAATTACCCAAAGGGAATACTGACTTGTGCATCTTAAATACCTTTGCAGTTATTGAATTTATTTAGAAGGCTCCTGTAAAGGAGTAAGGAGCAGCCAACAACTTACGCCCTTGTCCACTGGCAGAGGCAGAGCCAGCAGGAGGGTCAGTGCCCTGGGGGGTCAGGTTCTGGGGGGAGGGCAATGCTCGCCTCTTACTGCAGGAGTGAGAGTGTCCGCAGGAGTCTTAGGCGCCCACTCTCCCATCCACTGCCCCTTCTTCCCGCATAAGGAAGGGCAGCGTCTCCTCCCATATTAATCTTCCCTCCAATAACATCGTGGCTAGGGCTTAGAGAAATGGAGTCCAGACTCGTTCTTGAGGTGATCCATTATGGACCTGCTTCCGCAGCCATGCCAGAACCGGGAGGGTGGGACTACCCAGTAAACACAGGCAGGAGGATTCTGTGTATCCCGAGGCACAGTAATTGTGAGGGGGGGCGATTCGCTCCAGGTTCATTTATCCTGAGTCGCTCCAGGGCAAAGGGTGCTTTCTAAAGGGCCTGTCTGGTGCTCCCCAAATTAGGAGCTGTGTTAGTGAGCCAGTTCTTCCAGGTTCTCGGCTATGGGTCTCCTGTGAGCGCATCCCAGCCAGAGGAAACAGCCTCGGTAACTGCCGAGGGGAGCAGATCGGGAGGCACCTGCAGTCACTTTCCCAGGGCAGATGTCGTGTGCACGAGCACGTGTTCATGCCAGCGTATTTGCAAACCTACTGGAGATGGTCACCCTCTGGGGGGCCTCAGCCTGCAGGGTAGGAAGGCCTTGGGGGTCTTCACAGAAGGGGTGGTTAGCAGGGGCCCAATGGCCTAGAATGCCTCAGCAGGCTGAGGGAGAAATTGTTTATTGAGACTGGGAGTAAAAACAATGACTGGAACCACAACATCAGAGAAGCTCAAGGATATTGGAGCTGAAAGGGCTCCTGGAGATCCTCTCATTTCATTCTGTCTTCCAGAATACGGGCAAGTCTGCATCCCAGTGAGGTAGAAAGATTTTAAAGAGGATAATTTTGGGTTTTTTTTTTTTTTTTTACTTTCGTCCTCAAGGGCTTTTCACTATTTTTTATTTTTGCCTGGTTGATGTCTTCCTTGAAAATCGACTCTTAATTATATTGCGATTAGAGTGGGAAAGTGGATAAAAGGGAGCTCACTTACGCCTTTAGTTCTGGTCTTTACTTGTGAGGGCTTGGTGCCTGGAAAATCAGTGTAAAGAATGAAGCTGTAGGGCCTCCCTGGTGGTGCAGGTGGTTGAGCACTGCACTGTGAAGCTGTCTGCAGCCTCTGCAGCGCAGGTTCAATCCCAGCCGGCCCAGCCAGAGCGAATCCCACATGGCGCGGCAGAGCTCTCCTGGCTCACCCGCTGCTCCCCTCAGCAGTGTATTTCAGTCCGTCTGCCTGTTCTGTTCCCCGCTCTGTCTTGGGTGAATCCTCTCACCCTCCCGCACATCTGGCCTGTACCCCAGTTCTTGTATAAATAAATAAATCTTAAAAAAGAAGAATGACGTTGTATCCCCAGGACCATCCTGATGTCAGAACATAAACTTATTGGGAAGAGACCACTGTCCATTCATCTTCCTGTTCCCTTCACCTTCACTCAGACTGTGTCAGAAGAAGTCATGAGGAATTATACTCAATCATTTCCCTAAAACCTCTGAAATAACTACATATTTGTGATCCTTTAAAATTAGACTGATATTAGCACCCATGCAGAACCCCAGCTATCTACACAGGATGGAAAATTATCAATAGAAATAGCAAATATTTTCTGCTTCTGGTTCATCCCCTATTTCTAGAATATTCACTACTTTTTATTTTTAGTCATAGACCTTTTGGGGAATCTGATAAAAATAAGTTCTCACAACAAGAAAAATAGAGCAACATGCCCAGATTTCTATTTCTAACAGTGATGCCTGTAAAGACCTTGGATCAAGCACCGGTATTCTGCGTTATCCATAAGAAACTGAGTCTGTTTTTTAGAACAATTTCATAGCTGAACTTGTGTTTAGAGTCGCGCAAAACTAATGGCGGGTCAAAACCAATGTTAAGAATGAGAAGTAACTTGAGAGGATTTTTAACTAGAACTGTGACCTGAGTCTGCTGAAAAAGCCATTAGCTCCCAAAGACACAATACAGCTGAGATCTAGACAAACCTGCAGAACCGAGCTCAGCGGTGGCGGATTCTGAGTCTTCAGGATGATAACTTCAATGGTGAATATGCATGAAAATACAAATGAAGTGAAAAGTTGTAAATGAAATGCTTTAATAAATGTTATTATTTCCATAGAACCAAAAGTATGGGATGCAGATGTGGTTAAAGTGAAAAGTTTCTAAGACAACCCTTCCATCAAAGGTGATCCAAAGGTCAGAATAATACAATTCAGGTAGAACGCATGTACTTCTAGGAGAGCAGTTCCATGATGACGTTGCAATGCACATGGAGTGAATAAATAAATAAATACATCGTGGACCTTGAAAATTCCTCAGTTTACTCTTTGATGAAATTTCAGAAACAGCTAAGAGGTAGGATCTGGAAGAAGAGACCCATCCAGTAGGAATTTTTAGGATTATACAACTTCCATTTAGGAATCGTAGGAGAAGAGAATGTGCATTTCTTTGAAAGACATAGACTTTGTGTGTGTGACAAGGAGAAACTGCTAGCCATCAATGTAAAATGCCATAATTTAATGCAATTATTTATTGAGTGTTTTTTGCCACGTGGCTAGATAAGACAGGTAAGAAGGACAGTGGCCCCAGATAAATATAAATCATGATTTCTGCGATCCAGATGATTACTGAGAAGAAATAACTACCACAAATGCTTCAATAATAACATAAGGTGGCACAAAGAGTGATGTAAAAGTTAGAAAAAAATGTGCAAACAAAAGATCAAAGAAGATATTTTTGGATTTGAAGGTGTGGGGAAAAGTTGGGAGGGGAGGTCTGTCATTTTTTCTTTTGCCTCACGCTGTGTTCAAATAGTTCCCTGTATTTTCTAGGACCCTACAACACTGTCGTAGGTTGAAAGAGAGAGTCCCATCAGATACCCAAGGGAAGAGGCTACCACAAGTGACGCTGGCCTTCCAAAGTGACCCCTGAAAGAGAAACCAGCCTCGTCTCCGCGCTCGCCCGGGGCGCGCGTGCGTCAGCTGGGGCACGCCTGACACCTTGCAACAGGTGTGGCCAATTAATTCGGCAAAACTCTTCGCCAACGGGTCTGTTTGCTGTCGTGTAGACAAAATAACAGAATGGAGTGGCCAGACCTGTCGTTGTTATCACGCTGTTATTTGGAAGACGCGTGATTAGCTTCGTTCTGGGTGCGCTGCGAGGAGCGCCCTTAATGAGGGGACTCCAGAGCTCTGGGCGCGGGCGGGGGTAATATTTTCCTCAAGGGAAAGGCTCGCCTTCTCCAGTGGAACTTCTGACATGGAAATTTCCAAGGGAGCAGTGAAGAAAGGGAGGGTCTGTTGTGTATTCAGGAGGGTGCTCCAGGGAGGGGTGTGCAGGAGACCAGGGCACATGCTGGGTGAGCCCCAAACGGCATCAAATAAAATCTTGTCACTGGTGAGTGAGATGATGGATTGGGGCTGAATTCTCTCTAGTATGAAAATGCTTTTTGTGAGCGTCATTTGGACCTGAGCAAGCGGTGCGAGCACGCGCGCCCGCCACCAGGTCTATGTTTGCTTCTTTTTGTTCAATTTAAAAAAAAAAAAATCTTTCCACTATCTGGTAAACTGTCAATCTTTCTTTTAATATCATTTGAAATTTACATAGTTTTGGATACAACTAAAGAAACCAATTATCAGATTGAGTTTGTCTCCTCCATTCCTGGAAAACAGAAATCCCCCGAGACAGGGCTTCCCCCTGCGCGCCCCCTACGCGCCCCTGAGCACCCCTGCGTGCCCCTGCGCGCCCCTGCGCGCCCCCTGCGCACCCCCTGTGCGCCCCTGCGCCCCCCCTGCGCGCCCCTGCGCGCCCCCTGGGAAGGCGGCGACGTTTTCGTGGCTCAGCCCTCGGTGATGAGTTTTTATTCTTTTCAGTGTGTGCGCTTCCTCCCTTAGCCACACTTTCACATGGGTCCTCGAAGGTCAAAGATGCCATTTGACGCAGGAATAAACACCTAAAAAGCACCGAAGCTGGCACACAGCTGCTCCAAGAATAAACAGCGCAGAGCGGCACTGAAGACACTTTATTTTTTGCCGTTACTCCCTCGGGAGGTGGGGGGCAGGGCCGGACCCTCCCGCGAACTGTCCCCCGCGAAGGATGCGCGAGGCGCAGTGGGCCGGCGGAGATCCCGAGGGAAGGTGACCTTGAGAACCTGCCCGTGCGCCCCCGGAGACGGACGGGGCTGGAGCAGCCTCTGAGCTCCGCGGTCCAGGCCCCGGCAGCTGCCCACAGGAGGCCGAGCCTGCACCGGGCAGGAGTTCAGGCGGGACCCCCAACCCATTTCTGGGGTGCAGCCACCAGAGAGGGTGATTTTCATGGGGATTAGTAACCCTATCCAGGAGGCCCAGGGCACCTCCTGAGTCACTGAAGTAACCCCCGTCTCTGTCCAGTTTGGGGGGTCTTGAGGGATCGGAGACAGACTCAGCTCTCCAGCCGGGGTCTGAGCCAGAGAGCCTGTTATTTTACCCCAGGAAACCAGGGACACCAGATGCTCCGTCCAGGCCGGGATTCTTGGGGAAAAAACGCTTCTCACGTCTCTGATTTCACTGAATAATAAACCATGTTGATTCCGTCCAGCTCCGCCAGGAGACGGACTCCCGGGGCTCGGGGCTCGGTTCTCCGGCCATCTGGCTCTGCTGGGGCTGCGCTTTCCCAGCCTCAGATGTTCTCACCCGCAGGCCCCGGCGGCACAGCTCCCTCATCAGACCTTCAGCCGGGGAAGCGAGATGCGAGATGCGGGTGCAGTGGGTGCCACGCCGGGCGGGCGTGGCTGCTCAGCGCGCTCCTGGGCTCCGCTGCACCCCGGGGCGCACCGGCTCCGAGGGGTGCCTCCCGGCCCCGCCTGCGCTGCCCTGACCTGCTCGCCGCCGCTGCCTCCGGCCACCGAGTGAAGGGTTGCTCATCCCCCCTCCCTACCCCTTCTGCCGCAGCCCCCTGCCTGTTAGGGGGTGCTAACACCCAGCCTGGCATGCAGCTGATGGGACCAGCTCTGTCCCCCAAGGCCTGCTCGCGGTGGGTACCACGTCCCCTCGAGAGCTGTCCCCGCGGAATCTCTGACAGGCTGTCATCTCCAACCACGGCCACAGAGCCCCCGACCTCCGCCAGGAGCAGCTCGTCCGCTCCTTGGCCTCGAACAGTGTGGGGCGATCTTAGGAAGACAGGCCACTCTCCCCTCAGAGCTGGGGACAGGCCCAGGGGACAAGGGGCTGGAGGGCCTGTCCGCCTCTGCCAGTTCTGTCACTAGCCCCTGCCCAGCCCTGGCACAGAAGAAGGCCTCACCCCCTTCTCTCCCCGACCACCCCGCCGCCCCCAGTGCTCTCCTGTCTCCCTCAGTGCTGTCCTGGGCACCGTCCAAGCTGAGCCCCTGCCCTCTCTGCTGGTGCCCTTTCCTGATGCCCTCTCAGCTCCTCCATCTGGGCCTTGTCTCGCTGCCAGCCCGGCCCCAGGAGCCTGTGTGGCCAAGGGCAGCCACTGCTCGCTCTCTAGCTCGCCCTGAAATCACGCGCAGTTTGCATATTTTTCATGTTCTGGTCCCAAGAATGGGAGCTCCGTGAAGGCAGGGTCCCTGGTGGCTGCTCGAGGGCTGTGTCACCCGCCCATGCAGAGCCCAGGGCCTCCTGCGTCCCCTCCCGGCGGGGAGGCCTGGTCAGCCTGGCTTCAGCCGGGCGGTCTCATGAGAGGCCTGGAGCGGAGAAGCTTGCTGAGACGACACACACACTGATTGTATGTGTGTGAAAACACCGTCGATGAGCTGGAAGGAAGTTCACGAATGTTGCAACTTCATTCCTCATTTGTGCAAATGTGTTTGGGCATTTCTTCATTTTTAAAAATGTGGCCCCACCTTGCCCAGGGCTGAGCTGCAGCGCTCGCCCCGCTGTCAGGCACCGTCGAGGCGCAGACCCTGGGGCACTCGGGCTGGCCTTGTTTCAAGGAGGCAGTGATGCCCTGAGAGGCTGTCCCTGGGCTGAGGTCACACTCAGTCCCAGGTGCACACTTAGATACAAATCGTGAGCGCAGGCTCAACACGGGCATTTTATTTATTTTTTTTTAATCTATCTATGATCCATTGATCATGCACCTATAAATTCTCTTATTTTATATTTCACTGTATATAAATTATTTGCATATGTCATATGTGTGTTTTTATTATTTGAGCTATTCAGCCCATTATCAAATACTTCCGAGGCTCTGGTTCTATGGTAGACCTCTTGCTAATTGTTAGCGCTGGAAAAGACAATTAGTAACGACCCTCAGGAGCTTGAAAGTCACTGGGAAAGACCTACGTGCAATATGCAGTGTGTTTACCGATTGTGACGAATTGATAAACGTGCAATTGTGTGGAAATGGGGGGTAACCATGTCTCTGGCTGCAGAGCCAGGGAGAGCTCCATGGTGGAGGGGTAGTTTGAGTGGAGCTTTAGGGGTTCCGCCAGCCAAGGAACGAGGGAGAGGGCCAGGCTGGTATCCGGAGCTGAATGGAGACCCCTGGTGGGGCCAGAGGTTAAGTCTTCAGTTACTGGATAAGGATGGTTTCCAGGCTCCGGGAGCAGGCCTGGGGCTACAGGAGCAGCTGTTTACTGAAAGGTAGGGATGTCTGGATATATTGTCACGGCCGCGTGTGTCAGGAGGGGGTGGCCGCACACGGCTGCTTGCATTTTACGAATGTTAACCTCCCCGGAGGAGCCGTGGAGAGGGGTCGGCGAGCTATTTTCAGTGACTGCTACAAGGGTACTCTCTTCGGGGAGGCTGTCGGATGCAAATACATTGACATGGTCCAGGCATTCCTGCTGGGGAAGGGGGGGGCACTTTTGGAGAATAAAAGGGGATTGTTCCTGAGACCAGCCAGCTCTCTCCCTGCGTTTCCTCCGGGAGTGCCTTGAAGGTCTGTTACCTGCATCACTTACCTCTGCAGAGGAGCCTGGGGCTGTTCTTGGTATGTGACACCAGGAAAACTGGCTTTATTAATTAGAGTGCTTGCCCAATGGAACTATTTGCTTCCATTCATAATTCATTGACATCCTTACTAAATAAATATTGGGGTATTCACTCATCCTAAGCAATTATCTCCAAGACACTATATCCATCACAGGGGTTTATAAATGGGAAATAAAAAATTCTAATTAAAGGAAGCCTACTCTTAGTTGCAAATGCCCCATTGTCATTCATATGTGTTGAGCATTTCCCAGCACTGGAGTTGAGATGCCAGCTAAGATGACGTATCAGACCACAGCGACAGGCCCTGTCTCCTGGAGCGCGGATCAGAGCGAAACATCCAAAGCTTTCTTCATGCGGTTGACAGTGGACAGCAGGACCTCAGGGGTCTACACCAAGGCCCCTTCATCCAGATGTTTGCATCATCCTTGGTTTGGGGTAGAACAAGCCGGGACCGAGAGGCACACATGGCAGCACACAGCCTGCCTCCCGCCTCTGGAGACTCAGCCAAGGCTGAAAATCAGGACCACGTGGGGCCACAAGTCAGAGGTCAGTCGGCTTATCAGGAGATGCCCCCTCATGCCAGCTTGCGGGTCTTGGAATCCCAGTGCTAGCAGTGCCCTCGTCCATCTTTCTGTTTGGAAAGACTGGTCTCAAAGGCTTCTCTCTGCCTCGGGTGACTCCCTCAATTCAATGTTTGGTGCACGGAGGCCCCTGGCCCAGGGTGGCAGCAGCCTGCCCATGGGCATCACAGCAGGATTCTCTGTAGAGACCTCAGTGTCTCACCATAGCTGTGTCATCACCTCTGGCTCCCCCGATTTCTTGGTGATAGACACAACAGACATTATTAAGTCCTCATGGCCAGGGGGTCTCCAAGTGCCTTACATTTTACCAAATAATAATGGTGATGGGAAAAGAGGATTCCAACATGCCATTTCCTTGAAAAATAGAATAAAGTATCAGTGCAGCATTGTATTTTTAAGATTTCACATGATCATATAAAACTAAGAGACCATCAGGCCCTTTTACTTCATCTGAATCCAAGGTCTTCTTGTGTATTTGGGGGCCAAATCTCTGAGAGGGATAAGGTGATTACTACTTTAGAAATCTGCAAAAATAAATATTGATAATGATGGCCTCGAAGGCAAAACCCTTCTGATGAAATTGACAGGGTTTTCCAAAGAGGAGTCAATGTATAAATAGCCAGCGGGATCATCTCATTTCTTTCCCTGGCTCCATGTATGAAAGTCTCTTTCTCTTTGCTTCGGCATCTTGAACAGTGAAATAATCTTGTCTGCTGACTAACTTGTTACAATAATTAATGAAAGAACACTTGCTTGGCATTTGGAATTCTTTAAGGTTTTGGTTTTGTTTGAGGTATAAGGTTTTGTCTATGTATCGGGCAGCTTTATGTATTTTATTTGTTTAAAGACTGTAGAATAGAAACATCACCTCTTGGGAATTTTTCCAGAGTCTCACCATACTGTTGATGGCCAACTACAATTCATATTAATTAAGAACTGATTACTGAATATTTTCTGATGCATTGCAGTGTTCCATGTCCTATTAACAAATCAGCAACTCTCTGTGGTAAACATGAAGCATAGTCCAATTACTCTTCATTCTTAATGTAGTGAACACAGACTCCAAAGTCTTTTTCTGTAGAAAATAACAAATCAAGCCTGTGTGAAGCTCTCAGTCAGTTTTCAGAATTTCAAGCAGCATTTTCTGAAGAAATATATTATGCATTTTTCCAGAAATGTTTATTTTTATTTATTTTTTTAAGATTTATTTATTTATTTATACAAGCACTGGGTACAGTCAGAAACGCGGGAGGGTGAGAGGAGCCCCCAGAGCCAGAGCGGGGAGCAGAGCAGGCAGAAGGACCGAAGGACACTGCTGAGGGGAGCAGCGGGCGGCAGGAGAGGTCTGCGCGCCATGTGGGACCCTCGCCCAGCAGCCGGGGATCGAACTGGTGCTGCAGAAGGTGCGGGCAGCTTCACAACCCAGCACTCAACCGCTGCGCCACCGGAGAGGCCCCAGAAATGTTTATTTCTGAGAAAACATTGTCTTTTAGATTTCAAAAGGTGGCTTACATCTTTTTGATGAGTCATCGCAAGGTGTCAATTGCTTGCATAGCAAGATTCAAAGTAACACAAGCAAAACAATATAATTATAATGACAACATCTGGAACTTACTTAAAATTTATCCTGAAGAATACTGCCAGAGTCAGACAATCTTGTTGCATTTTAAAACCTCTGAAAGTTAATGGGATGTGTTTAAAAGAATGCAGTACAAAGCAACAACATGTAATTCAAAAGCTGGTAATGAGTTGAAGACAGATTCGCACTTTCTATGTTGTGTGGCATCATCAATAATTGTTTGTGAACTATCAATTGGGAAATGCTGGCTAGTGATATGTTTCTATGAACTACCTTGGTTCTCTCTCCTTTCTTTCCCTGCCTTCCCAAACCATTCATTTTTCATTTATTCATTCAACAAGTATTTATTAACGCCTCCCGCATATCGTTCATTGTAGTAGACACTGGAATATAGAAGTAAATCAGAGCAGGAAAACTCCCATCATCACTGAGCTGTTACGATAGTGGATATAGATAGAGGATGGGGTGGAGAGAGAGGGAGGGGGCGAGACAGGTGACAGATAATGAGATGATGGGAGATAAATAAATACATGGACCACAGAAAGATGACAGACGCAGATGGAGATATTTATGGTGTATTCGATTTTAACAACTGCTGCTGAGGAAACAATAAGCCAATGGTGAGGACAATTAATGAGGTCAGAGCCCGGCAGCGCTTGTAGAGGTGCTTACGAGACACTGAGGCCAGGCACTGAGCTAGGCACGGGGAAAGAGGAAGACACGGGTGACTCTGCCTTGTATAGGGTTAGGGCGCAGAGTGGAGGAAGCGGGAGAGCCCTGAAAGATGCACATGGCAGACAGTGGACTTGCTCTCCAAACTCCACACAGCCCTCCCCCTTTGCCTGGGTGCTGCCATCCCTGGGGAGGTAAAAGCCTCCACATCCATCCTTCTTTGCAGCTTGGGGTAGTCACGGGGCCCAGCGTGCTCAGCCCATGTCCTGAGAGGGACGCCTATGGCCTTTCCCCGCCCACCCCCTGTGCTCCCTGAGACCCCAGGCAGACTCGTGCTTCTGAACATGAGCCGCTGAGGCCGCGGGAGAAGGAGGAGGACAGAGGTGTGCCCCGACACCACGTGCAGCCTCCAGCCTAGACCCCAGACTCCACGCCTCTTTCTATGGGAGCAGAGCAGACCCCTCTGTGCTTAGGTCATTGGTGATGGAAGTGTCTGCGCCGTGGATGCAACAGCACTGGGCAGAACAGGCAAGGGCTCTGTGCAGTTGAAGCTTCAGGAGGGAACTGGCGATTCGGCCAGGCAAATCAGAACCAGACAGTCCCCAGAGGGACGGCCTGGGGGCTGTTTCTGAAACTAGCAAGGGTGTTTCCAGGTGGGAGGTAGAATGCCCTCGCCATCCGCAGGAGCGCCTCCGCCGTGTGGCTGATGCTGCCACTGGTCACCTCTAAAGGACTTTTGTTTGTGCAGGTGCTAACTACCGGTATTTATAATATTGGGCTTTAAAGTGAAGAAATTATAACCAGCTGAAATAAATGTATTCAATTGTTAATTCTTTTAAAAATAACAACAACAAAACCATCCTGTTAAAGATAGCAACATACATGCATAAAAAAGATCCTATTTCCCAGCACATGGTGAAATGAGGAGCCTGGCGTTGCTTACATTTGCACAGCTCTTTAACGCCTGACTTGGTAGAGGACAACTGGATCTCACGCCTGCCTTTGCAGTCACTCTATTGCGATCTACTGCTTTGGCTGGGACCTAGGGGGAAAACAATCTGACCTCACACAGATAAAAGTTTTAAGAAGAGAGGGGATTGTCTTTTCTGATAACTGTGAATGCATCCCTTTGATTCCGCAGCAAAACTCAACAAGTGATTGGTTCTGGGAAGGTGAGGTGACACTGAGCACCTGATCACAGCATTAAACTCTTCCCATGCCTGATGGTAGCAGCTGTTCTTCCATCTTGCACGTTTTGGGTGTTTTACCTGTGCAGAAGTTGCTAAATTATGCAGCTGACACACATACTTACATGATTATTTTCAAAATCACACCTGTAATTATCATCATCAACCTAATCAGAAAACCCCTTACACACTGGAAAACCATCACGTGCACCCCGGTAAATGCTGGGCATCCAAAATTCTGGTTTTTGCTCAGAACTGGTAACATACTCTCATTTTTTTTTCTTGTGGCGATGGCCCCATTTTATCAATTTTGCAAGAAGTGTCTGCCAAATGCCTATGTCTGGATAGCTATAGCTGGTCTGCCAGTTGTTCTTTCAAGTCAACTATTGTTCCATGAAAAAAACAAAAAAGCTACCAGGTCAGCTGATGACTCAAATGATACTGTTAGAGCTTTTCCTTCAGACTATTACCCGCTTTGATTTGTGACAAAAATACATCAGCTGGAGCCGCTCTCCCACCCGCCTGTGACTGTTAGTGCCTCTCTTTTTCTTTCTCCTTTTCCTCATAAACCTGTCCCTTTAAAATGTAAAATGAAAAGAAACAAAAAAAAAGCCATCGCACAGGATGATAAGAAGCACCACTCAAGGGTCAACTTTAATGAAGTTGCCTATTATTGTGCATCAAGAACATATTTAAGTGAAGTCACCGTCTTCATTAAGTGCACACTTACACTGGTAACCAACAAAGTACTGACTTCTGACACAGTTTTTTGGTGCCGCTGCCTTGCTTGGGATGAGCTCTGTCATTCACCTGGGCGCATACCCGGACAGCAGAGCCGGACATCTGAGTGATCTCATAAAGGTGGTTGGCCTGGCAGCTGGAAGCGGCCTCGGGGACCCCCAAGATCTGCAGTCACACCTTGAGAACCACCATCAAGTACTGTGCAGGTAACTTCCCCACCCCCAGAGTTCCTGATCTCTAGTCTGGGGTCACTCAAGAACCCGCGCTTCCAACAAGTGCCCAGGTGAGGCTGATGTGTGTGCCGTAGAGACCACAATTTGAGAACTATCAACCCAGCTCCTCAACATTAAGACAGACAGAGTGGATAGAGTGGATGGCCACCATCTTCTTGTTAATGAAGGTTGCATTTTTTGGCACGAAAGTGACCAATAATTTGGTCATCCAAATCATCTCAGTGGGAGTTGCCAGAAATAGGTTCTTAGACGGGCACCTTGGAAGGAGATCGGCCACACAGACCCATCCCGGGTCACAGGGAAGGTTCCCGACATTCGCTTCTGTTCAAGGTGAGACCGTGAGGAGCGTTTCCAGAAGGACACACTGCTGCTGTGTCCTGGGCACCGGGGCGCTCTGTGCTGACTCCTCCGGAGCCACAAAAGCACTGCCTGGGAGGGCAGAGCCTGGCCCCTCTGCACGTCCTCAGTCCCTAGTGAGAATGAATGAGCCTAGGATTTCTCCTGTCCTGGGGAGGGAATCTCTGCGACATAGAAAGGGCTGCTCGGTGGAGTTTCAGCAGCAGCCTTCAAGGTTACTGTGTCGAAGTGACTGTAAGGTCATTTCAAGTTACAAAAAGAAGTTTGATGGATGAGGACTGGTGAAGTAGACAAGCTCTCATTTCAAATATCAAAATAACTCAAAATGCCCACACACTTTAATTACTTTTGTCAAACCACATATTTTAGATTCATTGAGCTCAGAAGAGGATGCTTAAACGCCATGAAAAATTGAAAATGTATTTTTATTCCTGCAATGATGAAGTGACATTGCGTTTCTCAGCCCTCCGCTGTGAGCTGGTCTTTCTAAATTTATTGGCATGATCGCCCTGTCAGCCCCAGATGTCAATCAAATCTATTGAATATTTATTTTCTGCTAAGGAAAGGCAACATGAAAGCGAGATAAACGAATAGTCGGGAGCATGGATGAATGCTGCAGAAGCGTCTTCCGGCGTCTGGCGTGGAATGTGCCTCCTCATTTCAGAGACAATATTCCCAGATGTTTAGCACATTTTCCTTTCTCACAGATACACTTTATATGGGAGCCATACAAATACATTTTTATTTATTATGGTTAGGTGTTAAGACATTCATTACACACTTTTGAATTACAGAAGGATTTAAGTAGAAAACTTAATAGCATGCCCTCCGAGAAGAAAAAGGAGGATGAAATCCTGGTAAGAGATGCTAAATCACACATTCTGGCTGCAGTGGGTGAGTAATCCTCCACGAAGAATAATGTCCAGGTTCTTAGAGCCAATGAAGGGTTTATTTATCTAGAATGATCACCACCAGCCTTGACTTTCAGAAAGTCACAAACTAGAAGCGGGCGTCCTCTGCTGCTCTCGCCCGCCTTCAAGCCAAAGGCCTGACACGCTTGCAGTTACAAGAGCCCCTTACACCGTCACCTCCAACGCAAAGCTCATTCACGGTGACATGCGCACACTCAACCTCCTTCAGTAGGTTTTGCTTTGGGCCGCCTTTCAAATACAGGTTTGTGGGAAGCCACAGCACCCCCCCCCCCCAGTTATCCATAGTCATGGAAGATGTTACTTGTTTCTCCAAGCAGGTGGCATTTGGGTTTTCCCTGCAAAGGGCTTTCTGAGCAGAGAGAGTCCAGCTATTGGAGCTCAGTAGCACTGTGTGTGGCACACCTATCCCCATGCCTCTGAGAAGCAAGCCAGCCAGCAGCACTGGGGGGGGGGGTGTTCCAGAAAAGTTGAAACAACTAATTGAAATAAGCCTTGATCATGGGTCATGTCTGCGGCTGTGAGCCAGAACGAAGGGGACGGGGTGTGTCTCTTTACCAGCCTTCCCTGCTCCGCTGCTCTGTCCCTCTGAGACACGAAGCCTCTTGGCAGGAGGCTGAATCTCAAGGGCACTGAGTCATGACTTGGAGGAGGTAGTTTTGCTGGATGAGCTTTGGGTTTTTCTACCACTGGCAGATCCTCTCCAAGCATACAACTCTAAAGAGAGCAGTAAGAGAATGTTTTCAGGAGGAAAATGCCTGAGAACTGTGGTATTCAAAGAGCTCTACTGAGGAGATACTCTGCCCATGGCTGAGCCCCAGCTTGCCCAGGGTGTGGAGGGATAGAATGTCTCCATCATCCAAAACCATTCAGCTTTATTACAAAACAACAGATTTGAAATATTTTCATCTGTAAGCAATTGAAAAGGTGTTTTGAGAAATAGTGTCTAAGATGTGACTCAGAAAAACGTGCCGGACTAGTTAAGTCTATGAGAAAAAATTAGGTGAGTCTTGACATTTCTTTCCAGGTGGACAAAAAATTAGTTATTGTCTATAATTTTCACTTTTGGGGGGGAATGTGTTAGTAAGTGTCTATAAGTTGCCTGGAACTTATTGCTGCTGAGCAAGAGAATATAAAATATGAATCACTTGAGGGCCTCCCTGGTGGCGCAGGTGGTTGAGCGTCGCACTGTGAAGCTGTCCTCAACCTCTGCAGCGCAAGCTCGATCCTGGCCAACCTGTGAGAGGCCCACATGGTGGGGCAGACCTCTCCTGTCTCGCCCACTGCTCCCCTCAGCAGTGTATTTCCTCAGTCTGCCTGTTCTGTTCCCCACGCTGTCTCCGATGAATCCTCTTACCCTCCCGCGCATGTGGCCTGTACCCTGATTCTTGTATAAGAATCAATAAATCTTAAAAAAATAAAATAAAATGTGAATCACTTGGAAAAAGTTGTCTTTGGCTTGAGTTCAATGAGTATTGATTTTAGCAACATGGCCCTGGAAGTTATAAGTTAAATCCTTACAAAATGATCTAGTGTGACTTATAGTGATGCTACAGTATCATGTCTCAGCCCAAGTCAGAAGAACAGGGGGTGAAGTCTAAGACTGGAGTGATTCGTTATGAATTTCCTGTGATACGAAGAGTATTGACTAAAGGAAAATGGTTAGTAACAACCAAGGAGGGAGCGACCTGCACAGAGCTCAGAACAGGGGAAGTCAAACAGTACAGAAATACAGAACTCATCCAACTTTCAATGGGCAGAATAACACACCTGCCATATTTGAATATTTATTCACTAGAGAGGTGTGCTCGATTTCAGGACCTGGAGCGCTCATTAGGTCTGGTCACTCACTGGGAAAAACCATGAGATCCTTGAGCTTCTGCTCTGGTTCCCTCGCATCCTTGGGGACCACTGTAAATTCTGCACAGCACGTTCAAGGATTTTGATCTCTGCTGTGGAAAGTCTATGACCACGGGCAGTCAGCCCACAGTGAGGCCTAGGAAGACCTGGGGCATGTAGCTGGGTCTCCTGAGGACAGTGAAGTTGTTTCTCTGCCGCATAGGTCACATCGAGCATTGACTTAACTGTGGATCATTTAATCACGTGTTAATTACTGCTCATAACTAACTCTTTTAAAAATTTTTTACACAAGGTAGGGTCTGTCTCCTTCTGTTGAGTTTCTGGGGCATACCCAGGTCTATCACTCCTAAGAGACACCAGTTCTAGACTCCTTTCTCTAAAAGGCCTGCCTACAGGGTGGCAGCATTTAGTAGTCTGCTCCTCCCTTAGACACTTAATCTTCATCATCCTCATTCTTGCTAAAATGTAGTGCTCCTGATAACTCCTTAAATTGTTCTTGTTGCCATAAACTTTATAATTGCTTTGCAATTCTCCAAAAGTTCAATTTTACAATTTTTTCATTGTGAAGGCATGCTCTTAAATGACTACTGTCAAGAGCGTCTCAGCCTGTGATGATGACAGTGACACTGGCCCATAAAGAGCCTCTCTGCACGGGGGTCCTGGTGTGTGTCGAGCTGCCTCCAGGGCCCCCAGAACCACCCGATGAGCTGGAATTCCAGCTCATGGGCCGGTCCTTTGTCCACCATCAGACCACTTCTTACTTCTTCACTTTCTTAATTTGAAAGTGAAACACTTGCATGAAACCAATCACAGTGTTTTTTCATGTGAAGATTAAAATATGGTACTTTAGGAGATGGCGGGGGGCGGGCATTGCTTTGTAATTCCCAATCCTGTGCTCGGCCTTTGAGACTTGAACAGCCAAAACATAGATCCTCGCGACTCTCCCCATCTGCTGTCCCAGCCACTTACTTCAGAGGCATCTTACACAAGCGCTTTCTCAGTGTGTGCGAGACAGGCACAGGGCACAGGGGCTGTGAGAACAAAGTCCCTTTCCAGCTCTTCGCTTCATTAACCAACCTGAAGGGCCCGTCTCAAGGGCAAAGCCCTGCACGCTCAGGTTATCACAATGAAAACCTCAGTCCCGTGAAGCTACTTCAGCAGAGAGCCCCCTGGTGCCTACGTGTCGATGATAAAAAAGCATGAAAACACCAGTCCATTCAAAGAGGAGCATTGTCCAGCCAGCCCTGCGGTGACGGGGGCTTTGGAACCGGCTTGCAGCTCAGCAGAATCGAGAAAATAATTGACTCCAGCGTTATTACAAACTTCCCACCTCAGGGACTTGGGGGAGTAATGCATCGAGGTAATTAGGGGGAGTGCTCACTGTCTACAGGGAGGGGGTGATCTTGATTATGGGGCAACAGGGAGGGTCTTTGGACAAGCAGCTCGTGTTTTTTCTTGGCGATATCCTTGTTATTAATAAAATAAAACTTAAGAGGACCAAACAATAATATTCATTCTGCTCAGAAAACACATTTTGTTAAGTATTACGGGCGTTTAGAATTCTGTTGCTCACCGCCGGCGGTGAGAGAGATAAGAAGAAATCTTTATTGCTCACCCTTGCAGGTACACACTTAATGAGCTCTTTGCCAAGTTCACATAAATCATACAACCTTTTGATCTTCCCACGATCAGATAGGAAGAAAATGAATTACCAATATTTATGGGGAGTCTAAATGTCTCGGAAAGAATGGTCATAAAATATGAACCCCCCCCCCATAACAAACAGTGAGATGAAATACTGAGGCTGTTGGGGCGCGCAGGGTTTGGAATGCACCTCAGCGGTGTCCAGTTTCTACAGCAAACACAACTGGTGCTGGAAAGCTGGGATGAACATAAATGGTGAATGTCTCACTCACGGGAAAGTTACCTGACCCATGATAATATCACTCACTTAATTAATAATTATACGTCCAGTCATGTTTTTGGAATGTTTCCTGATGGCAGGTAATGGTCAGAATGAGACTATGGGTCATCCCTGGCAGGCCCTGGTCATTGTGGTGGGCATGGATGTAGCAGGGACCAGCCTGACCGAGGAAGTAAGTCTTCTCTCAATGATACTGCTTTCTGATGCAGAGTATAGCATTTAGAGAAAAAGAGTCGTCTCTGAGGCTTGCTCCCACACTAAATATTGGAAAAAAAAAAACTTATTTTTTTTCTTTTGTGGTGGAGAAAAGTATTATAAAAATAGATGCACAGATTGAAATCCAAGAAAATAAACAAATGCTATTTGTTTGCTTACTTGCTGTTAACAAAAAACCAGTTACACTGCAAAAGCGTTCTATTTAGTGCTAAAACCTTCAATGTAACCACAGAACACACCCAATTCGCCTCTTATTCTTAAAGCTCCCCTGACCCCTTGCTTTTATTCCCACTTCAGATTCTCTGTAGAGCTGAGAGTAAATTGAACTGAGATGGAATTCTTAGTAGGCATAATTTCCTCCACCTTTATAAAGAAGAATTCTACCCAGAATCTGATGAGCTGATCTTATTGCTTCTGCAACAGTCAGATAAGCTGAGAACTGATTCACCGGTTGCTGGAGTCGACAGAGCCTGAGAAAGTCGAGCCTTAGCCTGCATCAAATGTACTTACCCCTGTTTACATTCATTTCTGCTTTCTTTAAGTCAAAATCCGAGTTTTGTGAATATCATTTTCAAGCTGGTGTACTGTACTAAGTGAGCGTTAGGAAGGCCTAGCTGGGCGTTCAGGCTGACTGGCTTCCCCATCTGTCAGGGCATTCTGTCCGTATTCTGAACCCTCTGCTTGATCTTGACTGACTCTGAGAATGTGTTGAAGGCCGTGGAAGGCCCCCCATTCCCAGTCGGCTCGCTGTGATCATTTAGCAGGGATTCCTTGCCCCTGACCCCTGGCTTTCTGCTGGAAATGCGTGGAATCCCCTAGAAGCTCAGATGCTCAGGTGGCTGGGCCCTTCCTCATGGCCCACCACGTATCTGCTCCTCGTGGCTGGCTGTGCTGATCGCCCACCCAGGGGGTGTCATTAGGTATAGAGCAGCTTGGGCAAAGTAGAAATGATGTTGAAAACCCAGGCAAAAAATCATGGGATCCTGAGGAGATGAACCAGCACGGTGCCCGTGGTACCTGGCCCACATGCATGTGAGGCTGCTGAGTGGGGTCCCCTGGCTGTGCTGCGGTGTTGGAGTTTCATTGACCCGGCAACAACTTGTGTCTATTCCGGGGGTATCTCTTGCTTGACCTATTTTTTTTCTTCTGTGCATTGTCACAAAATCAATCCAACAGTGTCAGCTTGGGGTTAGCATACCCAATAACATAAAAAAAAATAATAAATGTATCACTTGGGGCTCAAATGAGTATGATTTATGATTCATCATATCGTAAGTTTGAGGTGAAAAGAGGTAAAGAGGAACAGCTAATTATAATTGCTTTTATGAACTGTTGCTCCTTTCCGCCCACATTGTGCTCAAAATCTGATTATCATTAATTCCACCCTATTTACTGTCCTCTAAAACCATGTGTGTCATCACAGCACTGAGCAAAGCACTTAGCACTGGACACTCAACAAGCAGTTTGATGGATGAATGAATGAATAAATGAATGAATGAATGGACAAAGTGAAATGCAAAAGTTCTAAAGTTATTTCAAGGGATGGAGCTTATAATAGCGGCCCTAATTTCGAAGATTGTTGCTGGGTTTTAGACCCCTAAGTGTGCTCTGGCCACCTACCACAGCTGTAGTTGTGGGTCGGGGAGAGGGTTCCTTTGTGATTTCTTGCTAGTTTTCTGTCTTTCCCCAGACAATGGAGTCCCAGCAGGTTAGATCCTTTGACTTGGGCTTCAGTGTGCCCCCACCTACTATGCAGCGTGAAGCTGGTGCTCTATAAGTATTTGCTGAATGATTGGACATTGTGCTAATTCACAGCTCGTTCAATGTACACTTCAAAAACTCCCTCTACCCATTAAGTATTTGATACATTTCAGTAATAATGACAAAATCAATAATATTATGACCATGGGAACCTTCCAGATCAACCTTTCAGGATAACCTGTGACTATCCTGGGCCCAACACAAGGTCCAACATGTACCAGTTGGTAAAAATATTGAGCCATTTCCTATTTACATAAAATACTAATCAAGCCATTTCAGTGCCTGCTACAGCTCCAGAAGGGCTCCAGGCACCTCAGGTACAGAAGAACCGAAGATGTCATTGTTGCCAGCAGCCCCTGCAGGTAGTGTCCATTGTGCAAAGTGTGGGTTCCTTTAGGGATTTGTATTATTAAAAAGTCATGAAAATTAGAAAAATCTGGAACATACTCAGACAGAATTATTCTGATGCTCAGCCTAAAAATTTCAATCTCTGATCCATTTTGTCATGTGTTGGAAATAGTTTAAAATATTTCACTTTAAATATCAAGATATTGGACACAACTTGATTATCTATCTGAATTATGACGCAGACATGGATAAATTTTATCAACTGCAGCAGATGCTTTTAATCCCTCTTTTACATCTAAGGGGATAATACTGAGGATATTTACGGAGTGTAATCGATGTGTGAAAAACACAAAATCATAGTCCTCAACGATCTTGACACATGGGATGGGCTTGGGTTTCTTCTGTAACATGCATGGGCAATGCCACGTCATGGTGGGGGGGATGTGAAAGTTTTAGAAAGAAAGCTAATTGTTGAAAACATGCACTAAATTGGACTGTTCCAGAGGCACCAAATGATGCGAGCCCTTGAAGGGCTGCAGGTCAGCTCTGCCAGCCCCAGAGGCCCTTCTGCTTGCAGGCCAAGCCTCTGCGGGCAGGGTCTAATCTCAGTCTCCACCCAGACCCCTGCGCCTGAGCAGAGCAGAGTGCCCTGCGCCCCTGTGTGCCTGAGCAGAGCAGAGTGCCCTGCGCCCCTGTGCATCCCAGTGTGATCTCAGCCCTCCCCTATACGTGTTTGTTTAGTCTGGGGCTGCATGTCTGTCTGGGTTTCCTGTGTCCTACCATTATTTCCTTGTGAGAATGGCATCCAGCCCTGGATTCCATCTGACTTGGGTGGAACTGGCCAACCCCTTCAGGGGACTGGATCATTGCCCATCACTTAACCTCTCTCTGCTTCCAGCCACGGAGCTGCGTCAGGGGGAGGGGCCCTGAGAAGAGACACTGTCTGGCTCATCGTCCACTGCTGGTGCCCGCGTTTCCCCCACAGTGGGAGCTGGTGGGCAGGACGGCGGGTAGGCAGGCCCCAAAGGGCCCACTGCGCACGCCAGCTCCTGGGAGAGTCAGCTCCACTCACGCTCCACTTTCACATTGCAAAGGCACGAAGTCGCCTCAGATCTCTCCTACGGCCCCATCTGCTAGAGGAGCTTCTCATAGAGAGATGAAAATACAGATTGAAGCCTGCATTTGCTATAACTTAGGAAATCATGATTTGAGCTGCCGGTCACCTACTGAGGCCTCAGGCCGCAGCCCTGGCCCTGGGCCCGCAGTCCACTGCATCACCTGGGATGCAGACTGTGGTTCTTGAGCCCAGATCTGCCTTAGAGGCAGAAGCTGCAGGTGAAGCTGCAAACCAGACTCCTCACAGTGGTTTTGCAGTCTCCATAGGGTCTACTTGTACCCTGCAAGGAGTGATGAGAGATGCCAGTGGGAAAAATGTTGAGACCATTTGTGTTAAATAATTCAGTGTTGGAGGATCAGTTTCCTTTTCTGAAATACAGATGCTATAAGCATTTTAAAAGCTTGGGGATTGATTTTTAATAAAGTGTATTTTTCCCCATTATGGACCCTGGCCACCACGACCCTGGCCACCACAAAGCAGGGAGACAGCCCACGTCTCTCACTGTCAGTGCCTCTGCACCAGTTACCCTCTCTCACACACCTGTCTGGCCTCAGCAAAGCCTTAAAGGCTTCCTACTTTGATCTTAAATGAACCCTGAAGCCCAGAGGCCATTCCTATCTTCCCTCTTATTTAACTTCCTCTTGTTCCCGCAGACCAGCCGCTCTCCGCTCTCCGCTTCTCATTCCCCCAAGGTCACCTCAAACCTCTCCTTCTGTAAACGGCAGATGAGTTTTGTGCTCCCTCCTGTTCTCTACTTTCACTCTTACAAGATTTATTGTTTGTAGCAATACAATAAACAGGGCTGACTCATTGTTATTTATAATTTGCAAATAAGTCTGTCTAGCTATATTAGAAACACACTTCTCCGGGGAGGAGCTCTGTGTCTGGGGTTGGGGAGGAAGGAGCTGTGGGCACCCTGGGACCTCAGAACGCAGTGCCCCAAGGAGGGGCAAGCCAGGCCAGCGCGCCGGGAGGGGTGAGCGCAGTCAGCCAGGGAGTGTTTCTGCAGTTTCCGCCTCGGACGAGACTCTGTGTGTAGAGAACGCCCAGGCCGTGGGAGGAAGGGGGACAGCCAGCTGCTCGTCTCTGGAAGGCCAAGTCCAGGAAGCAGAGAGGGTGGAGCTGACGAGACACAGTGTGGCTTCTGGATACTGGCTCGGGGACAGGGGCCTCTTCGGACCTTGGTGCCAACAAGGAAGGAGAGGGTGGACCTGAGCCAGGGCAACTCTAGGAGGTCCGGAGGTGTGTGACTCCCCGGCCGCTGTGTGCACGTGGCTTCTGACCCCCAGGAGCAGTCCGCGGGCTGCTGGGCCTGTGCAGGCCTTCAGGCGGGCTGCCTTGGTCAGTTTTGATTTGTCGGTGGGGCTAACCTTTTTGTGTGGCTGAGAACCCCTGATAAGAGGGTCTGGGACGACAGAGGCCGTGTCCTCTATCAGGCCCCTTTGACACCAGCTCTTACCACCACCGCGCTGCCTCCCAGCAGCCTCTCAGCACCTTCGCGGCGGCTACTGCCGGGAGTGGCAGGTCATCCCGTGTTTACTTGAGGCACTTACAGAAGAAGGCCGGTGGCGAGGGGCAGGAGGCACCGGGAGAAGAGAGGCCGTGACGGATACAGATGGGGGTGAAATGTCAGCACTTTAAAGCGCTTCCACTGGGTGAGCGTGCGGGGCAGAGACAGCGCTTGATGATTTGCATTAACGGATGGACATTGTTACCAGTGAGGATGGAAAGGGGGTAGAAAGGTCATGAAGAAGATGTTGATGGATGCCCCCCCACCGCTCCCCACCCTGACAGGATCCCCCACTCAGCCTCCTGCAGGTCAGGTCCCGCCCACCCGAGGGGGCCACCGGGAACATTACGACGGGTGGGTGGCCAGAGACAGCTCTTTGGCGAGGCTGTTCAGAGGGAAGAGGTGGCCCCATCGCAGCCTCCATGGAGGGAACGGGCTGCAGAGAGTCCCCTGAAGTCTCTCCACACGGGTCCCCTCAGGTTCCGCAGCAGAGGCCTTCTCCGGCCCTGGCGGCCGTTTGCCCAGGGAAGCGTCCCCTCTGCCGGCGTGACCCTGATGGGGCCCCCAGCACAGTGCGTCTGAGCCTGTTTCTCTGATTCCAGCTCCCGGTGGCCTGTGTTCACCCCACACCCCTGGGGAGCAGCAGACGGACTCGGCGGAGGAGCAGCCTTGGCTTCAGAAGCCTCCTCTCCCTCGTGTCTGCGCTTCTCCAGCTCTCAGCATGCGAGGCAAGAGCCCTGCTTGCCTTTGAGCCCGGCCATGAGGCCATGTTAAGGTCTGTTCCCACTGAAATCCCATGGACATCTTTTGAGGAACATGGGGCCCAAATTCAGCCCCCAGGAGCCTCCTGTTAGTCCTCCCGCCTAGAGCCCCACTCCCAATGACGCTCACAGAGTGTTTATTCAGAGGATATTCTTTCACAACAGACTTGGGCTTATTCTTAGGGCTGCCAATGCTTTGATTCACCAGCGGACTTTCCAGAGTGGGCGAAGCTCCAGAAGCAGAGAAAGAGGCCACGTCCCCGCACAGCCCCTAATGCAGGCGAGGCTGGGAACAGCACCGGGAGGTTCCAGAAGTAACTTTAGCTGCATCTTCCACTTCTCCTGACAGCCAGGATCAAGCCAAGATGGAATATAATGGGGCCTGCCTTGTCTTGTCACCTGCAGGCAGCAGGAGAGGAGCCCACGGTGGGGAGCTCAGGGAGAGACACCCCCTCCTCGTTAGCACCAGCTCCCAACCAGGCAGAGCAAATACAAGCATTTGTATTTTGAGTTTTCTCAAAATACAAATACAAGTGTGTCTCAATCTCAGAGACACACTCCAGCGCAGCTCGCATTAATTAAAAATAGCTTCCGTTTCCTATAACAGAATCATGATAATAGGTTCTCTGCTCGCCCTTTAAATTATTTATTTCTTATTGATGCATCTATGAGAACACATGGTCCGGAGAAGCAAATGACTCCCTTTTGTAGACTCAGGAAGTCCAGCTACATCAGTAGACGTGAGCTGTGGAAGCTTTCCTCAAATTGGCGTTCGCCCCAGATCATCTGTGTCAGGATCACTTAGATGACTGTGAGAAATGAAAAAAAATCTCGGGCTTCAAACCATGAATTAGGATCTGAATTTTCCTGATGGGAATAGCCCACACTGTGTATTTGAGAACTGGGATTCTCAAGAATATTAAAGTTCTCATTGGTCTATTTGTAGATCTTTCTTGGGGCAACCAGAAATTATTTCAGCAAGAATTGGCAACTAGCACCCAAATGACATAACCAAGGACCTTAGAAAGCTCACGCTTCCCCTCCGTCGTTGGTCACAAGAGTCGGTTCATGTCCAGCAGCAGGGGGGCCTCACTGTCCTCCCCAAACACACGTCTTCCTCTTGGTCTCCAGACCCACCACAGTGCACTCAGGGTGAGCTCCTCATGGTCACCGTCTTGCCTCAGTGCCCTGACCCAATGCAGGATTATGCCACCCCCATTGTTCAGAGACTGGGTGTCTTCCAGATGCTTCTGTTCCACAGGGCTCAGCGTCCTCATGGGGTGCTCAGCGTCAAGTGTAGGTGAGGGGAGAGAGGAAAAGCTGGGGAGACCTTGTTGGGGCCAGGCCCAGAAGGGCAGAATATGCTCAAGACCTTCTCCCTTGACTAGGAATTAGTCTAGGGAGCCACTTAACCCCCCATCCAAGACTGGGAAAGACAGCCTTGGGGAACACCCAGAAAATGTCCCAGGCTGGGCAACCCCCTTGCAGACTCTGCGGCGCCTCTCGCCCCAGCACGCACCACTGAATGTTCCTGCAGGTGAGGGCGGGCGTCTGTGACTCCGCTGGCCCTACAGATCCCAGGTTGTGTTTTCTGCCTTCCAAGATGGCCTGATAACAGCTTCCGGAGGGGGCCGCTGAATCGCTAAGTGAGGTAATGCAAGTGGCCAGGATGTGCACGGCGCACAGTAGGCCCTCACCAGGAGACCGCCCCTCCCTGCCTCGCTGACACTTAGCGATTCAGTCTGTTGAAGCTAATTGTTTTTTCTTGGTTAATAAGTTCTAACTTTTTCTGTGCAACAGGAACTTTCTTTGCATTTTTACATTTCCAGAGCCTGAGCAAAATACTTCGTAAAATTTCAGAGGCAAAGCTTTTGGGCTGGAAATCTAACACCTGCCGGCCAGTATCTCCAAACCTCCATGAGGAGACAACAGCAGCCCCTCCTTCAGGGGCTGTGCAGGAATTAACACACACACGGATGCTTGCTGAGTCCCTGGCAAACAGCAGACAATAAACGTTAGTTACGATGAGACTCATCTCCTCTGCAGGCCGGTGAAGGTTCAACGCAGAATGTTCCAGATGGAAGAGGCCAGCAGAAGTTGCCGTGACTCCAGGCAGCTGTCCTGCTCAGGAAAAGGCTCCCTGAACTAGCTGTACAGGCGCCACTGGTACACCATGCAGCTGACCGGACCACGGGGAGTGCTGGAGGACAAGCACATGACATCTTAGATTATTCACGAGACGGTAGATGCTGCCGCAGGACCATGCACGCTGTCAATTTAATTTTTAAAAATAAAAAGATTTTGCATTCATTTGCTACCATTGTGAATTTTAACTCAGATTTAGGAATGAAGAAGCCCGAACTCTCATATATATCAAGGTGGGAGAGGGGAGGGCGAGGAAGTTTCCAAAGTACACGTAATAAGTCAATTACCAGCAAAAAATCCATTAAGTTCCCTGGGAAACCACGGTTTTGATTCATCACTTGGAACTAACAGTAATATTGCTGGTTAATATTGCATTTAAAAGAGCAGGAAAAAAATATGCAGCACAGCTGTCAACAAATTAATGCACTTTAATATTAGTAATTATTAATACTTCAAAGGGCATTTAAATGTGCTCGAGCCTGGTGAATGGGAAGTCTCTGACTCCTACAACGTCAAGCATTAACCAGGCCTTGCTTGAAGCACCTGGGCCCCGGGCCCTGCTTTCACTCCCAACAGAGAGGAGGCGTGAGCCCCAGGATCCGCTTCAGGCAATGTCCACTTGCTTTTCCACCTCTGCTCCACCTGGAGAGTGACCCCCTGGTCCCCAGGGGGAAAACTCACGCTCAGAGTTCTGCAGTTGCGTGAACTGCGGGGTGTTCGGGGCCCTTAGATGGGCTTCTTTCTAAATGGCAGGTTGCCCTCTTGTCCCCTGCAGGGGTCAGCTGCTGCGGGGGCCTGACTTTGGAGACAGGAGACCGCGGGGGAGACTGCAGGCCTGGCGCTGCCCCTCCCAGAATATGAAGACTTATTTATGTATGCATACAAGAACTGGGGTACAGGCCAGAGGTGTGGGAGGTGAGAGGATTCACCAGAGACAGAGTGGGGAGCAGAACAGGCAGACTGATGAAATCCACTGCTGAGGTGAGCAGCGGGGAGACAGGAGAGTCTGCTGCGCCATGTGGGTAGCTCCCTGGCCGGGGATCGAACTCATACTGCAGTGGCTGCCGACAGCTTCATAGTGCTGAGTCTTAACCCCTGACGCCACTAGGGAGGCCCCTTTCTTAAGTATTTTTATGAAAATTTCCCACTTAACCTTTATGGGTGGCTGTGGCCGTGGGGTCGATGTTACCATGATCTTAGTGTACAGCTGCGGTGGGAGGATCCCCACTCGGACCCTGTGTGGTCATGCCTGGCCCCAGCTCACACTCTGCATTTCCCTGGGTATCCCACAGCTACTCCGGAGTGTCTGGGGCAGTTCTGGCACCAGGTCAGTCCCCAGAGACACGGGAACAGACAAAAGAGACCCAAATACCTGCCCTCAGGAGCGCCAGCTCCGGGACATCGCAAATCATAAAAACAACTATCACACATGGAGCATTTTTAGGCGCTGTTCCATGATAACCTCTGTTTAGAAAGGATTCTTATCACCGAGGATGTATTTTTATTCCATGCTATAAACAAGCCAAGTTTCATTCCTCGGCTGCAAGCCTGTTGTGAAGCTACACCGAGCAACACCCACAAGATAGCAGAGCAAAACGTCTCCTCTCTGCTTTCTTGAGCCCATCAGGGGACTGGACGCCCCCGAAGCGCCCCTGGGGCTCCGACTGGCCTCTGGCGAGGGGGGTGTCCCTCTCCACAGCTGGGACACGTCAGGCAAAGTAAACCGCGGCTGACGGCAGCTGAGCAGCGCTTGGCCGGTGGACACGTTCATGCTCCTTCTTGCTCTCAGTCCAGCCAGGCTGGGGAGGCAGGTGCCGCCTTGTTCCCAGGTCGGGGCTGCTGGCCGGGGCTCCCGGGTGGGCACGGGTTAGCTCTGAAGAGGAACTTCGAGGGCTGCTGTGACTGTCAGCAGAAGAATCTCTCCCAAAGCCGCCGTGGACGCCGGCCCTGCCCTCCTGCAGGGGCGCCTGGTGTCCCGCAGGGAGTGGCCCGGGCGCGTGGAGAGCCCCGGCGCGTGGGGCGCAGATCAGGGAGAAGGACCGGAAAGCCCCAGGGGCGCTGGGATCCCCTGGAGGCACCGACCGACCAGCGGGCTCTGGAGACCAGCGCAGGGGCCTGCGCGGGCCAGGAGAGGCCAGCGGGGGTCTGGGGGTCCCCGCGCCTGGCCAGGGGCGCTGCACGAGGAGGGACCCCGCTGGCCAGGCGGCCCATCACCCCGCGCCCCGGGCGGTGGGCACCTTGAGAACCAGCTGGGCGTGGGGCCCGGCGCATGGGGGGCTCCCGCTCCTGGGCCGCGTCCGCGCTGACCCCCACTCTCCGCCCGCTGCCCCAGAAGGCGACAGGGCCACGGCCCCTCCCACTCGTGGCCCGGTGAAGCCGAGACACGGATCCACGGCGGGAAGAAGAGCGGACCCCGCGCATCCTCCTCAACCTCGGGGGCGCCAGGTGGGTTGGGGCGCTGGAGCACGAGGCGCACCGGCTGCTGGAGCACGAGGCGCACGGGCTGCGCCCCAGCACGCGTGGGGCCGCGTCCCAGGTTTGTAAACCGACTCCAAGACCGGCTGCCGGGCCTGCTGCGCTGCCTGTTCCCCGTGTGGGCTTCACGTGAAGTTCGTCTCTCAGAGACACCCCTGTGCCCTCCAGTCCCAGCTGCCATCAAGCTCTGGTCTGAGTGACCTGAAATCCGCGCATCGCTTGTTTCCACCTGGGGAGGGGGCCTTGGTGCTCCGTGCGCTCCCGAGGAGTGGCCCCGGGCGCTGCTCCTGCCCCGCCCCGTCCCCCGCCCGGGCTCCTGCAGTGTCCGCAGGCCCGGCCTGCAAGGTGCGGGATGGGCCGGGTGCACCCCCAGACCTCGGGGGTCCCCCACGCCAGGTGAGAGCTGCCAAATCTCGCATTCTTCATCTCCCTGGGCGCATGCAACTGGAGGAGAAGTTTCTGGCTTACACAACTCAAATTTCTTCTTTAGTTTTTTTTTTTTTTTTTATCAGCAAATTTAAGTGGGAAATTCAGAAAGCAAAAGCACAGTAATTTAATTTGAGGTGATTTAAATGATGGGGCTAATAAATCAGATATTTGAATTAAACTACCAGGCGTAGAATGTAATCCAGGAAGGAGAGTGTAGCTACTCTTTGTCCTGTGATATTTCATTCAATTTAAAGATGAAGAGTAAAACCGAGGAGAAAAGCACTTGCAGAGCATACAATACTCATTTTACGTATAATTAGAACTAACAATTTCTTTTCATTTATAGAACATACTCTGATGACCTTTGAGGCTGGTGGCAGGATAGGACATTAGCTTATAATTATGCTTTGATTTGCAATGAAAAATGGAGAGATTATTCCTGTCTAATCTAAGACTTAGCGGACTGGGAGAGCTAAAGTATGTGACACCACTGTCCTCTCCTGGTACATTTTGATATGACATTTCTAAGGAGTGTTTCTTCAAGGAACCGTGTTTAAAAAATCATTTTAATGAACATTTTCCTTTATGAATTTGCATCTAATAGATTTACATCTAACCTATTTAAAATTGTCACTTAATGCATTTTTAAATTAAAAGGGGGATGTAAATCTTTTGAATTCCAGATATCACTAATGAGCCAGAAAAATGTCAGGAAAATAATGGTGACTGTACAGCATGTTTGTACGTGACATTTTCAAAGCGCTCTTAATGCAAGTTTTCTCCTTGAGTCTCACATGATCCCCAGGAAGAAGTAAATCATTATGTTTTATTTATTCAACTGAAGCCTGTTGTTGCTGCTCATAATTGATTTTTTCAAATGCAAGTGGTAGACATTTAATTTGAATGCTTTTGTGATTTAGTTATGTTTTTTGAATCCTACAATATCAGCCAAAGACAGTGCTAAATATGTGTAAACAAAAGATGAATTCTATTGGAATAACACTGATCCCATCCAGAACCAAAGACAGCCACAGATTTTCCAACAAAACATAATTCGTTTAGGGATTTCCACCATTTCATCTTGTCTTTAAAATAAAAAACCCTAGATCAAAAGGTGAGATAAGGCACCACTTATATTTAATTATGATTTATGATCCACTTAAGCATTGACACCTGCTCCAAATCAGAATTTACTTTTTATTTTTGTAACCAGAAGAGAAAATTGCATCTGCCCTTCGCTTAAGGACTTGAGGGATTGGAGCCTGATTGTTCCTCTCTGGTTTACATCCAGGGCTGCATGACGGGAAATCCAGATGGGCTGTTTGCTCTGGCTGTGTGCAAAAAATGTCCAGAGATTTGCGCATGTTTGTTTTTTTCTTCTGTCTTCTGGGGACTTCACATTTCAAGGGTCTGCGGACATCCATGCCTATGTGTTTGGGTCATAGCCATGGCCAGTGGCCAGCAGTCGGTACTGAAGCCTTGTCCCAACCCAGCTGCCATAAATGCCTGTCTTGGGTGCACGCCCTCGGCGCCACTCTCATGCCCAAGGGTCTCCTGGCACTTTGTTTTAGTCTTTAATAGACGAAGAGCACAGTGAAGATCAAAGCCGACTGCTATTTGCTTCTTGGTGGCCTGGGGCAGGTGACACTTGGCGAGTTCCCCACAGCTGGCTGATTCAGCAAAACCTGAAATGCGAGGCAGTGAAAGCTCCTCGTCCGGGAGTCCAGCAGGCAGCAAGTGCTCGGGGTGAGCCAGCAGCGGTGGCCTTGCTGCCCACGTGCTCCAGAAGGACAGAGCGTCACCCGGCATTGTCTTATCTCCGAGGAGTAGGAGAGGAGGGTTTTGCTGAGCCCGCGCTCTGGGAGGGAGAGAGAAGACTGGGCTACCTTCTGGATCTGGAGAGGAAGCGGCGCTTGCACAGCCGAGTGTCTGCTCTTGTCTGATGTCCTGTGTCTGCAGTGGCGCCGGGCCCGGCTTCACCTTTCTCCTGGTGCTCTCAGCACATGAGCGAAAACATGAGGAGCTTCCATCAAAGAGAGAGGGTGTTGGTAAGCAGTGGGATGGAGAGAGAGAATCTGGGCTGGGGGGGTGGAACACACACACACACACACACACACACAGCGGTGACGATGGTGGTGGTGATGACAACTGTGGCAGACCAGCCAAGCAAGGTCCCACCGGGCTAGTCTCAAGTGCGGTGGCAAAGTCTGCACACGCGTGTTGGAAGATGGGGCAGCTGTGAGTCCAGAGGAAGGAGGCTGCTGGAGTCCTGGCCGTAAATCGCCTTGGCTGCGGTTTCACACTGGCTTTATAGCAAGGAGGGGCTGTCTCCTCGCACCGGGCCGAGGGACCACGGCTGGTGGCAAAAACCGACTCCCAGACTGGGCACTACAGAGTCTCACTTTCACCCTCGTGGGAAACCTTGGGGTCCTTCTCCTTCCCTGCCCCTTCCTAGCTTCACTTGAGAAATCGGGCCCAGCTCTCAACCCAACTTGCTTTGTAAAGACACGAGCTGAACAATCCACTACCGGGCTGGGGTCTTCATGCTGCCGTGGCTACAAATCCGCGACATTGAAGGCAGCTGATTCTTTGACTACAAATTGACTTGGGAGATTAAATCCTGTCCCATCTTTTTCTGTCTGTAGATTTCTTCTTTTCTTCTACCCATTCCTTCTTACCTTCCTCCTTCCCTCCCTCCCTCCTTTACCTGTTTCCACGTGTCCTCTGATGTCAAAAAAGTTGCCACTTCAGCTCCCGATGCATGTGGGTTCCAGGGGCATGAGAATCTGTCACTGGGACATGGCAGTAGGGGAGGAATTTAGCCCACGTGAGATTTCACAGCACCCCGAAAGGAAATCCCCCTGGCATCCAGAAGGCGCCCCTCTGTGGCCCAGCGTGGCCCGGCGATGCTTCTCCATGTGGTAGATCACCAGTGTTCCACCGAAAATCTATTTCCAGGAACTGTCCGCGCCGGCTATGACAGCACTTCTTTCTATTCAAGGACAGCGTCTCCCAAGCTGTTTCTAAATGACTTCTCCCTGCCAACATCTGTTCGTGCCCAGGAAACCTAAAGTTTAATATTAAGCAAATGTAATTGTTAAGGTGGATCAGGTGCCAGCAATACATGGCGTGCACACCAGAGCCGAACCCAGATGACTTGGGGTTTTGCAATATCCCCACGTCTGCCCTCCCCATTAGTATGGATAATTAACAATTGATTGAAATTTCAAAGCAGCGCTTGAATAAAAAAGCCCAACTCATAAAATTCACTAGTAATTGCAGTGTTCACGACTTTGAAAAGATCCTCTCCACTCATTTGCTTTATTATCTTTCCAAGATGTGTCCCTTCCGAGTTGAATAACCTGGAACAAAGTGGCCCATTTGGCTCCAGCACACATTTCTTTTGGCTCCTGAGCTCCTAACATGGCAGCACAATGAACTTTACCTTCAGAGGAGAAAATGTGCTCCGCCAGCATCTGCCAGTCATGCTGGCTTCACGCCTGGGCAGCCAAGATGTCTCTAGCTAGAATCAGAACACAGAGAGAGGCTCGTCATTATTTTTTTCTACAACTATTCTTTAAATAAAGGAATTATTTAACCTGAGGAAAGAGGAGAGGCTGTGAGCTAACGTTCCTGCACAGTTGTCTGGCGGGTACCGGCTGCATCTTTCCACTGGGTGCAGACACGACCGCGGAGGCTTCGGCGCGTAATAACGGCCACTCCTTGGTGACCTGCTCTCTGTTCAGGGCGCCATGACCTGTCTTGGTAGGTCCCAGTGAAGCAAAAATATATTATTGAGTAAATGAATATAATATAGATTCCAGCAGAACGTCCAGCCCAGGTGCTGTGAACACTCCAATGCAGGCGTCACCAACAAGAGTGCTTCCTTACAGCCCCTTCCCTGTCAAGACCCGTGGCCGGGGCCTCAGCTTTCTTAGCTACAAGGTCGGGCAGCCGGCCAGCTGGTCTCTCTCTCCAAGGCCGTCCCCGAATGCCGCATCTTCCCCCCTTGCCTGGCCCCCTTGTCTGGGGACTTTGGCGCAGATGGTTGCGCCTGCTGGAAAACGATGCTGTCCATGGGACAGATCTGGACACGGTTGTGTTCAAAGGAACCTTGGTCTTTCAAGGGCGCTCAGACCTTACGGGGCTGCCCAGGTCGGGGACCTCATGCACGAGTCGTAAAGCTTCTCCTGCCCTCACCATTCCTGAAGCACCACTTGTTCTTCCGCTGCCTGGGGAAAAGGCCAGACTTCATTTCTATAGCACCAGCAGGAGCAGGCACTCTTGCTGACCGCCTGGAGCGTGACCCTAGAGAGTGACCATGCGGCCTCCGCCGGGGAGCAGCAGAAGCCATTGCGTCTCCTCCCATGGCCGGTGCAGTCACTCAGTTATAAGGAGTTAAAAAAAAAATCAGCGTTCTTTAATACGCTTTTTAAAAAGGTTCTTTAAAACTATCTGTCCCCATTAAGCATCCAAACTTTCTAGCCCCGCAGGTTTCCAGGCTCGCGGGGCAGACATGTCAGCACAGTCCCTGAGTGACGGGTTGGCTTCGCAGCTCAAAATGTTGTTGATGTTTTGACTTAGCTTCAGACACAGGTATGAGGCTTTGTGACTTCATAATATCTGTAAGATTTTTTTCTTTTTTTTTTGTAGTACACGACACGTCCCTGCAGTATCTGTCAGGCTTCCAATTGCTATGGCAACGCTCGGGTTTGGGTCTCGCTTCCTGTTGGGTGCTTGGGGCCAAGCTTCGTCGTGTTTATTTGAACTACGACTTCATTTCTTAAATAATGCTTCATGACCCGACTTACCTGTGTAGCTCTGAAGACTTGAGCTTCACCTGCAGCCAAGTATTCAGGCAGCAGAGGCCGACTGGCTGCGGCTGCCTGCAGAGCGCTGGGCTCTGGGGTGAGCGTTTCGGGTGTCGGCACCGTCTCCCCAGGCTAGAGACGCGTCACTTGCTCACGGGCGCTCGTCCCGCTGCGCACCGCCCTGTCCTGAGTATTTCATTTTGTATCAGGTTTTTCACCCATATGAAGAAGTGCAATTTCATGCCTGTTGTAGAACAAGAAAGCAATTACGAAGCTGTCACAACTTGATCCATTATTCTCTTCCTTCCAAATAACTTTTCCTACCAAAAGGTGAATAAAGTCAAAATAAAGCCCAAAGAAATTAGAATCATCTTGGACGCATCTGTCCCCTCAGCTTGCAGTGCTCCTGGGCTTGGTTAGTCACTGGGCGCTGCCGAGCCGATGACTGCACCGTGGCGCAGGGGAGGCTTCTGAAACCACCTTCCTGGTCCTGCTCCGGTGTGAGTGAGTGAGGACTTCAGATGTTTAACCGCAACAAAAACCTCTTCCAAACAAAACTTCAAAACAACTCCAAATAAATTGTTGATCAATAAATTCTGCCATTTTATCAGTCTCTGTATCATCCTCTTAACATCAGTAAGTAATGCCAACCTGTTACTGCACGTATTTTTATTTTATTTTTTGCATAGAAGAACTGGGGTGTAGGTGAGCAGTGTGGGGGTTGAGAGTATTCCCCAGGACAGAGTGGGGAGCAGGACAGGCAGAGCCACTAAAATACACCGCTGAGGGAGCAGCAGGAGACAGGGGAGATCTGCTGCGCCATGTGGGTCAGCTCCCTGGCTGGGGATGGAACTCAGGCCGCAGCAGCAATAATAGCTTAACCCCTGAGGCTTAACGCCTGCGTCACCAGGGAGGCCAATGCATATATTTTTAAAAAATTCTTCCTTTCAAAAATACAAGTACAATGCATACATTTGCAAAGGTGAATGAGGGAAAAAATAGTGTAAATCTAAACTCTGTTATTAGAAAATTAATATAAAGTTTCAGATCCACTTATGAATGGTGATCAGCATTGATCTTGCAGGTTAGTCATATTGTTATGGCTTGACTCCCTTCCCCCGAGAGGGCATGTTGCCATCCTGACCTACGGGCCTGTGAGTGTGAACATATTTTGCATCCCAGTCTTCACAGATGCACTTAAGGAAGGTGAGGCCTTTAGGGCTGGCCTAGCCCAGCAGGTCTCAGAGGGAAGACACATAGGGAGGAGAAGCCCCCTGGGGCCCTTGGAGTCACCAGGGGACGGCCAGGGTGGGCAGGCGAAGCCAGAAGCAGAGGTGGGACTATGCCGCCACAGGACAAGCAGACCTGGAGCCAGGAGGGGTCCCAGATCAGGCAGGAAGCGGCTGCCCCCAAAGTTTCAGCGGGAGCACAGCCTTCCCGACATGGTGACTTTAGGTTGTCGGTATCCTGAGCGGGAAAGAACATGTTTTTGTTGTTTTTAACCAGCCAGTTTGTGGTGCTTTGCTGCGGCAACCCTAGGCCAGCAATCCCCACGCATCTCAGTGAGAAATGCTCTGGGGCGGTGGGGAGCTCTCCCTCCTGCAAGTCAGAATAGTCCAAATCGTGGCCAGCAGTGGATGGGGCCTTGCTCCCTTGTGAAGGCGTGGTGGAAGCAGGCTCTCTGGGGTCACGCAGCACCACCTTCTGGCGGGCCGCCCTCACTGCTCAGCTCACTGCATAGAGAGTTTCTGGCTGCAAAAAGAAAAAAGCAGCTTGAATTGTATTGTTAGCTCTTCTGCCGAGAAGGCTACAAACTCCCAGAGTACAAAGCAAAGCATTTCCCAGAACTACAGACTCAGGTTAAAAAGGAGCAGTACAATTCATAGCAGACAATTAAAAATGAATTCGATGGATATATTTAACTTTGGAAAGTAGTAAAATAAACTAAAATGTTGACTCTTGTTTAAGCGTCAACAAAGTATTTCCTTCAAATAATTTCAGGTTGATTTGTTTCTCTAGGCAGTGATATTCTGTGAAGTGCATGGATGGAGAACTCTACACGTATTCATGTTTGACATACAGGTACTCGTATTTATGCATGTATCAACATATGTGCATGTATGTGTATAGAGAGAGAATTGTGTCTTCATGGTGTCCATACTGAGTAATATGTTTTGCCAAAGAAACAACCTAGATTGGTGATACAGCCAGAAAGTCTATCCTATAATCTTATGAAATTTTCCAGCAAAGAAAAAAATAAAAGGCCATCAACATGGAAGTGCTCTGTAGTATGGACTAGTCTTATCAAACACTTTTCTAACTGAACATGAACAATACACAAGAGCCACAATTAACACACATACATGAGAGCAGCGACTTCATCGATGACTTTGGGTTTACTGGTCTCTCGGGCACAGGTGTGACTCACGAGGACGCCCAGCGTGGGCCACATTGGCCATTTTTGTGGCTGAGTAGAAGACTTGGGCCTGCAGCTAGACATCCCTTAAGTCTATGTGTGCTTCGTAAAATCACTACCGTCCTCTTTTGTAAGATACTACTCTCTGGAGAACAGTCATTCTCTCTGTCAATTTTGAAAGAACAAGTTCTAATCCCCAAGTCACTGGACACAAAGATCACGGCTGTCCTGTCAACAGCAGACCAGGAACATAAAGCAGAAAGTGTGGTTACCAGCTCCGTCTCATCATGTACCTGTAGGGTCGTTGAGTCACAAACTTGTCAAAATAGCAGATAAAGATCTATTATTCACGCCAGCCATGCCCCTGGGACGGAAGACATGTATCGCAATTAATGTCAATTGCTTTTCTTAGGAACTGCATAGTCATGTCCTAGGTCACGCGTGATCAATAGCTGTGGAGAATGATCCTTCTTCCCAAGACCAGGTCAAGGGTCGTGCATCTGTGTCTTGGGCATTTTGTAAATCCTTAATCTTGAGGACCATTTTTGGTCCTCAGTTTCTGGTCCACGAATGGAAAAAATGGGAATCCCTTCCACCAGACAATTTTACTGCCTTTCTCTACATTTTCTCAATTAAAAATGCCATTTCTTTATATTATTTAAGGCTAAAAGGGAATTTTTAATGATTTCATTTATTCTGGGTTCTTTCTGATTAAGGAGAGCAGGATTATATGAGGTGTTCTCTGAGGGGGAGATGGTAACTGACATAAGAAAAATCACACCTGAGACCAATCACAGGTGATCACTGCCTGGACCTTGAATGGCGGTCGCACTTGCTGAGACTTGGGGCTCCTCAGATAAATGAAAATGCCTTTTGCAGCTTTGCCCCGAGACCAGAAACAAATGATGAGAAGCCCCTGACCCGCAAAGATGCTGCAAGGAAACTGGTCTCCCTTGACCCGCATCATCCTACCTGTGTCCCGACGTCACACACATCCCCTGAGGCCTTATGTTTCAAATGTGCGGTCATCGTCCTGTATGTCTTTCACCGGATGCAAGCACCGGGGGGCTGGGCAGCGAGGGGAGGACAGGACAAGCGAGCCAGGACCTTGAAGTCAGCTCCAGGAGAAGGGCCCCAGACGGGGACTGCTGTGCTAAGCCACTGCCATTGGGGCGTCTGCTTTTTTATGGCCACCGGTGTCACCTGACTGTAAGCATGTGGGTGCCCGCCCCTCAGGGCATCTGCTGACATTTCTAAAGGAGCCCAAGATGCCCACGGAATGCCCGCGGTCCCAAATCTCTTTCCCTTCCTGGATTGTTTACCTGACGGATTCTCATGCAGGCAAACAGATTCCTTTCTAGCTCTTTCCTGTCTCTTTTGGCCTTTCATTTGTCTATCTCTCATTCAGAAAATTTCCCAGCCCCATTCACAAGATGCTGGCCAGGAGATGGGGCACCGCCTTGCCTTCTCTGGGGACAGAAGCTGAGCACCCCAGGGCACGGGACAGTGTTAGATTTAATACAATTAATTCTGCATTGTATGTCACAAAAAAATAAGTGTTCACTTGATACTCGCCTTTGAGAAAAGTTTGAGGGAAAAACAGAAGATTCACTGGTTGACCAAGTTCCCAGAGAAAAGAAGGAAGAAAACCTGTGTGTGTATCTACGTGTGAAAACGCAGCAGAGCTGATGTGGTAAGTGGATATTTTGCAGGATTTAGAAGACACAAAGATATTAAACTCTGGATAGGTGGTCTTTAAATGGAAAAAAGAAACTAATATATTTTCTTTAGCCTTAGATCCTTCAACATATGTCTACAGGTTGGAGGCAGTAGCGTGACAATCACATAGTTTCCAAAATATTCAGATAAATACAAAATCAGTGGTAGTATCGGAGGTTGTGGGTGTTAGTAAAGAGAAAGAGAGTCTGATGAAGATGCTGTTCTCCAAAAAAATATAAAGACAAGAATTTCTCAAGAACTATTTAAAAAATGAAATTGGATTTCTAGGGAGGTTAGTTTTTCATTTCAGTTGAAATATGATTTTTTCCGCAATCAAATTTTGAAAGTAAATTTGCCATACTTTATTATAATATATGTAAATCTAAATCTTTAATGGTGAAAAGTCAAAGTCATTGTTTGCATCTTTAAATTTGTTCTTATGAGTGTTATATTAGTGCTTTCACAGTCTCTAACAGCTTAACTAAGTCATGGGAAAAAAATACTTCTTTGTGAGTCGTTGTAAGAAGTTAGCGCCTCATAGTTTTCACTAGAGCATTAAAGGTTCTTGATTGTTAAACTAAATTTATTCTAATAATGCAATATTCAAAGTATTTCATTTTACTACCAGTTTCTGATGGAATTATTTAATTCCTTTTTCAATTCTGGAAATGTTGGGAACTTGTGCATGGTTTCACAACAGCGCTAGCACTAGTGTAACTCATTTCAGATTATCCTGAATGGGGAGAAGAGAGATGAAAAGGGGTGGGGAGAGGGAGATGCAGAGAGTAGGAAGGAGAAAGAAGAAAGAGCAGAATACACGAAGATAATTCAATCCACATATCACCACATGAGAGGAGTGTTTGGTTGGATACATATTGAGCCTAAACAGATGAGTAGAAATATCTTGATTTCAAGTGTTTCTGCTGAACGCTTTCATGTTTGCAGCATGACTACAAAATTTCATATGAAATTGAAAAAAAAATCTAAAAATCTATAAAATGCTGCTTCTGTAAAACCACATGAATTAACTGAAAGGGGTTGTTGCCTTAAAGGGAAAGGAAAACTGAAACAAAAAGGAAATGACCAAATGTTAGACCTTCATAGTGGTAAAAATACCTGAGAACATCTATATTTGCATATATTGTATTTATTTGTTCCTCAGGTTGTGTGTTTTGCATATTCACCCCCAATTTTGCTGTGTCATATTTTTAAAAAATTGCATGAATTGAAAGCACCTGGGGCTCAACTTGACTACTACATGGAGCTGGATTCAATGTTTCTTTAAGATTTTCATCAAAATGAAATAAATGACTGTTCAAAGACTTAGACATTTTGTTCCTGTAAGTTTTCATTTACCGATAACTTTTGTGTGCCCTTTCCATTAGGGGGAAGGAAAAGTAGAAATATTATTTCTGGTGTTTCTAAACAGTGAAATCATTGGCAAAGAGTGTAGTCAGGGCCGTACTCATACCACTCAATCTTCCTCAGCTGTGACCAAATCATCTTGTTGAGTCAGAGAACCAAGATGGCAGCAGGGCCACCCCAAGTCATTTCAGCTGCCTTCAGCCCAATGGTCTGCCTGACGGATTGATAAAGTGAGCAGAAATCCTCAGCTTATCTGGGCAGCTCCATTGTTTCATTCCACAGATAGAGCCAAGAAGAAAAATTAAAAATTAGATATTTAAGACAGAAATCTCTGAAATTTTTAGTGTTAACTAGATAACTTTTTTTTGAGATTCAATCAACAAATCGATCAAAGCTGATATACACACTAGCTTAAAGAAGTTTGATTAATTGTAATTTGAGAGGAGACCATTGGGTCAGCAACATAATGCTATTAACAGAAAATGCAAAACAACGCATCATCAGCCATCAAAGAAATGAAACATAAGCAGACTTTTGTGTGGTTTCTATATCTTCTTAATATTTAACATCTTTATGATTTTAGAATTTGGAATTTAAAAAAAATCTAGTATTTCTCTAGCTATTAGAATACTATTGCTACATAATGATGTAGAAAAACCTGTTTATTTTCACATCATTCTCAGCCTCTCAGAATTGGCTGGTAATCGAACTTCTGCCTAAGTTCCTATTCCCTTAAAATTGTACTTGAAAGAATTCAGAAAATAAGCTAAAAATAATGTTTATGCAAGCGTCTCTTTTTAATATATCGCAATTATCAGCTAATCTACGGAAAATGAAATATGAGACACCATGTTTCCGTGTGGACACTGAGATGCTTATTATGCTGAGGAACTGAGTCCTGCAGAGGGAGAGGGAGCAGAGTAAAGAAAGAAGGAAAAGGGAAAAATCCTAAATTCAGACTTTTTCAGATTTCCATTCAGAACTTCATCTTGCTTTAGTTTTCACTTCTTACTATGGTATCTATTTTGCAGTGAAATGGTCGATGAGAACGGAGCACAGTTGAAACTTGCTCTTCAGAGCAAATGACCTCGGTGTTCGGCACAGACAGGGGATCTGGATGTAGCCGGTGCTGCAGCAGCTGCCAGTTTGGGGAGAAACAGCCACGTTTCTAACTCTACAGGTCAATGTCCATCATCCGGCTTTAGGCTCAAGTGTGGACTGGAGAGCATTTGAAGCTGCTGGCTCTAGTCAGACATCTGGAGTGCAGAAGTGTCTGCAAATACAATGAAATACTGGGAAGGAGCCCAGAAGGTGGCCAGAAAGGCGGCAGGGAGAAGAAATGGTGAAGAAAGTTGTTCGACAGTCTGCTGGATCCAGTTCCTGACACTTGAATCAAAACCTCCTCAGGGATTCTGTGCGTCTTCTCTGCAGGATTCTGATTTCCCATGGAAAGATTAGTATTAATTTAAGACAAAAGTGACAGCAATTCCATTTAGACATATTCATGCTGAATAAGTTTAAATTTACTGTAGTGTTTGTCCTTACATTTCTAAAGCTCCAATACTTCTAAAATCCCTTTGAAATCACATCATTATTCTCATTATCTCTCTTGATCAATTCACACTTGTATATGGAGCTGCTTCCCAATCATTTGGATTTCTCAAATTGTAGCTTTATGTCAGTGTTTTTTTTTGGGGGGGGGTGGTGTTGTGGGGACAAATAAAGAACCAAAGGCTGCTTGTATTAGAAGAGCTCACTTTCACTCTAGAACATTTGTAAAGTGTTGAAATTCATGAGTGGTCTTTCCCCAGATGAGCTCCCCAAGGCTGTGTAGTTAAGGGAGAAACCAGCTCACCAGCTGCTTCAGGAACTGTCCCGAAGAGCAGTTCCACCTCCCCTTGTCAATAGTGGTGGAAGGTGCTTGTGACAGAGGACCTTGGTGAGCAGCCTCATTTGTAGTATCTCCTCTAAACCTCTATTGACCCCGTGAGATACTTTTTACCCCCTTGGTATCACATTAATGTGTGTGGTAAGGGCTCCTGGCAGGACGAGTTCAGGCTGATGCCCCAGCCATGCCTGTCTCCCTGGGGTGCCATGCCTCTTCTCTGCAGGAAAAATGCAATTAAAGAAGCCACAAGCCACTGCCCCTTAGCTAGGCATTTCATCACAGCCCCCACCCCCTTGACCTCTAACCTATGAACTATGGGCGCAGGAAGGAGAGGGCAGATGGCAAGGGGGTGGCAGTGCCCCGAGACTTTGGGTGGCTCCTTTTATAGCTAATTTGTTGAAACTGTGTGATTTTATAACTATTTCGAATTTGCAGATACACCCAAAGTCTGTTGGAGAACTGCTGGGGGGGGGGTGGGGGGTCCAAGGTAGTGTTAGGAACTCTCAATCCTGGGCCCTTGGGCTCACCTTTGCAGACCTACCTGCAGGGCCTGGGGTCACACAGCCAGGTGACCTACTGTTCTGGCTTTCATCTGCGTGTCCTGTCAGGTAGACGCATGTTGCGGACAGGAGAGGACATATTTAGGATTTGTTTCATGCCTGAAGTTTCATTTCAAGACTGAAAAGATTGTGTGTTTTATCATTATTTGGAGAATTCCTAGAGTTTGTAGTGAACGGGTCATGACTGACAATGCAATTCGGATGTTGCTAGAACCTCCATTTTGTTTTTTCTCATCCTCTCATTTAAGGGGGTTTGTTTCCACCGTCATGCAATACCTACATGTTTTATTCTCTTTTTTTTTAAACATCATCAAAGCTGAGGGGAGGGGAAGTTTCTGGTGATTTCAAAGCCATCACTCCTTAGAAGGGACAGTCTGAGAGTCTCTTTTCCATATCAGAGCAGGAGAGTTTTCAGTGAGCACGCCTCTCAAATTTTAGCCAACAATAGGAATCCTGCATCCTGATTCTTTGTGTCTTATTTGTGGAGTCAGTAGTTTATTTTGTGATTAAAATTTTACTTGTGGGCAGATGCAGGTAAGTGTGCACATGCTTCTCACGCATCGCTGTAAAACCCTTCTCCTTGCACACGTGTGCACAGGCCAGCCAGCTGGCTGCTGCTTTCCCTGCTGCCTCGACGTGTCCAGCAGCGAGAACCCCGTGCACTGAGTTGCACCTGGAGAGACCGAGAACCGTGTCTCAGACGCTCAAGGCTTCCTAGTCCAGACAGCAGCTCCGCCCTGCAACCCGGCTGTTCTTCAATGGGTCTGTCATCCAGCCGCAGCCTTCATTTACTTTTTGTCCCAGCAGAAGCATGTTCTGATCCCATCACATAAACCCGTTTCTGTCTCTTCCCTCCTCCCATCTCTCTCTCTCCCTCCTCCTTTTCTTGCCCTTGCTGCCCGCCTGCTCCGTTGTTCGAATAACTGCAGGTTCTACTAGCTTTTCATTCCAATTCATTGGTAGGGAGCTAAATTCCTCTTTCAAAATCTGTGTAATGTCATTTCAAAGGCTGACTTTCACGTGTGCTGTGGCAGAGGGTGACCCAACTACCTGCTCAAGGAAAGGGAAGTCAGTGTAACGGGATTGTGGACAGGTCAGGCTGCCCTGTGCCACCCCGGCTTCCTGGCCCTTGGTTTGCAGAATCAGAACATTCCACAGACGGGGTTGATCTCTTGCTGCGAGCATGGCCATGGTGAACATAGCAAACGTGGGAACCTGTTTCATACAGTACAGTTGTGAAAAATTATTTTCTTGGTTTTTAAATTGCTTGTGGAAATAATTGTTTTAATAAAGAGCTCGTTATCCAGAAGGCAGGAGTGAGCTGAGAAATGGGGAACAAGAGGATGTCTGCAAAGGAGCCGCGTCTGAATTGTGCTGTTAGCGGTGACCCGGCATGTTGCTCCTGTTAAGGACTTCTGCAAGCAATGCGGGGCCGCCGTGCGATGCGCAGCATCAGTGTTCTTGTTTTCTTGACTTTGCCAAGGAGTTGGCATCTAGTGAACCCTTTAGCTGGCCACAGGAAAGGCTTCCTCACTTCACGGTGTGACGGGGAGGGACACATCCACAGTAACAGCCGCTTGCACGGAAACCATCCTCAAGTACAGGAATAAATGCATCAGGCATGAAAAACATCCTACGAGAATTCCAGACTATTCCAGCCCTGGCTGACTAGCTGGAGAGAAAGAACACCCCCCACCCCGCCTTTCCCCCACATGAACCCGAACTCCCCGCAGGCAGTTGTCCTGCAGAGCTTCTCCAGGCCTGCTGCTGTCTGTGGACAGTCGGCTTCTCACGCAAACCCATGATGGTGACTTGTGTTCTCTCTTTGCTTCGATATTTTCCCCGAACTCATATTACAACATGGGCAGGTGGGCAAACATCCAATTCTATCACATTTGGAGAGAATTTTCAGAAGCTTCAAAAGCTATTAAGAGGAGAGGAAGCTCAGTGTGTGACAAATTTACCATTTTGCATCATTTCGGCCCCGTGTTTACCGACGGTAACATCTGGTCATACCGGGAGGAGAGGGTGGAAGCTGCACAGGTGCTCACTGTCATACCTGCCGGGCTGGCGATGACTCTGGCTTGCCCGGAAGCACGAGCAAGGGTGATGGAACGGGCTGTGGCATGCCCTTCCCACAGAGAGGGGACAAAGCAAACACTTCCCGCGGTGTAGCTAAACCTCCACAAGAAGCCAGCCGAGTAAGAGCTCACCTGCTAAGTTTCTCACGTCATCACAACCTCCCATCGCCCTTCACTGCACCCCTACTTTTCTCCTGCCCCCCACGCTCAATGAAAGCAATAGCCCACCACTAGTCGAATGTTCAAACGCTCATTTCTGCAAGAGTTTAACAACTCAGTGCAGTGACGATGACCCCAAGCTGCCCCCACCTGCTCATCTCCCTCAAAGAGCACCCTATATCTGCACATTAAAAATATGGTTCCAATGTGTGTGCGCATGTGGGAAAGTGTTTGCATGTGCGTGAAAAACCAATTTGAAGAAAAAGGAACAAAAACTGCAGGACTTTGCATTTTTGGTGTTTTTTGTATTTGCGCAGACCATTTCAGGATTTTCAGTCTCAACAAAACACTATTAAAACAAAGAATCTAGTAAAATAGTTGTGCATGTACTGCTAAACAATTCTAGCAATTTTATTAAGCAATGCCTTTATTATTTTTTGAATATTCTTAACAGACTGGAACAAAACATTTTTTTTTCTTCAAAACAAAATATGCATACTGTACGCACATTGCAGGGCTTAAGTCTGATGCAGAGATTAAAGTTTGTTTGAACAAAAACAAATGCCTGGGGGAATTTCATAGCTAGAAAGTTAGTAACTAAATTTTGTTCACTAAGAGGACCTTTCTCAGGTTTTCCTTCAGCTCCCACCTACACAGCAGACGAATCTGAAGCACTTCCCAGTGTAGCTCGGGACCAGGAAGGAATGTGTTTTTTAAATTATTTGTTTTGTTTGTTTGTTTGTTTTTTAAAAACAGCCCTTATTAACTCTTCCTTCCACTGATTCTACTGTAAATTCATAAAAGCCTTTTGTAGAAAGCAAATTCATGTACACTCAGCGGGTGAAATGTTCCCACACACGAAGAAAACAGCGGTCAGATTCCCCGTGTCTTCGGTTATCTAGAGCGGGTTAGAGTGATAAAGTTTTTGCATTTTAATGAAAATAATGGCTAACCTAGTTATTTACCTTTTTTTTAAAAAAGTTCTTCTTTTGTGATAATGCAGAATTGCATACACTTTATACCTGGAATAATGTTAAACCACATGTCGGGGAGATACTGGGATAAAATCGGATATATTCTGTAGAGGCGGTGTTGGGGTGCCGCTGCCGTACCCCCCAACAGCGACAGAGGAGCAAAGAAGTCCAGGCTCGTGCCTCCATCCCTGTGTTCCCCACACCACGGCGACGGCCTGCTCGTCTCCTCCTGCCCCCGAGCAGAACCGCGGGGGCCGCCCAGGCTTCTGGGGGGGCCCCCCCTGAGCCCGAGGCGGGCGCCCCCCGCGCGCCCCGGCGGGACCGGGCTGGGCCTTGAGTTGGGGAGCTGGAGCGACATAGTCAGGAGATTTCTTTGCTTGAATTTTGTTTGTTTCAACAGAAAAATGAGTTAACCGTCTGGTTCCACCCGGAGAGCACTTGTTTGTTCAGCTAAAAAGGAACCCCCGGGCCGGCTCCGCGGAGGGGTGCGCGGCGCGGACAGGCCCCAGGCGCGCCCCGCCACTGGCCACGCGGACAGAAGCAAGCGGATGGCGTCTGCGGGGGGCGGGGGGCAGGAAAGGGGGGCGGCGGGGGGGCCGGGGGTGCGGGCAGGGCTTCTGGTCTGGAGGTTGGAGGGTCCGGGGATTTTTTTATTTTTCTTTTTTGTTTTTTTTTTTGTCTTTTTTATTTTTTATGATTTTTTGTTGTTTTTTTTTTTTTGCTACACCGTGAGGTCATAGCAATCATTCCTCTAATAGAAACGGACAGGACAGACAGACAGAACTATTGATGAACACACACGATGACTAGAAATCGATCTAGAGAGAGCGAGACAGTGAAAAGACTTAGTATTCCTCTGAGAAACCATCCCCCGAAAGAAATCCTGTATTAGAAGTGCCAAAAAAAAAAAAAAAAAAATCAAAAAAACAACCCAGAACCAAAATAATCAAACAACCAACGGAGAAACCCAAAATCAAAAAAGAAAGCAAATTAAACCTCCCAACATTAAAACACAGTGTATAAAATGGCGTGAGAAAGTTAAGTCACTTGACAGCCTCGCAGTCAGTAAAAAGCTGTGTCCGTGTCCTCGCTCCGGGCCGGGCCCGTCGGTTCCGAGCCGGGCCCGTCGGTTCCGAGCGTCCCCGAGGGGCCTTGGCAGCAGCGACCGGGGGAGCAGCACCCCGTCTGCGCAGGCGGCGGGCGGCCCGCCGGCTGGACCCCGGCTAGTCCTCGTTGGGGGACCCCTCCTCCAGCGGGGGGACCCCCCCGAAGCTCAGCGCCGTCGTGTTCTGCGTGGCCGAGGCCGTGAGGACCGTGTGCAGGAGGATCAGCACGAGCACGCACAGCTTGAGCCTGCTGCTGCTGCACAGTCTGGCGGCTGCCGAAGCTGGCGACGTCCTGTGGCAGGAGCCCCTCGGGCCCGCCTTGCCTTTGCCCGGGGCCTTGGGGTGCTCTTCTCTCCTGACGTCACAGCATTCTGGTTCATCATTGGTTAGAAAGGTTTCATAGAGCCCTGCGGGGTGAAGACAGGGCGGGTTACAAAGAGGAGGAGACGTGGGGAGACTCAGAAGCCAGTGAGAGTGTGACGTCAGCATCTGAGCCATGACATCATACAAGCATCTGAGCCATGACATCATTCATACAAGCAACTCAGCGTTGCCCAGAGGGAAGTCAGTCAAGACAAGCTGGAGAAATGGCCCCCTGGCTCCTCAAGCCACCCCGTCCAATGCCTCAGTGTGTTCTTGGCTACACACCTGCGAGCCAGGTGTGAAGGTTCTGGGTGTGGCGATGGCAGGTCAAAGTCAGAAGGTGAGGTCCTGGGGCAACCTGGGGACCAGCCGGCTCAGCCTCCATTTGCTTTGACAGCAACGGCATGACTAGGCCAGGCGTGAGGTGGTGTGAGCTAACTGCGCTGAGGGAGACAGCCCCAATCACCCCTTCCTCCCATAAATCCCGCCAGGTGTGCCCCAGGTAGGCTTCTAACCCGTCATCATTTCCCTTTCACTCATTTTCTAGACTTTTCTCTTTTCTTCTCGTTGCCGCCCTGCCGGTGCCCGCTGAAGTGGCAGCCTGTCTCCTCCCTCACCCCGCCCGCCTCCAGCACTGCCTGCCAGCCAGGAGCTACCTTGCTTTCTCCTCCAGCTCTCTCTCCCTTCCTTCTTTGCAGAATCTCTTCCTTCGCCCCTTGCTTTTCTCTTCTTCTAACGTTGCAGGTGCTGTTCTTAGTCTAAGATCAGTAGTTGAATATTTTGGAAAATTTCCACGTGGGGAAGTCACTTCTCACCTGGAATATTTTCCACCTTATTTCTTGCTGTACTGTATGTGTTTTTACGTAGCTGCATAAATTATTATATATCATTTTTTCACTTGACCGAAACAGTAAATTAAAATGGAGCCTCTCCACAAATTTTATAACATTGCTTTGTAGCTTGAAAAACTTAAGAATGAGGATCAAGCAGTTGTGAGGATTAGATGAGCTCCTGGGTGCAAAATAGTTCTCTCAGTGCCAGAGAGATACAGCGCAGAGCAGAGAAAGAGCTTGAGATTTTGGCTACTGCTAACAAAAATAGCTACTCATAGTGTCTCAGTGTCTCCACCCAAATGATAAATTTCAGAATTCCCTTCCTCTCATTCCAGACTCACTTCTTAGTGCTCAGCTGTCCTGAACTACCTGCTCTTTCGAGAACATGTGGTCTTTCCCCGTGTCTGCCACATCCGTGCTGGTCTTTCTTGCTGGTATTTGCTCCTAATTCTCATTTTCTCTGTCCAGTTCAGCTAACTTCCATTTACGCTGTGAGTTCAAGTGGCATAAAGTTCCCTGCATGAAAACACTATTTGCATCCCCAAGCTGCTAGTGCACTTTGTGTAATTCTTCAGTAGAGCAATTATTTTTTCTTTTAATTTAATTGCTCATTTTCACCTCAATTTCCTTACTCATTTGTCATGTTCAAAGCAGGAATTATATATTTTCAGCCTTAGATTCTCAATATGTAGCACAAAGTCTGGACAAAATAGATACTTAATGAGCATTTATTACATGAATAAACTCAATACACATATTTTTAAAAGAATCTATTAAATAATATATTATACACTGCAATTTTCAGTTTCTTTTAAAGAAATGGCCAAGATATCCTTATAATGATGCTTACAATATTCATTTCTTCTTAGGCATTCAAAGGTAAACTTCACCTTCGCCTAGGTAGAATATGGAAAAAAAACTGAATTAATGAGGTCCCCATCGCTGACATTTTATTGTATGTTATTTTCTTTTTTCATTAAGTTATCTCACTGGTAGACTAATCATTTATCGAAGTATATGTTTTCCAATAGTCATATTCTTCAAAATAGAGAGTTCAGAGTTAAGATTATAAGAATAAAAAAAAAATCTAAAGGTCATTTAGATCACCATTTTAGAATGTTAATATCAGAATATGTCTAACAATGTCACCCAAATAAGCAGCTTTTCCAAAGTTGCTCGGAAGCCAGCTCGGTGATTTATCACTTTATTTTCAGACAGAATAAGGCAGGCTGTTCAGGTCAATAAATGTACTTCACTTTATGACTGACAAAATTAATATTCTCATTTTCCCCATCCATCTTTATCAAAAGAATTTTTATTCAGAGCTGGACATACATATACGTTAACGTTAAGGATCAGCCCATTCAATGTGATATTTTACAAAATTGAAAAAAAAAAAGAAAAGCCCTCCACCTCCCCCATCCCAAATTCTTCCTTCTCAGAGGCAGATACTTGCAATTTTTAAAATTAAAGAAACATTGTATTATAACAGTATATACATTTCAGGAGCAAGTTATACTTCCTTGAGCTGTTTCTGCATTTATCATCATTCCTGTAAATAACCTACTTGGTGTTTTTCCTCATTTTCCACATTGGATCAGCATCTACAGACCACCCCGGACAGTGGAGCCCTGGGCTGCAACAGCTGGGGCTCATGTTCCCCCCTCCACCCCACCCTGCAGGGCAGTAAGTCCAGTGTCCAGTGCTCCTTGCTTAGGATGTTGCAAAAGCAATTGGTAACTCAGCATGTCGCAAGTCTTAGCCTTCAGTTCCCAGCACACTCATTCTCCTAGAGTTTCCACATACTTACTAATTCAACCCCCCAACCGCAGCTGTTGGCATTGCTGGGGTGTTCTACCAGCGGGTTCTTCCTGAAGAGAAATCTCCGGGAGCCTTCGTGCATCTGGACTGGGCCGGTCCCTGCCTGGGGCACAGCCTGATGCCCCACAGGCGCCTCCTCCCAGGACAGTGGCTTCGGCTCACCTGGGGCCTCCTGACGCCCATCTTCCAGGCGCGTCCCAGGTGCTGGACCACACTGCTTTCTGCCTTCCTAAGGAAAAGCTCATGGGAGGAAGTTTCCAAGATGCTGCCTGTCTAAAGAAGGCGCTCACTGTACCTGCTCTGTAACTGACCTCAGGCTGAGCACGAATTTCCAGGTGAGAACTGCATCCTTCCAATTCGTGCCGGGATCACTCCCACCTGCACGCTGGAACCTCTGGGGTCTGTGCTTTCCTTCGCTCCGGTTGTCGACACCCTGTCCATCGCTCTGCTTGCTGGGGGATTTGTTGAGCTTTTACTGCATAATCATTTGAGCTTTTCTTTTTTCTATCATATTTTAATTTCCAAGAGCTCTTTTATGTACTCTGAATGATTTTTATTTTAAGTGATTGCTCCTGTTTCATAGCTTTAATATGTTCTTTTATCACTCTGAGAGATTTGTGCAACTTTTATTTATCTTGTTCATTTTCTCCCCTGGATGGGCTGTTTTCTCCATGTCATTTTTTTGTTGTTGTTGTTGTTTGTCTCTCTCTCTCTCTCTTTTTTTTTTAGCATGGAAAATCTGCAAATTCTGCATTGTCTGGTCATATGAAAAAGTATGGGCTGTGTGGACACCTAGGAAGCACTGCTGCCCAAGAGCTGGCCTGAGGCGTGACCTGCCTGAGCTGTTTAGGCGGAGACCCATTTAAGATGCTTTCCTATAGGCTGGCCAGGTTTCCCAGAAGTACCCAACATCTGTCCTGATGGGCAAAAGGCTGGCAGCCGGGGTTCTGAGTTGAAGGGGGAGAGTGGCCAGCAAGGACATCCGTTGGCAGTTTGCCAGCATTGCTGGCTTCCCTATCAGGCGCCCCACTGTACCTCCTCCCGGTGGTGCCAGCTCCAACAACTTTCTCCAACCTACTCCAAGGACACTGTCCCCTCCCCCAGACACGAGGCACACGTTTCCCTGGGGGGGAGGGGATTGCTCAACCGGGCAGAGCTAGCTGGGGCCGTGGAAATGTGGCTGCTTCTTCGATGGATTCCTGCCCAGGCTTTGTCTTTTGTCTCCTCCAAAAATACCCCGCACTGTCAGACACTGTCTGGAGAGAGCCTGGGAAGGGAATCAGATCGACCTTTGGCTTCCTCTCTGTGGCCTCCTGTTCATTCTTCTAGGTTTCACCAAATCTTCCAGTGTGTGTCAATTTTCTCTCTAGTTTCTATGAAGTTTTAGAGGACATCTCCTTAGCCATTCTTCTATTTTTTTGGACGTATGCCTATAAACAGTGTCTTTTCTGCTGAGCCAACCTAGAATATGATTCTGGCCTTTGCTCTCCCTCCCTCTGTTCTGAGCCCTGACAGGTGCCACCTCCTGACAGATACCATCTTGAAGTAATCAACCGCCTCAGCCCAGTGTTTCTGTGCTGGATGTAGGAGCATCCGTGACACACATGCCTCAGGGCCCAAAAGCCCCTGCGGCAGCTCCCTCAGGATCCCCAGCAGCTGCCTTGGCTGGATCTCTCGTCAGGCCAAAGGTGTCTTGGCCACTGGCAAATACCTAATGGGTCTGGGGTCCCCAGGCTTTCTTGACTCAGTCAGGGCAGACACGAAGGGCCTTCTGGCTTAGATAGTTCCCTTTGCAAGTCTTCCTTTCTTGGCCTCCTCTCCCTCTCAGGAGTAGTGTCCAGAGCCGCCCCCCCCCCATATCTACCTGCATGTAGACAGGCTCCCTGGGGGAGCTTCCAGTGCCTAACTCCTCTTCATAATCAAAGGAACCATAGGAACATATTTCCAAATGAAAATAAATAAACAGCGACTTCATCGCACACATATATAAATGATGGGGGTTAGGAAAGAGAAAATGCAGTTTTCAGTTGGTAAAATACTGGAGTGTTTTGCCTACAAAAAGTTTTATTTGCAATCTCTAATGAATCCTTACCTGCTATTTGACATTGAATTGTAATAATAATCTTTCTATCTTATAGTGCCAGCCCCATGGAGTATTTTTGGATGATGAAATAATTCAAGTAGCTATTTGGAACAGTGGGCCTGGCAGATAGTAAAATCTCACACAGTATTAATTATTCCCATTACAAGTTGGCATAAATGGCAGAATCATAATTATTATTAGGAGGGACTTTAAAGAACATATAATTTAAATTCATTCTCTGTTTCCAACTAGTCTCAGCCATCCACAAAAAAAGAAACCTTATTTTTCACAGCTCGAAAAATGATCAAATAAGGTCCTTATCAATATTATCTAAAAGTAAAGTCAAATATTCTAGGGAAACCCTTGAAATAACCACAGGACAGTAGTTAAATATAATCCTTCATCTGCTCCGTAACTTATATTTTCCCATTTTTCTCTTTTTCTGATTTTATTGAGAAATAATTGACATATATCACAGTACAAGTTTTCAAGTGAACAATTTGCGCACATTCTGAAATGATCGCCTCGTGGGCTCAGCTGGAGTCCGTCTTCTCAAATAGAAGCAGTAAAAAGAAAGGAGGGAAGAGACCAGGGAAAGAACTTCTCCTCGTGATGAGAACTCAAGACTTGCTCTCAGCAACTCTGCTATCGACTCGCTGCAGGGGCTCCACCGCTCACCTGGCGACCCTCACCTGGTCTGCCTCTCCCCACCCCCACCCCCACCCCCACCCCCGTCCTCCGCCACCCCCATCTCCTGACCACGAGACTCGTGGCTTTTTCTGAGTTGTTTTTATTAGTTCCAAGACACGTGGGGCTGTGTGGTCCGTGCTTCCTCTCTTTGCTCCTCTCAGTCTGGCACCCCAACGTCTCTCTGTGAGGCTGCACAGGCAGGCCGCCTCATGTCCAGCCCAGCGTATTTCACGCCTTGTATTTCACCCACCGCAGCCTGGTCACTTACTTCCCCAAGGCCCACCTCGGGGTGCATAGCAATTGTAAATAGACGGGGTGGCCATGGGGGTGGGGGTTGGTGCTGACACACTCTTCCAAGTTTGTGTTTCTGTTGCGGTGGGACTGCTGGACCCCGGGGCGTTGTATTTATAGTTTTCTGAGGACCCTGCACACTGTCTTGGTAGTGGCTGCATGGCCTGCAGCTCCAGCACAGGTGGGGAGACCCCTTTGCTCCCCAGTACTTGTTTGCAGATCCAGTTGACTATGAGGGGAAGGGGTTTCATTTCACTTATGTATAATTATACTATCGTAACAATACTATAGATACTCATATCTAAATAATATTAGATAGTAATATAATATTAATAACCATAACTATATTGTAATATAATTATTCCTAGTGGTGAATACATTCATTTACGATTATTATTTAGCACAATACTCATATCAGCACGAAGTTACTTCTCTTATAGTTGCATTGCTGAGAGTAAGGATTACTCCTCCATCCCATCCTGTACTCTAAACACCTAGCGGGCTGATTCTCTGCAAAAGAACAGTAAGTGTCTGTTTAATGAGGGGCAGGAGCCAAGAAGTGATGCACAACTCTTGGAGTTGTAAGAGAATGGCAAAGCACACAGTGGCCTCCCTAATAATAAAATACAACACATGTATAATATCAAGAAGGAATGTGCTGACCTTCCAGAAGGGGCGGCACAAACAGGTGGTGATGTAAAGACACTGGAGCTAGGCGTGCCCTGCATGTTAGGAAGATGACAGATGCTCTGAAAGCAGAAAATGACCCTCATGAGGCGCAAGTCAAAGGCCCGCCCAAAATGGCGGAGGCTGTAGAGAATTTGCTCGCTCAGCAAGACCAGGAGCTGAAAGGATGAACGGTTTGGGTTGGATCTACACGGGAGTCAAGCCCAGAAAGTCCTCAGAAAAACTCCTTGAGATTTCCAGGATTTTACTAGAAGAAACAAGACTGTGTGCAGAGAGAAGAGTCTCAACAGAACTTAGCACATGCTGTTAAATACCACGTTTCACATTGTTATTTTCCCAGAAACGCTTTCTGTGGTTTTCCCTTAACTCTAAAAAAAGAAAAAAAAATGCATTCTAAGAAAACCCAGGCTGATAAAATAGGTGGCTTAATTTTCTACCCTGTCCACAGCCCTAAGGAATGCTGTGAGGGTTGTGTGGAGACTTTCTGGGGAGGTTTAGAGGCGCCCCGGGATCGGGAGGAGGGCAGGTGCACCTGTCTCTGCAGGAGGCAGAGGTGACGCGGGGGGCAGGCCTGCAGGCGCTGGGACATGGGCAGACACACTCGCCCGCCTGCCTTTTCTGCGAATGACCGCGTTGCCAGGGCAGAGTGGAGCCGACAGGAGCCCGAGAGGGAGGGAAGCCTCTCCCCCTCCCTTTTCTGTGGACCAAATGTGCCGCCAGACACGTCCACTGCTCTGCTTGGGTTGCTGTCCCGGTGAAGCCTGCCTAAGGGATTTCATGAGGGCGTTCAGGACCTCAGAGCCCTTGGCTGGCGGGAGAGGGGTGGCGCTGCAGGAGGGCAGATGCCAAGGGCCTGGCTCTCCCAGGACGTTTCCACAGCTTCCTGCCCAGCTCGCTGGGCTGCGGCTCTAGTCACAAGGGTATCTACAAAAACTGCATGTTCTGGGTAAGAGCATGACCTATTATGTTCCGTTTCTACGTGTTCTTGTTCTTCTCTCAGTGAAATGGCCTGGTGGGGCTGACGTGTTGTAAATCAGTGTCGTTTGTTCAGAATGTGGCCCAGGGTCTTTTTTTTTTTTTTTTTTTTTTTAATTTGGAAACCCCTGTAACTCCGCGGCTGCAAGAATATCCTCGGAGCGGGAAACGGAGCAGCCCCAGCGCTGCGTGGCTCAGGGCCGGCCGGGCTGGCAGAGCGGCCTTTCCATGCTTTGATCCATCCCTGGGTTAGTGGCCAAACAAGATTTCCTGCTTTTGTTTCCAGAAAGAAACCAGACCCTTGTGCACGCAGAGAATACCCAGAGCATCACCTCAGTGCCGAGCCCCGGGCAGGCAGGCACCGCGGGGAACCGCCTGGAAACAGACCTGGCTCAAAAACCCGCTTTCTTTTCAGTGACTTCGGGGAACATGATTTCCCTAACTTGATGCCCCAGTTTTTGGAACACTAAAAATGAACAAAAACAACTGTGATTTGGATCAGAATATTTTTACTTAAAACAAAGACCAAAACTTTGAGTTTATCAAGCTCTGATCTAAAGAACAGCACACCTGCTCCAGCAGCGCAGAGATCAGACAAGAGATCGGTCTCAATATTGCAGAGTCAATATCCATTCTAGTTAATATTCTTCTGGTCAAATGGAATATTGATTGTAACATAGACCAAGAAATCCCCCCCCCTTTTTTATATGATGCGAGTTAACACTCAGAACTCTCAAGAGACCTCGCTGAGCTGTTCCACACAGTGACAAAAGGGATTATTCTTTCAATAGTTTAGAGAGCGATTGTTTTTCTATAATGGTATTTCCAGCAGAGGCAGGCAGACTTCTTGAACTGGGGAAATATGAAGTGTGATAAAGATGAGGACGTGGAGCTTGCGTGTCCCTGGAGCGGAGCGTGTGACCGGCTGAGCCGACCTGGCAGGGGGCACTGACTTTCTCCTCCCTGGAGCAAAGCAGCATCTTACAACTCGCTGTTGTGAGCTGCAAAGAGGCAGGAGGAAATCTGTACGGAGGGTAACGATGAAAGAAAGACAAAGAAGAGGGAAAGAGAAGGGACCACGGACATAGGAGTTCACTCGAAGAGAGGATAGAAAAGAGCAATAAAAAGGGCCAAGGTAGAACAGTTCAAATGTAAAGATTTGAAAAAATACCGACAGGTGTGATTTCACTTCATCCTGGAGAAAGATTCCTCTGAGGCCCGGCCCACAGAGGGGGAGGCGAGGAGCAGGGTGAGCTACTGCTCCTCAGAGTCTCTGTGGTGACGCGCTTCCGGAGTTTTCGGCGTAAATATCAAAATCCAGGTTTTCGGAAGTCTTTGCACCTGCCGAGTCAAGTCACTGAGCTTAAGGAAGTGACTCAGAAGCGCAGGCCAACAGACAGCACCCGGCCCAGAGCAGGTTTCCTATTTAGGAAAAGGATGACCCTCCCACGTGCAGAGGGCGGCGGGCTCAGGGACCAGGCTTCGGTTCCTCAGGCCCCCAAACACTGACAACTTGGGGGGGCGGGCGCACAGTGCCAGCCGAGACTAAGGACTCCGATGCAGGGCACCTGCCCGAGTAGCAGGGCAGGACACTTCTGCTGCTGCAGGGTCTGAGCCGAGAAGTCAGAAATCTGCAGCCGCTGGCGAAGTCGACTAATGAAGAAAAGCGTAGCCCAGAGAAGGGGAGGAAGAGGGTGTGTAGGCAGAGCTGGCGCTGCCGCCAGACACCCCGTCCACGTCTAGCCTCTGTGCATCCGTGGCCATGTGTCCCTGGCCCATCTGTGTCAGCATAGCAACATCTGCCTGTCTACCATCGATCACCTGCTCAGCATCTACTATCGATCACATATCTTCTTCCTGTTTATCTCTCTACCTGCCTATCTGTCTGTCTGTCTGTCTCTCCATCAAGCCATCCATCAATCTATCATTTATCTAGTGATGTTCTCTCTGGACTTTGCAGTTATACAAACCAAGGACTTAATCTTCTTGCTTGTCTATTTCAGTCAAGTTTCTGCCACTTGTGAGAGGGAGGGCACAGTCACCCACAAACCTGCCTTGCCAGCCCAGACCTTGGGCTTGAGCCCCAAGACATGGCCCAGGCCCCACCCCCAGTCTGCACGCTCTGGTCCAGCACAGCCCAGCAGCTTCAGAGAAGAAACCCAGATACCTTCTGTACTGTTTGTTCGAGAATGGAGTAATCCCTCACTCTTCTATGAAGACAAATGCTGCATACTTCAAAAATTCTGGTGCATTAGAGAGAAAGCAATAAAAAGGAATTAGAAAGGCAACAAGAGAGCTCAGCCAGGAGGATTTAGAGGATAATAATTATGCAGAGAGAGGTAATAATGAGGAAAAGAGTATTAACCATTACAGATCATTTTTAACTGTAAAATACAATGATTTTTGTAAATTTCAAAAAGCTGCATTTGAAGGAATTTAGAGCTACAATCAATTTGCAATTATACTGTGTGTATTGTGTCTGAGTTGTCCTCACCCAACAATGACAACGTTTTAAAACTTACGTCTGAAACTGCTTCATCTTGCAGGGTATTTTTATTTGGGAATTTTTATCTGGAAAATCTACACACTCTTTGTACTTTTCATTTGATAATGCTGTGAACTTAAAGTGGCTCAAAAAAAAGAAAATCTATGGAAAAGGGAGAAGGGAAAATAGTAAAATAAATAGATAAATAAATAAATAAATAAATAAATAAATAAAACAACTAGCCTAATAAACTTTCTATTTCTAGAGAAATTATTTTGCATTTGGAAATCTTCTTCTTCTAATCATTCCTCACCTATTCTTGGGGTGTTGGGAGGAAACGTAACCATTTTACGAAATTTGTAGACAGCTTTTAAATTCCAAACTTAGACCTTGCATAAAGGGCATTTATATCTATGTTCCTTTCTATTAGTTTTTCTACCTAGAGGTAAATTTTAAAAAACATGGAAAGACTGTTAGCAAACACTCACTATATTAAAAATCATGAGCTCCATCAATTGGCACAAAAAGGAGCAAATGTGAACACATAATTAGGGAAATTATGTAAATCATGGCTTGTGCTTCTTGCCAGCTCGCAGCTGTGACCTTAGCATGACCACATGACTTAGCTCCTACTCATGGCTTCAGTTGGTGGCAACTCTATTCACAGACAAACGAAGAGGTGGGAGAGCCTTGCAGTGTGGCAGGTAGGGATAGTTAAAATGAATCTTGCAGCAGTGAAATGTCTATTGAACACACCAACAGACATTACATTGCAAAAGAAGTGCCTTTCCATAAATGACTAAAAATATTGTGTGATATAGACTCAGTAGAATACTACACAGCTGTGAAAAAGGTAAAGTAATGGCTTTGGGGACAAAATGGATAGACTTTGAGGTGATGATATTAATTGAAATAAGTCAGAAAGTGAAAGACAGACATCAGATGGTTTCACTAATCAATAGAACACAAATAACCAAAGAGCACACGAAGGCAAAATACAGCCAGAATAAATTTTGGAATACCCACTGGGGCGTCCCCCCTCTGACTCAGGATTCTGCTCTCACTACCGGCGACCCGAGTGCCCTGGAGGCCCAGCACCACCAGCCACTTGGACAGACGAGGGAATGGAAACCTCCGTTGAATGATTTTCTAAAATTCTCATCTTGTGGCAGGACCCAAATCCCTTTCCTGTTCCAGGGTTCTTCCCCCACAGTATGTGCCCAGCAGAGGCAAACTGGGGCTGTGAGGAAGGTGTGGAGGGGCGTCAGGGAAGACAATCTTGGGTGTGGAGGCCTCGCTCTATGAGGGAGTGTGTGGAGCTGAAACCCCAGAGGTAGTGGGAGGAGCTGCCCACATTCCATAAGGTGCACGTTTTCTAGGAAGTACTTTTTTTTTTTTTTTGCATAGAAAAACCGAGGTGTAGGCCAGAGGTGTGGGGTGAGAGGATTCACCAGAGACACAGTGGGGAGCAGAACAGGCAGATCTACTGAAATACAGCGCTGAAGGGAGCAGCGGGGAGACAGGAGGGGTCTGCTGTGCCATGTGGGCAGCTCCCTGGCTGGGGATTGAACTCAGGCTGTAGCAGTGACAGCGCTGAGACTTAACCCCCTCGGCCACCAGGGAAGCCTCTTTTTCATAGTTTTAAAAATTTATCCTGGTCATACTATCTCCCTTCACCTTTTTGTTTTGGTCTAAATTATTAAATATTTCTGACAAGATTTGGTCTCCGTCACCTGGTATCGCATGGTTCCGTTCCAGCCCCACTTTCCTGGCATTTTAAAGAACAGGGGACAGAGTGACACGTGGGGAAGACACTGGCACTGGTGACAGCGTAGACATGGCTTCAGGGTCTACAAAGATTTTTCTACTCAAACACGCCTGTTGTGAGAATGTTCTTTATGTCATGCTGTCTTTCAGAAACTTTCACCAACTCCCTCGTCAAGGCAGACCCAGACTGGAAAGACTTTTGCAGCTGTGACCTCTGTCGTGTGAAAGTGAGAAGCAGAAGTGTTCAGGCAAGAATAAATTTTGGAATACCCCCTGGGGCGTCCCCCCTCTGACTCAGGATTCTGCTCTCACTACTGGTGACCCGAGTGCCCTGCAGGCCCAGCTCCACCAGCCACGCTTGGACAGGCCCCAGGGTCTCCCTCCTCCGCCCAGCCGGGCCTCGCCCACTGGCCCTGCAGAATAGAGTAATAGAGATTACTCTGTTCTGTGTGACACACGGGGTGCACACAGAATCCTCCAAATATGGTTTATAACTGTTGTCAGTAACCCCAGCAGACCCACTTTCCTTTTTCTCAATTTCTCTGTGAAAAATAGAGCAGTAGCTCGCGTGGAGTCTATTTTACCTGCCAATCAAAGGGTAATTTTCATAATGTTTGTTGCCATAGCACCCACCACCTGTGATCCTCTGCTACTTCTGTTTTCTTAATGTTGGCTCACTATTTCAGGTAAGCAATCAAGGAATTCTCCAGAGGGTTCTGGAACAAGCGGGGGAGTGGGGTGCGGGAGCCCGCCCCATCTGCGGGGCTGGGGCGGGTCCCCAGCGGCTCTGCCCTCGTGCTCAACCCCGAGAAACTGAGTTTCTGAAGCAGCAACGCCTCGGCAGCCGGCTTCAGGACAGACCCACCTGGAGACATGTTAGCTCACCGATGCCGCCGTTACATGACAGCCTGGCCCCGACAGCACTGCAGAATTCGCCCTAATTCATTTTTTAAACACGCTTTCAGTCATATGTCAGTTTTGTTCTTTAACAGAAAAACTAAGGAATGTCAGGCAAAGTATCTTCATCTCTTGGAACAGAATGTGAACTAAGCATAAGAGGGGCTATTGTGCCATCTGGGCCTATGGCTAGCGCACTTGGGGCTGTGGCTAGCACACCTGGGGCTGTGGCTAGCACACCTGGGGCCGTGGCTAGCACACCTGGGGCCGTGGCTGAGCTACCTGGGCTGTGGCTGGACACCTGCCCATCATTTCTCTAATGCCCTCAGCCAAAGACAGTGGCTAGAAATAGGCACGTGACCTCAGTCCCATATTTTAATAACTTGCTGGTTTGCTAATGATCACGGCACATGACATAGCCGATGACCACAGGTACATACAAATTTATCCAAATTTAAAACATTCACATGTCAGACACAGGTGAGTAAAGTCTGCATTATAGGGAAATGAGGCATTGAGTCCACGGCTGTTACCTGTTATACTGAACTCCTGGTTTAAAGAAATGGATCTGTTCTGAGCCTTCTGAATGCCTCACTGATCCTAAGGGCTGAAATGCATATATAAATATATATCTTTTTTTTTTTTTTGGTGGATGATAGGATCCTAGAATCACTGGCTACCTGGTGGGAAGAGGCGCTGGCTATTCCATCACTCCCTATCTCCGAGAGGCTAGAGGCAGAGTCTCTAAGGAAGAGTCATCCTCGCCCCGCTGGATTGTCAGGGAGGTTGGCCCTGGCAGGAGAGCACCTGCGAGGCGCCGTGTGTAGGTACCTGCCTCCAGAGCACGTTCAGAGGTCGCTGGGCCAAGTACGTGAAGACTCCTCAGTGACATCTAGAGGGGACCTGTCTCCTTGCAGAAGCTGGGAATAATAGTACTTCCCACAGGGGGGAAAAAAATCCGTCATTCATTTGTTGAATTTGAAGGAAATTCCATCTATTCCTCCGACTCTTGATGATAAATCATTGTCTTTTCCAGCATACAGAGTGGAGCTAAAACCCGAAGAGGTGAGTTATTGGCATCTCCATGCCCACCTGTAAGTGGTGAGTCCCAGATTACGTGACAATGTTCAGAAAGAAATACTGCACTAGAAAGTCTTGCTAGTTCCCAGAGTGTGATGAGCCACTTGGTCCCACCTCCTGACCAGGGCCCCTAGGCCAGCAGACACTCTCCCGCCCTGTTCTCTGGGCTCCGGCCCAGATGGAGGCTCTTCTGGTCACATGCTCTGAACCTTGTTCTGCAATGACAGACACTGAGTGATTTCATTCAGTAGAAACATATTTCTTGTTGAGGACCAACAGCAAAACCCGAGGGCCAGCCGAGGCGCCAGGTGCAGAGCAATGGCTGTGGGTGATCAAGGCAGGCCAGGTTCTGAGACGTTTAGCCATGAAAGGAACATGAACCCAGTGGCAGAGATCAAGGAGGTCTCCAGAAATTCAGGGATGAGAGTCTCCAGAAGGCTTCTCTTGATGGCGCTTCTCTGGACCCAATGACAAATCTCTCTCCCTGTCTATATTCAAACTGTGGCTCTGGAAATGCTGATTTTATAAAACTTAAAGACCATTGAAAACATCGGGTGAGTGGTCCGCTGACGCATCTTCAGCTTCTGGCGGCCTCGGAAGCGGACGGGGAGGGGCAGAATCAAGCCCATAGTTGACATTCATGTGTACAGGTGAGTCCAAGAGACAGAAGATGAAGACATGTGAGGGCTTCATCTAATTCAAGAGCCTGGTGAAAATCACTGACCATCTCTAGCGAAGAGGCTGTGTGCACGCGGATGCACAATAAAACCACTTTTCCATAACATCCCGTGAGTTTCTTGAAAGCATGGACACCTCGCTGACCCCAGAGTCACCGAAGCTCTTATCTTGGTGAGCATTTGTTCAAAGTTTTATGTGCAAGGCAAATAAGTGTGTAGCCTGTGTCTGGCCAGAGGACTGAGTGAAGCTGTGAGTATCTACCCCCTTCCCTCCACCCCACACCTCCCTGACTCCGGCCTGCTGTCCCGCCCCACAGAGCAGCTGCTGGAAGAGCGACCTCAGGTTCCAGCCCAGGGGGGACAGCGATGGCAGGTGGCTTCCCAGGACAGTCTGCGGACGTGGGGTGCACAGTGCCCAGATCCCATCAGCACAAGCGCCCCCTTCTCTGCGGTCCCCGCAGCCAGCAGGGGAAGCAGGGGGAGCGCATCCTGTTTCCCGAGGAGGTGGCGCTGAGAACACCTGGGGGCAGCAGGACAGGCCTGCTCGTCCTCGGCCAGGTCACCCCGCTCCTGCCCCTCTGTCTGGGCGGGGGCTTCTCAAGCGCACGTAAGGAAGAGGCTTTCCGTGTTGCCTGACACCTGGGGTGCTGTTTTCCCCGTAAACACGGGAACAACATGCCTCGGCGGCAGGTGCAGGGTGGAGGGCGCTGCGTGGTGCTTCTTCCCGCGAGGACCGGGCCGGGAGCTCGGGCGCGCGTGTTAGTCTGCAGGGTCAGGCGCGCGCTCGCACGCGGGGGATCTTCTGCCGTGCGCAACACCTGCAGGCCACACACCCCTCACCTGTCCTGAGCTCGCACCCGGGAGCTCCAGCAGCTCACACTTGAGGAGACACCCCCTGGCGTGGGCCGCCCGCCCTGGCCCGGCCCCGAGAGCGCGGGCAGGAGCGGCCCCAGCGCCCGGAGCAGCTCCCGCGCGCACCTGCCAGCGGGGCTCCTGCAGGGCAGCGGCTGCGCCCACTGGCCATGGCTAAGCCCACGGCCCCGGGCCTTCGGGGACAGCGGCGTGGGACACCCCCGCCCCTGCGGGGTCGCGCCGGGAGCAGGTGCCGCGCGGGGCGCGTCACGGAGCCGGGCCAGGGGCCTCGAGCGCTGGGGCCGAGCCCCCCACTGTACCTGTACAGATGAAGCTGGAGAGCCCCCCGTAGATCACCTCGTCGTTGTCGGGCAGGATAAACGGACACCTGGTCTGAACCTCCAGACAGTATTGCTTGCAAGGGATTGTCTTTCTGCAGTTAGACTGTGCGACTTCGAAGTACTGGGAACACAGCCAGGCTTTGTAGACGATCTGGAAAAGAGAGAGAGAAAATAAAAAATGGGGGGGGGTGATGACAACAGCTCTGGTGCCCAGGAAGGGCGTGCGGACCGAGAGGAAACCCTCACATGCGCGCAAAGCTAGCGGCCCCCAGCACGGCCGCAGCTGGGGTCTTTGCAAAACACGACTGGAGCCCTGAGAGGATGCAAAGGGACGACGGCGTTTGGTGGGGTGCAGCTCGGGTGGGGTGCAGCTCGGGTGCAGCAGGACCCCAGGATGCAACGGCAGAGGGGGTGCGAGACTCCGGGCCGCGGGAGCGCCTCGCCCGGCGGTGCCGCGCTCGGCCGCCAGGTGGCGCTGTGTCCCGCCGGCCGGAGGCGCGGGTCGCGGGGAAGCGGCAGCTGAGGAGCGCCCCAGCCCCAGCAGCCAGGGCCTGGCGTCCCTGGCTCGCGTCCAGCAGACTGACCCCCGCAGAGTCCGAAAGCCCAGAAACACCAGCCTGGACCCTACACAATATGCACGGGGAGTTGCAGGACCCGGAGGGACTCCCCTGCTCTGTCAAGTCTGGATGTAATTTTACAAAATGTGCAGGGCCTGGGGCCTCATGGATCGCTTGTTTTTTGATGATTATTTAGGAAAATAAATGCTGAAGGAATACCTCTCTCTAATGCAAGGAAGAAGCAGAACCTAAAATCAAATAAAACACCCACAAAGACTGTTTGCTTCGAGATGCTGTAACTCGGGGCTGCCCAGGCTCTCATCCCCAGGGTGCACACCCTCAGGTGGGGTTTTGTCACCTCTGTCTCGCCAAGGAAAGTGAGTGGTTGGTTGGCAGTGAATGTACGCTGAGCAGCCACACGCATGACAAGCCCTGCAGGCGCTGGACTGAGTCTTAAGGGCTTCGTTCCCTGTGTGCCCAGCTACCCGGATCCAGGCTCGGGGTGGAGTCCGATGCACGTAGAGCAAAGATGAAATCTGGCCTTGCAGCAGCGTGGGTGGGTCCCGGGGCTGGTGCTCAGTGGCTTAAGTCAGACTGAGGAAGGCACATGTGAATTCACTCATAGGCGGCAGATAAAGCAGCAAAAGGACTGATCAAAAAGAAAACAAGGTTTTAGACTACAGGGACAAAATCGCGCCTACCAGAGGGGAAGCCGGAAGGGGGTGGCTGACGGCGCGGAGAGCCAAGTGCACAGCGGCGGGAGTAGGGTGCTGGTGGTGAACACATGTCTGCACCAACGTGGATTTAAAAGGCCGAATGCCCGAAACCTATATAATGTTATAAACCGATGTCACTTCAATAAAAATAAGTAAAGAGCAAACTCGGCCCAGCACCCCATCGCGGCGGTTGGCAGGACGGCCACGCTCAGTGTCCTGGACAGGAACCGCCGGGTGCGGCCGCCTCTGGCTTGTCTGTGCCATCCAGCCTCACCTCGGCACAGCTTTCCATGCAAGCCGGGGGAGCATTTTCCCAGAAGAAGTCGGGGTTCCCACGTCTCTGAAATCTGCTCCCCTCCCTCCTCTGCATCTGTGTCTGTGTGTTAGAGATCTGGGATGGGGCAGACTTGGAATGTAAATAGATGGTGCACGATCATGAGGGAAAACGTCCTGTTCGAAAAGGGGGTTCTCTCCCTGTGAACAGGCTGCTTCCCCTTCCCCCGGCTGTCAGTCGGGTCTGCTCTTTGCCTTTGTGACTTGTGTTGATGCAATTTATTAAATTCCTTCCTCTCAGCCAGTCGCCTGGTGCTGTGGGGGGAGTGATGGGTTATGTAAGCCATAGTCTGCCGGAGCCGCCTGGCGGGCATGAGAGAGGCGCCGCCACAAGCACGGGTGGGGGTGGACGGGAGACGCGTCTCCACCTTCCTGCCTCTGAGCGTCCCCGGCTCGGGCTGTGCCAGGTCTGAGGGAGCAGCTGTGCCCAGAGAATCCCCGCGGCCCCTAGAGGGACACCAGGACGTCTCCCCTCCCGAGTGTGTGCTGTCCCCGGAGGGATAAGGGAGCGCCTGGGCTGAGAACGGGGCTCCTGCACCCCCAGGCGTGCCCGCCTGTACACCTCGTCCTCCAGGCGGCTTCTTGGCTACTTGTCCTGAACCAAATGCAAATGTCATCTATTTTCTGCGGTGACCCACTTCTGGGAGCCTGTGCTAACACGAGGGCTGTTCCCCTGAACTTCAGGGTTCCCCCAGCTTCCTGGCGCTGCCCTATATTCTCAGGTCCACCCAGACCATTCTCAGGAGCAGGCTGCGCCCCCGGTGGGCCCGGAGGGCCCCGCGGGCAGGTGCTGCTCGGCTGGTGACCGCGTGGAGGCTGCGCAGCTGACCAGTCCAGCCGCCAACACCAGCGACGTTCTCATGTCACCCTTGGGTGCGGCTGAGGAATCTCCTCCAATGTCGCTCCCGATCCCAGGCCTCGGGCCGCCTGCCCTCCCTCCTCGGCCACTCCCTCCTGCTCTGGTCGCTGCCCGGGGCAGCTTCGTGCCCGGGGCAGCTTCGTGCCCGGGGGCAGCTTCGTGCCCGGGGCCAGCTCCCTTCCTCCCGCGCGCTCCTGGGCGGCCTCTCCCGCGCGCCTCTCTCTGGCGCCTGGAACCGCCCCTGGAAGCCTCTGCCTCAACCTCCCCAGCGGCTCCCCCTCCTCAGGCCGGATTCCGCCTCCTCCAGGGCCAGGACAGGAGGAGCCCCGCGGCCGCGCCCCCCTGCTGGTGCCACCCCGGCCCAGGGCGCGCAGCCAGGGCCCGCCTGGAGGCTCTGTCCGGCCTCGCCCAACCCGCGGCGTCCCCTCCAGCCGATGTCCCTCAGCCTCCCTCCCCCGGCACCAGGAGGACGTTCCCGCCGGTCCAGCGCTCAGACCAGGGCGGCCCGGCCCCGCCCGGCCTCCCCTCTCTGCACCGCCCCCTCCTGTCCACTGTCCCCCCAGAAACGCGTGTTGACGGTGGTCAGCCGGGACCGCGAGGCCCCCGGCGCCGCGAGCTCTCTCCAAGCCTCTCCGGCTCCAGCGCGCTGGGGGCTCCGGGGAGAAGAGGATCTGTGGGAAGGTCCGCGCGGACAGTCCGCCCTTCTCTGGAGAGGGGACGGAGGCGCGCCCGGGAGCTGCCGCCGCGGACGGTGGGGGGCGGCTGGAGCCCTGATCCCCGCACCCCGGCCTGGTCCGCACTCGCGGTCACACGTGCCCGGACCCCGCCCAATTCCGAGCTGGAGGAGGCCAGCGAGTGGACGCTCGAGATACATCCAGTCTGGGGCTCGCACCTCAATGGAGTTTGGAATGTTGGAGACGGTCCTAAACATGGGGCATTAGTCTTCTGAGGAAGGACATGGAGACGAATCCTTTCCCGGCAGTTGCTGGGTGAGGAAGGTCGTCTTCAGCACAAAGGAGATAGTAAATTCACCCAGGGCAGAAGAAGGACTATGTTAGGCTTTCCTTATCTTGGAGGATGCAAGTAGGGATTCCTGGAGCACTTGATGATTAATAAATGTGTCCTCATGCAGAATCTAGAATATATATATATATACATATATATATATGACTTATTTATTTATACATACAAGAGCTGGGCACAGGCCAGAGATGTGGGGGGGTGAGAGGAGTCACCAGAGACAGAGTGGGGAGCAGAACAGGCAGACTGACTGAAACCCACTGCTGAGGGGAGCAGCAGGCGAGTCAGGAGCCGTCTGCTGAGCCACATGGGTAGCTCCCTGGCCAGCTGGGGATCAAACTCGTGCTGCAGAGGCTGCAGATTGCTTCATAGTGCGGTGTTTAATGCCTTGCACCACCAAGGAGGCCCTAGAATATATTTAGAAAATGCCAGTGTCTTCAATAGAACTACAAAAAGTGACCCGCACATTCACTTTGCAATGCAGATGGATTTTTTTTTGTATGTGTGTGGGACCCTCACCAGTGGCCAGGGAGCGAACCAGTGCTGCAGAGACTGTGGGCAGCGTCGAAGCCCAGCGCTCAACCGCTGCGCCACCAGGGAGGCCCTGGATTCGTTTTTTAATAAAGCTAAGTAGAGCGGGGCTCACTGTCACTGCCTCACTTAAGAGAATCACACAGAAAAGGTCTAAAGAAAGTGGCTTCACATATTAAAAAACTAGCAACAACAAATGTTGGCGAGGGTGTGGAGAAAAAGGAACTCTCCTGCACTGTTGGTGGGAGTGCAAACTGGTCCAACCACTGTGGAGAGCTGTGTGGAGATTTCTGGACCTACTAAACATAGAGCTTCCACAGGATCCAGCAATTCCACTCCTAGGTATTTACCCAAAGGACACAGAAACATCCATTCCAAAGAGCACCTGCACCCCTATGTTTATAGCAGCACTGTTTACAATAGCTAAGCTTTGGAAACAACCCAAATGCCCAAAAATAGATGACTGGATCAAGAAGATGTGGTCCATATATACTATGGAATATTACTCAGCAATATCCATATACACCATGGAATATTACTCAGCATTCAAAAAAGATAAACACATGCAATTTGCAGCAACATGGATGGCGCTGGAAGGGATCATGCTCAGCGAAATAAGCCAGAAAGAAAAAGAAAAATACCGGATGGTCTCACTCATAGCAGGAATCTAGAAAACCTAAATTAGGGACCAGGAAAATGAATAATTATAAGAAAGTGAAAATCAAAATCAACAAACAACTATGAACCAGAGACACTTTTTGGGGGGTGGGGGGCAGGAGGGGAGGGATTGGGTCAGAATGGGGGTGTTGCAATTGTAAGGGGAATATAAAAATAAAATTTATTATTTAAAAAAAATAAAATAACAACCTTTTAAAAAAAAATAAAGAAAGAAAGTGGCTTCAGGGGCCACCCTGGTGGCGCAGGGATTAAAGACAGCACTATCAAGCTATCACCAGCCACTGTGGCACGAGTTCCATCCCCCGCCAGCTAGGGAGAAACCCACATGGCGCAGCAGACCTCTCCTGTCTCCCCGCTGTTCCCCTCAGCAGTGTATTTCAGTAGATCCGCCTGCTCTGCTCCCCACTCTGTCTCTGGTGAATCCTCTCATTCCCCACACCTCTGGCCTGCACCCCAGTTCTTGTATACATAAATAAATAAATCTTTAAAAAAGAAAAAAGGAAGTGGCCTTATAGCTTTGTCATAGAGCCCGAAAGAAAAGGTGGGACATTTGAAATACTAAGGTAAAACCACTTCAAATACTAAAGTAAAGTAAAAGTTGTACTAAAGTAAAAATACTAAAGTAAAACCACTTCATGGCGCTGCACACTTACAGCCCATTAGAGATGCTTTGGGTCTGGGTGTGGCTGTCCTACAACTCGGCAGTATCACCAACCATGACATTCCAGTGAGGCTTGGCTTCAAGCCTCCTTCCCCCACACCTGGTCCACGAGAGGTAGCACCTCAGACAATAACCTGTTCCAGTAAACGACAATCTCCGTCACCTTTTCTATCTCCAGGGTATTACCCACAGGGGGCAGGTGTGATCATTGTACAGAGGTGAACACTGAGACTCAGAGACTCTCAGCAGTTTGGCCGAGGTCCCACAGCCGAATGTAGTGGAGCCAGGCTGAGATTTTAGGTCCTGCATCCCCAACCCACCCAGTGACATGCATTCCATTGCAAAGCACAGACAGCCAGGAGTAACCAAATACTAACTTTCAGTAGTACAGGTAGGGTTGCTCCTGGATTTCCAGATACATCTCTTCTGCGAGTAAGCTTTGGAGATTCAAATACTTCCATACCTCATAATTCCTTCCATATCTTAAGAAAATAACTCAGTAAGTGCTGCAGGCATTGTGCTCTGAGTGAAGAGTTTTGAAGACAACAAAGGGTCACATGACGGTGATCTTAGCAACATGTGCTCAAAATCTATGCATTTGGTGACATGAGCACCAGTGTTATGAATGAAGAAGGAGCCAGAATTATGTCCGAAAAAAAATTGCCTGTCATAGCACTAACAGCGACCACCGATGCGAGAGCTTATTTTTTTCTAGTCTCGGACCTAAATCCTTCTCATCCTCTGCCCTCTGCCCCCCGCCCCCCGCAACCCTTGGTTATTTCTCACTAACCTTCTATGGTTGCTTTCATTTCTTCCTTGGAAAATGGTAGTTTTAAGGCAGTTTTTCACTCCTAGCCTCCCTGTGAGGAAACACTTTACCTGGTACTCCAGAGAGCCTTCTGCTCCCAGCACTGCACCTTCACCCACCCACGGAAGGGGCCGCTGATCGTAAAAGTGTGCAAAACTCCTTGTCAGGAGAATGTCTAGAAAACACTGAGTGTCAGAGAGCTCACCAAGCCCCAAATAATGATTATAACTGGATTAAGTCCCTCTGGTCAAATATTCTTGGCAATCTGAGTTGCAGTCCTCGCAAGCTGAGACAGCATGTCCATGACATGATTCAAGGTTGCACGATTCTGGTGACTGTCCTGTCTCAATAGACAAGAAAGTAGGTGTGCGAGCACTCACACCCCGTGCACGCCTGTTGTCCACGACAGCTTCACAAGGAAATGGGAGAGATAATAATGGAGAGATAAGAGCCCTTCAAGTGAGAAAGTTCCCTGGGGAAACAGGAGCCGGGCCACTTACGACTCGTGGCATCTTAGAGAAGAGCATTTATTTGCACTTAGCTTACTTATTTGAGCTTCACTAGTAATGCCAACCGAAGAGGATTTTGGAGAGAGTCGAAGAATCATATATAGGGAATGAAAAATAAAATGCACTCAAGTCTGATATGGCTTCGCCGAGGGCATGACTTGGGAAAGAAACACTTTCTCATGGGACACGTATTAACAGAACTAATGAATTACCTTCTTTATTAACTTGCTTGTCCCACCAATATTGATTGTGGGAAGAGCCTTTGACAGATACATTGGGGAAAGGAAGCTTGCCTTGGTTGACTGATCTGTACATTCTGGTTAATTCAGATACACAGCAATACCATCAGAGCTGATTTCAGAGACGGGAGGGTCAAGGTGGCACAATCTATGATGCTGGTTTGGGAAATCGGTGATGACAGGCGATGAGTTGCAGGCACTTGTGCGCACTCTGGACACTGCAGGGCCTCCTGTTGTCAGGACGGTCTAAGGCAGTGAGGTCAGACCATCACGTGGCCCCGGTGTGCACCTCACAGAAGTAGCGGGGGGCGGGGGGAAGGGGAATTCTGTTAGGAGACTGGTGTTACAAGAGAAAGTGGGGGAGAAAGGGCAGCCCATCCCCTAGAGGAGAAGAGACCTAGCGGTTACGTGAGCTCTGTTGCGGCACGACCTTCTGTCATACCCATTAATACTGGACATGGTCACGAGTCCGTCAACTGTAAGCCCCAAGAATCCCGTCTGCCCTTCGTCTTTGGGACACAGCAGATGCACACAGGGGTGACATGCAAGGTTGCCGTTGCGTCTGCCTGTCTTTGGGAAGGACTCTCCATGTCTCCGTTAGCAAGTGTCCCGTCCGAAACACTCCCTTCTCCGGCCAGCCGCCAGCTCCCAGCACCCATGGCTGCGCAGTGCTCTCCTACCTGGCCTCGCCGTGGGCTGCCGGCCTCATGCTATTACCCAGCGCTATCTCAGGTTAGCTAAAAACCACCTTTTAAACATGCAACCTGAACTATTTTGAAGTCATAGTAAGCATAGGCAGAATATTCAATTTCGATTTCACTTAGAAATGGCTCGTAGGGACAAAGACCGCTGAGGCGACCTGGGAAGGCAGAATCAACACCAATCAGGCTGATGACGCTGGCGCTGCTGGAGGAGGCGCTGGCGGGCGTCTGCCTGCGAGGACAGGCCGGTCCCCCGCCCGCCAGAGCTAAAGAGTGTCGGGATCGGGTCTCCTGCTGGGGTGGGCATCGCCTGCGGCATAATGAGGCACTCAGAATCGGTGTGCGTGTTGCGAGCGCTTGGCATAACTATCATCACCATCCGGGCCGCGGGCGGCTCAGCGGCCGGCCTGTCAGAGCAGAGCCAGGGCCGCAGAGGGCAGGCCGGGGAAGTCTGCAGGCAAGTGTTTGTCGGGAGGACCGTCCGTGGGAAGAGCAAGGCCCAGCACACGCACATGCACATTTTTATTCCTGGTGCTAAATCAATTCCCCTCTCTACTCCCTGACTCGGGAGCAGAGATCATTAAGAACACATTTAAGTGCTTAATTGGGTTTTGAAGGAGGTTTCTCCATTAACATTAATTAAAGTCTCCCTGGGCTACAGAAAGCTCATTTGCCAGGTAGGGGTTTTCCAGTTTCTCTGATCTTCCCACTGCTGCCTCAGCAAAACTATTTTTCTTGCCTCAGATTCTAAACTAAGCTCCTAAGACCTGCAAGAAAAAAGAAACAAAGAAAAAAAGGGCCTCTGCCCTGCGTGCGGTGGCCTGTCAGGGACGCGGCTGTCAACCCCAATGGACAGAAGCCCTTTGAGGCAAAATTATTCCCTGAGTATGTTTTATTGAAGGTGTGTTTATGAGGTTGAGCCATAAGACATTCCTGATATTCAACCATTTTGGGAGCCAGAAAGATGGCGGTTTCCTATGGTTCAGCCTAGTAACCTGGACTTTCTAGATTTCAGACAAGAAAATGGAGCCTTCCTGTAACACTCAGGCAGTCTTCTCTTACTCGCCTTCATTTCTATACTCCCTGGGCTTTCAGAGGCAAGCTCTATATGCTGATGGGCTGGGAACACAGAATCTGGTCATGGCCTTGCATTTGGCGGCTGTGGGGTGAGGAGCCTTTGACGCTCTGGCTGTGAGCACATTGACATTATTGCATGTATTTCCACAAGCCTGTGCAGCTTCTCTATTTTGATTGTTGGACATTTTTTCTTATTCTTCAATATGTAAGGAACAGCAGAATGAAGTGGGGAAATGTCAGACCCCAAGGCAATATTCATTGCTTGCCTTGTAGGAATTGGGAGGCACACAAAGGAGGCACAATGGGGGGAAATGGAGACAGGCCAGAAAAAGACCCAGGTGAGCAGAAATAAAAGAGAAAGAGCTGGCAGCCGGGGCAGTGGGGGGAATGAGGCCCAGGAGCACCCACAACCTGGTGGCTCAAGCTGCCTTGCAAACATTAAGTAAGGTGGCTTTTGAAATGGAGAACGGGCATTTGTCATTTAAAAAAATGCACTTGCCAGGGTGGGGCAGATGGGGGTGGGGGTTGAGCTCAGAGGCCTGCAGCATGACACCCACATCTTTACAGAGAAATTTCACATTTCCTTGCTCACTTGCCCATTTTGCTCTGACCTCAAATGTCTTCACGTATCACAGAGGTTTATGACTTATCGGAGAGTGACATCTCCCAGACGGTGGCTGCCTTCATGGCTCATCTAATCAGGGCTCTCGCCCTGTTGTGAATAACTGTGCGGCTTTTAAACCACATCAATCAGACTAGACAAACAACGGCCTTCCCACGGCAGGGCCCCGCGTGAGAGAAAGTCTACGCCTGTGTTTTCCATCCTTTTGCTCCTCAGCATGGCTGTCAGCCAACCACATTTTGGTCTTCCCTATCACTCTTCTTCAAGACCTTCTGACTATAATTTTTATAGTTTTTAAAACCCCAGAAATACGACTGTAGAGTAGAGGCTACCAGAGGGGAGCAGATGGGGGGTGGTCCTAGTTCTACGGTGAAGGATGATGGGGCTGGCCACACACTTCTGAAGGGGTGAGCCTCTACCCTAAATCACATGCAGTGTTGCCCACCAGTGCTAACTCAAGCGAAAGGGAAGGCCAGTCCTAGGCTGTGCAAAGGCCGTGTGCCCTCCAGAGCCGTGATGTGCGGGTGTGATTTCGCTGAAACTGATTTGGCATTTAAGTGAGCTACCCAGAGCCGCAGGGCGTGGCGTCAAGGTAAAGGGAGCGAGAACTGGGCCAGTGACGTCCTTCAGAAGCTGCTCAGTTTTCCTCTGGATGCAAGACTGCAGTGCCCCGGCAGCTGAGCAGTTCCGGCGTTTCATCCCCCGTGAAAGGACTCTAGCATGTTTAAGCAGTTCTCATCCATTTCTTTTTATTTTCTAACAATAGTGTTCAAAATGACTGGGTGTCAGTGTGCTGGGACAACTCGGAAAGTTAGGGCCTGGGAATGAGCAAGCCTTGGTCAGGCACTTTGGTCTAAATTTAAACATTAACAGAGATGGGCCGGAGAGAATGGAGGCCCACGTCAGGCCCACAAATCATGGCCTTTTCCTCCTGGCGTCGCCACTGGCGTCAGCACTGGAAGATGAGCCAAAGCAGTTGGGTGGGGAAGGGCCTGTTCTGTTGTCCCTAGAGTGGGGCCTGACCCGGACAGTCGAGGGCGAGGGGGAGCTGGTCCGGGAGGGCCTGGGCCTGGAGACAGCCTGAGTGCAGCCCTGGCCTGCAGCCCCGGAGGCCTGGAGCCCTGACGCTCCCTTCCTCTCAGGCCCTCCGCTGACTGGGCACTACCAGCAGACCCAGAAATTCCTGGACCAAGTGTCCTCATCACAAGGCCTCACCCAGTTCTCGGAAAAGCCCCAGCCCCACCCGGTGGGCTCCTCACATCCCCTATCAGCGGATCAGCTCAGGTGTCCTTAACATTCAGGAAATTGAATTCTTTTAATAACATTTCTCTCTCGATCAGTGAGCGAGGATGAAATGATAAAGTTACTTGCTCAGACTCGGTGCTGGACAGTGGAGCCAGACGACGCCAGCCCCTTGGAGGAGATTTTGTGCATAGTCCTTGGGAAACTAATAAAACAGATGATAAGAAGAGGCCGCATTTTTGAGCACTGACTGTTTTTCATTTATTATTCAGAAGCGTGAAACGCTGTGGCTCGTACTGTCCTCCAAACAATTCCAAGCAGGGACGCCGTCCTGCTGCCCATCTTTACTGGTGAAGAGACTGAGACGCAGAGAGGTTAAGTCACTTGCTGGAGATCACGCAGGAGCTCTGGGTGCAAGCAGAATAGCCGCAGAGCCCATGGTCATCTCTGCTCTGATGTACAGCTTCTCTTTTAGAGTCTTTTAAGTTTAAAGGGAAGCCGTTGAGTGCTTTGTCATTAGGAATTGGCATCAGGTAACGGAATGACTTAGGTTGCAAAGGGCTAAGCTTTACTTCTGCATTTTGGACAAGGACAAACGTAAAGGCAGAGCTTTCTCTGCTTGTCATAGCTTGACAGCTCCCAGCAGGAAGACTGCACAGCCGGGGAAGTGTGGACATGCTCTCCGGGCGGGAGAGACAGGTCGAGGTAGGACAAGACAGGAAGTCCCAGCAGGGGGCCTTTGCGGTCATCTAAGGCTGGCCGGCCCATCTTTGTCCAGTGAGAAAAGTACAGTTAAAACAAGAAGCTTTTGCTACATCTGAAAGCATCAGCCATCTCAGGGAAGGTAGAAAAGACTAGCTTTCACCTCCGGGTGGGGCCCACTAATTTTCAGTCCTTCATCCTCATCACACCTTGGGCTAAAGAACCTTTTGGGGTATTGCAGTAAATGTTTGTGGGAAATGCAGCCAGGATTGGGGGCACAAAAAGGACAAAAAACACCCCTAAGTGATCTGTTGACAGTTACAAAGGTGTGTGTGTGTGTGTGTGTGGCCCGGCTACGTGTTACATAAGCCCATCTTAGCAGAGAGAGCAGAGTGAGTGGTGCTGACCGAGCTGGGTGTAGTGACCAACAGCTCCTTTCACTAAAGGCCAGGACGGGGGCTTTGGAGCACACGTGCCAAGCGCTGCTTATGCCTGGTAGAAACGACCCAATGACAAAGTGAATGAGCCCCTCGTATCTAAACAAGTCTTACTGAAATGCACTCATAGAATTTCATCTTTATTTTAGAAACTACTTTTGTCTTCCACCCTGGACCTACTAAAAGGATCATTTCTTCATCTTTTTTCTTGAAAGTCTTTGTCTAAAATTTATTAAGAATGAACATATTTTAAAATCAAGAGAAAATAGATTGTACAGGTAGTTGACATGCAACCATTAGTCACTCAGCATCATTTAGATGATGATTTAGAACAGCGTATGATTCACTCTGCAGACACACACAACTAACAAATCACATTCGGAAGTTATTGTTCGTTCTCAAACTAACTGAAAAGATTTACTCTGATTAAAAATAGCCAGTCTCAAAAATGAAAAAGAATGAGTTCTGGACAATAGAATATACTGTCTTATCATACACAGGAGCTTATCCTGTTATTCCATTCCTCTTACTATATTGCTACTGGATGACGACATTACACTTATATGCGAACTGGAACCACGCTCCACATGAGGAAGTTCACTGCTGAAAAGACCTTTGCCGTCCAGTAGTATGGACGGAGTGTGGCGTCCAGATTTTCGAGGTTCAATGAGAAACCAGAAATTAGGGCCAACGTGATATATTGTGTTTTATTTTTTAATTAAAGTTATTTATTTATTTATGTAATATATATTTTTACATCATTTTTCACTTTTGTACAATGTGTGCATTTTCATCTGGTTGTAGTCCCCGTAAAAATCCCATCACACTCACCCGTTATCTATCACCCTGGTCCCTTGTGCTCTTCCCACCCTTGTTTTGATCCTACTCCCTTCTCCCCCCCGCAGAATGTCTCTGGTTTATAGCTGCCTGTTGATTTTGATTTTTACTTTATTATAATTAGTTTTTTCCTCTGATCCCTTATTTGGATCCTCTACATTAATTCAAAAGGACACCTGCACCCCACTGTTCATTGCAGCACAATAGGTAAGCTATGGAAACAACCCAAATGCCCAAAAATAGATATTTTTTTTTAAAAAAAGATTTATTTATTTATGTGTACAAGAACTGGGGTGTAGGCCAGAGGTGCAGGGGGTGAGAGGACCCACCAGAGACAGAGTGGAGAGATAGGCTTGAGGGTGAATCTGACATAGGAATCCTCAAAACAGGTGGATCCACTGAGATCCACTGCTGAGGGAAACAGCGGGGAGACAGGAGAGGTCTGCTGCGCCGTGTGGGTCAGCAGCAGACCCAAATGGTCCCTGGTCCCTGGCCAGGGATCGAACTCATGCCAGAGTGGCTGGCGATGGCTTGACAGTGCTGAGATTTTAACACCCCCCACCAGGGAGGCCCCCTCAACATGATATATTGTAAAAGGGGGCAGCACAATTAAATAGAGATATTTGCACGTTCATTTTGTATAATAATAAATTGACAGTCCCTTCCAAACATTATCTATCTTTCCTCCTTATCATTTTAATAAAGCACGTTTGCCTTTGGTTGAAGTCAAATGGGAAAGGACTCTTGCTGGAGCTTTAGGCAGCCCCCCCACGCCCCCGCTCCTGGCCCCTGCAGCTCTAGCTGAGAAACCGGGTGATTTGCCTACACTTCAGATGCCAGGCAACACCACCTGCCCGGGACAGCTGCGCCAGCGGTGACCCAGCTGTCCTTCCAGGGGGACGACATGTCCTTGGAGCAGGATGCTGCGCCCTGCTCTAATGAGGATGCGCTTGTCCAGACACCATGCCAGGCTGGATGTGGGGCAGAAGCTGGTGAGTAGAGCCACACCAGCCCCCGCTCCTCTGACACCGTCTGTTCTCCTCTGCCAAAGACCTGGGCCTCGCTGAGAGCCCTTCAAGAGTCCTCCCGAGTCCCTCCCGAGCACCAGGCAGGTGCTCAGAAACAGAGACAATATTAAGCCCTCCTGCTTTAAAATGTTCAACACCTTCCATGTGGCCACGCTCCCCGACTGGCCCCACATCTCTGTTTTGAGCCATCACCACCTGATTGACACCCCAATCCCTCCTTAGACCTCAGACAGACCTGACCACGCGATAATCCTAGTGCTGACCCTCTGGCCTGCTAACGGGCTTTGTGTAGCCCCCACCCCCTTCCTGCCCACCCCTCGCGAGGATGCCCACATCAGAGTCACCCTCCAGTCCAGCTCTGTACGCAGAAGGCTGGGGCCTCCCAATATCCAAGTGGGATGGATATTGGGAAGCCCAATATCCAATGGGCTTCCATTGCCTTCGAGGGCTGCACCAGCAAAGTCTCAGCAGGAATTTGCTCTTCTGTAGTCCTGGAGGCTGAAGCCAGACTTGGGCACCCCGCAGGGAGGCTCTGCTCCTCCCTGTGCCCCCTCAACTCCCCTGCTGTGCTGGGCCCCTCCAGCCTCCCACACTTTTCCCCACACGTGTGCACCTCAGGGCTCCTCTTACCGGGACACCAGCCCTGGGATGAGGTCCCACCTCAGGACCGGGACACCTGAACTAGCTGGCCTGGCAAAGGCCCTGTTTCCAGATGAGGTCACATTCCATGTGCAGGCGACACTGAATGGAGCTGGCATGTCCTCCACAACTTTGTGGGCTCTTCTCGGCCACTGCGGTTTCCTCTCACCTCCCAGTCACGTGCATGTGGGGTCGATGGGCCCTTCCTGGTGCCCCAGTCTCAGAGTGTGTGATGGGGTTAGGGGTGATGCCCCCTGGGATGAGGGTGTCCTTCCAGGCTGGGAGCCACACGCACCCCAGGCCACCAGGATGGCCCCTACCCCCACCAACCCTGGCCCAGGATGAACAAAAGCAAATGACCGCTGAATGTCTGAAGTGATCTGGGTCTCTGCTGAGAGATCTGGGGGTGTTTTCATGGCCAGAAACCTGCCCCAGGAGCCTGCCTGCTGCCCGTGTCCATTAGCCTCTGCTCCGAACGTCCCCACGTTACCTCATGGCCCTAAAGTCACAGTAAAGTCACGGTTTGCAGTCAAGGACGTTGTGCAGACAATGTAGTCCTTGTCAGTCCTATTTTTAAGAATTCTTTGAGAACATAAATTGTTTTTTTTGTTTGTTTGTTTTTTTCAGTTAATATGGGAGTGTGGGTCCAAAGTCTTAAAGCACTTGCACCTCATTCACAGGTGAAACTCTTGGCTTCCGTGTGTGAAACCAAGTGACACTGGTTCATATGCAGCCGGCATATGAAGATGCACTGGAATCACCGCTGCTTTTTAGGCTGAACCGAAATGCAAAGTGTGTCCATCTCTCCCCATGCAGAAAAATGGGCTATTAAGGAAACTGGGCTCGGAGCTGGTTGCCAGGATTTAATGATTAATACTAGAAAAGTCGTTAAAACCAGGCCTAGCGGACACGGGCCTGGGCTTGGTGGTGGGGCAAGCTGGCTCCTGGGGTGCCACGGTGGCTCCATGATGCTGTAATTCATCTCACACTGTAACCTGCAGCTTCTGGGCCTGAGGAGTGCGAGTCTCTCTCTGCCCGGCATGGCGAGATTCCTACTGTGGAAATGGCCAAGGTGAGGGCTGCCGACCTGGAGCAGCATCAGGGCGCGCCCCTCGCTTGTCCAGAGGACGCGCTCCCTGGACCCTCCAAGCCCGCCCAGAGCAGAGCGTGGCAGGTAACTCGGCTGTGCCTCCGACGCCCCGAGTCCTGGTCCTGGGGGCCCGGCTTCTTCGGGTCAGCCGGCCCGGCCTCCCTCTGAACCCCTCGGGCCCTCAGAACATTGAGGTCTCGCCCCACTTATTTAAATTGGTTCAAATCGCCCTTCAGAGGCCCCTTTCAGCGCACAGCCCAGCTGAAAGCCCAGCTCGAAGGGGACTCTGTCCACCCCGGGGCGCGGGGCCCATGCACGACCTGGCCGGCCGGTGGGTGCACCCCAGGACCAGCGGAACCCCGGCCTGTCCCCGCTGGCGCCCCAGACGGTGGCTGCCGGCCGGGAGGGGGACAAGGATGGCGCAGAGCCTCCAGGACAGGAGCCCCTAATTATCTCAGACTCGAGCAGAGGACGGTTTCTTTCTTTGTTTGTTTTATGTTTCTTTTTTTTTTGCCAGTGGTAAACGGCTTTTCTTTCATAATATTTGAACAAGTCATCAATGATGTTTGGAATTAATTTACATTTATTTTAATTAATTGACCAACATCAATTAGCACGGAATTCATAAATAATTCAAGGGTTAGCCGGCCGCGTGCGCATGACTCGATGTCTCTCATTTATCTCAATCCCATGGGTGGGGGGGGTGTCGCCAAACAGGCCGCGCGGGAGGCGCGGGAGGGAGACCCCCGTGTGCGCCCCCCGCGCCATCCTCCAAACCGCGGGTCTGCCCGACGGGTGATTTCTCCACCATCTTCCAGGGTTTGCTCTATTCGCAAAAAGGCTGATCCTCGGATCTGGCATCACTCGGGCTGCCAAAGACACCCCGCCCATCTGCAGCGCCCCCGCTCTGGCCGAGAGCACCCGAGCAGACCCGGCCCTCTCCGGCACCTGCACCGCGCCCAAGGGCGCCCCAAGGCCCTACGCGACTCACCGCCCTGCGCCAGGTCCACGCCTTTCCTTCAGTCCCCCCTGGTGCGGCTCATGGCCTTCCCGCCAGGACACCACCTGCCCGAGGCCTCTCTCCCTTCCCTCTCCTCGTTCAGATCTGGGCTTCAACACTGTGTCCTCAGAGCGCCCGCCCCTGCCGGGCCCCACCTGGCTCCCGAGGCACCGCGCAGTGAGCGTCTCTGTGTGTCAGCGCTTGGCGAGGGGCGCATCCTGCCCGCAGCCTGCCGGGACCGCGAGTCAGGGCTGGCTGTGCCCCGGGCCCCCGCCGGCCCCAAACAGGACGCACGGTGTCTGGGCACGCACTAGATGCTTCCCATTTTTTTAAAGATTATTTTTATTTATTTATGCATTCAAGAACTGGGGTGCAGGCCAGAGGGGTGTGTGTGTGTGTGAGAGAGAGAGGATCCACCAGAGACAGAGTGGGGAGCAGAACAGACAGATCCACTGAAGTCCACCGCTGAGGGGAGCAGCGTCGAGGCAGGAGAGGTCCGCTGTGCCATGTGGGTCAGCTACTTGGCCGGGGATCAAACTCGAGCTGCAGGGGCTGCCCACAGCTTGATAGCGCTGAGACTTAACCCCTGCGCCACCAGGGAGGCCCCTGAGAAGCTTTCTGAAGAGGTGGCCTGGCGGGTGGAGGAGCAAACATCCAGCACAGAACCGGCTGGAGAAAGGCCTTCAGGCATTGAGTCAGCTCCCTGGCCAATCTCCTGTGGGGTTAGGGTTTTTTTTTTTTTTAAGATTTATTTATTTATTTATACAAGCACTGGGTACAGTCAGAAGCGCGGGAGGGTGAGAGGATTCACCAGAGTCAGAGCAGGGAGCAGAGCAGGCAGAAGGACCGAAGTACACTGCTGAGGGGAGCAGCGGGCGCCATGCAGGACCCTCCTCCGGTGGCCGGGGAGCAGCCAGGGATCGAACCGGCACTGCAGAGGCTGTGAGCAGCTTTGCAACCCAGCGCTCAACCGCTGCGCCACTGGGGAGGCAGGGGTATATTTTTATTTCTCATACCTGGAGCATTGGGTGAACAGCCCAGCGGAGAGGTAAGCAGGGCTGAGGGGCAGGGTCTGCTAGGGGAGGGGTGTTCTCCATCCTGACTCCGGAGGCAGCTGGAAGCCGGATCAAGAACTCGGTGTACCTTTTGATTCCCAAAAGTTCTGAAGTCACAAAAGTCAGCTTCACCTCATGGGCATTCAGAGCGCGGCTTTGGGAGGGAACTCATCATTCAAAGGCATCTCAAGGACTTCACAACAGTCTGTGCCATCATTTTGTGTCACAATTTGCTCCATAATTTCCCTCAACAGGAAGTCATTTCAAATCCAGCAATAAATTATTCCACTGTTCATATTGACTCTGTACAATGACACTGCAGAAACCTGAGCCAGAACAGCGCTGTGATGTTTATAAAATAAATACTAATTGTTATGGTGAACTTGCGGGGGGAAAAGATGCTTCTTGCAATTCTCCGATGGCCTCCTGTTCAGAGGTGCACCACTGACATGTGTGTGCTTGTCAAATCCACGATTTATTATTTAACTGTTTCATGAGGGGTCTCCCTGGTGGCACAAGGGATTAAGACACAGCACTGTGAGGCTATCGGCAGCCAGTGCAGTACGAGTTCGATCCCCGGCCAGGGAGCTGACCCACATGGCACAGCAGACCTCTCATGTCCCCCTGTGGCCCCCTCAGCAGTGGATTTCAGTCAGTCCACCTGTTCTGCTCCCCACTCAGTCTCTGGTGAATCCTCTCACTCCCAACACCTCTGGCCTGCACCCCAGCTCTTGTATGCATAAATGAAAAATAAATCTAGGGCCTCCCCGGTGGCGCAGTGGTTGAGCACTGGGTTGCGAAGCTGCCCGCAGCCTCTGCAGCGCCAGTTCGATCCCCGGCTGCTCCCCGGCCACCGGAGGAGGGTCCCACATGGCGCCCGCTGCTCCCCTCAGCAGTGTCCTTCGGTCCTTCTGCCTGTTCTGCTCCCTGCTCTGACTCTGGTGAATTCTCTCACCCTCCCATGCTTCTGACTGTACCCAGTGCTTGTATAAATAAATAAATAAATAAATACATGCATAAATAAATAAATAAATAAATAAATAAATAAAATACAAATAAATCTTTAAAAAAAAACTAAAAAAAATAAACAAATGTTGCATGAGTGTCATCACAGTGCCTAGCACCTGACAAGAAAAGGTGGCCATGAATCTTGGTCTTAGGATGACAGATTTTGCGAGAGTAAAGGTGTTTATGCCTCTTTATGACGGTTAAACCCAGCCTGTGTTTGGGGAAACTCCAGCCTGGCTCCTGCATCTCTTGAGGGTTATCTCTCATTCCTCCTTCCTTTCGTCTAAATAGTCTTGTTTCCGTAACTGACCCAGCCAGCACCCTCATGGCGGAAAATAAAATTTCCTGTCCTGCTCATAGTGCTGATGTAATGAACAATCCCTAAAGACAGAACATGGGAAGGTAATTCATTAGTCAAAAGACTGATTCCAGATCTAAGTGATTTTTGTTAGGAAGTCGAACATCCATGCAGTCTTGGCCTACCTATTTAGCTTCTCCTCAGTAGCTGTTGAGCTGGCATCGGATCCCAGCTGGTGAGCAGACAGAGCAAGTGAGCTTCCCGTTACTTACATGGGATCTGCACGAAGGACCTAAGCACTTCGTAACATGTTCACTAAGCAAAAACATTGTCATTTTGCAACTTGGCCCAGACTTTCATTTATAAGTCAGCCATTCCCATAGTTGGAGAGACCTATTTAATTTTGAGGCGCCAGAATCAATCAAAGATGTCAGTATGGGATAGTTTTGCTCATTCTTGTGGCTTTGGGACACAAAGAGTCTAGTTCTTAAATAGTAATACATATGAGCAAGCATCTATAAATGAAAAGTATTATTTTAAAATCTGAGTTTCTTATATAAAGGAACATGTGGTTTTGTTGATAGTAACAGGTTGAACATTTAAAATTTATTTTTCCTTGTTTTTAGTATCAAGTGAAATCCAGGGGAAAGTTTGATTCTGTTAATATTTTAAAAGCCACGTACAAGGAATGCTTGTGTCAGAAGAGCTATTGGCGTCTGCGTGCACGCAGGTCTCTGCTCAGACAGGCTTACGGAGGCCTAGCCTGTGTCTAGCTGGGATCTCCAAGTCAATATACCACAGTGACAGTGCTTAGCACACCCCGACTGCAGGGCAAGCCCCAAGGAGATCACTTTTAGCCTTTCATGCATGGATACACTCATTTTTGCTGGTTTAGTCCTATCTTACTCCCTACCAATGTTTGCAATAAGAGATTAAAATCACATCAAAGAATAGAAAAATACTATTTACTTGTCAACCATGCAGGAAGAAATCATATCTCCTATTTCTCCCCCTAAATAAATCCCTCCATGGATATTCAGCTAGAGTGTCGCCCCCCCCACCCCCATTTCAGAAACTGGTCTCTTCAAAGTGGCTGCTCCCAGGGCTTCCCTGTGCCCGCTAACACCTTTCTCTGGGGGGTGCACCATGTCCTGAGTGGGGGCTGGCCTCCTGTTAGAGGGGTTCGACCTCCTACCAGACTCAGCACCCGAGACAACTTTCCCCTCCCTTGCCCCCCGCACCTCCTGCCCACTGCCCTCTGCCCACGTCTGCTGGTTCCCTGGCCCACAGCCACTGTCCATGGCTCCGCAAGTCAGAGCGTTTTGCACAGTTTTCATCTGTGCGTGTTAAAAATTCATGCTTCCGGCGGCATGAAGTATTTTTCTTGCAGATTTTCAGGTGTGAGTCTGCCTTACAGCAAAAAGGCAAAATCATTTTCTTCCCTCTTCAAGGCCCAGATACCTTCAGTCCATCACAGAGAACTGGCTTTGACATTATATATAAGTTGTGATTTTACAATATTTAAACACCTTTTTTTTTTTTTCTTTTTGAAAAAAAAGAGAAGCAGGGAAAGAGAGAATCCTGTCTGAAATCAAATATTGAAGCTTAAAGTCATGTTGGGAAACATAGGATCATTTTTGCTCTTTAATCTGCTCTGGCCTCTCTTGCAAAGGGTAAGGTTTTGGTTTGTTTTTGCTTTCATAGTTGTTTTGGTTCTGCAAGCAGAGGGAGCAGTTACACAGAATTCCTGGGGGTAAAATGGATGACTTTTAGGAGGATGTTCACTCCTGTTTATCTATGTTGAGCCCTCAAGTGTATCTGCTAAAGATCATAATATCGGATCACAGAAACATTTCTCCACTCAGAATGGTTTTGCCAGTTGTTTGTCACTGAGAATATGAAAACTAGTCCAGACTGTATAAACATAAAAAAATTATGGTTTATATTTGCTCTGGAAGAAAATACCACTCTGGAGATTATTCTTTGTGATAAATTGCCAATCATTGTGCTGTGTTTTAAGGTAGGAGAGAAGAATGGTGAGTTTCATCCTTCAATGAGATTTTCCAAAGTTATAATTAGTGATGAATTAAATAGTAACTTGCTAGAAGAAAAGGCACATTTCTCAGATAGTTATCACAAACGTTCATGTCACTTTTCACTGAAATCCTTTCATCTGAAAATTCTGAGTGTTTCCATTATGAAACCTATTTGTAGGGATTTATTTCTCATCTGTAAAACTTTACTCTGAGTTGCAATGCAACATTTCCTAGCTGGGGAATTCTCACCCAGTTTAATTTTAATTAGTTTGACCTTTTAATCTTCTTGGATTAACAGGAAGGAGAAGAAGCAGACACTTGGAGATGTTACAGAGAATCTAGATTAATGCTACGGTGACCCACTGGTTGAGACAAACACTGGGAAATATTACAGGTGTCACTCCCACACAGGGATTTGTTTTTCTTCTTTAATATGGATGGGACAAATTTCAAGAATCTGGAATGCATAGTCCATTTAGCTTCAAATTTTGTCTATTATCAGTCACTGACATCAAATTTCTGAAAATATGGTGAGAGAAAATATCTCTCACTTGCTTAATCCTGACAGACATGGGTAATCCCCGGTCCTCACGGTGCTGCAAGATGAGTTCGCTTTGCCTAGTGATCAAAGCAAGAGGGAAAAAGGCGATACGACTTGCTTGGTTTTTTTTTTTTTTTAAACAATTTCTGCTATAAAAGCAACTTTAAGAAATCCTTAGTGAAAAGATATTTAATGGAAAAAAAAAAAATGAAAGCACTGCCTCAAAGAGCCCAAAAGCAAAGACTATTAGACACGAACATGGCAAGTTCGGTACACAGTTGAGTAACACACATGGGAAGAGCCCGCGCCTTCTCGGGGACACTGAGAGGGAATTTCATAAATTACGGTAGGAAACAGCAGGTAATGATGGTGGATGAGACTAGAGAAGAAGGAGGCACGGACCTGAGGATACGATGGTGGAACATGGAATTCACAGAGACAGAAGCAAATACCAGCTGGTTAAAGCAAAGACCACTGGTTAAACCTGCCTGCCTGGGGCCGGGACAGGCTGCATATAAACCAGGCGTCATGACGCAGTGTCTGGAGAGGTGGCACCTGCCAGCGCAGCCCGGGACAGTGGCTGGGGGAGGTGGGAGGCGGGCAGAGAGCACTGCCAACTGCCAAGCACCTCGGGGTGTTCACCTTGACAGGTGGCTGGAAGGTGCCCCGCCCGCACGTCAGCGCCGTGACAGCTCCACCTGGCTTCGCTGCCTGACATCAATGGGCAAAGAAAATTAGCAAGAAAGTCAGAGATAAAAAGAGGGCAAGGAGAGGGAGGATGCGGGCCCTTGACAGGAAAGGGAAGGGCGACTGTCACCAAACAAAGGGCCTGGATTAAAGGGAAAGACGGAGGAGCCAGTAAAATCTGCAGAGAACGTTTATGTAACAGCATTTACTGTACAATAGGCAGGTGGTCTGCGAGCAAGAATACAGGCTCTGCATCCAGGCTACACCCTATCATTTCCCGCTGAGGGCTCCTGGTGTCGTTATCCAGTTGATTACGGCTTACTCGGAGGACCGCAGACAACCACTGAAAGGAATCTATTCACAGGCTGAAACTCTTGCAGACTTTTAGCAAGGTGAAACTTTCACAATTCTCTGTAGTCTAAGGAAAAGCTCACAGTGAAACTGAAGTTAATGAAATCTACCTTTTCTATTTTTTGCTGGAGTCACACTGCCGCGGGCCAGCCACTAGCCACCAGGGCGTTTCTGTTTTTTTTTTTTTTTTTTTTTTTTTTAAGAAGTGAGGCACAGGCCAGAGTCCCAGGAGAGGGGTGGGGGTGGCGGGTGAGACAGGAGAGGTCTGCTGCACCATGTGGGTAGCTCCCGGCTGGCTGGGGATCGAACTCGTGCTGCAGAGGCCGCGGACAGCCTCACAGAGCTGCACTCAACCTGCTGCACCACCAGGGAGGCCCACCAGGGTGTTCCTTGGTTAAATTAATTAAAATTAAAATTTTCATTCCAGTTTGTTGGGTACATGAGCCACTTCACGTGTTTGCATCGGCCAGCACAAGTGTCCTGCACGTCCATCCTGCGGACAGGCCTACCGGACAAGGGCTGTCCTGGGCTTGATGAAGCCTAAAGTGTGAGGAGCTCTGAGTGTGTGGTCTGATGGGCAGCGCTGGCCCCTGAACACAGAGGGCACAAGCAGGCGGCTTCCAAGCGAACGGCATTTAAGTTGATGAATATGAATGAAGACAGCTACAGCTATACAAATTAAAAAAAATCTTTCTGGAAGGCTGATGTACCATCACTTGTTTCCATGGACACGTAAACACATCCTTTGAAAGCAAAACCTGTGTTGTCACGGTGGACGATGGCAGTGGATCTGGGTGGTTTGGCGCTGGGTGAGGTATGATAACGGTGCCTGAGACAGAGAGCGTGTTTACCAAACACTGAGAATGCTGTAAACCAATGTCATCCCCCCAAAAAAATTTTAAATGTATTTTTAACGCAACAAGACATGTGGCAAGTGGAAAATGTCAGAAAACATCTCAAGAAAATTTCTTGATTTCAGAATTTGCATCCTCCCCTTGTCTTCGGCCTGTTCAGAGAGTGTATTTAACATCGTCTGGACAAAACACCGGCAAATACTTAGGTTAGTATAGAAGCAAAATTTAGTATTTGGGATTTTAATGACAAAAATATAATAGGGAGGACAGGCAGATATTAATTGTAATAATTGGTGGCAAGGAAATCACTGAGATGAAATGGAATCTGTTGAGAATCTTATTTTCTCATTGAGGAGAGGCTCCAGAGGAATTAAAAATGATGACAAAAATTCACATGCCACATGGTCACTAAGATGCAGACCAGGAAAACTGCACAGGAGCACACTAGGGGATTGGAGTTAGTCTGAATGCTGCTCTTACGCCAGTGAAAATACCAACGTTCGGGGAGTCAAAAGAAATTTAGCACGTGACTGTAGGTTGGATAGTTTTGTATAAAACGAGCTCACGTACTCAATATCCATCCTGAAGGGTAGACAGACCCAGGTAGCTTCTGAGGCACAAATGCTTTGCTTTCTCTGTTAGATTCAGAGGAAACAAAATAAATCAATTTTGAATATAGATGCAGAGACAACGCCCAGTCATCCATAGCTTAATTCTGGGAAAGACATTGTCAGGTCAATTTCCCATGGTGCAAATGGCACTGAGTATGACCACACAGAGTGTACTGTAGACACTGCAGCCTTCAGGGGGCCAGGTAAGGGGGTGAGGCCACATAGGGGTGAGGTCCAGGGGGCAGGGCCACCGGCCGGGCCACGTGGGGGCTCACCATTGCCTGAAACCCAGTCACCTGAGGCCTGTGAGCTCATTCTGTTATCTAGTCACCTTCCTTCTTTTTCTTTTTTCCTTCGCTTACCTTCCCCCTCCCCTTTTTGACATCTATATTTTCAAAAACATGATAATAAATGATGCTGTCCTTTGGTCTTAGTCTACAAGTTGTGTTGTGAAAGTTTGGCATTTGTCATCTTAACACTTTCGATTTTCACGTGGACTAACTAAATGTGCATCAATTAATCATGTGATACAAATGCACCTGGCCTGAAGGGGCGCCGCTTCAGTTATAAATCGCTGGTCCTCAGCCTGGAAGCTCCTGGTGTCACTTGGGGAGTCCTAAAATAGAAAACGCTGGGCCTCCTAGCCAAAACACTTACCACAGACCCTCCGGGGTGGAGCTGGGCATGGTCTTATTACTCCAGGTCCCTAGTTAATATTGGTAGACATTTAGGGCGAGGAAGGCAATGCCTAAAGAAAATTAAACGGCCAACGACGCCCAGGACCCCAGGGCTGGCACAGCCCAGGGAGAGTTAAGAAACGCCCAAGGAGAAGGGCAGCCCCACCCCGCCCCACAGAGAGAGGTAAAGCCTCGGGGGAGCAAGAAGCACCCAGAGGGGGGCAATTTCGCAGAACTGGAGTCTTCCGATGATCAGGCAATTTCCCTAAATAAGACAGGCAACACCCCGAACCCCCCATGCTGTCCCCTCCGCAGGGAAGGGGGAGCTGGCTGACGCCAAGGTGATGCGGGTCTCGTGTGCCCCCCGCCGGCCCTGCTGCAGGGCTGATAAGCCACGGCTCAGGAGCACCTGAGAAGTGCACCCCCGGAAGGGACAGAGTGACAGACCCCCCACCCCATTTAAGGCCGGAGGCTCCACAACCCCCTCAGAGTGGTTCTCACCCAGGTCTGCCCGCCCAGGACCTCTCCCTGGGTGTCCATTTTTTTGTGTGTGTCTATAAATAAATTTATCCTTTGCTTCTGCTAAGACGTGGCTGTGAATTCTTCTCACACAAAGGCCAAGCACCGAGGAATTCATCATCCAAGAACCCCAGACCTGGCAACTGTGCAACCAGGATTGAGACACATGGGTACCTGGGCCCCGAACAAGAATCACATGCAGGAAAAAAATCCCTCCATTTGTTTGAGACTCTCTGAGAGAACAACACCATAGGACAAGGGTATTTGCATAGTTCGCTAAACACTATTCTCCGTCATGGACAAGCAAACAGGGGATCAGTGTATTCATATCAGGAGAAAAGAATTCAAACTATCTCCCTCAGCAATAATAACCGGAATTTTAAGACACCTTTTATTTAAAAAAACAGAACAAAACAAAACAAAAACACGACAGAGCCAGGAAGAGCGTGTCAGAGGGAGGACAGCACCGGGCTCACCTGAGCTCAGAGGCAGCCAGGAAGGTAACACGAGATTTGGGGGGTGATGGAAATACCACACATTTGTATTTCCACTATCACCTTGGGCTATAATTTTCAGTGAGGACATGAAAATGCAAAATGCCACTGTCTATTCGTTTGGGCTCAAATTTGCTCTTTCAAGAATGACACGGAATTAAGCCTTCGCATTTCTTCACTACCTTTGTTAGCCCCGGGGTGCTACCTCCTGCCCGAGCTCCAGGTTGTGAGCTGGCATTATTCAGAAACCAACAAACCCAAAACGACTTTATATTTTGCTAAGTGGAACGAGAAAAACAGGGAAGGTTTTTCGTCTCAAGTCAGCTGAAGGCAGTAGTCGGTCTTCGAGTTCCAACGCCTCCCATTCAGCCTCACGAGACGGAATTGATTCTGAGACCGAGGAAGCCACATTTCCGGCTGATCAGAAAGAAGTTACGAAATTACAGAAAGAATGCAATTAATACAAGCCACTGTCTTCCATTTTGGCTCGGTTTAAAAGCCACCCCTTGGCAACAGAATCCGCCGCTGCAGACCAGGCTGAGGGCAGCGCCTCCCCACGCGGGTGGCCCCCGAGGCGCCCCCTGCTTCAGCCCCTGGGCAGAGGCCTCGAGACCAGCCTCGAAGGGGAGGTACAAACTTTGATGCGGTTCCAAAGAGAGCTGTAAAGTGCAGGTAGGAGAGCAACCACATTGAATGGCAGAAAAGTCAAAAATGAAAGAAGCGGGCAGTGGGCCCGTGACTGAAGACACGGGCAGGGGAAGCGCGTCTGTGCCGCCACCGGGAGAAACCTTCGGCCGCGTTTAATTGGCGGTTCCGAGGTCGGAGTTTCAGAGAACAGCAGGAGTGTGTTTGTCTATTAAAGGATGGCTTTTTTTGAAAGTGTAGGGTTTGATCTCCTGGACATAACTTAACTCTATTATTTATAAGATTTTTCAAAATCAGTACAGACAAAGAGGCAGAGAAGGTCAGAGGAAGGTTTCTGTCTGGGTCCACCCAGGGAGAGGGAGAGCGAACCCCATGATTCCTAGGTCTTCCCTGTCCCTCCTTGCCACGGAAAACCTGACATCATACAGGGTCCCGGATGAGCAGGAGGTGCAGGGTTGAGGCAGAGAATCCTTTGCATTCTTCTTGGCGAGGCAGTTCACGTGCCCAACTGCTCACTTGAAACCACAGCTTAACCTGCCTTCTCTGCGGGTCCCAGCCTCCATTCTGCTTGAGCTGCCCGTGACCCCCAAGGCACAGGTAGTGCTGATTCCCCCCGGCCTCATTAGCACCTAAAATCTCGCCCAGGGGAGGAGCCCAGGCGCCATTTTCTGGACTGTCCCCCACAGGGAGGCAGGTCCTGCCCTCGGCCTGTGCGCGGGCCGGAGCCCCAGGCTGCACATCCAGTCACCCAAGGCTTCCTCGTTCTACCTTCACTCTCCCCCTTTCAAGTCCTTCCAGCGCCTGGTCCCAGCGAGGCAGTCTTTGGAGTCTGGCTCCAGGCCTCCTGCTCACCACAATGGAGCTGCTCTTTCTTCCACAGACATGGGTCTGGTCTATTGACTGACTCATCCAAGTGGCGAATAGCAAAGCCTTGGACTAAACAACATGGGAGCACCAGGAGCCAGAGGGGTGGAGAGAGCCTCAGGGACTGTGGGAGAGGCCTTTGAGGTGGGGGGGGGTCTCTGCTCCCCCAACATAGCCAGGCTGGCAGGGGTGCAGGGGGCAGGCTGGTTGTGCCCCCAAGGTCGCTCTTGAGGCCCTTGGCAGCTGTCAGTTCCACACAGGTTCTTGGATGAGGGTCTCAGTCGCTGAGCTATTGTGCAAAGAGCCTCCTTCCTGGCCCCCTCTGGAGGGAGCCTCACACCATGGAGGGAGGCAAGGTGATTCTGGGATCTGGCCTCCAAGTGACATCCCGTCAGCTCTGCTGTCTCCTCGCCCTCCCAAGGGAACCGCAGGCCAGTGCACTCTCAGGGCTGGAAGGGACCCGGGCACCCGGCGAGCGCCGCGGTCATCAGAGCCACCGCTTCGTCCCTCTCCTAACTCCACCAGCTTCTTTCCTAGAGAAACCCCAGATCCCCCTGGGCGTGCGCTCCGGAAGCCCAGAGCATGCGTCCCAACGGTTAAAAGCATATTCTGTGGGTAGCACAGGAGCAGACAAGACTATCAGTATTTTAATATTTTCATTTAAAATTATTGTATAAATGCAGTCTCATGCTTTGTTCATCGTCCTCACTGAACTCAATAAATTATCCTAAAATTATACCCTATTTTGCTTTCTAAATTTCTAATATTAATCTTATTTTTCTGAAAATATTCTGTAAAATATTCGGAATGAAATGCAAATTGAGTCAATGGCCAGTCTCCTTGCAGAAGGCAGATCCCAGCCATTTCACATGTGCGAAGACCTTGGAAACGATGAATCTTTTGTTTCCTCTTTTTTGTTCTGATCCCGTCTCCCCTCGTTAGATTTGCCTTTCTCACCCATGATCAGAGCTTCTTGCTTCCCTTTGGCCAGAGACTCATGTCCTCTCCACCGGGTGAGGCAGCAGCCATGGAGCCATGCTGCCCCTTCAGTGGGGTTTTACGCAACACCCTGACCTAGGGAACCCCCTCATCCAAGCCTTCAATGGCAGGGTCTGGTTTCAGCCTGTCCAATGCTTATTTACCCGATAGAATCAGACCTCGTCTAAAACAGGAACCTACAGCAGACCCTACAGACCCACCGCGGCACTAACTCCACAGCAGGATCCCCCACCCTGCCCTGTGCCTCTACCTGCCCCCCATGCCTCTCCCCACCCCTCCCTGCATTTGAGGTTGTCTGTAGAGAGTGAATCTGTGGGTGGAATTTGCAGACTGGGGTGCGACTCCTTGTCCCCACCGGGCCCTGCCGTCCATGACTTCATGTGGATGGATCTTAAGCCATCTCAAGTGACAGAAGCGTTTACACCTCAGAAACAGGTAAGCAATATTTATTTATTGTGTTGGTGATTGCCTCGTCTTAAGAAAGTAATGGGGAAAATGTTAATCAATCAAATGAAACTAAAAGTGCTTCATGTGTGTAACTGTCAACTGAGTAGCAAAAAAACGGTGGAAATAATCTTCTAGGATTGAAATGCTGTCATCCCATCCTGAAGAGAAACGTGCCCATCAGCACAAGACAAGTGAGTGACGTTCTAATACAAGTCTTCATGGTGTCACTTTCTTCTGGTTAATGTCACTAAAAATACCGACTGGTGTTCCCGCGGGGACTGCACGCCCCGTCTGTGGTCAGCATAACCTGGCGACGTGTGCAGGATTTTGCAAAAATTAGCCAAAGCCTTCTCTGAGAAGCAATTGGTGGCCTAGAATTTCCCACAAAGCACATGAATTGCTTCCATTCTTGTGAACATTCCATTCTCCTTATCACAAAACCTACGACACACATAGACCTGTCCCCCCACATGCCCCTGAGCATGGACCTTCCACTGTGCCCAAGACTGGCCAGTGAACGAGGACAAATCTCCTTCCACCAACGATGGGAACTGAGAGATGCTTGATCCGTCCACCCTTTGTGCTGAGCGTCTGTGGGAAACATCGGTGCGGGAGAGAGCGAACATGAATGCTCCTGAGCCTTCAAAATCGTTCTTCCCTCTTTTTTTTTTTTTTTTTTCTTGATTTAGATTTAATCTCACATGAGCCCTGGCAGAAACCCTGGGATGGTTAAAAGAGCCTCAGAGCACCATTGAGTTGGATTTTTCTTTTTGATCTTGAGAAATTGCAGCAGAGAACTCGCCCCTCTGTGAAGAGGCCAGTGGCCTAATTCCCACCACCTGACACCTTGAGGTGGCCAGAGGCCGGGCTGCTGTCCATGCAGGAAGGGCGCAAGGCTGGAATGGGTGGCCCTGGGGGTTGCAGAGGCGGAGGTGGGTGAGGGGTGTTGCAAGCTCGGTGCTCCTCACAGCCTGTGGCCTCTGAAACCTTTCTCCCACCAAAACTGGAGTAGGAGGGACACTGGCTTCACATTTATGTAATTCATGCTTTGCATTTAGCAAGGAGCTAGAACCAGAAGCAGTGGAGGGAAAACGCTTATGTAGCAGGACACAGATAGTGAGATGTGCCCCCTAACACACACAGGCATTGTATAAAACGGGCCCAATCTAGTCCGTATTGAACGGGAATAGGTTTTGACTAAAAAGATTCGTTTCACATAAAGATAGATTTCTGTGAAATAAGCCTGGCTATTGTTTGGAAATACAGAAGATTGAAAAGAAAACGTGTTTCTGATAGCAGCAAAAATCTACAGAAAATAAATGATAATTTAATAGCTTCTAACAAATGTTGAACAAATGCTTTCATGTTAGATTTTTATTTTCTTATTTAGGTCACTAAATCTGTATTTCTAGCAAGGTGAATATTGTTTTTGTTTGATTTTTGTAATGCGGAATCCCTCTCACACCCCCTTCCCTAATACTTTTTAATATAAAGTAAAACAAAACATTTGACATTCTCTCGTTCCTCTGACTGGAGAGAGACCTCGGAGGGCCTTGGGCCCAAAGGTCAGAACTGGCTTCCAAGACAGGCTGAACTCACACAGGCGAAGCTCAACGAGGCTATATACAAAGTCCTTTCCTCCTGTCAGTGAGTGAGGCCAGGCTCTGCCGGGTGAACATGTGAGAGAAACGCTTGTGTTTTCTCCAGCTATCACCTCACATTAGGGTTGATATAAAGGAGAAAAGCACACAAATCATCAGGAGACTCAATCTCCTGCCTTTTCACCATCGTCTCTACCAGAGGTAAAACATCACTTGGGAATTTCCTGTTTTCAATGATTTATGGTGGAGGGCATATATAGATTTAGTTATCCCTACTTGGTAACTGATTAATGTGGCTCTCATTTAGCACTTTTAAGTAGTAGGGGGTTAATTATGGAAGGTTTGAAGGAGGTAACATCTGTCTTCAAGAGGTTTGAAAGCCTGATCTACATATGAAAAAATACAGTGCTCTACGTGATGCACAGCAGTGAAATCCAAGCTATAGGCCCCGTCATCGCAAGGGTTACCTATTTCACGCACTGCTTTATTGCCATCACTTAGTACTCAGTAGGAATGCAATGCACATATTCCCCACGGGTGAATTAATGGTGTCAGAAAACGGACGGAGCTCTGAGACGTGGGACGTTTCATAAAGGTGGGACTGAACTTGCACCTTTGTGTCCTATCTTACCTATGTGAGCTAAGCCAGGGTGGAAGTCGAAATGAAGTGGGCTCACCCACGTTCATAAAAAAAAAACCCTGAAGCTACATGTGCCAGCATCTCCAGCTAGGATAACTGATTGGCTGCAAATTCATTCAAGAAGATCCAGGAGGAAGGCTGCCCTTCCTGAGGATCTGCCATTGCTTGTGAGACAGACTTGCGGATTCCACAGGTGGGAAATAACAGTTCTGTTCCTCTTTGAGGACTCTGTGAAGATAAAATTATTTGGTGAAAACAATCATCTGTTAAACCGTGGATTTTGTCAACTCCAGTTGCAACTTTCTACAGAGCTTTGGTTTTCAGAATGCTGGTGAATTCGTATCATAAGGAGGTTTTTTACACTGATTTTTCAGTCTTGTTACTTATTCTCTGATGTGAAAGCATAAGTGCAGCTTTATAGACAGACAGATCTGAGAGTGGCTGATTTCAGGATAACTGAGGAGGTATTGATAACATTGCCGTTAGATTTGCTCAATCCAGACTCTGAATGCAGATGACTTGGACAGCACAACGTTCTGAAATAACACGGGCAGCGCCCCATGGCAGGCTGGAGTGCCCGGCTCTGCTGGGCCTTTTCTTCCTGGGTGCTCATTTAACTACATTTTCCAGCTCCTTTTGCAGCTATGAGCCACAGTCCTGCCCGACGGGCTGCGAATGACATTGATCTACTTCTCCTCCACGTCTGGCCCATAAACATCTGTCCACATGATCTCTTCTCTTTTCACTTGTTTCATATTTCAAAAAGGGTTGTCTCCACAAGATGGATGGAGCCTGCGATTCCTAATTACTGCTTGGAGCAAGGTCACTGGACCTGAACTGCAGGGTTAGATGAATGGGAGAGGAACTTGAATGTTTTACATCAGTAAACTTTTGGATTGGTTTGTTAGCCTACCGGAGTCAATCCAGTTGATAAATGGTAAAGAAAATTAAGAAGTAAATGCAAATGTATCAAATGCGCTGCCCTATTTTCTGGGCCCCAAGAGGAAAAAACATCTAGGGTGGGATTAAATAAAAATCCACCTCTCCCCTTGTACCCCTTGCTCTGTGCTCATGTGTCTCCCTCCTTGCAGTCGACCCTCCTGGGGCTTTGCCCTGCCAACTATTGGCCCTCCCCTAAGTAGACACACTTGGCTGCGCATCCACTCTTCACCCTAACCATCTGATCAGCACTTATTTTCATTGCAGTGCACATCCCAACTCATGTACACTGAGAGAAGCTGTCCCTGCACCCCAATTCTGACTCCAGGGAGGTTCAAGAGTAAGTCATAGGACCCAAGTGGTCCAATCAGGTAAACCTCAGAACTATTCCTTGGGACCCTGCAGCAGAGGGTCACCCTCCATTTTCCTAGATACCACAGCATATAGGATCTGGGTGGGCATGTCACTCCCTGGAGTATGGGAAGGAGGCCATGGCCAGGACAATGACTGAATACAGGGAGAGGAGCAGGGACCTCTGCAGTAAGTTGACCTCAGCAACTGAACGACCTCTAGACATCCAGTCCCTTGAGTAAACAGACTCCTTATTATTTACCAAAAAGTTAGTGGATTAAAGGAAACATACATAAAGTATTACAGCGTCAAAATGGAAATGTCAGCATAGTTTCATCATACAGGGCCTCTCCTTTTCTCTCGTTATTTAAACAAAGTACCCGAGCATGGAATGCTCCGACAGCACATGCATCTTTCCACAGCACTTATGGGATCATTTGCCCATAGCTAGATCATTACCTTCTGAGGCCTAGATTAATGCCCCCCAGAGTTCAACTTTTAATCGCACTGATTCATTTTATACTCACTGTGTCAGGTCTGACCTTGCATTGGATACATGATTTTTTTAAATAAAACAATAAAAGTAATATTTGCTTGTTTTAATGCACAACTAATGTGACCTGGTCATGGCCTCCTTCCCAGACTCTTATTTACTTATTTGTTGTTTTCTTATTGGCTTACATGCTTAGGAATCACATGAAAGAAGAAATAAAATTGAGGAAGCCTCTACCTATTACTAGAGCACATAAAGCAAGCTACCTGAGGAACATGTGGGAACCAAAGTATTTCCTTCCAGATGCTGATACCACACCAGACAGCAGTCTCTCTCACGGGATCTGTTTCATCAGAAATAGACCACCATTTTCTTAGCTATTTGATAGAGGCACAGAAAGCAAACATCACCCGCTGCAAACCTGATTTTCTCACATGCCGAAACATTGCATTATGATAAAAATGAATACTGCCTGCACGGGTCGGTGCTCCTGACTCACACATGTTTCCAATAATCATTAAGACAGAAGCGATCCCATGGACCTCTGCAGTTACAGAGCGGACGGCGCCCTCTCTCCCTGACAAGAGCATTTTACCTGGGTGACCTCAGATTGTGAAACCCAACCTGACCGTTCACTTGACGATGTCTGCCTTAACTGCACTGTCTTCGTGTGGTGTTTGGGGTTGAGTATTTGGGCAAAGGGAAGCACATTACAGGCTGATGCCTACCGATCAATAATGCAAGGATCTTTCATTAGATGCTTAGTAATAGGGGCAGTGATCCTAAGGGGTAGCAGAGGTGAGGAAAGCCAGGGAGGGCTGCGGCGGCCAACTTCCTGGTTTGCCAGGAGCTTTTGGAAAGTCCCACACCATAGAGAACCATTCTGGGAAGACCCAAATGGCTGGTTACCTTAGGAGGACTCGTCCTCTTAGTCAAGCAGCTAAACTGTGGACTCTGTACTCATAAGCACACACACTCACTCACACACTCACACACACACCCCAACACACTCGCAGCAACTTTGTCTGTGACTTTGCTTGAACATTACAAAAACCATCTTGATTCATTGACAGTCCTGAGCATGTAGACTATGGCATATTTTTATGGATGCTGTACTCCATTTATTTGTTAATGGCCCATAGAATCCCTCCTATTATATTGCTCTACTATGAAAATTATTCTAGACCTTTCTGTAGATTGGAACCATGTGGGCAGGGCTTAATGTTTTCCTTTATGCTCAGCTGGTGTTCACACCACTTGACAGCAGTAGCTGATGCAAATCTTTCCGTTGAGTTGGGAACACAGTCAGCCATTCCTCATGGAACGGGACAGATTTAATTAGATTAATGCAAAGAGCACCCTTGGCAGATTCAGACACAAAGCAGTTTTAAGAGAAAATGTGTTAAAATTTCCTCTCTCTTCATGAGGTTCAAACCCCCAAATGTGAGAAACGTGCCTTTGTTTATGATATAACAACTTAACAGTTATATAACTATTTGATATAGTGATATAACTATTTGATATAACTACTTAATAGTTATATAACTATTTGATATAGTTATATAACTATTTGATATAACTACTTAATAGTTATATAACTACTTAATAGTTACATAACTATTAAGTCATATAACTAAAACTACTTAATAGACTTTATCCTGTTGTAGCAAATTAATGTTAGTGTTTTCATCTACTGTATTGTCAATGTCTGAATTCTCAAGGCCATTGTGGATAAACTCATAATTTAAAAAATTGGTTTATCATTATTAATTTCTGTACACAAATGATTAACTGCTCATCACATTTTAAAAATGGATTTCATTTACCTGGGTACTGTAAGAAACCCGAAGGGAAAGCTCGTAGCTCTTTGGCTACTCTGAAATAACTATCCCAATATTGTTTGCTCCTTAGCCAGTTGAGGTCTTATTTTTCCAAATGCTTATTTTAAAAGATGATTAGATTCTAGCTATGTTACATATAAATCTGATTATAATAATAAGATCAGGTACTCTTATTTTTGACAAATTACTTTTCTAGCATGAACTGCCTGTATTTACCTTTTTTCAACTTTCTATTGAGTTTTTTTCTTTTCCTCATTCATTTTTGTTGATTTTTAAAAATTATCCTCTAAGCCATAAATTTGGTTATTATTTGGTTATTATTACTATCAAATATCGCTTGATTCTCTTTAGTTTGTTATTTTTTGGAATACAGCAAATGTCAAAATTCACTTTAAACATTATTTTAAAGCATGCCCTTACATTTTATAAAGCATGCCCTTACATTTTATACATTTATAAGCATGCATTATACATTTATAAGCATGCCCTTACATTTTATACCTTACATTTTATAAAATGAAACATATTTAGGGAAATGATCATAACTTTTTTAAAAAGATTTATTTATTTATGCATAGAAAGAACCGGGGAATAGGCCAGAGGTGCAGGGGGTAAGAGGATTCACCAGAGACAGAATGGGGAGCAGAACAAGCAGATCTACTGAAATACTGAGGGGAGCCATGGAGGAGACAGGAGAGGTCTGCTGTGCCATGTGGGTCAGTGCCCTGGCCAGGGATCAAACTCTGGCCACAGCTTTGATAGTGCTGAGACTTAACCACTGGGCCACCAGGGAGGCCCCATAATAACTTTAGTCAATGAATGTAAGGTTATTTTTTGTAATTAATATCTTGCAAAGTTTGTCCTTTTTTGCACAAGGAAATATCAGCATGAACTAAACGATTAATGTTTCTAAAGTATATATTAAAAAAAGAAAATAGTATAGCTTCAGTGTAGGGAATGATAAGAATACAGGATGGATAATATTTGGGTGTTCTTTGATGTGTTCCAAGAAGATAATTTCAGAGTCTCTGATTTATGCTCTTGAGCTTCCAGAAAGTAGTCGCAAGTATTATAATATTCCTAAGCCCAGCAATGAGACAGAGACTCAACCCTCTTGTGAAATGAACCAGCAGAAAAGATTCCATAAGGGGCAAAGTAGCAGACACACGCAGGGGGCTAGCTGCAAATAGCACCCCCCCCCCCACTCTCCCGGCCCAAGTCCTCTCTTCTATCACTTCGGCAGACATTAGTCCCCTGAGTGGCCGGCGATAGCTTGACAGCGCTAAGACTTAACTCCTGCGCCACCAGGGAGGCCCAAGCCTTAATTTTTATTATTATCATTAATTTTTTTACTTAAGTATAATCTCTTCTAAGTAGAGTGATATGAGTGTTTTCCTATTAATGTTCTGGCTGTAGAGTGGAGATTGGATTAGAGATTGGGGAAACTGCGCGGGGCGAGAGGACTTCAGAAGCGACGCGACCCTGAAGAAGGCAGACAAGAGCTGCCGTGGAGGTGGAGACGCGCTGCAGAGGAGGGACTTGGGAGTGTTCAGGAAGGGAAAGAAGTGGATTTTTAATTAATGGGGTAAATGGATGTCTTGCTGAGTGGGCAGTAGTGTTCTTTCCTAATGCTAGGAACAAATGGAAAAAGGCAGAAAATGGGTCAGATAGTAAGACCAACTTTGGGAAGGCTGTGGAGGTGAGTTTGTTGATGGTCTTTTTCAATAGGTCTCTATGGGAAAGGTTGAATTTATTTTTAATTCTGTGTTTTTCTGGGTAGCAAATCTAATTCTTAGTGCCATGTTCTGACGCCTCACAGCCAAGAGTGCCTTTTTTCTGGCTCACTCTTCTTGCCCCACCCAGCAGGTGGCGCCTGGCCCAGTGGGGGTGCAGATGGGCCCTGTGCAGTCAGAGCTCCCCAGAAGGACCGGCTCAGAGTGGGAGCGAGGAGAGTCCCTGCGGTGCTGCTACCAATTATCATTTTTCTACCCACGAAAATCATTTCTTAAGATATCACTTTTAATTGTGAATGACATGATTATTTGAAGCAAAGTAGCTATATGATGTTATAAAACTTTAAAAGTTCCTTTTCTGGGAATAATCAAGCTTTTCTCAGAACATTGAAAATGCAATTTCTATCTCCAACTTTTTGTCTTTCCTTCAACTGAGTGATTAATGTTTTCTGAGAGCGACTTCACAAAGGTCAGTTTTACTGCCATTTCATTCCCCGAGGTTACCCAGGGCTGTCGACCAGGCTGATTTCTCAAGGGAGACTCAAGGCAGGAAATCATATATTTTCATACTTGCAGGAAAAGATTGCATATATTTTGATAAAAGTTCACCCCAAGTTATGATTTCTATGATTTTGAATTTTTAAATAGAGTGAAAATACCACTATCATCACTGGTAATCACGATATAAATGTAGCTACACGTACTTTACGCTGGATGAACTCACCCCAAGAATGAGCCCCAGGTCCGATGGCTGCAGAAGCCACGTCAGGGCCCTCCCGGCCCGGTCGTTCCTCACCACTCTCAACCGTGCTGCAGCTCCTCGGGCTCTCGGCCCTGGTAACTACTTCATTCCGGACAGCTGAGAACGTCATGCCTGATACCAAACACCTGCCTCCGTTTCCCTCAGCCAACAAAAAGGAAACAGAGCTTGAGGAGAAGGAAAGTTGGTGAATTTGTCGACAAACTGAGGCGGGCACCAGAGTCATGTCTGAAAGACCCCGCCCTGCTCCTGGGCACAGGGCAGGGGTGTTTATGCAAAGGAGTGAAAGAAAAGGAGCTGGGTGAGGCCGGCTAGTCCTTTAACGCAGGCGCAGGTGTGCACCTGCTTGCTTTGTCAACACCTGATGCTTAACTTTCTGACTATCCTCTGTGGGATGTCCTTCTTTTCCTTAATGCAAGAAGACAAACTTGTTAAATGCCACAGATATGAAAGCTTCTCTGATGGGGCAGGGAGAGAGGCCTGTCCTGTCTCCCTGGATCAGTCTAACCCTGCCCGCAGCAGAGCACAGCAGAGCTAGATCTTGGTCCCAGCCATCCTCTACAGGCCACCCCCCCACCACCAGGGAGAGCGGACTTTGCAAACAAGAGTGCCATTTGCAAGGACCACCTACTCAGGGCTCGCATCCCGGAGAACAGGGAGCCCCAAGGCAGCTCCGTTAGTAAGGAGAGACTTTTTGGAGAGGTTTCTCATTTCTTCCCATGAATTGGCTTGGTAGATAACAAAACAGCGCCTTCTACCTTGAGACTTAAAATTATAGCCATCTTTTAATTCTCCTAAACAATTATAGCCAAAGTTTGGACCAAAATGTCAATATAGGGAACCAAGGATCAGAACAAGGATTATAAAGCACTGACTTTTCTTGGCTGTTGCTCGTTTTTCTCATAAGGGGAAACAATAACCTGCTGTCACATTCAAGTTTTACTATGACCAATTCAACACTGAGTTCAAATATTATTTGTCTGATTGCTGCAGCCAAAGTGATTTTAATTGTGGATGGGCTCCTTGGAATATTGTAACTTGGATTTTACCAAGTCATTTAATGGCTAAGGGGTGTTTCTGACCTTTTTCTTTCCATAAAATATTTGTTAAAGTGTCACGCAGCCATCAGGAATATCTTTTCATCATTCATAGCTTCAGGTACTTTTCCTCAATCATAAAGATTTTTTTTTAAGATTTATTTATTTATGCATACAAGAACTGGGGTATAGGCCAGAGGTGGGGGGTGAGAGGGCTCCCAGAGACAGAGTGAGGAGCAGAACAGGCGGATCTACTGAAATCCACTGCTGAGGGGAGCAGCGGGGAGACAGGAGAGGTCTGCTGTGCCATGTGGGTAGCTCCCTGGCCGGCTGAGGATGGAGCTAAAGCACCTCAGAGCCCAGCCACCTGCCCCCATCGGGGCAGCCAGTCCCCCCAGTCTCACCAAGTAGCTGGTATGCTCCCTCCTCTCACTGCTCACTGAATTGTGCTTCTCTTATTGTAAGATGGATTCCCCACCCACAAACTCATTGGCTTGAGTTGTAAGAACTCTCCACCCAGATGGGAGTGAGTGCTTTTGATATCTGAGCCTCGCAGAACAAAATCACAGAAGAGATAGCTATCATGGAGAGAGCTGGGGCCTCTGTCACCACAAAGCTGCCCTACCAGTCCTAATTACCTACACTGTCCTTATTTACATGCGAGTAAGAAATGCCTATTTTATTTAAGGTGCTATGGTTTAGTTTTTTGTGACTAGCAGCCAAACCTAATTCTATTTAAGAGAACTTCAGAATCTACTAATGACGACATGCTGCTGATTGCAAAGAAAACATTAGTTAATGAGGGGAAATAGTTTTGTAGATAAATTAATATTCCTATTTCCAATTCATTTAACATGTCTTTTTATTTATGCAGCTCTGATTGTTAGATTTACTGTGAAATTTCCACCCATGGACCAATAAATCAGTCTTACAGCATCACACACATATAAAAATCAGACTAAACAGCTACAAATCATGGCTTTAAAATGACACACTGAATTTTTACTTCATGCCTGCAAAGCATTTTGAGTGGTATAGTTGAGAAAAGCCTTGGTTACCGTGCAAGTCTCTTTCTTTACATAAATAATCATCCCAACTATCGATAATACAATTTCAGCAGCAAACGCCATGTTACTTTAAGAGTTAGATAATCGGTATTATTCTTAGCTTTTCCTCCGTTCCCTTCATCAGGAAGAAGGATGACATATATTCATTTCTACTTGAGGCAATTTCCTCTGAAAACTCAACTACCCAGAAGGGAAACTTTCTATTCCTTCCCTTGGTCAAGATTTAGTGGTTTAAAGTTATCTACAGGGGAAGAAGACCCATTATCAGCATCTAAATTTGGATCTTGACTGTCAGGTTCTCATTAGCTTGGTGCTGGAAATGGTTACTTGAAGTCACTCATCCCGCTAATGAAATTGGCTTTTTAAAGCCAGTGCCTAATGGATGTGACTGTCTCCTGTTTCCGGCTCGCTCCTCCGAGTGCTAACTTCTACTTCTATCCACCCTCACATGCCCCCGACCAAGTCCTAGCATGTCTTCTATTCACCTCTCATCTCACCAAGCATCAGGGAGTTTATGGAAATGATTCTAAAGGGTTAGCAACACATCGAAATGACTTAAGCCAACTGGGAAGAGTTTACCAAGTGCCATGAGTGTGACTGGCACTGGGTGGTCACATCTTTTGCCCTAGAGGTCCTTATACCCTCTCCCATGAATCATGTCACATAGTTGTTGTTTGTCTCACTTACAAGGTAGAAAACCATTGCAATATATTATTACTGTCTCCATGCCTTTGACGCTGTTGATTTAATAATTGAGGTTAGTGAGCAGCCGGTGTGTTCCCATTTTATACCATGATTTATGGGTAAGAGCGATCGCTTTTGCAAGATGTTTAAAAATATGTCACAAAATATAAGTTACCCAGTTAATGGTGGGTCATATTAATGACCCACTTGCCATTCATGCACATTCGTGGTTCTGAGGATACTGAGCAGGGGGAAAATCTCACTAGCTGGCTCGTCTGAGATGGTTTTCAGTGCTGTTCTCAAAACAGACCTGGACTCAGTGTCGCTCTTGCCTTTCCTAACTCCTAGACCGATGTTTTTCTGTTTATCATCTGCCAAAGCAGATTTTAAAAATATTTAGAATCACTCTTCATAAGTCCATGTTTATTCACGCAGCATATCTATATAAAGAAGATAATATGAATCAACATACTAGAGAACAAACTCCGTGGAACTGGGATTATACGAAGCTTTTTCCCACCTTTGTCCCTGACGTGCTCCCTGACAGTGACCAGTGACACCAGCGTGAGGAATAAATGAAAGGAAAATGAGTGTGTGAGGACCCCACGTTCCTCCCAGCCGCAGGGCCCAGAGAAGAAAGAGCTGAAGGTTCAGAATGCCAGAATGTCAACCAAGTCATTTATGTAAAATGAAACTATGCACCAGCTAGTTGTAAGACATGAGTTGTCGGTTTTTCAAAAACCTCTGATACTAACAGTGTCCCTACCTGATCCTACTAAGTTACAGACGACTGGTGAAAAATCATCAGAGCCAAAAAGCACAGCACCAGTTTTTGAGCATTTTGAATACTGTTTTGTGGAGTAAATTGAAATTTACTATCTGCACTCTGTTGTACAAAAGCCCCTCCCCGCTGCAGTCAATTACTAGGGTCAAGAAGTAACACACTGCGTCAAGGTGAGTGATGCCTTCTCCTCACAACTGTTCCTCCACCTCTTTGCTTCTTCGGGACATTTTTTTAAAAAATCATCTCTACATCAGCCTCTAACAGGGCTAAGATCAAGACCAGCCTGATTTGAGCTTTCAATTTGCTTCCTTTTGTCCTTAGAACATTCATCTGCTCTCTCCTTCTGCCAGATACAGAGAAATGACTGCCTTATTCCAAAATGCTTCTCATGTGAGATCCTCAGAGATGATCTGGCTTCTCCTCATCCTGGACTCTGCTCCATCAATTACCTGGTTATCGCTGACTTTAATCTCCCCATCTCTGAGCGCTCAACTCTGCCTACAAAATGCTTCCTTGTTCAAAAATATCTACCTTGATCTTGCTTCTTTGTCACCAGTCATCTTATCCCTACCCCCTTTTCATCATCAGTCCACACAACCTTACTTGCTGCCTGCACGTCCTCGCTACCTGCTCAGTAGTAACTTGCAATCTACTAGATTTTAACAGAAATTACTGCTTCCCAAGTCCAGTAGTTACTTTCTAGATGCCAATGAAGGTGGCATCTTCTCACTTGTTCTTCTGTCTCTTACAGCACCTGAGCTGGTTTCTTCCTCTGTAAAGTCTCCGTCCTCAGCTGTACCATCAGCACCGCACTTTATGCCTGAGCCTTGGAACCCTCTCACTGACAGCAGCTACATTTCCATCTTTACCATTTGACACCCAACTCAACTGCTTTCTTTTCCATGAAAATGATCTCTCAGCACTGAAATGTCAAAGCTCTTATTTTTACCTCTGTTAAAAGCCTTCAATTATGTCATTAGTTACTTGTGTAAAAGCTACATCTCACTTACTTCCATCGGGAGCTGCATGAAGGCTGGGAAGCTTGGAGATCTTTTTTATCTTTGCACAAACAGTATGATAATTGGGATTCCATCAAATCCCCAGGAATTTCTTGTGTTCAGCTATGAAGACGTTGCTGATTGACTGAGTAATGAATGCAAAACTTTTTTTTTATTTACTAACTTCCAAACTGGAGCCACAGGGGGTGCAAGCAAGGCATAGTCACAGTTTGAAGGCCTTTCTGTTGGTGGCAAAGTCCTCTTAACATGAAGTTTGTTCCCATGAGCTCCACTTTATTTTGATAAAACTGAAAAACCTGAATTGCCAGCTTCAGGCAAATTGTGGCCCATCAGCCTGGAAGACCTCACACCCAGGGAAAGATCAGACACAAAACATCACAGTGTGTGATTCATCCGCCCCATGTATCCAGACGAGAGAAATCCACAGAGACAGGGCTGCCAGGGGCTGGGGGTGGGATGGGAAAAAGCTGAGTTAACATGAACCCTGTTACTTCAGAGTGATTGGAAGTATTTTGCAGCTAGAGGGAGGTGGTGTTTGTACTGAGCGGAGAAAGAACAAACTGCCAGTCAAGTAACTGTTCACATTGAAATAGTTGATTTTATGTTATGTGAACTTTACCACGATGGATTAATTTAAAATGCACCTCCACGTGTGAACCATCTTCTAAGGCAGGGTGTGCAATGACCACCTTGCAGCAGAGCTGCTAAGAGCTGGAAGTGAGTGACGAGAAACATGCGCCAAGCGCAGTCTCTGCCCTATCTCTACCCCACCCATCCGTCCACATGCAACTTGCAAAACAGCCCTGTGATTTGTATCCAGCCTAAATGGTGTTCCAGATTTTGCTTCAATCAAAATGAAGAAATTTAAAGTCTGGTATTTCTGGTTCTGTATTATCACTGAGACATACAGATAACTTCAAAAGATTTTATCTGTGGTTTCTAGGTCTCTCTCTATTAACATTGGACAATCACATGCCAAATATAAATTCTTAACAACCAACTCCATGCTTTTATAATAAAATAATCTTGTCGAATCAAACTTCACGGCTGTTACTTAAAAGATTTGAAGTCATATCTCGAATGACTAGTACGAGTCCTACAAAAGCGGCCTGATTTTGTATCTTGGTAGGAATATAGACAATCCGAAACATTTTTAATGTGAGGATAAAAGGCAACAGAGGCCCCACTGATTCTCTCATCACTCTTGGGACAAGTTCTCTGTTTTGAAGTTAAAGCGATGATAAGCTCAACAGATAAGACCAGCAGTTAGTTCAAAAAATTTGAAGGTATTTATGAGACTGAAATACAGCTCTGCCCTCAGCCTCCGCACAGGGGCTCGTTAACTGCTAACAAGTGGTCTGTTTATTTTATCTTTAGCCCATCCATTTTGTCCCAAAGCACTGCATATTTTTATTCCATCTTCTCAAATCCTTTCTCCTTCCCTTTATTGGGGTCTTTGCTTAAGTGTTCGCGACTGCATTGGCTGAAATAACACCCACTCAGTCCCGACACTGTCTGAGCAACAGATTACACTTTGTTCTCAAATTTACACTACCTTGAAGTCATTGATTAGTGTAATCACTGCCCACTAAATGCCCGGCCCATGGTGTGGCAGAGTTACCGTTTTCCTGCCAAATCGCCATTGCTGGAAGACCTGAGCACATCAGGTTTCCAGTAAGTGCCCTGGAAGTGTTGGACAATGACTTCTTTAATATTCTGGGTTTTTTGATCTTGCTGCATGATGTAAATCACACACACAAAGGTAGACCATGGCCTTTCTACATTTACAGGGTGCTGTGCCGTGCAGGGCTTGATCTTTGTGGACACACACGCTTTGGGGAGATGTGTCCAGTTACTTATTAGTGGCTTAGAGGCCGGTGGGTGAGAGGATGGCCCGTCCACCCTGGTGTCCTCGGAGCAGCCATCTGAGAGCACATGCAGGTCCGAGTCTCCATCTGCAATCACCCAGCTGAGAACCATTTGGGGATGAAATGAGCTATTTCCTGGGTGAATTCGTCACCAACACTCTACCAGAATAGCTTGGAATATAGATGTTTCAATGACTAAAAGAACATTGAAAATGTGAGTCACAAAGTAGAAATGAATAGGTATGAAGAATACGTGAATCTGAAAGACGAGCCATTCCCAGAGCAGCGACCCACCAGGCTCTGTCCCGGCGCAGGGAGGGCTTGACTCAAGCCTCGTCTTGAGTGTTAGGGAGCACCAGGCGGCAGGCCCTGGCATTTCCACATGCTGGTGGGTCTCGGCTGGTCACCCGATGTGCAGGGGTCGCGGGGTATGCTGTCAGAGCGTATGTACACGTGTGTACACGAGATCCTCTTCTCAGATGTGTGTCTTTATTCTGGAAGCTAATTCCCTACCCACTTGCAGCATCAATGTGGATCCACGTGACAGATTATTCCAGATTTAGTGTCTTCTAGGTCATGATTTTTTTTTTTTAAGATTGATTTATTTATGCATACAAGAACTGGGGTATAGGCCATGGTACGGGGGTGGGGGTGAGAGGATTCACTAGAGACAGAGTGGGGAGCAGAACAGGTGGCTCCACTGAAATACACTGCTGAGGGGAGCAGCGGGGAGACAGGAGAGGTCTGCTGCGCCATGTGGGTAGCTCCCTGCCCGGGGATTGAACTCAGGCCGCAGTGCCTGGTGATAGCTTCGTAGTGCTGATGCCTAACCCCTTGCACCTCCAACGAGGCCCTAGGTCATGATTTTTGAGCACCAAATTATACTAAGAAATAAAATTCGTCCCTCAATGTGGTTTATGCTGATAAACAATAACCTGACTGTGCCTCTAAAACTAAAGATTTGGAAATGACATCTCTCAAAGTATCTAGAAATTAGGAATCTAGAAGAGCAAGGAAAATAGTTTTCAAAGGAATGTTTTATCTCAACAAAACAGTCCAGATATTTCACTCTAGCAATTAGTGCATATTCTAAATTGATTTAATTTCCAAAGAGAGCACAGTCATGGAACATTGTAACAATGGCTTAGACAATTCATCCAGGAAGAGTACTGAAATTTATCCACGTAACCTAGCAAGGCTCCGTAACGGCTTTGCTCCTACTGGAATAGAATTCTCTGAAACAGACGCATTGGTTTTGCTATTTCATGTTACTCCACCATAAGCCAAAGGCTCCAGGAAACTTTTCAGGAGTCCCCAGGCCACATTTCTCTGCTTCTTACTCACTAGCAGCCCCAAAAGGTTTTGAGGAGGAAAAAACTCAACTTTATGCATCCAGCAGGCCTGAGTCACTCTCCCTTCTGAATCATTTAGGATTTCCTCAGAGAGCAGTGGAAAATGTAAATTCCTGGACCAGATTCTGGAATATGCATTTGCAAGAAGCACCCAAAGTTGTTTATACAAATAAGGCTTTCAAAAAAGACCAAAACTAAACCAGAAAATACAAAGCATCTGTCTAGAAAGGCAGTTGTGTTTGAAGACATGGACCAAAAGTCTCTATTATTTGACATAAAAATAAGCATAGAGGGCATTTGATGGCATAAGAGGCAGTGTGGCACACATCTTACAGAGAAAGGAAGAGAGGGTTTCAGCTCCTCCTAGGCCCCTCTGGACACCCTGTGGCTGCAGGATCCCGGGACACCCCAGGGCTGCAGGACCACGGGGAGCCTGGCCGGCTGCAGGTGACTGTGGAGCCTGATGCACTGCCCAATGAGACCAAGACACTCCCGCTCTCATCTCATAGCAGGGGACCTTGCTATCGGAGGGACAGGAGAAGGACGCAGCGGCTGGACACCCGCTAGCAGCAGTGCGTCCCTCCATGGACCTTTGTGCTGATTTGGTCCTTCACCCCCTGAAGGGCGGTGCTGTCTTCCCTGCACTGCAACTAGCTGTAGCCTGGGCCTGAGGCCATTAGACAACATCAGATCCAAAACCCCGCATCTCCTGTAGAGTTGGGGACCCGGGAACCTCCTTAATACCAAGGGAAGTAGTAGCTAAAGTGTATTGAAAATGTCACTTGAGTTACAGGCACTCCCTTGGTTCTCAGCACCTGCAGGACCTCTCCAGGCACGTCCATGCTCTGACTCCCTCAGCCCCAGCAACTGGGCTCCATCATGGAGGTGACACCGTCTCCTTGCACCAGCCCAGGCCCTCAGTGATCCCGTGCTTCTCCGGGGTCCCCTCCCAGCCTCGGTGGAGCCCCTGGACGTCAGGGTCGCAGTATGGATCACAGCAGACCTGGCCCAGTGCCTGGAGCCCTTCATCACCAGTGCTCGCTGCAGGAGTGCGGATGCCTGCACAGCAGGCCTGCAGGGTCCTCTGCTGATGCCGCCTCCAGGGGGAGGGACTTGGGTGCCTGCTCCCTGTGCATCCCTCACAGTACAACCCCAGGCGGAGGGAGGAGGCTGAGGGTAACACCTAATTGGCTTCTAAATAGAAGCACTGACTTGCCTATATTTTGAACTAAAGTATAGATTTTTTTTTTAAATACATTATTGTATTTTAGAACCAAGCCCTGTGGGCATCTGTCAAAATCGGATGGAAAGTAACACTGTGTTAAATGTTTCTGAAAAACACTCCCAGAAAGTGCCGGCTGCCTCGGTTCCTTTCTTCTGAGTTGGTATTTTGAAGTGTCAGAGTAAATTCTGAAATAAACTTTCACTGAATTTCTTTAAAATGCGGTGCTTAAAGAATTGAAGGGGAAAAGCTTGCCAAAATACGTTCTGAAAATTGTCAAAGCAAGATACAGAAAACAGTCCAAGCATTTTTTTTTTAAACAAACCACTGCCAGTTTGGCTCTATTTCTGATTGTATATCCATTTCCTTATCTAATTGAATAGGCCATGAATTAATGAAAAAAATCGCACAATATCATCAAATTAATAACAGTCCCCCAACTGTATTTCTCTGCCAAAAATACACTGCCAACCGACTGCTTGTACCGCGTCCAACTCCATTTTCGGCAGTAACCCATTCTAGTGTTTATTGTTTAATTTCCGCTGAATGTATCCAAAGAATAAGTAATAAAATGCTAACTTCATATTATTAAAAGATTGGGTACAGTTACCTTTGTTCCAGGTTTATCTGTGTGGGGTTACCTTTTATTTTTAATTTTTTATAATAATTATAGTTTTGTTTTTTTTAATGGATTTTTTTTTATTGTTTATGGTGTAAGGTTGGTTTGCACAGGGACTGTTTCAGGAATGGAGACACCCTCTTTAGCCCTGAGCCACACACCACACCCACCCTCAATGCCAGCCGCCCTCCACCCCCCCACCCCCCTGGTAAGCTCAGCTTTGCTATCTTGTAAAAGAATATCAATGAGTATAATCATCATGAGAGCAGGAGGAAGGGCTGGGTTTGCCATCTGGGGAACCAGCGTTGCCCCAGAAAAAAATCATTTCACTCAGCTCTTACATGGTGAGGTTCAGCTACGTGGTGGAACTTTTCCAGAGACTGTTTCACTTTCCGTTGACAAGCAAGGAGGATCTATTGATGCCTCGATTTCACTCTTCCAGCAAATATTTATTAAGAAATGACTCGAAGGGCAAGTGTCTAGGTCACAACAGTGCACAAGGTCCAGGTCCTTATAGGGGACCAGATGGAAGTGAATGAAAAGACAAGCTTAGAGGGAGGAGGAGCTGGCTGGGACAAAGAAACGTGACTGAGCATGTTGCGAGTGTTTGCAGATTAGGTTTTTTTTTGGCGGGGGGGGGGGGGGCTCGGAGCCAGGGCTCTGTCAGATCCAGGGCAGAGGGGTCGCCCATGGAAAGGACTGGGCGTGGAGTCAGCTTGGAGAACACTTAGGCCAAGGGGATGGATCTGGAAAAGAGACAGAAGTGACGGTGGCGCTAAGTCACTGCTCGACCCGCCCATGGGCCGGAGCGACACGCTCTCCCTGCGGAACAGGACTGGCGGAGAAACGGAGTCCACGCTGGGCAGCCTCCCCCTGCCCGCCCGGGACGCGACACTCCACCCTCTGTGATGCCTCGGCGCACCCCCTGCCCGCTGGGCTACGCCTGATGCTGCATCTCACCCGACAGGAGGCTCCGGGAAGACAGGCCGTGTCCCTTCGCTGCTTTGACCTCTAGTGCTGACTCCTGCGTGGAAAGGGGACACTTGCTGAAGAGTTTCAGGGCGGTGACAAGAAAGAGAGTCTCCATTCAACTGCAAATTCGGGGAGACCGTGGACCGCCCAGCTGCCTGGTCTCCTGCCCTCTCTGTCAACGGGCGTGGGACCAGACTCCTCCGATGGTAAGACAGAAGGCTGCCCGGCCGCAGGGTAATACCAGGAGAGTAATAGGAGGGGGCAGTTTCATCTCTACATTTTACGCCAGAAGGCAGAGTTCAGAAAACGCAATTTGCCGGAGGAGAGGAGGCGCAATGGACGGTCTCGGGCTTCTGGAAAGGAAAGGCCAGCACCGTGGATGACAGCTCTGCAGCAGGTCCAGCCTGCAAGATAACTCAGACTCGAGCTCACGCCATTTGCGGTATAATTTCCTCCTTTAATAATCAGGCTCACTTTTATATTTTAACAATGACGTTTGAAGTTACTTAGCAGATGGCAACACGGAGCAGACTGAATGAATGATGGGCGACTGGACTGCGGGCCCAGGGATGGGGCCGTGCAGACACCAGGAACAGAACGAGAAACAGGACGCATCTAGGCCTGTCTCCACGGGGCCACACCAGTGAATAACGTTGTCCGATTCTACGAGGAATTCTCCAACAGCTACAGGGGGTGCTTCTTTCAGTAAAAGCCCCCGGTTGTTCATCCCAATACAACCCACAAATCTTTTCTGCACTCATGAGCTGAAGCTTGGGCGAGTTTAACAAATCAGGTCTTGGTTGTCATGAGTCTAGAAAAAATACATGTGAACTGAGAAATGTCCAGGTTTACCCTCCTCCACGCTGATCTCCACGAGGCACACCTGAAACTTACTTAATGGTACAATGCAAAGTTGTTTTTTCAATTAAAATAAAAATTAAAAAGTGAAACATCCATATACTCTCAGACTTTTTTTGAAAGAATTTTACACTTTAAAAAAATACAAAAATACTACGGAGGTTGTCTATGTTCACTCAGCTTTCCCTAATGATGACACTTGTGGGACTCTAGAACCATTCTTCAGACCCTCTCAGATCAGTATAAGAGTTTATTTGATTTTCTCCAGTTTCTTTCCCACCTTCCTTTTTCTGCTTGAGGGTCCAATGCAGGCCCCTCCCTGGCTCCAGCTTTGCCTCTTCCTAAGGCTCCTCCACTCTGCGGTGGTTTTCACCCTTTCTCGGTCTTTCTTGATGTGGAGATGGGTACTGGCCCGTGACGGTGTAGAGGTCTCTCCTCAATGCTTGTCTGATATTTCCTCCTCCTGAGACGATGTCTGGAAGCGCTTCCACTTGGCGAGGTTATGTCTGCAAGTCTGGGAGCCTCGTAATTTCACCACCCAGCCTGAGAATCAGCCATTTATTCAAAAAGCTTGGTGCTGGCCCTGGGAGGATGCCACAATTATGAACTGGAAATGCAGGCATTTACACTTAAAATGCTAAGTTTTTAGCTTTTACCAACCCCTATAAAACCAGATTTCTCTCAAAGTAGATACTGACTGTGCTTTGAGTTAATATTAGATTCATTATGTAGCTTTTGCTTGTATTTGAGCACCAAGAGATTGTTTGGTCGTGGTATTTATACAGTGGAAATGGAGACTGAACCTAAAAGACTCAGACATACCAGGCTGGTTAGACAAACCAGCATGAGCTTCACGCTGCAGCCGGATGTCACAGGGACTGGAGAGGTTTCGGGAAATGACTGATACACACACCAGGGCCATGTTGGGAGGAAGATTGCCCTTCACATTCATTTCCCACCAGGATGCCCTAGAAGTTTGCTGGAACCTGAGGATCCTGCTTAGAATGGGGCTAGGAGTTCCCAACATGTGGCCATAGGTACCCACCGAGGCCATTCCTACCCACTGCCTGGTAAGGCTGGGGGGCCTGATGCTGCAGACATTACAAGACGATGGCTCTAAATAACTGAAAACACCAATTACTCAAAGTTCCTGCTCTGGTGATTAGCTCAGGCGATAGCCCTGCTTCTCATCTCCAGCTTTAAAATTGATCTAGAAAATTCCAGTCCCAGATGATGACACAAGATGAATATATTTTCAGCAATTACAGCCTCGGGTCCCAAACTTAATCAGATGTGCTTGTAGTTTCATTAAACAAGGTGAGTTATCATTCACACTGTTGCTTTAATTAAGCTCATTTGGACAACTAGAATAATTCCCATTAATATTTGCATTATTTCTAAATGACAGGAAGTAGGCATACTCTACAAACAGACTTCCTTTATTTTCTACCATCTTCAAGGTATCATTAAAAAAATAGAAAAATACTATTTTCTTCTTAAATTTTAACAGTAAGCTAACATTTCATGCTTGCTGAATATTTTAATAGTTGCCATTTCCTTACGGAGGAATCAAAGAATGAAATGTGAAAGCACAGCATCTAAATGACAATAAAATAATACAACTGACTTAGAAATAGCTTTCTAAAGTGTCTGATATATGTGATGCTTTACCTTCTACTGGCAGTTTAAAATGTATTAGCTAAAATATGATCTTAACAAGAAGAATAGATTAACTGTTCAAGTATTTATTTATTTCAATAAATCCCCCAAAGCTAAGAGAATAAATATCTGGAGCAGTCAAAATGCTGGTGCATGCTGAATGCCTCAAATTCCTGTTATGTAACAGAAATTTCTTTGATGTACTCCTATCTATCAGGATAAAATACTGTAAAATGGAGTGCAGCATTCAAAGCTTGGGATTTCTCTATGCTCTCCTTCTATATATTTGTGTTCTAATTTTTTTCTCCATCATGTAGAGATTATCTCTGTAAGATTTAACCACGGCTGCTGAGACTTATATCCTCATTCTGACTTGTAAATTCACTTCTGTGGGTTTCATTTTGCTGTTTTATTCCAGTTTTTGACTGTTCAAGATTTTCCTGCTTTTTCATTTGTCTATTCACTAATTCACTCAACAGCAGAAGCCACTGGGCACAGTGACGTGAAGAACGAATAAACGAACAGTTCAAACAATATAAAATAATAACTTTCAGGGCTTCCCTGGTGGCACAAGGGGTTAAGATGCAACCTGTGAAGCAATCCGCAGCAACTGCAGCACAAATTTGATCCCCCGGCCGGCCAGGGAGCAACTCACATGGTGCAGCAGACCTCTCCTGACTCACCTGCTGCTCCCCTCACCAGTGTATTTCAGTCAATCTGCCTGTTCTATTCCCCACTCTGTCTCTGGTGAATCCTCTCACCATCTACACCTCTGGCCTGTACCCCAGTTCTTGTGTGCATAAATAAATAAATCTTTAAAAAAATAACTCCCAATCTAATGGGAAATACAAACAAGTGTGGCAATTGCTAGAATGTGACATAATCTGTAACACTGAGTGGTACCTTCCAAAGAACAGAACCCCAAAAAGATTTATAAAAACACTTATCTGTGGATTATCGGCTGCTATTACCCATTAGCATTTCCCCCTCACTTCAAAGTGAGAAGGCTCTCCGGAGTTAGGGCTTTATGAACCAGTGTCAGGGCTCACCCCATGATGCAGCTGCTTCTCAGGTGATTGCCAACAAGTTACTTCACAGAATTTTTGTTCTCCAGTTCATTCATGAGCCCTGGGTCACTGTTTATAGTCCATATGTATGGGTCACTGTTTATAGTCCATATGTAACATGAGTTATTCAGTTATTCTCACATATTTTGCATCAGGCTGACAGCCAAGATGACCAGGAGAACTGAGGGGGTGAGGGAGACTAACATTATCAGAACATCACCAAGGACGTGAGGACATGGGATTCTAGATCTTAGGAAGATGCTGTCTAGACAAGGCCCTTGACTTAGAAGTGTCTTTCTTGTCCATTTTTGCCTGGAGGCCTTTGCTGAGTCATGAACTGTGGTGCAGTCAGGGATAAAGTGTGCAAACATGGTACAATGGGTCCAACTTGGGGGTCCAAGTCGCCAACTTCTGACCCAGAGCCTTGAATAATCATTGAAATTTCATTAACATTCTTCATTCGCCTCCCTGACAACACATGTGATTTCCCATTTGGGGGGATGCTGTTGCTTGGTTATAGCTCTCTTAGTGGGGATGAAGAGGAACTTCATGGGTTTTGATTCCATTCCCGTAATGACAGATGATGTAGAACATTTTTCCATGTGGCTATTGGCTGTTTGTATATCTCCCGTAGAGATGTGTCTGTCCAAGTCCTTTGAACATTTTCATTAGTCCTTTTGTTGTTGAGTTGTAGGAGTTCTTATATGTTCTGAATATTAAATCCTTGTCATAAAACTCAAACAAAAATAGCTTGGTCAAAAGCCAATAGAGAAAACTCATCAAACTTTGCTGGTCTGTTTTATGCCTTTATCTGTAGGTACAGAGCTCTTGCACTAAAAATAAATAGGTTAACAAACAAAGACATTAGGATATTTCTGCCACATGTGAGATTATCTTGATTTCCCTTCTTCATATTTGAGATGCTAATTAGCACAGATATAGAAATTGAAACTGAATTGTTTCCAGTTTCTCAAGTTCCTAGAGACCACGGCCCTCTTGGCTCTGAGACTAAGTGTCATCTCCTACCTTAGTAATTACAAACTCTGAAGAAATACAGCTTTTTTCGCCAGCTCTCTAGTCGGCCACGCAATTACATAATCTATCACGATGCTAATCTTTTCTCGACGTTCGAAATTCATGAAGGATTAGCTGTTCTCTTCAATAAATTTATTTCCTCCTGAACAAGTGAAATTGGAAAAAGGTAACTCAAAAACATAACAGATACTATCTTCTAACAGGCTAAAATCATTTTTTCTTAGGAGATGTCGAGATTATAGGCAAAAATGCCACTTTGTTTTTAGTAGATATATCTTATTTCCTTCTCTTATTTTTCACTACCAGGAATCTTTTGAAAAATAAATCAAAACAGAAACTATTCCTCTAGGTTCACTTTCACACTCAAAATTTACAAACAAAGATACACTCGCAGCTTCCTAGAATTTTTTGTTTGTTTGTTTTTTGCTATATTCTTTCATCCTACATGATTCAGGTGAGAGAGGAATGGATCGTCATAAATTTAAAAATCACTTTTGGTTCCACAGCTCGTTAATATAGCAGTGCAGATACAGAAGGAACTCACCCCTCCTGATTTATGTGTTTCTGGCTCCTATTGGCGACCTTCTTCTGCTTCTGCCATTACAACCAGTCCAATAGTGAATATTAAGTTATGAATTTTGAAAATAGAAAAATTGAAATTTAAGCCAAGATTAGAAAAAAAAGTTTTTAATTTGGCAGGATGAAAAGTTGCTGTGGAAAGTGGGTGCAACAGACTGAGAAGAGCCATCACTGTGGTGCCTGAAACCCTTGCTGTGCCTTCGAGAACGTCAAGTGGCCAGAACACTGGACAAATGTTACTATAATTGATGGTGATGACAACCTTCAGAATCACCACAGGAAACAACCACATGCCCACTTCACACCTGAAGAGCAACAGCAGCCCGAGAGGCTTTTTGGCAGGCACTATAAATGTTTAAAATGTAGATCCCAAGGTAGAATTCTCATTTTCTCCTTCCTAGTTTGCTGCTCCTTAAGAACCCTGAATAATAATTACGCTTAAACTCAGGTGGAGAAGCCAATGAAAGAAGACAGGCGCAGTGAGGAGGGAGCGCCAGGGTCCAGGAGCCCAGGGAACACAGGTGGACAAGATGGCGGCACAGGTGGGAGAGAGGCCTGGTCTCCTCCGCTCTGCAGCCCTGCGCAAGTGCTAGCTCATACCCCTCCCTGCTGCTATTATTCCGTGAATGCACTGAAGACCATTAGGTAATTACGAGCCCAGGCTAACTCCTGGAAAATAGGTGCTAAAGTCTCCCAAGTTCTTGCTAGAGCCCTTTCCTGAATACAAAATGGTAGGAATGCAAACGAGGTCCTTCCCCAGCACAGTGTTGGTAAACTATTGAAAGGCACGCAACCGCAGCTGTCAAGCTCATGATTGGTTGAATGAAAGCAACGCTGGCATTCAACCTTGTGCCTTCTTCAAGTCCCAGCCTCGCCATCATGAATTCATTGGCCAAAAGCCAGCCAGTCTCATCTCTTCTTCTTGCCGACTTAAAAACACTCACTGGATCTCTACAATCTACAGTATGTCAGCATGTCGCTCTAGCAACCAAAAGAGGGCACAATGATTTTTTTCTTTAGGTAAAATATATTAAGAAAAGCAGCACAATAAAAGATAATATCTTATATTTACCTGTTCTTTATCTGAAAAGAACATCAGAGTATACATTGTTTGGGTATAAACATGTAATTAAAAAACTCATTGTCTATAGGTTAATAGGATTTCTAAGAGAAACGATGTCATTATAACTCTATCATGTATTTACCCAAATACTAAGTTAATGTATTCAGGTAAATTAAAATAGTTAAGTCTTTGAAAGATATTCCATTACCAGGCTTAGATTTAGATTTAGATGTGTCCAAGCGAAGTCACAGTAGGGTTGTCACAGTAGCTGTTGTCACAGCTCTGTCACAGTAGGGTTGTCCAAAAGGATCCTTTACATGCATGGCAGCCAAACTGACCCAGACCCCCCAACTTTTCCCCACTCCCTTCCCCTTCCAGGCTGCCATACAGACATGGGTGAAGTGCTAATGCCCCGGGGGCACACGGGGTGTCTTACACACTGTACTAGAGTAAAAGACAAAAGTGTGTATTGCCTATTTCCGACATCTTAAATTCTAGATGCCTCTAGAGCTTCAGATTTATCACCCCAACATGCAGCCATGTTGGGGAGCCAGCGAGTTTAGTGCTTTGCAGTGCTTTCCCCCTTATGTATAAGAAAGAACACTGCATGTTCTGTTCTGTTTGCCATGACAACGAGATCATTACTCAGCAGCAAGGAGATGCCTATTACTTGGGGTCTGAGACGAGAGGGCAGAGAATGGAGGTGAAGAGTCCTGCTCTAATTGAATCTGCCTGGGCGCTCACAGCAGGGAGCAGCCTTGAACTGGGTAGAAATGACTCACTTCAGGGAAGGATCATTTTTCCTGATTAGTTTGATCGATTCGTTTGGATCATATTTACATGATTCTTTTTTGATTAAAAAAGAAAGACGTTGTTGGAGCCATAATGGCAGGCATTTAATTTGATGACAGAAAATTAAACAAGTAAATGGAATTCATCTTAGAGCTCGCTGTTCTTCCTCATCTGATGCAGCCCTGGGGTTGTCAGCTCCCCTTGAACAACCCAGGGAATTACATATCTTTTCACACAAATAGAAGGGCTTTCTGTCTGTCTTCCAGGAGCACCGATGAGACATTTGTAAAAGCGAGTTCTCCATCCACCTCATGCACATATTTGAAGTGGGCATACGAGCTTGCTGTGATTAAAGAGCATGGGCAATTATGACTTAGAAGTGATATATTAGACTGTAATCTATGATGCAATTTATAATGATCATTAATATTAGGATAATCTTCCAAAGAGCCATTAATATAAAGAACTATATCATGTGACACCCTTAGTATTATACTAGAGTGGGGGTGGGTGGGGGTGGGAGTAAATACACTATCTGTGCTGCTAGTGTCTTGCATTTCTCTATTCTCTCACACCCAGGAAATCACCTGCAATTTCATTAGATTTCTGCTCATGAGATCATTTTTCCTCAATTTTTCAACTATGTTTTTACACTTTGTTCCTTTAATGTCCTTAGCACCCACAGCCATCTTAATAAAAACGCTGAGAGATACCTGTAACAATATGAAATATTACCAGTGCTTTTCCAGGAATTGTGAACAAAGAGACTAAGTTCCCAAAAGTCAGTGGGTACAGGACATGAGACGATGACTTGGAACAAATGCACAACAGGCACCCAATTACTGGGAGAATGTTCAGCCTCAACTGCTTTTAAACCGAATCCACCGGCTAGTTCCCTACAAAAAGTCACAAAAATAAATCAACAGATCCTAACATGGTACAGTGCTCTGGACATGGCAGAGGTGGTGTGAACTGGTCTAGTCTTTGGAAAAGCAATTTGCAATATAAACGAGGGAATTTCTAGTGCTCCTCCCTTGATCCACTAATTCCACCTCTGGAATTCTCTCCTGAAAAATCAATGCTAAACATGGAAAAACATCTGTTAGCCAATAGGCTTATTGCAAAATTACTCATATAGCAAAAAGTGAGGCGCTGGACCAGGGGTGAGGCACTGACTACGTCTCTCAAGCCCATGCCCATATGGGGACACCCATACATCCCTTCTCCACCTTGCCTGAGCCTTTTCATACTTGAATTCCACCTTAATTGCCCACGTGTAAATTCCTATCATTTTTGAGGTGCTTCATTTATTTGACTTCTATTCAATTGAAGGGATTTGGCTAGAGACCGCATATGCCTTGTCTGCCTGTGTAACTATCTTTCACAAGAGCAGCATTCCAAGAGAAATGTGTCTAATTAACTCTTCCTTTAATTAACCGGGGAGCTCACGACAGTGAGGGTATCACCTCAGTCATGTTCATAGCTACCTGAAACCTTGCAGACTCATCAGGATGTCAGCAGGTGAGTAAACAAGCCGTGAGGAACAGAGGGAGCTCTTGTCTCTCTGTGCTCACAGACAAGGTTACAAACCTTAGTCTTGAACAAAATGACTTCCAGAACAATGTCATCCAGACCTTCACTGTTCATCTCACTTCACTGGCATGGAGTCCTTGACCACTGGAGTCACACCCAGAATGATTGCTGCCTCGAAAAGTCAAAGACCATCATCACTATCGATTTATGTTTCTCAAAATCCTGAGGGACATCCTGAGGCCACCAAGACTCAGAGTTTGAAAGGAGAAGGCAGAGTTTATTTCACTCAGGGGAGCGTGAACTGACACCATCTAATCCGCAGCATCACCACAGGAGAGGACATGCATGTCCACAGTAGGAACACGTGCAAGAAGTCTGGAAGGTGCAGTAAATCATGAGGTCATGTTGCTTAGGCTTACAGGAAGGCAGTGCTGGCTGCAAAGAACCAGCCGGCTTTGTGTGCTCCTTCCCAATTCTGAGTCTCAGTCAACATACTGCTCATCAGGTCACTGACCTAAGAGAGCTGGAACAAACAGCAAGCTTCTTTTATGAGGGCATGTCTTATTTAAAGAATTTGGTTAGTGTGTGGCTCAATCTCAGCCTCAAATTCACTGTGGCATGGTGGTTTTATTTTACAATGATATTCATTCTCTGAATTTTGCAGCAGAGAGGACAGCTCTTAGGTAAGCAGATGTAGCCATCTTATTTCTTCATTTGAAAACAGCGTTCTCTGACATTATCTCAAATCTTCCAGATGTCAATTCCACCAGCACTTTAATTCATGAGCCACCAACAGGGAGGGTGTGGAGGCAGGATCGGGTGTGTTTGCCCACCCCCAACCCCCACCCCTCTGTGTTTTCTCTGTCCCTTCTCCTCCACATCCTCTTTTCTCTTAATGTCTTGGTACTTCAGTTACCAAAATGTGATTTTTTTTTCTAAAACATTAAAAAAGGAAACATTTTCCTTCTCATCACTGATGTTTCTTTCTATCCAAAAATCACCGTAAGTTTTATTTCATCAAATATAAAGGAGAAAGGTAGTGCTGCTAACAAGGACATTTTGTTGCAAAAATGACAATAACAGGGACTCCCTGGTGGCGCAGGCGATTGACCGCTGGGCTGTGAAGCTGTCTGCAGCGCCTGTTTGATCCCCGCCGGCCGGTGAGGGTCCCACATGGCCTGGCAGACCTCTCCCATCTCGCCCACTGCTCCCCTCAGCAGTGTATTTCATCAGTCTGCCTGTTCTGCTCCCCACTCTGTCTCCGGTGAATCTGCTCACCCTCCCGCACATCTGGCCTGTACCCCGGTTCTTATATAAATAACTAAATAAATCTTTTTAAAAAATGACAAATAACAAAAAAAAATAACCTGATTTTCTTCTTATGTTAAATTATGTAAATATATCAACCTCCTTATAAAACACAATGAAACTGGCTGTGATTATTAAAGTACACATATGAGTGAAAAGATGAGAGAGGACTTAGATATGGGGCTCAGGGGGGGGAAAACATCAATCTGATAAAAAAAACAAAATGGACCTTGGCGGCAACCAAATATCCTGAATGATGTTATGGCCTTTTTTTGCTAGGAAATGAGGTGGTTCCTCAGCTGTCCTGGCCTCCACCATCGCTGCTGCTCATATTATTTCTGCTTGAAGGGGATTCGTCTGCCGTCTGCAGGACTGTGAAAGAAAGCTAGCACCGAGAGATAATTCCTGTTACCTCCCACTTTGCTTCCTTTAGAGATAAACATGTTCAGCCTCCCAGCTTTAGCTGAAACCATATATTAATTTTGAAAGTACCTCCCGAAAAATAAAAGGCTGGTGTCGCTTCTTTAATCTGAAAACTGTCAGATCTTAAAATATGTATTATCTCAGACCTCATAAACTTTCTAATTAAAAAAAAAATGTATTTATTGGTATTCTTTGGTTTGCTGGCTCAGAGCAGAATGCTGCAAATAAAAAGTGAAAAATAATTCAATGGGAGTTTTAAGGTGGCAAGATGCAGACATTCCAAAATTGCTTTACTTTCTGCATTAGAAATCATAAAAACAAAATCAAGGAGAATCGGAATAGAAATAAAAACTCTATCATCTATGAAACCGAGAGTCACTGGAAACCCGCAGTCGCAATCCATGGAAAGACGCAAGTGAGTAGAGAGAGGAAACTGACCTGGTGACGTGAGGATGGAAAGGGGCAGGGCCAGGGCGGCTTGGACCTTGGCGCTGACCTTGATGTGCAGACACGGTGGTTCTCAAGGGAGCGTGGACACACGGACACCTGGGGCTTATATAACGCCATGACACAATGTTCCTTCAGTAAAAACAATTAAATTTCCTTTAAAAAATAGCGACTTAACCCTTGACTGCCCACAGTGGAGAATGAGCAGAGGGTTCTGGGACGACTCTGCAATTCCCACTCGGCAATGAGAGATGACCTAGTCCGTTTTTCAAGTTTCACTCATACTTAGGAAAAAATAAGCATCACATGATATTTGAGAAAAATTCCATCCTTAAAGACTGAAACCAAAATGGAAAATTTGAAGGGGAAAAAAAAAAAAAAAGACTGGCAAAAGAAGAGAAAAAGCCAATACTACAAAAACCCTAATTTCATAGAAATTAAGGGATGGGCCTCCCTGGTGGCGCAGAGGTTAAGCACAGCACTGTGACGCCATCTGCACCCACTGCAGCATGAGTTGGATCCCTGGCCAGGGAGCTACCCACATGGCACAGCAGACCTCTCCTGTCTACCCGCTGATCCCCTCAGCAGTGGATTTCAGTCAATCTGCCTGTTCTGCTCCCCACTCTGTCTCTGGTGAATCCTCTCACCCCCCACACCTCTGGCCTGTACCCCAGTTCTTGAATGCAAAAAAAAAAAAATATTTTTAAAAATATATTAGCTTTCAGATAGAAAAGACCCATCGCAGCCACGACTGAAACTGACTCTGAAGTGACGGCAGAGAATGAGAGCAAACTCAGCGACGGTCACGGGGGTTTGCTTCACCAAGTCTCCTGTCATCCTGGTATCTCCCAGGCCCTCACCTGCCGGGAGCCACTGCCTCACCCCAACCCCTGCATCCCATTCCAGCCCAGAACTCTGATTGCTTCTAATTAGGCTGCGCCTGGCTGGCCTCCTAAGTCCCCTCTCCACCTGATGGTCTGAATAATCTCCTCCAAATGCAGATCCTTTCATCTCCTCCCGCCTGGATAATGTTCCTTAATGAGGCTCAGCGTGGCTTGGCCCCACTTAGCACCTCTTCACCTTGCTCTGTGCCATGTCTAAACGCCCTCTCTCTCCCCTTACTCACACCCTCTCTCCATTCTGCAGAAAGACTGATTTCCCGCAGGAGCCGCAGCGGCCCAGGTCTCCTGGACCAAGCCCATCCTTTCACACATGACTCCCCTCCGACTGGAAAGCCTCCGCGCCCCTCCCGCTGCGCCGTCTTAACCCAGTTTCTCAGCACCCAGCCCTCCTGGCTCCCCAGTCTCACTCCAAACACACACTCACACGGAATTTACCCCATCGCATTTGGGGTATCCCATTGGATTCGGATTGTCTACCTTAATTTTGTCTCCCAAGAGCCTATCGAGCCCCACTAGGGACTCCATTTATTCTCTCTTAACCTCTCCAGTGCACAGCACAACGCAGAGCACCCACCCGCCTCCGGAGAACACTGATCGAGTCAAGAAACAAACAAATGGGAAAAAATCACCCCAAATAGCAGGAGCAGAGCAACACTCCCACCAGCGGGGCATGAGGCCACTGGCCTGAAGGACCTCTGCGGCCTTGGTTTTCCCAGGACGGTGTCCACCCCAGCACTCCCTAGGAGGCTCCACACCTCAGGGACTGGACACACCCCCGGGAACACCCTGCCCATGTCTTAAATCAACCTGAACAAAACTAGGATAGCACCTTCCCTTCCAGTTGGGTCTTTTCTCAATATCCTTTTTTTGCGGGCCTCCCTGGTGGTGCAAGGGGTTAAGCACCACGCTATGAAGCAATCTGCAGCCTCTGCAGCACCAGTTCAATCCCTGGCCGGCCAGGGATCTACCCACATGGTGTGGCAGACCTCTCCAGACTCCCTGCTGCCTCCTCAGCAGTTTTCTCCGGTCAGTCCCAGAGGGACTCTGGGAGTCCTCTGTCTCTGGTGAGTCTTCTCTGACCCCCCGCATCTCTGGCCTGTATCCCAGCTCTTGTATGCATAAATAAATAAATCTTAAAAACACACACACACACACACCCTTTTTTGCTGTCCAAATAGAAAAAGTGAAAGAATCCAGAAATGGCTTTTCGTTTGAACAGACTCTGGGTGACAAGTTCTCCAAGCTAACTGTCTGGGTGACCCAACTGGGCCGCGCTGACTGTGCGCTGTGTCCGGAGGCTGTTTCCACGGAGCACTGGGTGCCCAGGGAGCTCCGGGCACCTCCCTGCTGCGGTGCAGCCCCTGTGCACGGCCTTCCCCGGGCTTCCCTGGGCTCTCTTCCCTTGGCCACAACATGCAGATGAAACATCACAAGCCACGGCACACTGGCTCTGAGCAAATGCGTTTTTAATGTCCTTTTTTTCAGATGGACATCTGAGAAGTGTTTTCTATTTTAGAAATTGGAATTCAGTTCTCTCAGGTCTTCCAAACACATCACGAGTTAACTTTGAAAATCCTGGCAACCCTTTCCGATGTTCGGCGTCAGTCTCTATTTTGGTTAGTTTTTAAAAATGTCCAAAATATCTTTCTTTGCTTAAAATCATTTTTGCTTTTGGTTTCTTCTTTCCAAAGTACTGGGAATACACAGATTCTCTTCCAATAAAATAATAAATAAGTTGTAAGTTAAAAAGTCTTAAATCATCACAACTTAATATCACTGTTTTCAGTTATAAAAAGTGACTATATTTGCATTTAGTGGATTGATTGGTAAGCGAAGGCCTCATTTTACAGCTGTTACCAAAGACTAGCCTCTCAGTCCTCAAGTCCGACCTCCATGATGACATCAAATGATGGGGGGGGGGGGCACTGAAATATTTGCGAAAGTAAACACCTGCATGTTTTTACTTTCAGAAATGTAAATGAAAGATATTTTCAAGGAAGATACTGCTATTTTGTAAATGTGGACCTTATCTGACATGATACTGGAGAGTAACTTGGATCTTGTTGTTCAAGTCATACTTAGAATCACATTTAATTTCTATCATCTGTGACCAAACCTACTCAGCAAAATAAAGGATTATTTGGAAGTAGAGTGTGAATACTTGGAGATAAGTTAATAGTAAAGGTAATAATTTAATTCTTTTCTCGAGTCAGCCAGCTTGAGCATGAAATCCTTCCCTGAGACAAGAATGCTTGCCGATCTGTGTATTTTAACACATTTCTAACAAAATATCAGTCAAGTATATATGTAATTGGATTTCAATTATTAGCTCTTAATAAAACTAGTCTAAGGTCCCAGTTAGAGAGGCTGAGAGCTTTGCCTACAACATCACAAATTAGACCTTTGAAAAATTTACAGAATTTCCTGGAAATCATCTCAACTACTTAGTTACAGAGAGAATGAGGTCAGTCAAGGGAGTGGACCAGAATTAAGTGGTCGATCAGGCAAAGCCTGGGGTGAATAAGAAATGAAATTGAGGCTTCAGCCGGGGACAGTAGGGATGGCACCAAGCGGGGAGGCACCCCTTGGAGGATGATGGTGCCTCGTGGAGGGGGGTGTGGCACATCCATGAGAAGAGCCGGGAACAGATCCCTGAAATCTTATACAGTGTCATGAACCAATGTCACCTCAGTAAAAATATCTCTTAAATAAAGAATTAACGACGCAAGACAAATCTTGAGATGGCCAAGAATTATTTCTGTAAGCCCTCCATTATTAATAAACAGCTGCTTGATATCGTGAGAACCTCGATTCCTTGGACTGAGTAATGAACCTTTGCTAAGTTCTGTGCTGGGAGCCCAGGACTGGGGGTATGGGAGGCCACGTGGCCTTTTCTCATAGTTTGTTTTCATCTTGTCCTAAAAAGGGAGAGAGTGTATGCTCTAGATTCCTCCGGCTGGGAAGTTCTGAACTTCTGGTGATGATGTTGTCTCAGCCATAGTTAGTGTATCGTTCAGAGTATTGTATCCTAGTCACATTTGTTAAAAAGATTGTATGTGCTCAACGGGCTAAGGATGTTTAAATCTGAGCACTCAGAGGACTGTGCCCTGGATTTTAAGATAAATAGCAAAGTTACAGTGGATGAAGCCAACCTTGAGGCACTTATTCGAAAGGATGGCCAATGTTTGCATTTTTCTTGGGAATGTATTCATTTTACGTTTCCCAGCAATATTAAACATTTTAATTATGGGCCTTTACATTTGAAAAGTGGAGTTCTGAGATCAATTAACGAGTTAAAGGGAAGAGGCTGGCTAAAAGAACAGAACGAGCAATTTTATTTTTCTGAATATTGAGACAAAAAAGTGAGAACATTGCAAGTGATTGATAATGAGAATTAATCATTTTCCCTGTAGTCTGTGCAATTTTCACTGCTAGAAGAACATCTCGAACTCCACTGGAAACATTAAATTTGCTTTGTGAACTGAACAAAAAGCTACACTTAGCAAGTTTGTTCCAAGTGTTTAAATGCTGATTTCAGGAATAATTAGTGAGATGACTTTCTGAGGATCAGGACATTTGCCAACTCTTTCTCCCCCGAAAAAGAGCCTTTTTCGTGTTTCCACAAAACTAAATGGTAGAAAAGGTCGCCTCCTCTCTCACTGGCTGTCGGTCCAGCCATCCGGTGGGTCCTTCCTGCATCTAGACCTTGTTTGTGATTCTCGTGACTTCTGGTTCTTCAGAGACTGGGGACCAGTCCTTCCCTGCGGGGGGATCAACTGGAGATTATTCTGGAACACCTGTTCCCTATTTCCTTTCTTTCTGCCTTTAGAATTTTAGAAAAATGCTCTCTCATAATTTTCTGTCACTTCCAGACCCATCCCTGGCTTCTGAATGATGCAGGACTGATTTACCACCCTGGCTCCCTTGCTCTGGTCTGCAGCATCCTCCGGCCTCAGGACCCGCGCGGTCAGGTCAGGGAGGAAGCCTCCTTGGTTCCAGCCACTCGCTCGAGTGTGAACGAGCAGTGAAGACCTGGGAAGAGGGGGCCCTTCAATGTGGGCCCTCAGCAGCCAGCTCCGGGCCCACACCCCAACAAAGCGGCATGTCTCCCCAAGTCGCAGCCCTTCAGGCCAGCCAGAAGCTGCCCCTCAGCTGCGGCGTCTGCTGGACAGCTCTGCGGCCCTCAGGACGCCCCGGCAGCCCGCTGCTCTGGGCCTCCGTCTGCAGGTCACCGTTTTGAAATTCTTGAGATGCCTCCCTCACCTCAGGTCAACATCTCTGTCTTATGTCTCTGTTGCATTGGTTGTTTTTATTTGTTTCTTGGGGGGATGGAGTTGGAGAAGAGTTAAATTAGCAGCTTCTGAGTTAGTTCTGATTTGTCCCTTCCATTTAGCTACTTTTCCTTAGGAGAGCTTTAGCAAATGCAAGTTTATACTCCCTCTACTTAAAAACTACCCCTGGTTCCTAATTGCTAGCTTGACCCCCTGCACCCCCCATCAGATGAGAAGAGGCAGAGCCTGTGTGTTCACTGCCCAGGGCCTCCTGGGGCTTTCTGCCTGGGTGGCAGGTGGTGTTTGCTGAGTGAAGCAAGCACAACAAGTGAATGCTGAAATCATGCCATCATGTTTTCCTCTGGACCTCTGCTCATCCTTACTTTCTCCCCTAATATTTTTTTTTTTCAAACTTCCACTTATCAGACAAACTGTTAGGATGAATCTGTTCTTTTTATTCCACGTGGGTGTTTGCATAGCAAGAGAGAGAGGTGGCTTTAGAAAATATTCGTTTTTTATTATGTCCCAACAATTTGGCAAGTATCTGACTAACACTTTCCATTAGTTTCTAATTCCTAGCACCGTCTACTTTAAGATAGGATTTATTTCTAAATGTCTACCATTTTAGAACGTTTTATTTTTTATCCATGAAAAGCTTTTTAAAATTCATTTTGATTTTCTCTCCCTTGAGAGTTAAAATACCCAAACTCACCACAGACAATTTCAAATTTGCATTTCTGAGGCCCCTTTTAAAGTGCTTGACCTTGTGGTTATCTTTCTGTTTAACAGATTGAAGCACTGCTTTTTTAAAAAAATAAAAACAAAACTGCTCTGTTTTTAATGGTAGTCAGAGCATTTGTGCAAAGTCAGAGACACATTTCCATCAGCTCCTCACATTCCCAGTGAGTACCCTCCGCCGTCCACACAAGACCACGTCGCATCAAGGCACGGCTGTCTGCTGACCAGCGTCCTGGTCCTCACCTACTCACAATGAGCTCATGGTATATGTGGATGAGTTTGGGGTGTGTGTGTGTGTGTGTGTGTGTGTGACACTCACATAGCCTCACGAAGCAGTGACTACACTTTTCTGAAATAACTTCCACTGTTCAAAATTTGTATTACTTCTTTTTTTTAAGGTTTACTTATTTATGCATACAAGAGCTGGGGTGCAGGCCAGAGGTGCCTGGGTGAGAGGATTCACCAGAGACAGAGTGGGGAGCAGAACAGGCGGATCCACTGAGATCCACTGCTGAGGGGAGCAGCGGGGAGACAGGAGAGGTCTGCTGCGCCATGTGGGTCACCTCCCTGGCCAGGGATTGAACTCGTGCTGCAGTGGCTGTGGATTGCTTTATAGTGCTGATACTTAACCCCTTGCACCCCCAGGGAGACCCAAAAGTTTATTTACTTCTATAGAAACTATTACTCCTTGCAGAAGAGTGAAAGCTAAGAGGACCAATCCAGGGCAGGTGTGCGGAAGAATCTAGTGACGAATAACTCAGGGTATATTATTCAGTGGCACATAAACTGTTCTTACTTAGTGATGTCAGCGAAACTTAGATAAGTCAATTTGCTCACTTCGGCCATCTTAAATGATTTATGTCTATTGCCACAAAATGGATTTGCTGAAGAAACTGAATCAATTGTAAAACTGGCAATTGGGATCCACTCTATCTTGACAAAGATCATGTGTTCAGTCAGAACCATCTTGACATTGTCACTGACTTCTTTAGTAATACAGATGTGCTCTGCTAACAATAGATTTATTTTTCATGTTCTGAGATTGTTCATGACACTTAACAAGAGTATAGAATTTGAAAGGCGTCTAGGGCATCATATCATACAAAATGGCATCATCTGGTATAGTATAACTTTAAAATAAGAATAAAATAGACCAAATAATGTGACAGAATTGTCTAATAGAATGCATAATAATGACACTTTTTTCTAAGTTCCTTCACAGCTATTTCTTGATGGAGCCTGGGACAGTCCTGTGGGATACAGCCAGGCTGAGTTGCCCAAAGGGAAAGAAGTCAGGAGAAATAACGCCTTGTCCAAAATCTGTCATTAGTTTCAGAGTTGAGAACAGAAAACAGTCTAGACATCAATTCCTCTCCTTGAACTTCTAACGTATTCTTGTATATTAGCTGTTACTTTTTGAGAAAGAAATTCTATTTATTGGCAAATTATTTTACTAGCACCAACTCGACAGAAAAGAATAAGAAAATTTTCAGTTTTTAAAAAATATGGAAATATTCCTTAAAATATGCAGTAGACATAATAATTTTGAAAGCAGAATAGTCAGAAGCAAAGGACTTTTAGGGAAGGGAAAGTGAATCTTATCTGAAGTAAAGCAACATCTGGTACAATCGGCACCAAACATCGCACTTGAAGCAAAGCTTGACATAGGTGAACCCTGAGCCCCCCCAAATCAGTCTCTTCCATTCTCCATCCAACAAATGGCTAAATGGGATGGTCCAGGCATATCTGATAGGGGCACAGTTGCTGGAACATCTCTGAAAGACGAGAACACTGCCAAACTCAGGCGGTAGAACCTCCAGTCATTATCAGCGTTTCCCACGTTCAAGGGTTTGTGCAAGTGATTTATAGGCATTTGTTCAATTTGTTCTTAGAACAGCTCTCTATTTCGCCCAACTCACGGAAGTAGAGAGAGAGACGTATTCTCAGCTTATCCTGAGTCGTGGGGACATACAGAATCAGGCTCAGTCGCACCCAGAAGATGAGCAGCATGAGGTATTTCCCTGTCACATAGGTCCTGAAGGCTTGGGTTTGGCTACGGAATACTGAGCAGGGGCTTTGGAACCTGCAGGAACAGGATACGAGAAACCAGCAAGCATGGCATGCGCCCTCCAGTGTGGCTTTCATCACAGGATTCACCCACGGGATCCACAGCACCGGCTGGCCCAGAGTACCCGCCCAGAGGAAGCCTGGGCTGAAGGTCCTTGGACAGAAAAGACCAGGCCAGAGAACGCGGGCTTGACTGGGCCTGGAGCCCAGATGGCTTGTCTGTCTTTGTGCCAAGTTGCTAGTAAACATATGTTTTTAGAAGAAATTTGATTCGATTGCAATCATGCCCCTGCCAGCAACGTTGCAGGAGACCTGCCTCCCGCCTGCTCCCAGCAGACGCCCAGGGAGCCCAACACAGGCTCATCCCAAGTGCCCGCCACCCCATGCGGGGGCAGGGTTGGTGATTGGGAGAGGGAAGCTTGGAAATGCGCCTCTGGTCACGGTCACCCACAGCTCTTGGAAGCCTACTCCTTTCCAGGGAAATCGTGTGATAAAACAAATGCAGTATGAACGAGACCACTATATCTGACCTAGCCCATGATGAGCGATATTCTAATAGGTTGTCATTGACATATTTTAATACATCTTTTCCTATTGTCACACTTCATATCATACCACTTAGTCAAATGTCACTGAGTGTCCTGGACAGAGAATACACCAGAGTTGTGACTAATTCTGGGGCTGGGGTGCATCACCATAGCAGGACCTTGGCAACCTCCACTGAATCACCTGAAAGACATCTTAGTATGGGCAACCATTTTGCTTTCTCTTCTATTTACAGATTTGGATCTCAACAGCAGCCCTCACATGGCCGTGCACCCCGCGTTCAGTGCTCAGCACCTAGCCCGACTGTCAGCAGGTGTCAGACTGTGGTGCTCACCCCATGCAGCTGGGGTTGCACAGGTCACTGCAGACACACAGCTCTGTCCCTGTCAGCATTCTTCTCTTTTAAAAAAAGATTTATTTTCTTTATTTATGCACACAAGAACTGGGGTGTAGGCCAGAGGTGTAGGGGGTGAGAGGATTCACCAGAGACAGAGCGGGGAGCAGAACATGCAGATCCACTGAGATCCACTGCTGAGGGGAGCAGTGGGGAGACAGGAGAGGTCTGCTGCACCATGTGGATAGCTCCCTGGCTGGGGATTGAACTCAGGCCGCAGTGGCTTCATAGTGCTGAGACTTAACCCCTGCAGCACCAGGGAGGCCCCCCGCCATCATTCTTGAGAGTATGGCACCCCAGCCCAACTCCAGATCAACCTTCAGGTCTTAGCCTAAGGTGACAAGCTCTCACTTCCAACTCTCCGTCCTCACCCATACATGCACGTGTGCAGGTGCACACACACACACACACACAGAGTCATTCTCCTCTAGCAGCTATGATTTCCCTGCCAGATGCCACACTCTACTCCCAGTGGCTTAAGACTATCTTACAGTTTGCTCAAGTTGTTTTTTTATAATTGTCAAATGCATCTCCACTTACACTCCAGTGTCCAGCCGGACATCAGAAGCCCTCACATCAGCCACATCCCTCCTGCCATCCGTGATTACGGCCACTTGACGGGGATGCTTTAGCACACGCTTGGGTTGCATCTGCTGCTACCCAAGGGCTTGGAGGAACAAAATGCAAGTAATACCTCTTGAATCTTTTTATCTTTTTATCCATGTCTGCAGAAAAACAATTTTCTAATCTCAATTTTAAAGGAAGAAATGGAAGGATAAACCTGCAATCCCAGCCTAAGCCTCTATATTCATAGCAGGAAATAAAGTGCACAGCACTCAACATCCTCCGGCCTCATCCACACAGTGATCATCTAAACTAGCGGAAATTTACCCCTTTTGCAGGATCTCAAGCAAACACAATTCCAGTGCCAATCACAGAAGTTCTAGGATGAGCGCTCAAAGCCAGCGAATCTTCAGAATCTATCGGCAATTGGGTTTTAAACAGGAAACAGCCTCAGAGAGATTTTCCATACGCTGCTGGGACTTGCTGCCCTGTCAGTCACGAGGCAGGTGATATTCCAGACTGCCGGTAGGACGGACGGGCACTTCCCCAGCGTGTGGTTTGAATCCACTGTGTAGAATTTAGAGACGTGAAATGTAAGAACTAGGGGCCCTGTGGTGGGTGTGGATTGTCACAGCTGAGGAGTGATCCTGCACGTCTGAAGCATGTGCGGTATTATAAGTGAATATTGCCTTTAAGAAAAGAGAGAGAGAATGAAATAGAAGATGTTAAACTTTGCTGTGTTCAAAGCATTTTCAATACAAGGCAGCCTGCGCGCTCTTCCAGAAATCCAGGCAGGGATCTAACCGCCACGCGGCGTGGAGAGGCTCCTCTCACTCAAGGGGCTGCAGGCTGATGTCACGTGCCCCAGAAACACCACATCCTGATCTAGGTGAGTGTTTCCAACAAACCCAATTTCCAGCCACCCAGGAACAGCTCTCCTCAGAAAATCTGGCTTGATTCTTGAATTTGCGTTTTGAGAAAAAGAAATTGTCCCAATTTTATTGCCCATTTTTCACTTTGAAATTTAGACCATTTCTCCTCTCCTCCCTCCCCTTTCATTCCAGGTTTCTTACAGACTAGATGCTGTGTCTCCCCCAAATTTTGAAGTGTGTTCCCCCCAGTTCCATACACTGAAGCCTTAACCCCTCACCCTTAGAAAGCGGGGTCCTGGGGAGGTGACGAGGTCCTGAGGCGAGGGATTACTGCCCTGGTAAGAAGCGACCAGCAAACTCTGTCCTTGTCCCCCCTCTGAGGAGGGACACAGGGACATGTGGTTAGTCTTCAAGTGAGTGCAAGGAAAGCCCCCACCAGACCCCCACGAGGCAGCCCCCGACCTGAGATTCCCAACCTCTAAAAATGTAAGAAAAAATGCCAATTGCTTAAGCCCCCAGCTTCGGCCTGCTGCGTGCTGCCTGCCTGCGACGTGAAGGTCCGTGGCCCTGGAGAGTGGCGTTCTCGCCGGGGTGTTCCCGTAAGACGTGTCCAGTCAGCCTGCCCAGCTGGGTGCCAGGTGCAGGTGTCCAGAGGGAGGGTGAGGGCAACTGGACGTCGGCCGCACTGGGCAGCTGCACACTGACAAAGCCACGGGCAGGAATTTCAAGGCAGCAGCCCTGGGGGACGCCATGGCCAGCGTGATGGGCACCGCATCACACAGGACCGTCGGGACGCCCGCAGCCCCCGGGAGACCGGAGCTGAGCTGGCCGGCCTCATGGCGACGTCGGGGATTTGAGACTCTCACCTCAGCGTCAACAGGGAAAAGAGGTTGAAAACTGCTTAGACACATTGTTTCTATGACGCCTGATATTTAGTATCTATAAAAATCAGCATCATATTTATTTTTAAGCTGTTTTTTGATATTATGGTGAAACATGGAAAAAGGTAGGCGTCCACTCTGGATCGAATTAATGTTTGTTTGATTCTCAACTGGAGTGAAAAATAACTCAGGAGGCCTCTGAGAGCAGGAGTTTATATTCATGACCCCTCCTGTGTAGGGATAAAGCACGAGGCCCGCGGGGTAGCCCAGGCTGGCACCTGCGCTTGCCCCTCTTCTCCCAGCGGATCCTGCAAAGCCACAATTCTGTTTTTCAGAATTGTGACTTCTGGGCTATTTCTCCAGCCACGGGCTGTGTCACCATGGCTACGAGGGCTACTGGGATAAATGGGCTTCCAGCAGTAATTGTCTCATATTTGTGTACAAACAGCTGAACTGCATCTTTCGATGTTAAGTGCGATCAGTCTAAATTCAACCGCTGTCATGAATAACACCAGAGAATGCGCCACACAAGAACAGAAATGAAGATTTATGCAACGTAATTCTTTCAATAACATGAAAACCTCCCTGTCAACTTACTTATTCCTGTGACGCGCCCTCCCCTGCTTCTGCACACGCCCTTCCCTGCCACACAGCGAGCATGCTAACAGCTGCTGGGACCTCAGAGGGCCCAGAACCTTCACAAAATAGGAAACAAACTCAGTGCATAGAGGATAAGAAGGGACGAGAACTATAGAAGAAAATAGATGCTAATCATTTTTTTCTTTTTCTACAGTGTTCCGAATCAAGTTGACAGGAAGATAGTCACGGCGATGCAGAAACTTTCATTATATAACATTGAGTGCAACATCTAAAGTGTTTCATTTCTGTTAGCACGTAGAGGAATTGCAAGCCTAACTTTACTTTCTGGTACCTTTCTCAGGAATGAATAATTTGAAGACTGAGGAATAGTTTGTTCACAAACAATAAAAAATAATCTGATAAAAAGGCAATGTGTGTTTAGCAAGATTAATATTGACCCCAGAGCATGTGATTGTATTTCCCCGCTTCCCACCCCACCTCCGAAAGCTACTCTCATTGCCTCATTTCACAACTGGGGAAACCGAGGCCCAAGAAATTCAAGTCATTCTTGGAAGTTTACGTGGTGAGCTGATAGCAGAGTCAGCATAAGAACCTTTTCTCCTGACAGTTATATCAGCCTTTTCTATACTTCGTCGTAACACTACAACTTTAAATAATTGTTCATTAGTACATGGTTCAATTTTTACATAATAGATACAATTTATATTCAACTAGCAATTAGAGAAAATTGCTGTGCATATTTTAAAGATTTGGGAATGGTCAGACATTTAGAAAACAAAACCAAAATATTTGTAAATGTTTACATAAGCTACTTCAATCTCCTTTGTTCCAGAATATTAACTTTTAGGGCTGAAAAATAGGTTTCAAAGGACATCAGAACAGCCAGAGAAGAAACAAGGGTGAAGCTTAGTGAGCATCCTATGAGTCTTGTCTGTTTCAAAGGAGAATTCCCGGTAAATGCTTCCTTTACCAAGAAAGTCGCCAGTAAGTTTAAATCAAATTTCAACAAAAGAGCAAGACCTAGACATGATATTAATGCTTAGTTCCTGGAATGGAGCCTTCGCAAATAACCTCATTTTGTACTACAAACAACCAGCTTTTGAATATTAAAGTGGCAATAAATAGCCGACTCCAAAACATTCACTTATTGGTTTCATAGCAATCTGGAGTGACCGTCCTGCCACTTACAAACAGCCCGGTTTGCAGAACGGGCAAAACCACATTTATCCACAGTGCGCTGGGCAAACGGGAGAGAATTAAATAGGGACGGGAATTCAATCAAAACTGAATTGGGGGAAAATTCCGCAGAGGAGCAGCAGGGAAGGGTCGGTCTGTTTTCCACCTGCTGAGACATTTGGCCTTCGCGGGGGGGGGGGGGGGGTCGCTCAGAGGAGCAGAGCCCTCAGCAGCGGGGTGCGCGGCACCCACTGCCACGTTCACCCCCACAGGGCACTGCCAGGACTGGAGCGATTCCCACCCAAGCCCACTCAGCTCCTGCAGCTGAGCTCCTGTCAGCACCCAGCCATGCGTTTCAACAATAAATGGACGGCTGTGGAGGGCTCTGGGGGCTCTCGTGGTGTGGGGGTGGGGGGTGAGGGGTATGATGCTCACATCTGAAGTGGCGGGAGCCTGCACCCCTAAATCACATACATGTAGCATTGCACGCAAACATTGTAAACAGACGATGCCGCCATAAAAAATGAATTTACTAAAAAATGAATGTGACGCTACATCTGATAAAATTGTATCACTGCAACATGGCAAGGAATTATTCTGTTTTTGCACTTAATGGCAGGGAAGTTATTGGCAGCAGAACAGAACTTACTGTGTGACTATTTGAAGACTAGAGCCCAGGGCTATATCTCCACTGCTTCAAGTGCAAACTCTTTCTTGGGGACCTGAGCCATATCTCGGGACTCAGCAGCAGTGGGGTTGATGGGCGATGTATTTCCTAAGCGCAATGGCTGGACGCCCGGTCCTCTCCTTTCGTCCTCTGAAAGCTCTTGGAGGCCTTCGCTGGAGCTACTTCCTCTGTGAAGTCAAGCACCAAGAGCTGGAAGCCTTCGCAGAGAAGAGTTAAGAGACGCACCAGGGGTAAGGGTCACCCACACGGCTCCAGTGGGGCACTGAGGGAAAAGAGGGGACACCTGAGCATCCTGATTGCACCCCAGGGTCCATATCGGACAAGTCCTTTAGTTCCCCAAGCCTCACCTGCTCTACCTGTGCGGTAAAATAGCAACAATGCCCTGGTAGATCGCTGCGACCAAAAATAAATAGACATACCTGTCACCGTGTCCTGCACATAATAAAACTTAAAAAACCGTAGAGTCACAGAGCGGATGGGACTGGTGGGCGTCGGCACTGATTGAAGACCCCGGGTGTCATCCATTTGAGACACGTGGGCTTGCTCCTCCTGTGACTGGGGCTCTTCTAGGGGTAGCGACTTCTTACATTCTACGGAATATGGCATAATACTTGTCGACTTAACATAACCAAACACTGCCGCCTTTGCTGGTTGAACTCTGTGTGCTAAGCGCTCAGATCTTCACATGGATTATTTGCCTTAATTCTGTAGCAGCCTCCTGTGGGGTGGAGTCCCTTTATGTAGGAGGCAAGTCCGTCTGTGTGGTTGGTAATAAGGAAGGATCTGGAAGAGGAGACTGATACCAGTCTGGGGAGTGAAGGTGAACTAGGCCGCCAATTAGCCACAGTGCAGCCTTAAGCAGAATCACCCTTCACCTGCCTCCCCGGTGAGATCACATCAGTGCGTCAGTGACAAAGTCACCACACTGTGATTAAGACGTGACCTCTGGCTCTCACCGGCTTGCCTGCCTTTGACTGCTGCTTTCTCAGGATAGGCAGTGGCCATGCGCACAGACCCGTGTGTGAGGTGTGGTGCTCCCTTCTGCGAGGGGAAGCTAATCCATGAACACGATAGAAGTGTCGTGAAGACCAGGCAAGCTGATATTTGCAAAGTTCCTAGAAAAGTGCTTATCATCTAGGAAACCCTGCTAAAGATTAGCCACTATAATTATTATCCAACACGTGGTGAGGTTTAATTTTTTTAGAGCCATATCTACGTCCAGACTCTGGTCACCACATGGAAATAATCTACAAGGTACTTTGCATGTTTTAGCTTATTGTTATTTTTGTTTGTTTTCTCTTGGCTTAAAGATTTATGTATTGGGCTTATTTAAAATGTAGTAAACTTGCACTAGGCACTCTGGCGGAAAGCAAAGATGCAAGGTTGCTACATAATCATGTCAATCTCCCTTGACAGTGCTTCTCAAATTTGAATGAGCATGCAAGGCACCCAGAATGTTCCCATACAGATTTCTGCCCCACCCCACTCTGACTCGATAAGTCAAAGGTGAGGTCCTGGGAATCTGCATTCATTTGTAACGAGCCAGGAGATAGCGGTGCTGCTGGTACCTGGGCCTCTGTGGGAGGCTCTACCCCAGGGCTCCCAAAAAATACTGTATGAAAACCACTTTCTCCCAAAATAAGGAATTGTGATCTCTGTAGTAATGACAAAGAGTCACACGTGCAAATGGGGGGCGGGGGAGGGGGGCGGAGCAGAAGCGTTAGCCATATTGGACAAGTCATATCACTTATTCTCTCAAAAGGAGATCTTCTATTTTTCCAGTAATGGCAGCATTTTCATGTAAGGTAACAGCAATTTTAACAAATAAACCATTTACTTTCTCCTTCATTTCTGACTAGTTTTGTACAGTGTTCAGAATATATCATGATTTTGTTCCTTATGAGCACTATAATCAATAGCAATTCTAGTACATAGAACTGATTCTGTGTGCCCACACGAATACTAGTATGTGCATAGGTGTCCCGTGGTGCTCTCCTATAATATTTCTCTTAATTAAAAAAAAAACTTTCCTTTTCAATTGCTTCCTCATATTCCTATTCTGAAGTAATTCCATTCGCTTTTTGAGGTTAGACAACATTAAAATAGCTCTCAAGTTACTGAGCACAATCTTCTGAGAGAAAGCTACCTGTCACCTGCCTGTTTCAGAGGCACCGGGACCCCTGGGCCATTCGCCAGTGTCTACCCACATCTGACCCGCCATGCCCGCTCTCACGGTGTCTGGTCACGTGAATTTCTCCAAATGCTTCCTGTTATTCTCGCCTTTCCTTTTCATTTTATTAATCTAGAAAGTAAAGTGTGGACGGGAGAGCACATTTGCAGGAAGAGAGGAATTCTTGGGTATTTTTTTGAGAAAAGACTCATGATGGTTGAAGGAGCCAAGGCCGTGAGGCTGCTTTCCGCTGATTGTCTCCTTTTCATTTCCACTAGGACAACCAGAGGCCTACACGTCAGAGGTCCAGCATTTCCTTTATATTCCTCAATGGTTTCTTCCTAAACTCAGTTTGAATGAAGCATGTGAGCCTCGGCGCGGACTGCAGTGAGGTGGGGCCTGGGCCACCACCTGCCCCATGTGGCTGCACAGGTCACACACTCAGGGCCCCACAGGCAGGGGAGGGATTTGGGTGATGGGCTTCGCTTTGGCGCTACAGAATGTCAGCTGCTTAACAGAATGAGAGTTAGCTTGGAAGGATCTAGAAAAGTTCTGTTACTGCCCAGTTTTTCTTTCTCCTAAAATATCTCCTTCTGGGAACACCCAAACCTATCTTTCTTTCTGCCAACATGCTTAGTAAAAGCAGTGATTTCTATCAGAAATTCTGTGCTGAGGACAAGAAGACCTAGACTATATCAATGACAAGGAACAGGAAATGTCTTTTGACCTGACAAAGATACATCCTGGGAGCCTAGCTTTGTATGCAAATTCCTAAATATTTGGAGCAGAACTTCCATGTATAGGAGAACATTTGGTATGTTTGGCACTATGGGACCATGGAGTAGTGCCATGATAAACACAGTGATCTCACATAAGAGGATGTAAATACTCTGTGTGTGCGTGCGTGCATGCGTGTGTGTGAGTGTGTGTGTGTGGAGAGAGAGATAAAGAGAGTTTAGAATGATTGTCAACAGAGTAAGTAGTCAATAAGTGACAGGCTATTGAGTATTAAGGATTGGATGTATAATGAAGGATATAGCTCTATTTCCAGTGAAACTAGATAATGATATAGTCATTCAAAGATAGAATTACTTTATTAGCTGTTATAGATTGTGCCATAATGGGTCTTCATGACAACATTTGCCAAAGTAGTTCATTTATTAACCATGACAATCGAAAACAAGAGAATAACAGTAATACAATACAAAAATATTTTGTATTTTCAATTGAGAAATTTCATAAATATGTGGAAATTAATAACACTTTCTTAAGCAAAGAAGAAATCACAAAGGAAATTAAAGTATATGGACATAAATGAAAACAAAAATACAACACATCAAAGAATATGGAATGTAGCAATTAAGACCAAGAAGGAAGTTTATAGCTGTAAATTCCTACATTAAAAAAGCAGAAAGATCTAAAATCAATAACCTAACCTTTTATCCAGGAACTAGAGGAAGAAAAATATGGTAAGCACAAAGTAAGCAGGAGGAAATAATTAAGATTAGTACAGAAATTAGCAAAATATGGGGTAGACAAATAGGAAAATCAATACAACTAAATGTGTTTTTAAAGATCAATAAAATTGATAAACCCGTATTTAGATTAAATAAGCAAAAAAAAAATAAGAAGAAGAAAAGAGAGAAAAGATTCAATTAACTAAAATCAGAATTTAAAGAGGAGACAACACCAATTGATATTACAGAAAAAGAAAAGAAAAAGAAAAGATTATGAGACTTCTACGAACAATTATATGCCAATACATCCAATACCCTAGAAGAAATGAATAAGCTCTTAGAAACACAAGCTACCAAGACTGAATTATGAAGGAGTAAAATGTCTGAACAGATCTATAATGAGTAAGGAATCAGTAATAAAAAATATCCCAAAAAAGTAAAGCCCAGGACCAGAGGGCTTCCTGGAGAATTGTACCAAATATTTAAAGAATTAACATCAATCCTTTTCAAACGCTTCAAAAATTGAAGAGGAAAAAATCACAAACTCATTTTATGAGGTCAGGATTACTTTGATACCAAAGTCAGACAAAGATACCACAGGAAAACTGCAGAGGAATATAATATACCTGATCAACATCACTGCAGAAACCCTCAACAAATGCCAGCAAACTCAACACAACAGCACATTAAAAGTATTATGTACAAGGACCAAGAGTTTTTCATTCCAGGACTATGAGAATTTGCTCAACATACAGAAGTCAATACATGTAGTAGACTTCATTAATGAAAGGAAGGATAAAATGTGCATGATCATCTGGTGGAGAAAAAGCATTTGAAAAAAGTCCAGCAATTGACCATGATAAAAATAATCAATAAGCAAATAATAGAAGGAAATGCCACAATATAATAAAAGCCATATCTTAAAAGTTTGTATCATGTTCAATAGTAAAATGTGAAAGCTTTCAATACAAGATCAGGAGCAATTAGGATGCCCATTCTTGCCATTTCTATTCAATGTAGAGATGGATGTCTTGGCCAAAGAAATTAGGCAAGAAAAAGAGATAAAAGTCATCCAAATCAGATAAGAAGTAAAATGAGGTCTGTTCACAAATGACAAGATATTATATCAAAAACCCAAAAGAATTCACACACACACCAAAAAGAAAAAAAAAAAATACATTCATTAAAGTTGCAAGGAGAGGGCCTCCCTGGTGGCGCAGAGGTTGAGCGCTGGGTTGCAAAGCTGCCCGCAGCCTCTGCAGCGCCGGTTTGGTCCCCGGCTGCTCCCCGGCCACCGGAGGAGGGTCCCACATGGCGGGCAGACCTCTCCTGCCGCCCGCTGCTCCCCTCAGCAGTGTACTTCGGTCCTTCTGCCTGCTCTGCTCCCCGCTCTGGCTCTAGTGGATTCTCTCACCCTCCCACGCTTCTGACTGTACCCAGTGCATGTATAAACAAACAAACAAACAAACAAACAAACAAATAAATAAATCTTAAAAAAAAAAGTTGCAAGGAGAAAATTCAATACTGAAAAATCAATAAAAGACTTGCACACTGAAAACTACAAAACACTGCTGAAAAAACCTTAAAGAAGACACAAATATAAGGAAAGACCTCTGTGTTTATGGATTAGAAGATGAATGTGGTTAAACTGTCTATGCTACCCAAAGCAGTCTACAGATTAAAATCTCATGGCACTTTTTGCAGAAACAGAAATAAAATATCCTGAAAATATGGAATCTCAGAGGACCTGAAAAGCCGAAACAATCTGAAAAGTAGAGCAAAACTGGAGGCCTCATATGTCTTGATTTGAAAACATGTTACAAAGTTAAAGCAATAAAAACTGTCTGGTATGGCATAAATACAGACATATGCATCTATGGAATGTAAGGAAGGTCCCAGAAATAAATTCTCACGGATATGGTCAAATGATTTTTGACAAGGGTGCTAAGACTACGGAATAGGAGAAAGAGCCCTCTCAACACATGGCTTGCACATGAGAGCAGGGGTCCCCACCCAGCCCTCCGCTTCCTCCATAGAAAACAATGAAACTATGAAAAATTCTGTTATGACTTTCTTAGAATAAAGGGGAGAGGAATCTGGGCTGGAGTTTATTCACTGGTGGGGGAGTGTATTCACTGATGGTTGGGGGAGGTATGCAAACTCACAGGGCTGAAGAGTAGGATAGTAGTTACCAGTAGCTATAGGGAGAGCGAAACAGAATTGTTTTTCATTTGGGGGGTATGTGTTTTCACACCCCCAGTATGGCTTTATCCTAACTTGAACACATCTGCGAAGATCTTATTTCCACGCGAGGCTCTGGGGCCAGGGCTTTAGCACACCTTTTGGGGAGACACATCTCAACCCATAATGAGGGTTATGAAGATTAACTGGGGGCTACAATTTCCAAGATGTCATGTGTGAGCGCAGTAGGCGTTTTCTAAATAAAATAAACTATAATCGGTATGCACCTGATCTGCACTTGGCCTTTGCAGTTGAAATGGCAATTGATGGTGTTATTCTTAGCTCTGCAATAATGTTTAAATGTTGAAGAAAAAAATAACTGTTTAGAAATGAGGTGATTAAAAATGTGGCCTATCGGGTTGTGGTTCAAATGTCTAATGTCAATGCTCTTGCTCTGAACCTGTCAGCTGTGAGGCATGACCGCCGATCTTTGCCTGTCAGAGATTGAGGACATGACAAAATCGTAGGCACGTGCACCAGGTCCTTAAGCTCTATTACATCATTTGGGTAATTCCATTCTGGGAATTTGGGGTCAGGGGTGACTATTTTACCAATGGTGTCTTTCCACCTGCGCTGAAATCCAGGAATGAAGAATTCAGTATTTTTCTTATATCCTTTTCAGTTGAAGGCCCAAATGTTGTTGTTTTTTCAATCAGAAAGAAAGGTGAATACACTCCAGCCCAGATTCCACTCCCCTTTATTCTAAGAAAGTCATAACAGAATTTTTCATAGTTTCATTGTTTTCTATGGAGGAAGCAGAGGGCTGGGTGGAGACCCCTGCTCCTAGACTTCGGGGGTGCTCACTGCCTTGGCCTCCGGGGACAGCCCCGTTGGCTTGTCTGTATGTCACCACGTCACTCTGTGTGGGTCACCTGCTCATTTGGGGGCACCAGCCATTGGATCTTTCTCCCATGTAGACCTTGTTCTGTCTGTTAAATCCAGCATATCTGGCAATTGAGGTTTCAAGTGGACAGGTGCAAAGTCCACGCAGCCCCAGCAAACCTCCCAGCCACAGTTTGAGTTATGAAGCCAGGTGCACAAAATGGTTTGTGTAATTATTACAAGCTAGAGACAAGCTCTCACTCTGCTACAACACAATCTACTTTAAAATTCCATCATCTTTTCTTTCCCCTGTGACTCTCTCGCCAAGCCAAGCGCTGAGCATGAAAGGCTCGCCCCCAATGGATGGACTTGTCCTTATTTCTGGAACCTCGCTTAGCAATACACAGAGCAAATAGAAAAGTCTGTGTTTGAGTCAAAGGAAAAGAAAAAGATGTTCTAATTACTAACCATAGTTCTGGAAGTGGCTGCAAATATTGTACTTAGGCTAATAACCATGTATAAACTTACGCTTCAACAGTGTCCGCTGAGCACGCTACCGTGATGAGAGCTAATTGTTGGTTGTCCGTGAAATGTTCCGAGCATTCAAGATGCACGGTGGTTATGACGCAAATGCAGCAGCAATGACACCCCCAAACCAGCAGCATCTCCATATCCCGCTGGATTCGGGTCTTGTTTGTGATACCTCGCGGCAGGAGGAGGAAAAACATAAACACCCTCCTGACTCTAGGAATTGTCGATTATCTGACAGTCTTCCCCAGATGGTATTTTAGAACTTTCTGGCTGTTCTACTGGTGATGCGACATTATCAGAAACATTTCTCAATTGTTTTAGATGATCTGGAACTAGCACTGAAAGTTGTTTATTTTATTGACTTCTGTGGAAAACATAACAGGGCCTCTCAAGTTTGATTGGTGGATTGATTTGCCAGGGGCATTTTCAGAAGCAAATTAATAGTATTAGGGCACATGCACTTTACAGATCAATTTGTACAAATAATTCAATAATAAATAATTCAACTTGTATAAATCATGAATACTCAGGCTTGTAAAAAACATTTCGTTGGTATTAAAAGGTCTTTGACAGGCCTCCCTGGTGGCACAGGGGTTAAGTCTCAGCGCTATGAAGCTATCGGCAGCCACTGCAGCACAAGTTCCATCCCTGGCCAGGGAGCTACCCACAGGGCGCAGCAGACCTCTCCTGTCTCCCCACTGCTCCCCTCAGCAGTGTGTTTCAGTCAGTCTGACTGTTCTGTTGCCCACTCTGTCTCTGGTGAATCTTCTCGCCTCCCCCACCTCTGGTGTACCTCCCCACTTCTACACAAAAATAAATAAAAACACATCTTAAAAAAAATGGTCTTTGAGCAATAACAATACTTGGGTCAAGTCTTTGGGGGACATGTGAGAGACAATCAGAAACATCTTTGTGATCAATACTCAGGAGAGTTCACTTACTTAATTTGGTGACAAGTCATATATTTTCAGGGTTTGCAGGCATTTAATATATTAATGACTTTTTGGGGAATATATGTGGGGATGCTGTTTTTAGACCTTTCAGGCAATAGAGTTGCTACAATACACCTTTCATGTCTTCCTCATTGTCCTTTTCTCTCAGCACACCCTCTTCTCTGAGCCAGAGGACTCACTCACTACACAGGCATTGTCCGCTGGTTCCCCAGTCTCCTGATGGGTACCTACAGGTGGACTTTGCTTTTCAGAAGGGAGACAAGAGACTGCGTTCCTGAGCATCTAATGCACCCCAGGCTTTCCTGCAGCATCTGGTGTCTGTCGACACTTTTCTTTCTCCCAACAACCCCAAGTTGAGCCACATTACAGCTGAGGGGACCCAAGTTCTGAAAATACAAGTAGTTGTTCCAATGCAGACAGAGCTCACGTCCCGCTGACATGAAACCCTATCAAGCAAGTTCCCTGGAAGGAAGGGCTTGGAATGATGAAAACTTTAAGCAGAAGTTTTTGTTTCCTTTGCTAACCTCACAGCCACCAGCAGCAGGCGCAAGAGGTGGACGGGGCTGGAAGGTGTTTTTGCCAGGTGAAGCCGTGGAGCAAGAGCCAGAGCACAGACTCACTTGGACTTGGCGTAAGATGATGAAGGGTCCTGGGTTACGGGGGGAGGGAGTGGGGAGACAAGGGCAGGGGACAGAGGAGAGGCACACCCAGGAAGCTGGTGGAGGAGGGTCTGCACCCCCTCGGGCTGTGCTGTGGTCTGTCTGCACACAGAGCAGGCCCTGCGCTCCCCACAGTGCACTTAGCTCCAGCCCAGGCAGCTCCCGGCTTTCTGGGGCTCTCTACACACACCCACTGCTCTGCAATTACATTTTCGCTCATTTTGTTCCCTCTGCAATTCAGTCTTCTAAAATCGTCTACATTTGACGTTTTAGCCAAGGGGATATTTAATGCCAATATCAATTCTACCATTAAGTTTTCAGAATGTCAAGGACATTTAGCTCTTCAGTGAGTTCAGGGCCAAAGTGGTTTCCTAAGACCGGGATCCTTCAGGGTGACTCTGTCTCTGCAAGTCTCCTTCCTGCAGGGAAAGCAAAACTAGACTTTGGGTCATCTTCGAAATCAGCACCATCTACTGGCCCCATATTCCCAGTTTGTATCTGAGCTGCAGGCTGCTGCCTTCTCTTCTCGTCCCTACTCCTCCATCATCGCTCGGAGGCCGCGGTCAGCAGGACAGACACAGGCTGCGCCACGGACGCCGCAGCTTTAGAAATGAGGTGACGCAGGACAAACTGGCACCTCACCTCTTGCAGGTGCGCGTTGCGGCTGCCGCGCCGTCTGAAAATTTTATACAGTAACAACAGCCATCCCCATAGAGCAGCCGGAGGACATTTAAAATAAAAGTAGGTTAAAACACTTGATAGACTAAAGTTGTCTTGTTGGAGAGAATCTAACTCTTGGTAAAACCAAGTTCTCTGCCTCGCACCCCAGATGCAGACAGAACGTGGCTGGCAAATTTCAACCCAATCGTCAAACTCACCAGGAGAAATTTTAGTTTGCCTTCGAACAGCCACTTGGGAGAAAAAATGCCAGCTCTGAAAATTCACGGACTCTGCTTCCGCGAGCCTTCTCCGTGCCCTCAGCCCGCTGTTGGAACAGGCGATCGGGGACGCCATGGTGAGCACCGTGAGGGACGGAGGGCGAGTCGGACAGGAGGGGACCTGGCGTCTAGTAAAGGAAACGAGAGCTGTCCGACAAGGAGAGCACAGCCTGGACAGAGCGAGCCTGTGCAGCGACAGAAGCGTGCTGGGCTCACGACTTCTGGGCGAGGGGCTGGAGGGAGCCACGCGGGGATATCTGAGCAGACAACTGAGGAGACAGGACATCTCCAGCGGGAGAGCCCTTTCCTTGCCCGCAGCGCTGCAGTCACGCCTGCAGAAAATAGATGCTGCCACCGGAGTGCAGAAGCATCCTCGGGGACGCGAAGGACGCCAGAGTCCTCTCCGGAGAGCAAGGCGCGGACACGGGGCCCGGCTAGAGAACCCACCACGATGGGGTGTTTCTCGAGGAGAACCACACATCTCCTCGCTGCCTGCTCCTAAAGCTGTCGTGTTAGCCAAGTAAATGTATTCATAGTTCCATAAATTGGTTCTATAGATATGCATGTTTATATAAACACGTGCAGGATATATGGCAACTCCAGTGGTTACGAGCACAAGCTTTGGAGCAGACAATTTGGATTTGATTCCTGGCCTCATTTTTGGTTGTTTTGCTACCTTCGAAAATCACCTACCTCTCCCGAGCCTTCCTTTCCCAAGTGGCCAAAGAAAGGAAAAATGTGACGGCCCGGAAAAGCGCCTGGGCTTCAGCGGGACACACAGGAGATCCTCCCGGCCGCGGCGGCACTTCGTGAAAGCTGGGGACAGTCGTCCCCAAATATTGCTGACCCGACTCTTGCCTACGTGGTCCGTCAACCCCACTCGCGGAGATGGGGACCGCCGATGAGACCGTTTGCAACCGTGGACCTCATCGTTTACGCAAACCTGAAGAGACTCCCAGGAGCATGTTTTTTTAAATATCCAAAGAAACACAGAGTCAGAAATTAAAAATACAAGCCTCCGCCATCCCCGGGAGAACAGGCCATAAGCGAGGCCCCTGCACGCTGAACACGAGGCATCACGCAAGCGTAGTTAGTCGTCAGCACCCCCGAGGAGGGAGCTTGCTCCCGCGCGGGCTTGGAGCCATGACCATGTGCACAACTGAAATGTTCATTTTGATGAGTAACATGTAATTTTTTTGTTTGCACAGAGGTCTCTTGGGGACCCAGCACCAAGACCAGGAGTGAGTGTGCTCACGTCACAGCTGCGTTTCACCAGATTGCAACCCCAAGAGCACCTGCTTCCAGGTCACCGTCCTCACTCCTGGCTGTGGAAGAGGCTAATGTCCTGGACGTGGTGGCAGGTCCTGGACGAGGGCGCTGCGTCTCCCTTTCATCAGACCCCCTCGGCTGCAGGCCCTTCTGCTCTAGGGACGCCCCAACACGCCCCACGTTCCCAGCTCCCCTGTTCTTACTGCTCCTTCTCCTCTCTTCCCCCAGGCCAGCACTGCCCATGTTTCTCTCAGTCCCCTGCACTTATGAGAATTTCTCCCTGGCCACGCTTACACACAGCAAACCCCCCACTGTCACATAGTTACTCTGTAGCGTGCATGTGTGGGGCCCTGGTCCCGGGCCACTTTGGGTCTGCCTGCCTCTTCACCCGAGTCCTCCGTGCTGGCTGAGTGTGGACTTTGCCTTCCCACCCTGCGATGCTTGAACAGAAACAATGCATCTCCCCTGCACAGTTATAGCAAGAGGGTTGTGGGGTAACAGCCTGATGCCACTGTATAAAAGACAAAAGCAAAATATGCCTTTGAAAGTGGCCAGTTTAGTATCTGTTAAAGAGCCGTGTCACCTTCGTACAAAATTATGAAGTTCTGCTTCTAAAAGATTTCATTATCCTTTCCCCCTCCCCCACTTTTCCCTCAATGGTGATATCTCTTTGCTTTAGGAACCAAATGAAAAAAATGCTGTTGCCTCCAGAGGGTGGAGTTTTAATCACTTTTAAAGTGGGGTCTGAATCAGAGTACCCGGAGGGGCTCCAGATCTTCCCTCTGCCAATCTTCTGTCTGAACAGCGCGTGTCCCTGACGACAGAGGAAACTGAGCGAGCTTCAAGTATAATTTGTTCATTTGCACTTTAATGAATAAATTAGTATGCCACATCAGTTCTGCTCCACTGTCATGATAAGACTTGCATTTATATAACCTGTAATCATTTTCACTATGGACACAAGGGGGAAATTGATTTCTAAAGCTGACGATCACAAATGTGGCTATGCCAGTGCATGGATGTGAGAATTTGTAAGTGACTTGTAGCAACATGCAAGAGACAAGCTAAAATTAAACGCATGGCAATAGAAATAACAGCTGTGATGATGGCTGCTATGGCACTAATAAAGAGACAATAAAAGTAGGCACTTGTATGCTTTCATAAGTCAACAAATGGCCCTGGAAAATAAAATGAATCAGAGCCAAAGAAAGTTGGTGTCAAGTTCTGGGTGTTTCTGAATTCAATCACGTATGGGAGCTCGAACTTGATTTGAATTGCAACGCCGTCTCCACTAAGCTGTGGTGCAAAGTTCCCCAAAGAATTCAGGTCCCAAATTGTCTTTACTCTTCACTTCCATGTCGAAACCCCATTGGAATCCTCAAACCCATTTGGACCTGAGCTGCTAATGAGATATCACACCCTTTTCACATCATAAAAAATTGGTGAAAACTTAGTTGTTATCTGCCAAGTTCAGCCAATGTTTTTTGTTTTTTTAAATTACAGAAATTTTCAAACATATACACAAGAAAGAGAATAAATGAGCCCTCACATACCATCACCCAGCTTCAACTCATCCCCAGATAGATTTGATTTATATTCCTATCCACATTTTTGCACTCTGGATTATGTTGAAATAAACACCAGGCATTATATTAATATATATATATTATCATATATATTATAAAACATAATTTAGATACGTTGATAAAAATATAATCTAAAATTTTAAATCTTAAAAATTATACTTTAGTTAAAATACATTTATATTTAAAATATAATTGTACAAAATTACTTAATAATTCCTAATGGCTTGTTTAAATTAGGATGACTCAGTTGCAGCAGGCTGATGCTCCAAGTCTTTCCTAATTTGCAGCAACCCTTCCCCACCTCTCTTATTCTCACAATATTTTTTGTTAATAGCCCATGTCATTTTTTTCAGTAGAGATTCCTATAATCTCAGTCTGCTGCTCACATGGCAGTCATGTGTTTAATGTGTTTATTCTCCCACATTTCCTGGAAACGGACAGTCCGGACTATAGACTGGATCAGTTTCAGGTCCCACCTTTTCAGCCAAGTCTGGGACTCGCATGTACATGGATTACTTAGATCAGCAAAGGGTCAGCAGCCAAGGGTGAGCCTTACTTCCTTACCATTCATCGCTGTCTGGCATTAGGAGTGTGGATTTCAATAAGCCAACAAAAGTGCTGACTGCAGACAGACCAGGCAGTCGGGGATGTCTGGGAAAGGCACTGACCTCGGATGCAAGCTTGGAAGCCTTCTGGAGGCGGCTGCCGCAAAAAGTCCATAGAGAAATCAGGGACATGGTCAGCTGGGGAAATTCTCAGCAGCAGATGTTTGGCATTTGGCCATCAGGGAGAGTGAAAGACCAGAGACACCCCAGGGGATGCGGTCATAGGGAGAGACTCTTCATGGAGGAGGCGCGGTGGGAGAAGAGACACGGCTGAGGGGCTTCGGCAAAGGGTGTGTGTGAGTCAGGAGAAGAGGCCTGGGGTGAGGGAGGAGTGCCTGGGTCAGCAGGGCCGGGCAGAGACTGGACGGATAAACCACCCTGGGGTGCAGACGCCTCCGCCGGGACTGGGTGGCAGAGGGCCAGTTTGATAAAGATGCAGGAAGGCGGTGAAAGGGCAGGAAATATTTGTCGCCAGTCCACAGGCTTTCCTTTAAATCCCAGAGCCAACAGGTGAGGGTGACGCCCCCATTTACCAGAGAGACGATGAAGCTAGGCTGTGGGCACGGGGGCGACAGAAGGCAGCCCTCTGGCCTGTCTCAGCTCCAGCGGCCGGGCACGGAGACGACTTACTTTGGAGCCAAAAAGTGCAAGTGAGCAGGACGCCCCCTGACTCGGGAAGTCCGAGTGTCCCCAGCTCCTGCCTAAGAAAGCACATCCTTGTCCAGAGAGGGCACAGGCAGACACGTGTCCCCGAGAACAGCGGCAAACAGAGCCCACAGCTGACCGGCCTCTCCTGGGTATGGGATGAGAATTAAGCTCTCATCTTTAAAGGCTACTTGGAAGTTTGGAGTTGCTTATTACCAGAGCGTGATCTATCAGTGTGGACAGATGTGGCCAAGGCCAAGGCTGTGGGGGCGGGGGAGCTGGCCCAGGGGACGATTTTGCTGATAATATTCATGCCGGGAGGGGAAGAGCAGGTACAGCAGCTGCCTAGGGTTGCTGCAAGAACATGTCACCCACTCGTTGCTTCAAAACAACAGGACTCAGTTGTCCCACAGTTCTCAAGCCTCCAAGTCCAAAAGCAAGATGTCGCCAGGCCACGCTCCATCTGAAGCCTGTAGGGAAGCTTCTTATCGCCCCTCTCTGGCTTCTGCTGGCCCAGCCGCCCTCAGGGCAGCGTCCATCATCTCAGGCCTTCTCCCCGTGAGTGTCCGCCTGCGCACGGTGTCGCCTTTCTTTTACAAAGACACCAGTCACCTAGAATAGGATCCACTCAAATAACTTCCCTAACTGGGTGGCACCTGCAAAGGCCTGATTTCTAAATGAGGCTGCTTTCACGGGTTCTGGGGCTTAGGGCCCCAACATATCTTGGGTGGGGGATATAATTCAACCCCAAGTGCAGCTTTTTGAGGTGTGTGGAGCTGTTATGAGCCCCATGGGTGGTCACGGCACCAGCACACACGAGGGACTGAGCCCAGTGAGTCTTTGTTCTACCTGCAGGCGCTGAGTGCTCACGTGTGCCGGGCCCCGTGCCCAGGTGCAGGCAGAAACTCCATGTTGTGTCCTCTTTCAGAGGAGCACAATATCCCTATATCTCAAAGGCTTATCATTTACCGGTTGGAATCCTGAAGTGAAAGGTAGATCTTATCCAGGACACAGCAGAACAAGGTAGAATACGCGATCTTCTACAAGAATAATGAAGTCCTTCAATATTGTACCTTTTTCAAAATCCCTAAGACCCAGAAATCATTCAAAAGCCCACAGAGACACGTAGCGCCATGCTCACAGCTTATTGTGATGAGAACACAGGTGTCATTGCAGAGGCTTGACTCAAGGAGGGCGGGCGCACCAGCCTCGTCCATGAAGGATCTGCAGGACCCCCGGAGTGAAAAGGTAAGAGAAGGCAGTGCATGCTAAGGCGAGGAAGAAACACTGCAGTGACGCTGTGCGTGCTTAGACTGGGGAATTCACTTATAAGAAAATGCAGGCTTGTGTTTTGTGGCACACACTCTATCTCTGCTGTAAAAATGCGACGCTCGAAAAAAAGAATTATGACAACAGACTACATGGGAAGGGGGCCAGGGGTCACTCTCTGCCCTGGGATCTATGCACAGATTGTGGGCCTTACTGAATATTCTGGAATTTGCATTGCCCTGACTTCCCATTTCAGGCCAAAAATTGGGCAGATAGTCTTGTCTTACCTTCCTGTGTAGATACACTGATCGTGGGTCCTATTTGATTAGCCCTGCTCTCTCTGGGCTGACAGAAGAAAGCCAGAGGTGGGGAGGAATGGATGACAAAGGAGGCTGTGGCTTCCCCAGGAGACTGGAGAGCCCGTGGGCATGCTGGCCACCCATTCCTAACAGCATGACATGGGAGTCACTCCGTGTTCTCACTCACAGCCTTGCACCCTTGTGCATGGCTGTATAGTATTCCACTGTGGTCACCATCATTCTCCAGAAGCAGAGAGAGAACAAGTTGTTACTTGAGGAACTATTAGACAAATATTTGCACAGGCTGTGAAAATCTCCCAAGGCAGGATTAGGCTTCGGGACCTCAGGGAGACTATTTCATTGTGTGGAAAATGATTTTTTTATACCAAAAACCTTCATTTTACAGCAATCTTATATATCATAAACAAATAATTATTATTTCATGTCTGCAGATGCTATCTTTTTAAAAAATATTTATTTTTATTTATTTATGCATACAAGAACTGGGGTGTAGACCAGAGCTTTGGAGGGTGAGAGGAGTCACCAGAGACAGAGTGGGGAGCAGAACAGGCAGATCTACTGGAATACACTGCTGAGGGGAGCAGCAGGGAGAGAGGAAGGGTCTGCTGTGCCCTGTGGGTATCTCCCTGGCCAGAGACTGAACTCAGGCCACAGTGGCTGGTGATGCCTTGCTAGCACTGAGACTTTAACCCCAGCACCACCAGGGAGGCCCCTGCAGATTCTATCTTTGATTGCAATGCAACCATTACAGAGAACACTCTGGCCCCCTGAGAAGATGCCAATTGATTGGCTATTTGTGTCCAATGTACAGAAAGTGTGTGGTCTGTGTCCTGATTTTGAGGTGCATTCGTGAACAGATATAAACAATCCAATATGGGTCTTCATAACCAATTTATTTTCTGGGGATTGCACTGACCCTGAAAAATGGTGATCAAAGAGATTGGCAATTAACCTCCCAATCCAGGGTATTCTTTAATCAAGTAGAAAAGCAGAAATGAAAAGCTTGCAGCACTAATCCACAAAAAAAAAGTGGTACCTGATGTGTTAAGAGTTTGTTAAGTTTCAGAAATATTTAAATACATCTTGTGAAATAAAAATGTAATCAAGCGCACCCAGACCTCCCTTGTCCCAGTATCCCACGTGGTTTGAAAATGAGCCAGCAAGATGGCCTCCCGGGCTCCCGCAGCCTGAGAACCTGTCACTGTGTCTGCTCCAGGCTGAGCAGGGCACGGCCGAGGGAACTCTTGTCTGCAGCTCTGCAAAGCACAGGACGGTCTTAGCTGCAGATGCAGCCACCGAGTAGGCGAGGCGTTAGAAGAATAAATCATTACGGATGAACTAGTCTCTATTTCTTTCATCTTTCGGATTCCTATAATCCTTTCTAATGCTAAGATTCTAACAATGTGCACGTGATTTAAAGAGACTTGAAATCTCCTTTCCATCAAATCCTTCTCCTAGGGTTTCTGATGCCTGCAATTTGTGTTGTAGACATTTTAGACATTCTTGGGGTGAGATACAAAGCGTCTGTTGAAACAATAATAACTAATCAGCATTATATGACATGTCAGCCACGAACATCTCTATCAAATTTAAATTTAGATTGCAATTTGCAGGGCCACATTTTACTTTCATACTCCACAATTATTTACTGAGCGCCTAGTTGCGGATGGACGCCATGCTTATTTCTAAACTCATGTTTGTCTGCTCAGAATTTAGCAGAGAAGAAATATCTGATGAAACAGCAGCACTGAAATAGGCATATGGAAAACATCATAGCAGATATGTAACAAAGATATGAATGAAGACAAAAGTTCAGGGAAATGGAGCAAATTGTTGGGGAAACTCGCTCTTGGGTGAGACATTGGGAGACAGATGCTGGCAAGGGGGCATCTCTAAAATGCAGACCATGAGAATTGGGCTTAGCTTGGCATCTCCCAAACCAGAGTGGCGGCTGGTCTAACACTCTCACTTGGTCATCCCTGCCCCTGTCGTGTCTCATCCCCTCCCCCTCCACTGGGGTCCTCACACCTGCGTCCACCTCTGATGGTGCAGCAAAGTCAGCCTCTCTGAGCCTCGGCTGCTTTCTCCGTGCACTGGGGGTAACAGCACACCCTGCTCAGCTCCGTTGAGTGATCCCTACAAAATGACCTGAGTGATCGGTGCATCCCCAGGAAGCAGGCGGAGACCAAGCAGAGACCAAGGTCCTGGTTAGGGGCTCAGGAACTGTGGGTGCCCCTCCTGCCTTTCTTTTATCCCTTATTAGACAGGAGTGGACGGGGCAGGAAAGAAACCTCTAAAGGATCCCAAGCGGAAACCAGGCCAGAAACTAACCCCTGGGGACTTCTCATGACGCTGCAGGGGCACTGGGCTGTGGGCTGGGAAGGTCCGGAGAGCAGGCTGAGGATCTGAGAACGGACGGATCTCAGTAAAAAAAGTGAAATCCCAATTTTTGAGTCTGAACTTGAAAGACTGTTCAGTGACTTAATCAAAGTTATAATATCCTCACTTTTTTTTTTTTTTTTAAAGCTAGAGGTATAAAGCTAAGTGAATTGATATAAAAAAGGAGATAGTGAAAACTGGGGGCCTGGTCCCCAGCAAAGCCTCACCCAAATGCAGCTCCTGCATTGCGGGAGGGGACATCTGCCTGGGGCGGGCCTCCTGGTGTCCTGGAGCCTGGCCTGTCCCCACTGGGGCTCTCCTGGCCCAGGAACTCCCCACTGCAAAGGCGCTCCTGTGACTTTTCCAGCACAACCTGGGTCGGAATTGCCACCAGAGGGCAACACCATCACCTTCCTTTTGGAACCTGAGATCTAGTCTGATTCATCACACAACACAGTTTCAATTCATCATACACCACTAGCTTCAATTTACAAAACGCCAAGAAATCAGGCTGAAGGTGGTAGAAGGTTAAGATGGTCTGTCTAAACAATCCCCCCTATTTATAGCAATTACCAATCATTTAAAATGTTTATGAAAAATAGATGTACAGGATACTCAGTGTTTTGAGCATCACACTTAATATCCCTGAAAATGTAACAGTTTCTCCTCTTGCCACGTAAAATACACTTGGGATGTTTTCTTCCAAATGGAAATTATTATTTTATATTTAATTATCTACTTTTCCAACTGCTCCAATGTTTCTCTAATTAGTATGTTAATTCCATGTTACTTTGCAACTAATCAGACTCTGCCAATGTCCTGTTTCCTTCCGCTTCTCTGTGTAAATCCTCTGCTTCAGCCAACTTGGACCAGTTATCCCACAAACATGTCACACCCCAGCACACCTTGTCTCGAATAGCTCAAGACAAATATGGTGATTCCGTGTGGAACAATTCGTGATTAAGAACATGGATTCATTTTCAGAGAAGAACCTGTCTACTCTGATTCAGCACATAATGACATAAGATAATTTTTATTGGACAAGGTTGCCAACGAATTGGAGATCAATAAGATCAATCTATCAAATTCTGGAATATTCATTTCTTAATATTTCAGGTTTATATCACAAGCTACACTGTTAAAAATGAGCACTTATATAACACCAAAGTCACTATAAAGCTGAAGATATCATTAAATACCATTAAGCACCTCTCCCTTGAGAAATGCATTTTGGAATTTGCAGCACGGAGCTGCTGGCAGACACTGATGTGCTGAAACTCACCGCTCTCATTTGGACACAGCGACTGAGACCCTGCCCTAGGCTCAAAGGCCAATAGCAGGACAGAGAAAGGGAATTCCTGGTCTAAAGTTTTTCCTAATTTATTCCCTAACATCACACTTTGATGAGGAGAAAAACGTTCCCTGATCATTTTAATGTAAGGTGAACAAAGCAGTATCCTTTTGTTCTTTAAGATGTATGTGCCCATCAGTTTTTTATAAAATCACCTTCATAGGGGCCTCCCCGGTGGCGCAGCGGTTGAGCGCTGGGTTGCGAAGCTGCCCACAGCCTCTGCGGCGCCGGTTCGATCCCCAGCTGCTCCCCGGCCACCGGAGGAGGGTCCCACATGGCGCGCAGACCTCTCCTGCCGCCCGCTGCTCCCCTCAGCAGTGTCCTTCGGTCCTTCTGCCTGCTCTGCTCCCTGCTCTGGCTCTGGTGAATTCTCTCACCCTCCCGCGCTTCTGACTGTACCCAGTGCATGTATAAACAAAACAAACAAACAAACAAATAAACAAATAAATAAATAGAAAACATGCCTCTATTAAAAACAAATAAAAAGAAAAAAAGAAAAAAATCACCTTCATAGATCATCTAACTACATAAATGGACCAGTTATACTTCAGTTTTATAGGGGAAAAGTATGTGCATAAATCCAATACATTAATTTTGATAGGATAAATGTAACACAGAACAGGGGGAATACATGCAAATTGATTTAGGTTTCCATTTTGAATGTTTAAATAGTTCAATATTTTAATATTTTTAATAATATAAGAACGCTAAAGAAAGTCTAGAACAAAAAAAGTTTCTAAATTTGAGGATTAACACAAAACACTAATTCCTTAACCTGCTGGTGTCACAGTAAGAAAGGAAAAGCATGCTCTGGAGAAGGTTAGGAAGGACCTGCCTGCAGGTGTAGGGTGTGGGCTGCAAGTGGAGGTGACAGCCGGACCCCAGGAAGACACGAGTGTTCCCAGCTTATCACCCCCCAGAGATTTCACTCTCTCTTCTTAATATCTGCTATTTTTTCAAGAAAATTAAGTCTCCACACAGCATCCGACAAGCCTGCGGGTATCACATCTGCAGCTCTGGCAGCTCACTTAGGGCTTGTGCAGACCCCACCTGAGGTGTGCACGCTGGGCCCCCGGGGACTGACACCTGCCGAGAGCAGCTCAGTCTCTCCCCAAACATGGTCCTAACCCAGCGGTCTGGCGCTTCCTGATGGGCACCAACGAGGTCGCCTGCACCCACAAGAACACATAGCTGGAGAGGGGCGGCAGCTGGGCCAGGACCATCTTTCCTGAGGCCAAAGCTCGGTGTGCCCTCCTGCCCAAAGGCCTCTGCCTCCTGCAGTGCTTTCTACTCGCTGGGGGCAGGCGACGAGGGGCGGGGTGGGGGGGTGCCCATGCAAGCAGCACTTAAAAAAGCAAATTAGATTTCTAAATCTGTCAGTTTTGTTGTTGAACATCCTATCCCCATGCCCAAAAAGCACCTGGCACACACACAATAAACTCAGCAAGAATTGCTTTCAATTAAAATGCGGGCTGGTCACAGCGGGGCGGCCGAGGACCCTGGACGTGGGACAGCCCCGCCTTGGGGGGCGCGGAGGCCGGTGCAGGGCTCCGCAGACTCCATCCAGGATTTCAAAAATTCCTTCTGTGCAGCCTGCAAAAAGGTGGGCTAGAGTTGTACCAAACGTTTCAAAACCCTAAAAATAAGTCAATTTAACCAAGATGGGGCTGTGACCCACTCCTGCCCCGGGGACGAGGTGGCTGTATCCCACGCGGTCCAGACAAAGTGGCGAGAATTGCACAGCCAAGAAGATTGATTACATGTGAACTCGCGGTCACTGACCTCGGCGGGGCCTCCGAATGCCCAGAAATTGCCTTGTGCGTCTCCTGTCTGCTCCTGCTGCCCCCACGCTCTGCTCCCAGCCGCTGGCACCGGCCCGCGGGCCCCTCCCCAGGCTGGGCCACCTGCTTTCTCCGCTCCCGCAGGCCACGCAAAAGCCACAGACAGCAGCTCACTTCTTGCAGTTAAGTGCAGGCAGCTTTGGGGGGGGGGGGACAGCCTCCCCCCAGCACCAGTGTCCAGGTCACTCCCACCTCCTCAGGCACATCAGACAGCAGGGCCAGGAGCACCTGTGAGCCCCAGCCTGGCGGGCACCACGGAGCGTCCGAGGACCAACGCGGCTCCTGGTGTGGCATTTGGGAGAGAGGCAGATGGGCTGCTCCCCAGTCTCACCCTCACTCCACCAAGTGGGGCCGGGAGAAGGGCGGCGTGGGCCAGCGGTAGGGAACCTGAAGAAATGCCTTTCCCTAGTCACTGAGGGGCCCCCTGCATGGGCAAGAGAAGCCAGAGGCATTTGGGAGGCCCCGGAGATGAGCGCTGAGGAGACCCGAGAGCCTGGCAGGGCCCAGGGCTCCTCCCTGGCTCAGGCCTGGGCCTGTCCTGCCCTGTCATCCCCCAAATTTACATCCTGAAGCATAAAATGTCATGAGATGATTTTCAAAGTAATCAGGCTGGAGGACATCTTTTAACATGAAGGGTCTGGCTGAGCTCGGAGGCAGGCCCACCTCCGCGTGTGGGTGGGAGGGCGGGTGCCCCTGACCGGCCCTGCCCGCGGGCCTGGCCCCTGCTCTGCTCCCCTCGGCTGCCTGACGTCTGTGCCGAGGCGGGCGCCCTCACGCACCCCCTGTCACCCGCGGCCTCCCCCGCGTTGAAAGGGTTGGAACGTAAAGCCTAAAGACAGTACACCGGGGCCACCTGGACGGGACCGGCTGAGGGTTCAGTCTGGGATTAGGCTCTCGGAAAGGATTCAGAAAAGGTTCCTTTCGGCTTTTCCCAAGACGTCCAAAGTCGGTCCCTTCCAGCACATGCAGCCTTGGGACGCGGCGCTAGGGGCCCTGAGGTCCTTTGCATGGAGAGGGAAGATCTCCTAGATCAAGGGTCTCTTTGAAGACGACCTTTTTATCAGAGAAGCCTCCCGTGCAGCAGGAGAAACACCTGGAAGCAGGGCTCTGTCCAACGGGGTTCTCCCCTCCTGGCCATGTGAACCCCCTGCTCCCGCCTGGAGGCCAGGCCCCTCGGCACAGGAACAGAAACCCGGGCTTGCCCGTCTACCTGAGAACTGAATCCGTGGGAGTCGTCCGCGCACAGGGCACGGCGTTGTGTCCCTTCTCTCACTGCAGCCGATGTTAGTCTGCAGGTTGGCTCAGCTTCAGAAGACCCCAGGGGGGTGGGAGATTTCGCAGGCTCCCCAACAAGTGACAAAGGTTTTTGTTTTACATTCTCTACAAAGCCAGAAAGAGGCATCAGAACACGTTTTCTCCCAAGAGTAAACCTCGAGATTCTTCCCAAGTTGAACACAGCTAAGCGGCCTGGGCTGTGTGTGCTGAGGTGGGGCAAGGGGTGAACGGGCGCTGCTGCCACTTGGAGGTTAAGGATGTGGGATGATGTAAATATCTACTTGTGATGCAGCTGATTGCATGGGCGAGCAGGATTAGCAGAAATGAGCATGACCACCTCCCAAGGACTGTCAAATATTCTGAAATAAAAACCCCCATTTTTCAAATTAAGAAGAAATGTTCTCAGAGGATGGTCTCCTTTTCTCTAGCTATAAATATTATAAGAATTTATCACAAATTCTGATTCAAAGTGATAAGAACACTTAGCTGAGTGTTTAAAACATGGAAATTCACCTGAATTATTACCAGTGTTTGTGCTAAAAAACACAGATGAGAAGGGGATAGAATACATATAATTAACTTTGCAAGAAATCTTAAGAGATAAGCAGATACTTTCCCCCCAAATTGTAATATTACTGAAAAAAAACAAGATAAAGGTGCATTTACTGTCTCCTTTTATAGAAATTAAGTTTCTTGATGCAAAACAAATGATATATCCATTATCTTTGCTTTTTTTTTTTTAAATTGGAGTAACACTGGTTGATAAAGCTGTGGATGATTCAGAAGTTTATTGATTATCTTAAGACACAGGAAATCAGGACTTAGTGTTTTAAATGAAAAATAAAATGAAGACCTCACAGTTTCGGAATCTTTTATTTTGCAGTGTTTCATCCAAGTGTGATCACCGCGGGCGGGTCAGTCTCTGCTGACACACAGCCTATTGTTTCATGAAAATTGCTTCTCCAGGTAACCGACAGGACCTCGGCCAGAAAAGAATTATTTTCTTTATTATTTTCTGGACCACCCTGCTTATTAGAAATTATTTTAAATAGAGTTGGAAGGTTCCATTTCTTCTGCAGCTCAAAAAATCACTTTATGTTCTGTTTGGTGATAACCCAGAAATAACCATAGTAGTAGGCTGTTAATTAATTATAGCTTCTCTTATCGCCAAGGAAACGGCCCAAAACAAATCCCAACGACTCTCAATGTCCTAGTGCCAGGCTGGGCCTGATTTTGTTATTGCCATAGTAACTCTCCGTTGGCGCTGCAAGGGCCGAGCACGTCTGCTTGCACAAAGCCGGAATGATCACTTGCTGAAACTGTCCGTCCCCCCCAGGACCTCGGAGTCACAGCATGCGCGAGGATCCGGGTCTGAGAAGTTGGAGAAGCAACAGAAGCGTGACAGACACACATCCCACTCCCGCGCCAGCATCTCCGGGTGAGGGGCCGCCACCCCGGCACAGCCGCCACCTGTTCCCCAGAGCACCCCCCGTACCTCCTCACCCAAGAAGCCTCCTCTGATTAGCTGGGTCCCAGCCGAGGGCGTCTTTATTCAACACCTGCTCAGAACTAATTAAGCTTCATACAAATGACAAGCTAAGAGGGCCTGTCGGGGACGCTTCTATTTAGAGGGAAGCGGAGATGGTTGGGGGGCTTCCTCTGGGGGGCTGGGATGGGACCTTCGGTCACAGGACAAGACAAAGGTGAATGTTCCCGCTAAGACCCGCCCGGACCTGGAGCTGATTGCAAATTCCTCTTAAGGTTCATGGAAACACAGTTAAACACACGCTAAGACTTTTTGAAAGGTCTTTTTCCTCCCCTGACACTGAGGAAGTCATCTCCTTGCAGAGGGATCCTATCAGAACGTTCAGTGCTAATTTGCTCTGTCATCGTTTGTGGGGTTTCTGAGTCATGCAGCGAGTGTGCCACTGAAAGAATGATTTTCAAAAAGCATTTGTATTTTGAATGTTCCTAGGTCTGCCATTTAAACCAAAAGAGCTGAAAAGTACCACATTTCCAAGCCTTTCCAGAGTATATGCATATCTGCATCCTCTATTTTCCTTATAGTTACCTGAAAGGAAAAAAAACTCTGGTTATTTGTATCACCTGGGCCACTAAAATAAGAAAATAGGAAGCTGTGCAAACACATTGTTTCAAGAGAAAAATGTGATGGGAGGACGGAATAAGGGGGAGCTTGAGTTGATGACCTTGGCCATGGGAAGGCAACACGCTGGAGACACCGAGTGGCCCCGAATCTCCACCCCTCCCCTGGGCGCCCCCCTCACCCCCCGCCCCTTCCAGGACAAGAATCAGGCGGTTATTTTCTTGCAGGAGTATTTCCCAGCAGATAAGAAACCGCAAATAATCTATTGCTAAAGAAAAGAGGAAGGGCTGTGTCAAAGGAGGGAGAGACCTTTTAATACTACTGGTTTGCTTTCATTTCCCATGTTATTAAATCATGTATTAATTAATATATTAATAATTGTAATATTAATGTAATATTCTTATATTAATTAAAACATTTTGTTATAGAGAAAAATGAGTCTTTTTTTCTCTTAAAGATTTTTTTATTTATGCCTACAAGAGCTGGGGTGCAGGCCACAGGTGCGGGGGGTGAGAGGACTCCCCAGAGACAGAGTGGGGAGCAGAACAGGCAGATTGACTGAAATCCACTGCTGAGGGGAGCAGCGGGAGACAGGAGAGGTCTGCTGCGCCCTGTGGGTAGCTCCCTGGCCGGGGATGGAACTTGTGCTGCGGTGGCTGCGGATCGCCTCATAGCGTTGAGTCTTAACCCCTTGCGCCACCAGGGAGGCCCGAGAAGAACGAGTCTTGAAGAAGAAAACCAATCAAAAAAGACGGGGTTCTCAGCCCTTTCTGTCTCCCTAATAGCAAGCTCTGAGCGGCAGGGTTGAGAGTGACAGAGAGCCGGGACCCCAGAAGCATTTAGGGGACTAATGAGAATAGTAAACTCATTCGGGCTATTTCCCAGCCAGCTGCCCCATCCGGGTGGAGGAGACGGACCGTCCCAGGGCTCAGGCATCTCGGGTAGCTACACTGACCCACCGTGGGTGTCCGGAGCCGCCTCTGGGACAGGAGACACAGGGACAGCGGCGCCCAGGGCTCCCTGGCTGTTCACAGCCTGGGGTGTAAGGGATGGCACCTGGGAACGTTCCTGACCTCGTTCAGCTGCAAGATTCTTCCCTGCTCAAGCCTGCAGGATGGCCGCCCCCTCACGGAATCAGCCTGTCTCCAGAACGGCCACTGTGGGTACAAGGGGACCCCCACTATTTAACACAGGACTGTAGGAATAAAACGGAAGACCACTCTGTGACCCTTTTTTCCCCAAAATATCGCTTTTGTAAACGAGCAATGGGGCGAGTCCCATGCATCCTGCTGATGGGACTTGCTATGTGGCTTCACCTCCTGGCCAGGGAAGCTTGCGGGGTACCTGCTCCCCGGCTGTCAGCGGCCCGGCGAGCAGCCCGGAGGACTTCACCCTCAGGAGGAATTCAGTTCTGGTTTTTTCCCTTTCACTTCCTGAAAACACTCACACTTTGAAACCCTTGTTATGTTGAAAAGTATTTGGGGGGTAAAGCTGAGGTTTGGGGGCTAAAATTCCTGTTCTTTTGCACCAAAGAAACACTTCCCCTGGCACCTCTGTACTTTTGTTCAGGGACAATAACAAATCATGGCATTTTAGTCCAGGCAAGTTTAAGGAAGGAGAAAAAACAGGCCTTTGAACATGAGTAACTTGGAAGAGTAAGAAGCATTTCTAAAAGTGGCAAATAATTTATTTACTTATTAGTTTAAAGATAAATTGGTGGGATCACTTTTAATGCACTTTCCATGCAAGGAGGTTTCTGTGCCTCATGAATTCAAGTTACGTGTAATTTACACGGCGAAAGCACCAACATCCACATGTCCCAAAGTAGACAACCCGGCTCTCGTGCACATTTTGGGAAGTCTGGGAATCCAGCATCTGGGCTCTAAGTGACGATTCCATTTTTGAAGAAGCAAGTTACTCTTCTGGGATTTTAACTGGAGTGGGAACAATTTGGTGTCATTTGCTTTTTCCCATAATTTATATCCTTTATAAAAGGGACTCCAATGAAATCAGACTCCTCCCCAAGTTAGAAGTCAATCAACTACAATTTGAAGGCACAAAAGCAAGCAACGCATGTTCTCAGCCACACACTCTATGAACCTCTGGTCACCAGTAGCCTCTGTTGATTCTTTTTAATTAGCTCCCTCCTTGGGAGTGCGCGTGCATTAAAACCAAATCAAGTGAAAGAAAAAACTAGCGCAGCCCTGTCTTCATCTATATCATCTTAAAAGAAAATAAACCAAACAAATCAAGAGAGAGCCTTATATGGGAAACGCTAGTTTTCCCTTTCCAGAAGGAACCAGACCTTCTTCCCAAAGATCTCGCCTTTAGGGCTGGGGACAGGCTGCCCGGTTTGAATCTCAGTTCTGCACGGAGGTGGGGCCTGCGTCAACCTGCCTCTCCACCCGTAGACGGCAGACGAGGACATATCCACCTGCCGCACGGCTCTGACAGCCCAATGATCTGCCCAGAGCATTGTGGGTGCATCCGGCACACATGAGGAGGGGTGACGTGTTCACTATTATTCCCACCAGTTATTGCAAAAGTCATTAACATTAACAACGCTAGTGATGGGACTATCTTATTTTTTCAAGTTCAGTTGGAAAAGAGAAGCGGTATTTTCCCCGCCCCGTTTTCGCCTTTTCTAAATAAGGAATTCCTTTGTTTAACTCGAAAGCATGTGTACCAGGAGAAAAGGAGAGGAGAAGCTTATGTTTTTAAATCCCTGGCAATGAACTGCACCTCAGGGGTCTTCAAACAGCACCTTTTCCTGCTACTTGCAGGACCAGATTCTGCTTTGTTCACTGGTTTGCAATCTGTTCCAATTCTTGGAAGACGGTGCGAGTTCAACCCAGATACAGAATTCAAAAAAAAGTAATTCCTCCTGCAGGTGAGCCGCCCCTTAGCACTGCACACTCCGGGCCCTGGGCGGGCAGGGACACCTGAAATCTAGTAAAACTAGGTATTTTCCAACTTCTCGGTTAGAAATAGAGATCCAGGTTCACCTAGAAGTGACGTAAAATTGCACTTTTGATAAATAGCATTGCACGCAGCTTGTAAGTGTTCCTGTGCATGAACCATCTGCTCAGTCCAGGCTGGGTCAGTGACTTGTGACCCCAGAAAGGCTCTTTGTGGGCGACCTGGCATCACAGGCCAAAATGTCACGTCTTCTCAGCTGGCAGGGCTGCAGCTGACGTCCTAGGCTCCTCTCCACCCTCCTCACCCCTTCACCCTTACCCTCAAAACAAGACTTCAGCCACAGTGCCGGAAACTGCTTCAAATTCAGGGACGATGGCAGACAGCTGCCTGGTAGTGAGTAGAGCAGCACTGATGAAGGACATTCCAGCCATTTCAAATGTCACAGAGAAGTGGACAAATTCAACAAATGAAGTGATTTTCCAGAAGGGCCCACCTGTGAACTTTTAAATCTTGCACCTTTGGGAGATCTGTGCTACTCCTGGTAGGAAATGATTTCTGTGCGTGATGCCAGGCGGGGGCGTGTCTGACCCAGGTTCAGCCCTGTCGGGCACCTAGTGCCTGCACAGAGCTCAGCCTCCCCCCACTCCCAACCAGACCAACCCCAGTGCCCGTAGGGGCCTTTTCCCCCTGGGGTGAGGGTCCTTGCCTGTCTGTCTCTGCTGCCTTGTTCCACTGAAAGCCCAGGGTGAGATGAAAAGGAGTTTCTTGGAATGGAAGGGCAGGATCTGTTCCATGTCAGGAAAATTACACCCCAAATGTGATAGCATTTCAAAGATCCAGTGTGATCTGAGATGAGATTTATGTAACTGTGGTGTCATCAGAGGCCAAGCCTTCCCCAAACTGACAGCAGAATTAGAGACTCGGGTTGAACATACGAGAAAAGCTGCCAAATTTGGCAAGTCGGTGAAGTTAACAATTGGTTAGGCGAGAGCTTAGATCTTGCATAAAATTGACAAAACATATAGGTCTTGCAATTTTGTCTTTAAAAAGCAAAGTCACTCTTCAGCAGGATTAACACAGAAGAACCAGTGCCCGCCGGAAGGTCCTTGCCAGAGCCAGCCTCTCTTCTTGCCTTTATTTTCTTTTCTTTTTAATTTTTTCCCCAAGTCTGTCTCTCTCTTTTTCTAATTGTGGTAACGTTGGTTTACATTGTTGCTATGTGTTAAAATTATAGGATCTCCCCCTCAAGTATGGTTATCATATTGCACCCCCATTAAGTTAGTGGGGGTCCACTTTGGTGTCCAAATACATCCTCTTATGGAAGATTCAAAATGATTCTGTTTCTGACCAGAAACATAATTTTACACTGGAGAACTTACAAACCGTTAAATTCCTGAATCAATCAATCAATCGCCTTCAATCACAAATACGGTGTAAAGTATCCTTTAGACCAGCAACGAAGAAGCAACAACACTTAAAGGCCAGTGCTATGAGAATTTACCTGGGAAGTTTGATTCATGCACAACATTCACGAGCCAAGGTCAACCTCGGACGATGCTGTCATTTTACAGCAGAGACAGAGAAGCAGTGAAATTAAACAAATGGTCAGATTTCACCCAAGAAAATGGCAGCCAGACTCGGCTGCGTTGCATGAAGCCAAAGCATCAAAAAGGCACCACTTGGAAAGCCAGGGCTTTGCTTCATTGACGAGAACAGAAGCCAAGACAGATCTGCAGCCAGGTGGAAGAGGTCAGAGGGGACAACCAAAAGAAAATTATTAAAAATAATGGTAGAGAATGATGAGAGATTGCTCACTGCTTTCAACATTTATTTGAAAAAACAAACAAACAAACAAACAAACATTATTGAACACAGAAAAGACAGCAGGCCCAGTGATCCCAGGTACAACTGTGGAGGAGAGACATGGCAGCTGAAGAGGGCACTGCCCGAGACAAACAAGGTCCGGTCTCTTCAGAAAGCAAGACCCTTCCTTCCGTTCGCTGTCCAGCCAGTCTCCTCCAAGTGGGAAGTGTCTTCCAGCCAGGGGAAGTTCTAGCATCCGGGACCAGAGGCCCAGGTCTGGTGGGCAGCGCCCTCTGCCCACACTCTTCAGCCGCCTGGCTCCAAGCCCCAGCCGGCCACCCCAGTGGGAACTTCAGGGCCCATCTAGAAGATCATCCTCACGTCTATGACTTTGGGAAACATCCACAAGCACCCACTTCTGCTACCTCCACGTAGTGCTCAGAGGTGATTGCCTCTTCCCTGCCCCTTATGTGCTGCCCCTTCTTTCCTGTAGACCTGAGAGCCAACGAGAGGAGCACGAATTACTTCGAGATGTCCTGGGACTCCACCCTTGTTTGCACGCTCCTGTCTGCCGTGGGATGCCATGAACCTCCAAGAAGACTTGGAAATGCTTTGCAAACTCATCACACTCACCCGAAACCTCCCGCTCACATGGGCTCGCCCCCGGGCTCAAGCACGTGTCGGCCAGCACAAAGGGCACCCGGGGCTTCCCGTGCCGCTGGCCTCGGTCACCAGGAAGCTGCTCTCAGGTGTGCAAGCTGTTCCCGGTCTGCCCGGGTGCCTGTCTGTATTTAAACATTCCTTGGCATTAACACTGACTTCTTCACTTTGATTTTTAGAGCTCCCCAAAGGTATGGCCTCGAGTTCATCCCTTTGTTCCATATTTGTCAAGTAGACTATCCTATTAGAGCTTCCAATTTTAGGAACCTAATCCCTGGGCTGGCATCTGTCTAACTAGTGTCATGGAAAAGAGGGGGCATCAAAAAGTTACTTTGATGTTTAATATTAATGTCTTCATATATATAGAAAATTCCAACCTCCTAAAAATAACTCAAGGATTGGCATATAAAGCTTATGATATAAATGATGACTGTCCTAAAAAATGGTTAAAATTGGAGTGGCTAATATGCTCTTACATAATGGGCCTGTTATAGATGACTTGACTGATATTTATTCATTCTCCCTTTGCCAGCTTGACAATGTTCCAAAGGCAGAGAAATAATGTGCAAATCGTAGTTCACCCTGCTTGTCCTTTAAAAAAAAAGAATTTGGTGTTATTTTTCTAATTCCATGGTAAAGGTTACAATTATCCCCTTCAAAAGTCTGCCGTGGAAGGCAGCTCCTCGCAGAATGTGTGTCTTTTACCTATTGTCTCACTCAAGGCTCCCATGTTCAGATTTCTCCCAGTTCGACAACAGATTCAGAAAAGGGCTTCTGCAAAAATCTCAGGCCCCCAAAAGGCAGGCAGAACCTTAAATGTGGGCAGTTGTGAGTTAATCGTTCATAAACAAACTTCCACAAATCCCCAAACAGTGCGGCCAGAAGGCGCAGCCCAGATGGAGGGGCTGGAGTGCCTCTGCGCCCCCACAGACAGCCTGTCTCAAATGGACATCAAGGGTTTAAAATGGCGGCTCTTCTTCCATATGATCCAGCAGCTCCACTCCTAGGTATTTACCCAAAGGACACAGAAACATCCATTCCAAAGAGCACCTGCACCCCTATGTTTATAGCAGCACTGTTTACAATAGCTAAGCTTTGGAAACAACCCAAATGCCCAAAAATAGATGACTGGATCAAGAAGATGTGGTCCATATACACCATGGAATATTACTCAGCATTCAAAAAAGATAAACACATGCAATTTGCAGCAACATGGATGGCGCTGGAAGGGATCATGCTCAGGGGAATAAGCCAGAAAGAAAAAGAAAAATACCGGATGGTCTCACTCATAGCAGGAATCTAGAAAACTTAAATAAGGGACCAGAAAAAAGAATAACTATAAGAAAGTGAAAAGCAAAATCAACAGGCAACTATAAACCCGAGACACACAGGGGTAGGGGGAGAGATTAGGGTTAAAACAAGGGGGGTGGAATTGTATGGGGATCATAACCAAGATGAAAATGCACACATTGTGCAAAAATGAAAAATTATGTAAAAATTATATAAAATTAAATTAAATAAAAAAAATAAAACGGGGGCTCTTGCCGCTACCCGTGGGTGGGATGAACACGACGACAGCACGATTTGCTTGGCTGGAAATTCCGTTTTCTCTGCATGTGCTGCCGCCACCACTACATGCGCCTGTCACCGACCATCGGCAAACTGGACCCCTCACTGCAGAGAGAGCGGGCTGCAGCGGGAATCTGGGGTCCCCCAAGCCCCCCAACTCGGTGCGGGTCCAGCCTGCAGCTGCTGCGGACAGACGCTCCCCACACCTGTCGCGGGCCAGGGGAAGGTGGCGGAGACAGACAGACAGACAGATTCCTCCTAGCTCAGAGACGGAGGCGCGAGCCGCAGGTGTTGGCGGGGCGGCTCCCCCGGGGCTGAGGCTGCGCGCGGGAGGGACCCCGCGCCGCGGCCAAGACACCGCGCAGGTGGCGCCGGAGGTTGCGCCAAGACGCGCTCTCAAGCCAAACCCACGAAGGCAGCCGCTGTCCACGCCCTGGGGGCTCGTCCGACCCTCAGCAGCAGCCGCCCTGGCCCGCGCCCACGGGGGAGAAGGCGCTGAGCCTTGTGCGCCAGACGCACGGTGCGCGCGGGGCCGGGCGCAAGGGCACGTCCCCGGGGAGACGCCTGCCCCGGTTCTAACCTTCACGCGAGCCTTTCACACGAGCACGGTCTGCCTCGAGCGCCCGTGACGGCGCCACGCCGGGCTGCGCCTGGAGCATGTGCTCGCCGTCGGCGCCGTGCGGTGGAGATGCGGACGCGCGGGCTTCGTGGACATGGCGCGCGCCTGTGCGCTCCAGGTGGGGGGCGTCTCCCGCAGGTGAGCACTGCGCTGGCGTCCGGCCTCACACGCCCACGGGGAGCTCGACAGGCACGAGTGGCCGCCCCTTTACCGCACTGCCCTAGAAGTGCCTTCCCTAAAATTGAGTTCCCCAGGTAACTCAATGAAAAGACCCACAAACATATGCACGCGCGCGCACACACGCACACACAGACATACACACACATACACACACACGATGCCTGAGAGGGAAGTCAGTGCAGCTGCTGAAAGCAACTGCCCCTCTCTCCCCACCTTCACTTCAGAGCCCCCCAAACTCGTGGACCCATATGTCCCTCATTCTATGCCCACCCCTGAGTCTCTACCCACAGAAACCTGGTTAAATCAGACACCTGATGTCCCACTTGCTAGAAGTGTTCAGATGCTCTTCACACCTCTGACCACCCTTAAAGTTTTAAAAAATGGGGAAAATCCTGAGACACATCCCCAAGGACAGTAAGCAGCAGGCACCCCCAATCCCAGCCGCCTTTTCCACTGCAATGTCCATGCACCTGCCTGGTGACAAGCCCCTCTCACCAGCATCTTGTAACCTGCCCAAGCAAAAACGTTCAGCACGGGGAATACAGCAATCAACAGTGATACCCCTGAGCTCCCTCTTGATGCGAAGGTAAGTTGTTTATATGAAATGAGCTGTCAATGAAACGCATCCATAGGGATGTTCTTTTAAAACACCACAATGTCTTATTTAAAATAATTGTATAAGATCATAATGCATAACAAAATGACACTAGAGTTACAAGTTTGCTAATTGTCACCCCTGACATTCACTAAGTACCATGTTTACTTTGTACCAGTGCAGCGAGATTGCATGCGATGACTCATGCATGTAATTGTTTAATAAATGATTCACAAATCATCTAATTTTCTAGCTTTTCCAACATAATTAGACAAATTAACATATATGAATTTAGCCTATTATCAATTCGTTATGCAAATTGAGGCATGGATGACTCAATTGAGCAGCTAAATTTTTTAATAGTAAACAATTTACTTGGACTTTTTTCCCTGTATAATTATGAATACTTTAGGTAAACTTTAAGAAACATTTGCGTTTACAGAATAAATATCAACAGGGAGGAGAGGGCCTCCAAGTAGACTTTTGGGTGTGGTTATCACACTTCAGAAGCATTGGAAGCATCTGGAAGGCTTGTTATAGTGCTTCCAGATTGCTGGGCTCCTGACTTAAGAGGTCCAGGTTGGAACCTCTAAAACTGTTTTTCTCACAACATTTTGGTCCATGCAGCTACTGCTGGTCTGGAGCCCAGGAGATGGGTAACATGGACATGTCGAGGTAGAGGTCACAGGCCGTTATCATTCATAAAGTAACAAATACCGCTAGCATCATCAGATGTTTCAAATGAACGATCACTGATTTTTTTTTTTTTACTAGTGTGATTTTCGCTAACTAATTCATGACATCATAGTAATCCTTTTGGAAATTAATTCTATTGAGTAAAACCTCTGTTCTTTAAAATTAAGCTCACCTACTTAAATTGTAATTTTAGGGTATTTGATGGAAAGTAACCTACAGATCAGATTTATTAAACGTTTTAACTTTTAAGAACTACTTTGTAAATTATTCCAGCTATCCTGCTAACAGATGTTCAGCTGTTTTGACAGTAAAGCCAACAAATGTTGACTATATTTGTTTAAAATAAGGAAGACGCAATCAACATACACAATAAATACCACCCCAAAGCATTTCGGCTTTTGACTGTTTAGTGCTGTTTAGTGTTTTAAGTATGTAGCGTAAGAAGGAAAGAAAAGGGAAGAAGGAAGAGACCAAAGTAGTTTGAACGAAGGGACGGGATAAGCACCCACATGGCTTCAAGCCCGAATCTCAATATCCTGGCTTAGGAAGATGGGGTTCACTTGCACTGTCTCAACTCCTGGGGAGGGTCTTGCAGGGAACACCTGTATTTGGTTGATAAATGTATGGTCTGTACCAGAACTGCCTGAAATGTGGAAAGCCTGCAGTTACACAGCATCTAAAATGAGCAAGATATTTAAAATAATAACAATAAAGACAAATGAATAGCTATGTTTTGTCTCAAAGATCTCTTTCAAAGACTGTATGACTTGAACCCCCAAAATGTGATATTTGCATTCAAATATTTGTCCTTTTGAATGTAAAGTGATATCGGGAATAACTCCATTTAGTAAAGTCCATCTGAATTTTCCAGATACCTCCATACCTATAAAGACATTTTTCCACAGTTAAAAATAACAGAAAAAAAAAAATGGATCTGTTGATATTTTCAGATTTTGTAAACATTAGGCTAGAAAGTCCATCTTTGATGAAGACTGCAGGCAATTATATTTAAAATAAATTAAGACCCAATTTTAATAAGCATTCTTCAGGAACATACCAGGAACACAGTATTTTGGAGAGATGTGGTTCACATATCACTATCGAGAATAATCATCCATTTGTGTTTCTAGGTCATCTCTAATCCATAGAATGTTTGGGGGGTTGTTCTGTTATGATATACAGGGATTTTGCTGTCTTTTATTTTTGAAATAGTATTTCATGAAAATGATGTTTATATACCTTATTTTATAAGTCCACTAATATAATAAAGTGATTGGTTGGTTGATACACACATATAGATAAATTGATAGATATTTAGAATTATATATTTCTAACATTCTCTTTCACCCTCAGAGCTGTCTCCAACTGGCAACAAATTGTATGCTGTCAGATTTCACTATACCTTTCTCTGTTGCCTCTGTGACCTGTCCCCTCTTAAAACTCTAGTAAAAATTAACACAGACAAGTGGGCCTCCCTGGTGGCACAGGGGTTAAAGTCTCAGCGCTATGAAGCTATCACCAGCCACTGCAGCAGGAGTTCCATCCCCTGGCCAGGGAGCTGACCCACAGGGTGCAGCAGACCTCTCCGGTCTCCCCGCTGCTCCTCTCAGCAGTGGATTTTAGTAAATTTTCCCATTCTGCTCCCCATTCTGTCTCTGATAGATCCTCTCACCACCCCCATCCTCTGGCCTACACCCCAATTCTTGTATGCAAAAATAAATAAAAATAAATCTTAAAAAATGTTAATGATACTGAAAAACCTGATTTTGCTCTTATTAACTTGTCTTAACAAAACATAATGAGTTTTGTTCTTTATAGTTAGGGGTCACTTAGTCTTTTGAAATGACAGTTTATAAAACAAACCTTGAGACATGACAGTGCCCAAAAGCAGCTGACGGGGCTGGCTCAGGCACGACCGCGGTGGGCGGTGAGATCACTGAAATGCCGGCCACCCCAGCCGGGCACCCAGCTCCCCCGAGGGGGCCCCAAGAACCCAGGCAGTGCCTGAGTCCTGGTTCTGTGACCTCTAACTGGCCGCCATGCAAATCCTCCTGGCACCCGAGTTCTGAGGTCAAACCTGCAAAGCTAAAAGGATTTGGTTTTCTTGCTCTGACGGCCACTCGTGACTGCGCTGTCTCTGTTAACACCAAATCTGAAATATCTTTATCACAACACATACTGGGGAGAAATTAAAGCAAATTATTATTTTGTCAACTGGCTTCTGTATGACAGGCTTTTCTTTAGAGCCGCTCATTTCCCTGTCAAAGGGAAAAAACACTGTGCATCTCCAAAATAAACAGGCCATTTTTAAATTATCCTCGCCCACCCGAAGGATTGTTACTTTAAAAACGATGCTGAACTTCCTCTCCTGCTGTCATCGCTGACCACCAGCTCCCCGCAGGAGACCAGAGGGGGCACTTCCTACACACTCAGTTTGGCTTTTTAATGGTTTTCAAATGCATTGCTTACAGAGTCTGCTGATTTGTTTGCGCATCGAGCTGTCTGGTTGGGCGGCGTCCTTATCCTCCTTCCGCAAAGGCGGGTGCCTTGTCATTGTCAGACTCCCTGACCTCCCCTGGGGATGCTCAGGCCCACCGGGCAGCTCCTCCCCCGGTGCTGCGTCCTGCCACCACAGGTCCCATCAGGCAAACCTCGTCTTCGCTGACACTGCCTTGGCTGGCTTTTGGTGAAGCAGCAGCCCCCTTGGAGATGGCCGATTTTGAGGTGACTGATGACACTAACACACAGGTGACCCCCGTCCTGGTTCTCCTCGGCCCTATAGGTCATTCATGGTTTTTCCTTCTAAATATGTCCATTAGCAGAACCCGCATGCCTCGACCACATGTCCTTGGAGCCACCAGAATGCGGGCTTTGAGGTCAGAGCTGACCAGGAGATCTCAGTTTTCCCAGAATGTTTAACCCCTCATGACCTTGGCTTCACCTCCAAAAGGGGTTGGTTGTGTCATTCCTACATTGAAGGGCTGGAGGGAGCATATGAAGGCCGTGTTAGCTCCTGCGGGCACAGACAAGGTCATGGCCCATGACTGTGAGGGCCTGCTGCATTTCTGGCATTTCTGGTCACCATGCATTCGGCCAGGCCCACCCGACGCCCTCAGCCCCAGGCGCCGCTGCGGGGCCGAGCCTCCATCAGCACCCCAAGGAGGGGTGACTGCTCATCATCAAGTGCCACAGCCATGTTCCCTCTGGCTGTCTGGGGGTCCCCAGCACACACCAAACTCCACACCTGCTCCCTACTTGCACCCCAAGTCGCCGCTGTTCCTACACCAGCCGGGTGGCGTGGAGGCAGAGAAGGGTGCCATGGACATGACTCCCCGAGAGTCTGCAGTCGTGGACAGCTATTTTTGTTCATCCCCTGGCGTCTGACTCCCTGTGTGATGGAGGCGCTGCCGTCAGGCCAGCAGGAGGGGCTCCACAGGCCACAGAGCCACGCTGCGAAGAATCTGGTCTGGGGAAAGCGGCTGTCTGAAGGGACCCGCCGTCCAGGCTCCTCCATTGCTGTGTTTATTTGGTCTTTAAAATGCATAATTCAACATTTAAATGTGCTCTGAAGATGAAAATGAATGCATTTTTCATAGCTTATAGGACATGCCCACTGTAATACTAAGCAAGCTGTTAAATCTGCCCTGCAGAGCAGAGCAAGGCGGTCAATCATTTTAATAAATGCTAAGTTCTTCCACAAGGAAATCCAGTGCCATGTCCCCACCCCCAAGGGCAGAGGAAAACTGTGACTCGCTCTTAGGAGCCTTGTGTGGATGACTGGAATTATATTCCTTCTCAGCATTTTTCCTCTTTAAATTGGAGCCCACAGAATCGTCTTTTTACTTCTACAACCACAATCGTGTATTATTGAATAAATGATCTCGGGATTGTTTTGTCACGGAAAGGAACAAAAGTGGCAGTTTGCAATCATGCCTTAACCTTCTGAATTGGATAATACGAAATAAGATGGAGGTTTTGTCAGCGTTAACAACTTTCTTATCTGGATTTTCATGAGCCAGGGTGTGATCAGTAAAAATTGTGAGACGTGAGCACCAAGCGGCAGGACACCGCCGGGAACAGGTGTCACACACCTGCGTGGCAGCGTCCAGTGGGCCTCAGTTGGCTCTGTGGCGGCGACCTGGGGCCACTCAGATGAGGAGGAGAGAAACCAACAGGCTCTCCTGTCCCCAGCCCCCAACCCCCAGAAGTCAGTCTGCAGAACTGAGGCTGCCAGAGGGGAGGGGATGGGGGGGGCAGGGCCCAATGGACTGTGGGGGGCTCTTGGGGGCTTGGTGGAAGCATGCAGTGCTGTAAACCAGTGTCCACTCAATAAAATTTAAAAAAAATACACACACAAAAAAGCGATGGATCTGCATTCTATTTGAACATACAGGACCTCTATTTTTTATAGCAAAAGAAATAGGGGTGGAGTAATATCTCTACTTCCAGCCAAATACCCATCAACTCGTCAGAGAAATACTAGGGAAGGATTTCCCACTGTGCACTGCGGGACAGCCAGGTGGAATTAAAAAAAAAAAATCAACCTGGAGTTGTTGAATATTTTAACAGTTGTCTTCTTGCCAAAAAGGGGAACAACTTTTCCAGAACCAGTTGGAAGGGAACAAAATTGTAAGGGGGAAAAAAAAATCCAGTTTCTGTTTGCCAGATTGAAAAGAAGCCTTTGACTTTTATGGGAAATATTTAACATTTATTATGGTATAATTTATGTTTATGTGCAATATATTTTAGCTAATGGCTCTGAATAAATACACTTGTAAAAATAATTTGCCATATGATTCTAAGTGCAAATTATCTGCAGTGATATAAAGGTTAACTGTTAATCGTCTTAAGTACAGAGTGAGAAACAAAATTTCTACATTTAAATCTCATCCATTCACCAGGCCAATTTGCATATTACAGACAAACGGTGATAGGAAAATGGGAGAAGCAAATGCATCAATCTTCTGATCATCTCTGCAAATTATAGTTTATACAACTTCTAGATAATGTGTCTAAAAATAGATCTATGTAATTGAATGGAGGGTACTAGTTAATTGAATTAAATTATATGATGAAAAAGATGAATATCAAATCTGTTTATTGACCCTTTATATTTCTCCTCTGAATCAACTCCATACATTTTACCAATTTTCCTACTTTAAGACATTTTTCACACTGATCATTCATTGAGAATCTAAATCGAGACTATAACGAGTGTCGTAAATACTGCAAAAACTTTTCCCTCAGGTTTTCATTTAGTTTTCTATGATCTAACTGGAATATTCTTATACAAAAAATACTTTTCATTTTTTATAAAGATTTATTTATTGTTTATACAAGAGCTGAGGTACAGGCCAGAAGTGCGGGAGGGTGAGAGGATTCACCAGAGACAGAACGGGGAACTGAACAGGCAGACAGACCGAAGACACTACTGAGGGGAGAAGCAGGCGAGACAGGAGAGGTCTGCCGTGCCATGTGGGTTTCTCCCTGGCGGCCGGGAATCGAACCCGCACTGCGGAGCCTGTGGACAGCTTCACAGCACTGTGCGCAACCCACTGCGCCACCGGGGAGACCCGCTACTTTTCATTTTTTAAAAGAATGTTGAGTAGTCAAAATTACCTGTTAAGATAATACCATGCAATCATCATATGCATAAAAAATTCTCTTGCTGAAAAGTATTTTTAAAAAACCATCCATATATACACATGCATACTTTGATGAGGTTACTCTTTATTATCTAAGTAGTCATATTATTCGAAGAAATGCATGAAGGATAAAGCAGGTTTCTTCCTTCTTCCTTCCTTCTCCCTCTGTCTTTCTTTGAATTGTATTTCCAATGACTACCCCATCACCAACTGCGGGTAGATATTGAGGGGTGGAATTGCTGGGGGTATAGGGGGCGCATGGGGTGTGGACCATGAGCAATCAGTACTTCTGCCTCTATTTGAAATCCCGCGTATAAAGAAGGGAGTTTTTCCGAGGTCTCAACTCTGCTCTATGACCTGCCTGCCTGTCTCTGCCAACATCACTCTAGGCTATTGCTAACGACGACATGTCCAAAGCCACCCACTAACCATAAATGGGCTCAAGGGCTGGTTCACTTAATTGGGCAATTCAGTCCATGTTTCTTGGACAGGGGTCTTGAGAGGACTCTGGAGCCGGAACCAGAACACTGGACTTGTGCATGGAAAGTGTCCATCTTCCTTTCTCTGGCCCCACTCCTCTCTCCTCAACCTCCCCGTCTCTGGTCTCTGCCACCTGCAGCTCCTGCCAGGGTAAATGATGGCTGTTTATCTATCTTCCCCTCAGCAGAGGGCCCCTCTCTCATTCTTAGCTACCTCTAGCAGTAGCAAGGGAGAGTAAAGGAACAGACAACTAAGAAACAATATAAAGACAGAATGAAAATGGTCAATTAAACTTTTTGACAAATGAACAAAATGGATTAAAATATCCTATCCAAAAAGTATTATATTAAATTTATAAATAAAAACAACCAAGTTCTGATAAATTTGTAAATTTAGAACTTATCACTTGTCAAAAAGGTGAACATGTCCCCCAGATGAAATAAATTACGAGGGAAAGAAAATTACTCAAAAAGGATTTAGAAGGACACTGAAGAATTCCCACAGAAACACTGAAAATGTTGTTACAATAACAATAAGAACGTATTTATTAAATATGTCCATGGGCTATATGATAGAAGAATGCATTAACAGTAGAGCCTTTAAAATCCACTGAATATACCCAAAAAGAAAATGTGTTTGAAGATCACGCTATTCCACTTGAGTTTCAATAAATTAATTATGTCTTAAATAATTACCAGCAAGAAAAATGAAAACCTGGACAACTAAATTTTTGCAAGTGTGATAAAACCTTTTGGAATCACATCAGCCAGTGGAAATCATAGTAAATATATAAGTGGTTAAAAGAACAAACCATTTAGTCAAGTTGATCAGTTGAATCTTGGGCAAACTGTACTGTTGAATTGGATTTTGGTGCATTGACTGGAGAGTTGTCTCTTATCTCCATCCAACATCACTTTTATATTAAACTTGATTAAGTATTTCAATGTGTCAGGATGCATACAAATTAAAAATAAGAGGCTTGATTCTCCCTGTTGAAAATGAGGGATGATTTCCCTCCCCTCCTGCATTTCTACCTTAGAAGAGCATTTACCTTAGAAAACTTGTCATTGAAAGCCCTTTCTCAGCTCTTTAAAATTATGCAATCGCTCTGAAGACTATACAGGCTGGTGAGTTCTGACCCAGCTCTTCTTTCTTGCATTTCTTTGAAATGCAAACAGCACAGGAGAGGGCACCAGCCCCCACCACTCATGGGAGGATGGAAGCAGCCTGACACCCAAGGGCACTTGACTCCAAGGTGGAAACCAGCCTCTTGCTGTAGAGAAACTAGACTTCTGTCTGTTTTTTCTCTGGGTAAAGTCAATTAGCTGACACCAAAGGTCACTCAGTGCCCAGGTAAAGTCAGGATGACATACATGTAGTAATACTGTTGTCAGTCTCTCCCCAGACCAGTGATGCTTTTGTGTGTGCATGTGTGTGTGCATGTGTGTGTGCGTGCGTGCGTGCATGCGTGCATGCGTGTGATGGATTCTACTTGCTGGCTCTACAAAAGGCTAAGGTCTCCTAGTGTCTTTGCCATCCCAGCCACTGTCCGTGACGCCCTAACACATTCTAGCCTGATGTAGATTAAAAATCAAAGGTTTTCCTTCTCTACTGCTTTTGGGAAGATGTTCTCTGAGTTGGAAGAAGATTTTGTTTCAACAATCCTTCCCCAACAAATGCCAGTGAATCGATTCCCTCTTCAAGCTTTTCAATTTCTTTTTCAGCCATTTTGAAAAAAAAAAAAAAACCATTCAGTTGATTGACGATAATTATATTTCATATATATAATGAATATCTTTTTTTTTAAGATTTATTTATTTTATTTATACAAGCACTGGGTACAGTCAGAAGCATGGGAGGGTGAGAGAACTCACCAGAGCCAGAGCGGAGAGCAGAACAGGCAGAGTGATGAAGTACACTGCTGAGGGGAGCAGCGGGCGCTACAGGAGAGGTCTGCGTACCATGTGGGACCCTCGCTCAGCAGCCGGGGATCAAACTGGCGAGAGGCTGTGGTGAGCCCCGCAACCCAGCGCTCAACCACTGCGCCACTGGGGAGGCCCTATAATGAATATCTGACAAGAACAAGGTGGGGATTACCTTTTGGTCTGATTGCCACTAAAGGAACAATCTTGGAAAATCTTGCAAATATATGATTATTTGTTCTGGCCCCTCCGCACCTTTTTTTTCCCCCTTAATTGAAGTAGCATATACTATTATGTAAATTTGGGAAGTTCTGATCATTTTTTTTGTGTTTACTCCCTTATTGACAGTTCAGAATTATTTTCTAGTGTTAAAGACAAAGGGGCTTGTAGGATTTAGACTGAGTTCAAATTTAATATATGTATTAGATTTAAAATGAATCAGTGTTTTTGTAACATTGAGCTTTGCATCAAAAAACAATGTCATCTCTTCTGAGCCTTTTGGCTAAGATCAAGTGCAAAACAGCAGTGTGCCTGCCTTTATTCACTCTCCTTTGTTTGCTTCAACAGTGATGTAGCTTTTCCCTTACAGGGTCAGGACAGTGTCTGCTAAATCTGTGCCTTTGTATTTTATGAGTGATTGTTATAGTTTTTAAATTAAATTTTCAGGCCATTTTCTTCTATTATGTCTGCTAAGTCTCTCTCCAACATATACACATATTATTTATATGTAAGGGTTATGTATTTGTATATTAATTATGTGCTCAGCAACTCAATGACCAGTCTAACTTTTCAAACAGGTTTGTGTTAAATGATCTTGAGTTTTCTGAGTATAGAAATCATATATCCTTAAATAATACTTCTTCTTATCATTTATAATAATAGAGCCAATCTTATCAAATACACTGTATGCTGAGAGTTAGGTGTGAAATGTATATTTTTAACATAATTTATCAACTTAATGCTTTCTTCTCAGTCTTGATCATAAATGTATCAATAAAATTGTGGTCATCAATGTCGACTGTTTTGGGTTTTTTGAGGTCATTTATTAGAAGTGGAAATCATAGTAAACAGGTTATTAAAATAACATTTACATGCATCCTTATTCTAAATTCCCATTTTGATTAATATTTACAGGCATTTTTATGCTTGTCCAATATTCTAGAAATGTTTCATAACTTCAGCCTATAGAGAGATAAAGTTAAAATTGTCATCACCAGATAAACATCGAAGTCATGAGTTAGGATGTTTAACACAAAATAAAACCCACATAAGAAGAATAATAGCCTGCTAACATTGACACTTTCAAAATAAACTTTGTAGAACACTTTACATGTAAAACTTGAGACTGATACAGTTCTATAATTTAATTTTATAAACTTGTTTTTAAAATGCATCATGTATTGGTCAACGCAGACACATAAAGTCAACTAATTTACTACACATTTGTTTACAGGAAACATGCCTAAGAAATTCACTCTGCCGGGTGGATCCTCTGCCTTCATCAACAACCACTGCCTCAATTTTTAATTATTATGAGGCTAAGGCAACAGTAAAAGAATAAAAAGAGTAATCAAAGAATGCATTAACTGAGATGGTGAACACTTTATTGGCATTTACATTGACTTGCAAATGCCTAACCTCAGGGGAAAATGAGGGCCAAAAGGAGAGGAGTTTTTCTGTGCAAAGCAAAGGGCACTCTGCTTGGAAACATCAGAACACACTGTGCACCTAGACTGAGACAGATTTAGGATTCATGGGGGCGGAGCTGGCAAGGTCTCTTGCACATGAATCTTGCTGACAACACCGCAGATTTCATTACCCCGAGAAAAAGCCTCCAAACTTTCCAAAGCAATAGAAAAATAATGCATTTATGACATTTCACCCAAATTAAACACTGCTGCCTTAACAAGCCCTTCTCTTGGGCGGTGTGGAATTTTAAATTGATAGTCATGCTGTGTGACCTCAGAGCTCGCCTCTCCTCCAACTGTAAATGCAGAAGAAATTGGGTCAGACGTTTCTCATTTTTCTTTCCATTAAAAATCATCTATGACACTTTTTGAAAGACATTCCCGCACAGTGTGTTCCAATAAGACATGGCACCATCCTGGGTTTTCCTAACTTGAGACTAGTCCGGCCTGTGCCAGCTCCAGAGGGTGGCTGAGCTTTAGCGGATGAGGAGCCTGGAGATCCCTCCCACTTGAACAAGTAACATTAGCACGAAATCATTAAATGGGGCAATGATTTTAATGTCCTTGTTTAGTCCTTCTAAAGTCATTTCTTTCCAACTATTTAATAATGAATATAGAAAATATTTCATTATGAAAAAGGAAACACAGTTATAAAAGATTCCAGTGGCAAATGAAAGAAGCTAATTATTTTAAAGTATTTGTCTGACTTTGAGTGCTAATAAAAATGTACAACTTTTGTTATCTACAAGTGCAATCACGCTTTAGAAAATTCTAAAAATATAAAAAATTTCAGAAGTCGATTTGCTGCAGAGTGTTTACTGACAGGCCACATGTCTGGTACTTCTGAGGACCAGCCCCAATTAAACTTGCAAAGTTGGGGCCTTCCTGGAGGAACAGGGGTTTAGTCTCAGCACTATCAAGCTATCACCAAGCACTGCAGCACAAGTTCAATTCCCGGCCAGGGAGCTGACCCACAGGGTGCAGCAGACCTCTCGTGTCTCGCCCGCTGCTCCCCTCAGCAGTGGATTTCAGTAAATCTGCCTGTTCTGCTCCCCACTCTGTCTCTGGTGAATCCTCACCCCCTGCACCTCTGGCCTATACCCCAACTTTTGTATGCATAAATAAATAAAATAAATCTTTAAAAAATAAACTTGCAAAAGGTGAAAAAAATTACAATGAAAAGAAGAGGGTTTGACTCGAGCTCTAGGGGGGCATGGCCTTTTCTATTCCGGCCCATTTCAGTTGTTACTATAATACTCGAGTTATAGAGCCCAATTTCAGTGTTCCCCAAAGAAAAGCAAAAGATAAATACCCTTTCAAGGAGCTACTGCTTTGTTTGCACCTTTGTATAATCAGCAAAGGTAATTTTTTTTTTATTTAAGCCCCAAAGTAATATAATCATTGAACTGTTTCAAAGCCATTTTATTTTATTTAGATGGTTTCCCTAAAATTCAATTTTCATACCAGGAAAAGATTAAGAAGGTCAAGCTTCATGTCCTAACGTGACATTATAAAAAATGTACTCCTTTTCTTGAGGAATTATTAATTAATGGAATAATTATCTTTGGGAAAACAAAAAAATCTCATGCATGTTTTTGTTTTTTAATTTTGATGGCCGGCATTCTCCATCTCCAGCTAATAAGATTTGTGGATGCTGCAGCTGTGTCTTTGACATGATTCCTAGAGATCAGGGGATGCGTGAGAGCAAAATGGTGCTCCCCCGAGAGAGAGGATGACCACAGACAGGAGCATGCATATGGCACACGGGTGAGCACACACACCCACACACGCGGCTTCCACGCCACAGCGGATGTCATCTGCCTGAGGTGGCCACTCAGCCACCAACAGCGGCAAAGACACACGTGGCCATTGGTCATTGGCTAGGAAACAATTTAGAACTTCTTATTTTTTTTAACGATACATTTGACAAGCACTTTATCTTTTAATCTTTGAGTGTATTTATTTATATATATTTTACATCATAGTTCATTCTGGTACAATGTTTGCTTCCTCCTCTCGGGAGTAGCCCCGTGAATGGCGTCCAGAATCTGGGTGACGCGGTCTGGGGAGCCAGCAACATACGGGTGCGTGTCTGTCACTGGGGCCTCTGCAGCACAGTCCATCTTCCCTGGGGGGACAGGAAAGGAATCCGCCTCCCCGGCAGCAAGTATTTCAACCAAGAGGAAAAACAACTCGAAGAGAACACATTTGTCTTTATTTTCTTCCCAATGGATAGAAGAGGAAAAACCCACGAGAAGGAAAATGTACAAAACAATTCCGCATTGAGCTTTCCTGGTAGACGTCCCCTCAGGGGCTTCTGACAGAAAATTCTGTAAAATTCCCATATTAAATATCTTGAGCTCATGTGAAAAAAAAAAACAACAAAATAAATCTTGTGGCTCTGATAGCATGTCTAGCTTTGAAATTGCTCTGGAAAGGCAATAAGCCGTGATTATGGTTCGGTTGAGACATGGGGATGATCCTATATATCTACCCCAAACTTCAGCATAATTCCACATGCCGAAGATAAATCTTCAAATTATTTATCTACAGGATGTTTTTTACTGCAAAGCAGATTGCATTCGATGCCGAGGGTGATTTGTTTAAGTAACCCCCAGGACGGTTATTTTACTTCTGGAATGCCCCTCCATTTGGGTTTGCCTGATGTTTCATCATAATTAAATTCAGAGTCTGCTTTCGGGGGTCACCCACTCTGCGGAGCTGGCGCCATGCCCTGCTCTCTGCTTGCCGGCGCGTGCTGCCACCGCTCACGGCTGCTGATGTGTGTCCCCATCACCCCGGGGGCCGTCTGCAGCGCCCGCCGCAGCCTCGCCGTCAGGGCCTCTTTTGTAATGAGTATGTCTCTTATGGGAAGATACTTTGAAGCCTTGTAAATACCTCCTTTCTCCTCATACTGTAAGGTGCTTGATTTAGCAGCCCTTGATGCTAATCATCTGAAATAATTATTAGTGGGGTGTTTGCTAAATGGTGATTTCTTATTTCCACCCTCCCTTCGGAACCCACTGACTGTAATTCTACTGTAATGAAGAAGACACGGCTATTAATACCCTTATCATCCCTGTCACACCATGTCAGGGGGGCAGGGCGCGGAGGATGCTGGCATTTCTGCTTCCAAACATAGCAGGCTGTGTCCCTCCCGCGGCTGGCAAGTCACGAGGAGAGTGTCCACAGGACAAGAGAAGAACAGGGGGCAGCAGCGGAGCACAGGGAAGGCCGGGGCAGGCAGTCGGGCAACAGCAGCGCCTGGAGAATGGGCACACCCTGATTTATCACAGGCTTCCTTCAAATAAGCCTGCACAGGTAGGTGGGGTTTCCCAGCGAATATCAGAGTGGAAACCTATTTACTTATCTTTGCCCCCGCCATCAAGCCCGCTCCTTTCTTTCCGCCTGCCACAATCCCTTCTTCATAGTTCGGACACAATATATTCCATGATTAAAAGCTCCTTGCCTTTCACTACAGACCAAAGAAAAGTCTTCTTTTACTTATTTATTTTTTTAAGATTTATTTATCTATGCATAGAAGAGCTGGGGTGCAGGCCAGAGGTGCAGGGGCTTAGAGGACACCCCAGAGACAGAGTGGGGAGCAGAACAGGCGGATCCACTGAAACCCACTGCTGAGGGGATCAGCGGGGAGACAGGAGGGGTCTGCTGTGCCCTGTGGGTCAGCTCCCTGGCCAGGGATGGAACTCCTGTTGCAGTGGCTGGCGATAGCTTCATAGCGCTGAGACTTAACCCCTGCGCCACCAGGGAGCCCCAGAAAAGTCTTCTTTTAAAGGGAAAAGCAAATTTGAAAGCACCGTTACCCCACTGGGTTGAGAGCCTGCACACACAGGTTTATGTGGCTGGGCTGGCAGTGTTCATCCTTCCCCATCCACACTCAAGAAACGGCTGGCCTGGCGAGTTTCCTCTCTCATCCGACAGATGTGTCTCCTTACAGATGCGTAGCCAGGGCCTGTCCACACAGCATTTCAAACCATCCCAACCACACACAGACCTCCCCACTGGACGGACAAAGATGGCGAGCAAGAGGGTTTAGAGCCCACCCAAGGTTGACAGGTCCTGACTCCAGAGCCCACTGACTACACCGTCTTCTCGTGAGAACCCAAGTGATGCCAGACACCACCGCAGGCCTCCCCAGCACCATCATCATTGTTTCAGAACTACTTCCTGCCGCTACCGGAGAGAAAAGATAGCCTCAGAGGACCAAGAAGAGCCCCCCCACCCCTTCCTCGCTGCTCATGAAACTGTGGCCAACTCTGAGCACTGAACTCCATCGAGGAGGGCACTCGATTTATTTCCATGTTGCAAATAGGATGAGGCTTTAAACTCTAAGCTAATTTCCCCAAAGTAATTGGAATATTTAGGTGGTCAAGCCAGGACTTGATGTCACTTACTTATTACAAAGTCTGTTTATCATCATTTTGCTAGGCTGACTAATAAGCAATTTTGTTGAAGGTTTGTCAGGAATAAAGGATTAATAAGCATGAGACAGAAACACTGGAATCTTCTTTAATTCCAGAACTGGACAACCTCAGGGGTCATGAAGCAAATACAAACATGGACCTCTGTGGATGCCTTCAGAAGCTCACTGCAACGCTTCTTTTGTTGGCTAATTTCCTGAGCTTACCAATGTTAGATGAACGAATATACACCGCGCGGTTTAGCAGTTATTTTTAAAGAACATCAAATTACTAATTGAATAGGATCATTTATAACTGTCAGAATTCATCTAGATCTTAAGAAATAGGGGCTCTAATTCTAACAGAATTCTCATACTGCTTTAAATTTTAATTTTTTGAATGTGGGCTTTATCATCAGAGTTCACCCAATGCCAGCTACACATCAAGTGTGCTGGTTCAACCAGCCCTTGGAAAATGTTCCAAAGTGATCTGAGGTTTCATCTTCTACCTGGAAATAAGCTTCCTTCTTTCCAACAGGTGGTTCTATCAAGTACCTGGGCATATAATTAACAGAATAGTGTTGAAGAGATGGCTGATGATGCTTGAAAAAATAGATTGGGTAAAGGAGGCTTACCTAGAAGCCTAGGGGTTGAGTCTCAGGCTCTTACCTCTAAGGCATGGGTTCGATCCCCAGCCAGGGAGTGACCCACATGGCGAAGCAGACCTCTCCTGTCTCCCCGCTGCTCCCTTCAGTAGTGATTTCAGTGGATCTGCCTGTTCTGCTCCCCACTCTGTCTCTGGTGAATCTTCTCCCCACCCACACCTCTGGCCTACACCTCAGTTCTTACACACACACACACACACACACACACACAATTAAATTTAAAAAAGTCAGTGTTGGGGAGAAGCATTACACCATCTCAGATTTTACTGGGACAGGAACCCTTGAGAGTCTGTCATCTTTGTAATCAAGTTCCATTAAGCTCAACTTTCGTCACTTCTGTAAGGTCACTTGATTTTCAGAACTTTGTTAGGGAACTTTATGATTTCTCAGCTAATGAGTTACTAGCATTTACAAGTGCTTTGGCACTCTAGCTGAAGAAATGAGACTTTCCTAGGTCTCTCTCTCTCTATTCTTTAGTAGTTCAATATGGATGGAACACATACTACCTTTCAGCCATTCGGATGTCAGCCATGAAGATCCTCTTTCTTCCTGTTGGGCAAGAGAGCCTCTCAGAATGTGCTGTTAGCCACCCAAGCCTTCGCTAGCAGACGAACGTGGAAGTTTCTCCTAATAGCCTCTAATGGCAACATTAGGAAAGGAAGTTTATTTGACTAAAGTCCAAAACACCAGACAAGAGTTAATGTTCTGACTGTTTTGTCCAAAGATGGAGAACTTGGCACAGATAGTCACTGAAATAACATGAGCAACCACACACCAAATGTGGATGAAAATGAAGAGCAAGGCTTCCTGCCATATAACTTGCCATAAAATAGGTGCATTTCAAAAGAGAAAAGCTCATCCTTGAATCGAACCTAAAATCACGTGAAAGCATTTCCAAAATAGCAGAGAGTGCACATGTTTAAGATAAATATCCTAGAAAGAGAAGAAAAGAGAGCTGCCAAGTTTGGGATAAGCAATAGCCCATGTTCAACTTTCTGTTAGTCCAGGTTTTTATTTATTGATTATTTATTAAAAGAACATATGAATATTGCTGTGCTAGAAACTATTCCCATTCAACCTCTCAACGACACCGCCTGCTCTTCTTCCTGGAAGGGCTGGCTCTCCCTCACTCCCTGCTGTTTCTTCTGTAGGAAATGCTTCCCGAGGGCTTGTTCCATGTCATCCCCCTAATGTGACTCCTCTTTCCCTCTGCATTCTGATACCGCACCCGCCAGGAAGCCTTCCAGGAAGGGTCTTCCCGGGCGCTGCTGTAAAATGGGATGCTTTTCCTTGCACCCCCACATGTAAGCGCTTAAGCTAATATCTGTCACAGGGAACTGGAATTGTTGAATAACTGGTGCACGATACTTCAGGAAGTTTCAGAAACCTCCAGACAGAATAGACATGACTTTCCACCTGACCGAGGTGAGGGCCGGTGAGCGCCCCAGCACAGCCGAACACTCAGCTCTGCGCCGCCATCTTTGAAATGAAGAAGTGCTTTGGGGATGAGTTTAGTTCATATATTTTCACAACAAAAATCATTGAATATACAGAAATTTAAAAGAGGGAGGAACGTGTAAGCGTTCCATTCAGATGTGCTTTGAATGAAGTCAGTGTTGTCCTTTAACCTGCCTCTGATGCCAGGTCGGGCCTCAGACTGGACTGTGCATGCAGCTTCAAAATTTCTAGATTTTTCCAAACAACTAAACATGACCTTCAAGCACAGGGGCCAAAGATTGTCATCAGATTGCCCCCAGAAACATTGTTTCTCTTCATTTACCCTACAGCTGCTGGCTTCTTAGAAACACACTTGCTCAATCATATTATGGCTATAATTCAGATTTTAAGCTCGACATAATTAAACATAATGCAGTCATTATATCTTATGAAGACTTGAGGATGTTGAGAAGACTCTAGGACTAAGATAGCATCTCTCATATAATGGGAAATGCAGAAGTGCCAGTCGCATTATAAACCCTAAATGATGCTAACTAGTTGCCTCGATTATTATTCTACATTTACATGCAGAAGAAATCAAGACACAAAAATGAAAGTGTGTCGTAGTGTCAGGATGGTGTACTAATTAGTAATCTTATTATATTTTAAATGAAGAAGCTGACACAGATGAAGGAGTTGAAATTTCTTTTTCTTTATTTTCTCCCAATTGCATATACATAATTGCACTATTTCCCCATTATGTCTTAGGCATCATATTCCTTTTCAGATTTTTTTATACTCTTACTGCATTCCTCCACAATATTTTTAGCCCCAGAGCGTCACAATCAGAACATTTCATTTTAAATTTTAAAATACAGTCTGATATAATTTGGTAAGAGACCATCACAGTCATTTTGACTGGGAAGTTTTATTCTATTTTTCCAAGAGACACACTATCTGAAGGACAAAAATGCACATTTCTTTGAATTGCGTTTCTTAAAATAATAACTTCTTAGGAAACAGAATGATGATTCAGAGAACCAGAGCTGAGCCCTTACCTATAGATAATAAGTGCTTAAGTAATACTTTACATCAGTCAACTTTGGATGAAAAAAAGAAAAGAAAAAAGAGAGATGAGGCAGCAACAACTAGAGAAGAGGAAGAAAAATCTAAGGACGTTTTTGGCATCTTTAACTTGTTTTTGTTTTGTTTTGTTTTGTTTTGCTTTTTAAGTACCTTCCCCACCCCCCAACCGTGCTTTCTCTTTGACTTCTTGGAGCTGCGTCTGTCAGGCACGGGTTAGGAGGTAGAAAGGGGCCCCTCCTCAGCTCCTGACAGAACCTCTTAGGAGTGGTGAGAGCAAGAGCAGGCCCCGGCTGACCAAGAGCCACTCCAGGAATATGAGTTCTCCATCTCAGTGCTATTAAGGATGCAAAACGAGAAAGCTATCTCTAAAATTCAGTATCCTACAGGAAAATGTACTTCAGTTCAACAAGCATGTATTTAATTTGAAACATTCTATTGGGCTTGTAGACCAAACAACCTTAGCTCGGGGAGACATCTAGTCATCTAAAGCAGAATGAAGTCATTGGCCTACCAGAGCTCCTGGCTGGAAAGAAGTCTCAGGAGAGGGAGTGGCTGAGCTGCCGGTTGAAGGACCTGGTGGGTAACATGAATTAGCAGAGCGGACTCTGGGCTCGTGAGCCTGGTGTCTATACCTCAAGGCGACCCTCCCCCGTGTGGTCAGGGATTTTACTCTCCCACTTTAGAGAAGAGAAACCGGGGGTCAAAAGTGATGAGTAACCGGATCACACAGTTGTGAAGGAGCTGAAGGGGTGGGGTGGGGGAGCCCCGGCCTCCCGGGCAGACCTGGGGTCCCGACTTGTCTCCCTTCTGGCACAGGAGCCAGGCCCTGAGTGACCGAGGCCTGCACCAGGAAGCATTTCCTGGACCTCAGTTTACTCGCCTTTAATCTGGGAGGTGGGGCAGGAGTCTATCTTCGGTTCTTTTCCAGCTCTGAAATCCCAAGGCCTGACTTCCCATGATCACGAAATACTCCAAGAAAAGGAACTGAATTGAGGTGGAGAATGTCAGGCTGACCTGCTGATGAGCTGAAGTCGGGACATCGCTGCAGAGTGAACGTTTCAGGGAACAGCTGATAAGCGCCCTCCAGGCCGCAAGCACCCTGACTCATGCACCCCAGCTGACTGTACTCCTTGCTTGAGTCAATAAATACTCTGTAACCTGGTTGCTCGGGGCTCAGACTTTGGAGAGGAGCTCCTCTGGGCCCGCCGGCGTAAAGAAAGAGCTGCCAGCCTCGTCTCCGAGCGCTGCCTGCTTCCCTGAAGACAACCCGCCGTACCAGAATGAAAAAGTGGGGGAAGGTTAGAGCAGAGGGGCAGCTGTGTATTCTTAAACTCTGGCTTCTTGTACTCCTAGCAACAATTTTGAAAAAAAAAAATTGCTTTTTAAGCTTCAGTGCTTTTCAGGACATTTTAACCTAAATATTTAATACTATAATTGCTAATTAATTGGGCATGGCGTCTTCCTAGTCTCTTATTTAACAAATGGTGTATGTTTTGCCCAACTTGACATGAATTCTGCGGACGATCCTAGCGGCTGAAGTCCCTCCTCAAACCCAGCTCTGCGGATCCAGGAGCGCACGCTTCAGACACTCTCCCCGTGCTCCGTGCCGGCCGGGTCAGGCCCTCCCGGCAAACCACCTCGCGCCCGGCGCTGGGAGCAGTCAGCTTCTTCCCGGTATGCAGGGGAGCCCCCCTCAGTTCACCCATCAACGATGCCTCCAAACACACCCCCCAGGGGTCCCAGTTTGGACCACAGATAACTTGGTCACCCCCTTGCATAGCACCTCGATGGCATACAGTCTCTGTGCATGGCATGCCTTAGATGGTCAGGCGTGTCCGCTCTGGGGCACCTGGGGAGCAGGTGTGTGTGCTGGAACATGGACTCAGCTTGCAAGAGCGCCAAGGTGACCTCGCCTAGTCCTAGTGGACGGCGGCGCTCCAAACCACGGTCACTCCCAAATGTGGATGTCTCTGCACATTCAGTTCCCACTCTCTGGGGTACCCTCATCCCCCAATTTCCTTAACAGTGTTCTGTGTGGGAAGGAAGCCCCGACACGGCCGCTGTCTATGGTGGAGTCATTTCCCTCGTGTGCGTCTGGGATGGCTGCAGCCACAGAGCCCGGGAAGGAACTGAAAAGGGTTGTTGCTACAGGAAGGGCTGTGCTGCAGTTGAGGCACCTGAGCCAAGACACGGATCATTCTAGACTCCTGACACTCACAGGATTATGTTCTCTGTGGTCACAAAGGCCAGCGACCATCTCAGCTGCAGGCTAAAATCATGCAGGGAATGCTCAAGTTCCATCTAGACAAGTCAGGCTCTGGAGGGGTCCCCTCAGGATATTCCAGCGTGTGGTCAAGGTTGAGAAGTTCTTCTCTGAACAAAGAAAAGTGTGAGGAAGACGTGGTCAGCTGCTCCCCGCGCTTAGACCTCCAGCGGTGTGGGTGTGGACCCCCTACTCCTGGCCTGTGTAAGTTCAAAGCCTGACAAGGCACTTTAACCCCTTGGGGCTCATGTTCTCACGATCACCTCTGCTCCCAAGCACCCTCAGCAACTTGTGTTATTTGTTTCCCGTCTTCAGGAATTCAATCACTTACCTATTCAAATAGCTTCAGAGTATGACTTTGCTTATTTATTATTTTGGAAATTAGGGAAGGGATGTCTGTTCGTAGAGGCAAACACCTTATGAGTGCAAATTAGACATTCAGCTCTGAAACTGGTTCTGCGTCCCCCCCAACACAGCCAAGCTGCTCCTCCATCCTGGGGCCCTGGAGCTTGCACCCCCTTACCGACGCTCAGCCCCAGCCCTCACTCGCTGCTCTATCTTTTTCCTCATCCCCATCACAAGTGACTTATTTTGGCCACAAGTCGGCATCCATTTCCCAGAATTCTGCCCTCACTGTTAAGCAAGTTATGCAGGTATTTTCTCAAAAGCAGCCTGTCCCTAAGCAGTGGTAGGGAAGAGGCTCATTTTGTGATACCTGCTGACAAAAGGGGATTTAGATAATCATTTTTATCCATGAACGCAATTTATGATTGCACGATGTGCATTGTGCGTTACGATAACTTGAGACTGAAAAAGAGACCAGTTGCTATAGAATAATGGCTGATAGAGTCGAAGGCGGTGCTATTTCTCCTGCAAATACAATTATCTTAAGTAGGCTGAACGCAGCTTCTTCACTGGTCACAGACTTGGTTTTTAGGGTAATTTGCCCATCCTGCCCAAAATTAGTCTGTTGCTGGAGTTACAGATTGTGCAAAGGAGATTAAGGACATAATTAGTTCTCCTTTTTCCTGGAAGAACACTTCCCATTCCTTCACTTACAAATGGTTCATTTTGTGTGTTGATGGGGAGCTATGAGCACTGCTAGACACTGTCCAGGATTCTTAGAGCAGGGAAGGGAGATTTCTCCAGAGATCTGTTTCCATTAGGGGAGCAGATTAACCAGACTCCCTGATGCCTGGCTGGCAAGTGTGGGCAGTGATTCTGCCGGCTGAGCAGGAGGCCTCTCTGCATCGGAGGACTCAGGCCCTCCCAGCCGGCCAGGCTTGTCCACTCAGACTGTGTGGCACCAGGAAATGGGAGCAAATCTGTCACCCGTCGAATGAGGTGGATGTGCCAGACCATCGGGGAGAAGTTCAGTGTGGCCCAAGCGTTACAAACAGCCCTGCCCTATTAAAACACTAACATATGGGGCCTCCCTGGTGGCGCAGGGAATAAGATGCAGCACTGAGAAGCTATCGCCAGCCACTGTGGCACGAGTTTAGTACCCAGCCAGGGAGCTACTGCCATCGTGCAGCAGACCTCTCCTGTCTCCCCGCTGCTCCCCTCAGCAGTGGATTTCAGTGGATCTGCCTGTTCTGCTCCCCATTCTGTCCCTGGTGAATCCTCTTACCCCCCAGCACCTCTGGCCTGCACCCCAGTTCCTGTATGCATGAATAAATAAAAAATAAATCTTTTAAAAAAGAAAGAGGGGCCTTCCTCGTGGCACAGGGATTAAGACACAGCACTATGAAGCTATCAGCAGCCATTGCAGCATGAGTTCGATACCCGGCCAGGGAGCTACCCACAGAGCACAGCAGACCTCTCCTGTCTCCCCGCTGCTCCCCTCTGCAGTGGATTTCAGTGAATCTGCCTGTTCTGCTCCCCACTCTGTCTCTTCTCACCTACTGCATCTCTACCCCAGCTCTTGTATGCATAAATAAATAAACCTTAAAAAAAAAAAGAAAAGAAAAGAGCAGGCTTGCACAAGTTTTAAACAAACATCAAAATTAGAAAACCAGGAAACGGACACGAAGGGGTCATGTAGCAGAGCGAGGTCTTGTCTCTGACAAGTCCCCTCATCGTGGGAATAAATACCCTGGATCAGAGCGTCCAGGGCTTTCATCTGGTTGTACTTTATCACGCGTGCACACAGAGAGACCCACGAAAGCTAATTTTCCGAAAGACATTGCATTCAGAGGAGTCATCAAACTTAAATTTCTTTCATTGTAAGATGTTGCAACCAGCATGTTTGCCATTAAACTATGGAAGTGCACAGTTGGTCCCAGAGACCCTGTTTTGAATCAAACACTGGGTAGGAGCTTTGTGTTAGAAAATTCACTAAAAGAAGTCCGAGAGAAATACTGAGATCGTGTCATTTAATTTGTTTGCAAATGTGCTTATTTTAACATGCTTAGCGTCATCTGCGCAACACTTCTGGTTATACAAATTTGCATCTTCAATTTTATTAGCCATTTTATTAGTCACATTTCATTTTTAGTATTCAGAGCCACCATACTAAATCATTTTCTTTTTAGATTTGCTTTTCCTGAGATTGCCATTCCCAGTTTGCCTGGCCCGGACTTGGGCACTCTGGCAAGCGCAGGATAAACACTGATGATAAAATTAGGATTCACCACGCTGACTGTTCACCCCGCCGGAATCCTTGGCTAAATGGAAATGTTCGGCTTTTTATGCTAAAATAAAGAAAAAAATATTTACTTGGCACCTCCTTTTCTTTGGACATGTCCACCTGGTCATATTAATTTCTGCAATGCTAACATGAATTTTCATGAAGATTTGGGGCACTCAGATAACATTCTAGAAGTCTGCGCTTCTCTCCTCACCCTTTGACAGATGCAACCAGGCCAGTGGGTTTGAGCTTGTGCGCCCTGCTGCGGTCAGGCACCCGGGGGTCTCCTGCAGCGCTGGCCTCTGGGAGCTGACAGCCACTCCCCGCGCTTCTGTGTCTCTCCCTGTCCTCTCCCAGCCTGGCCCCAGCAGCCTCCCTGCCCTCCCGGGTCAGCGCTCACCTGCCTTCTGGCCCACACAAGGCTCGTAGCTGGTTCCGTGTCCCTGCACACCAGGCTCATCCCCATGTGCCAACGATGCGGCTCATTTGACCAAAATGGCAAAAAAGTTTGGCACGTGCAGTCAAGAGGTCATTGCAACCTAGAGCAGTGGTCTTCTCTCTCCAACACTTCAGCCTAAGCCCAAGTCCCGCTATTAACCACTTTCGTCCGTGGACTGGAAGGTGAGGGAGTGATCGTTGCCAGGCTGGCCCCGGGATGACCCCCTTGCTGCGCGGGCTCGGCCTCGCCGTGGAAGGGAAGGACACACAGACCTTATTTCCACGGGAGGGCGGGAGGAAGGCCCCAAGACGACTTGTGGCGGTTGGTGTCCCGCCACCTGTGCGCGTCTGCCTGTTTTGATGCCCCTGGTGGATGCGTTACTGGCTCATCCAGTCATTTGTGAAACATCCAGGACATGCACTGAGCCACACACGGTGCCAGCGCTGCTGCAGACGATGAGCATGTAGGGTCTGCAGTGCGCCCACGCTGGGGGGCTGGGTCCCTCTGGAAAGGCATGTGTCTGATGGGCCGCGCTGCTCCGGTTAGGGCCCCGGGAAGTAAAGGGACCATCCTTCCCGCGACAGGCACCGGGCGTCACCTTCCTCCCCCAGATGTGAGGTGGACAGGCCTTCCAGCTGTGCCGAGCCAGGAGAGCGCGGCGCGGTGCAGTGAGCACACTGGGCTGCAGGCGGCGCGGCGGGGCCTGGGTTGGCGCCAGGGAAGAGCTGGGCGGGAGGTGCCTCACCGTCCCAGGAAGGGAAGCAAGCCTGGCCTCAGTTACCAAGAGTGGAGGTAGGAAGGAGGAGCTGGTGAGAAGGCAGCGCGTCGTGGCAGCGCGTGGTTGAGAGCAGAGAGGAGGATTTAGAAGGGGCTGGGCGTTCCCAGCGAGGGACCCGTGCACAGGACAGAGACGTTCAGTAAAGGCCGAGCACATGTTGGCTGCAGGCTGGGAGGAGCAGGAGAGAGAGCTTGGCTTCTGACTTTGCTGCCAGGAGTCTGGGGACATGGAGGCCAGGACAGGGGAGGCTGGTCCTGGAAATTCGGGGTAACAGCAGCCTCCAGGAGCTTTTCCAGAGCATCCATAGCACAGCTGGGTCACACCGTCCACAGTTCCCCGAGCAACTTCTCTCGCTTCCTAATATGCATCTAAGGCGTCCCCGGGCCTCTTCGTGGCTTCATGGCTAATTTCTCCCTAGCATGGAGTAATACCCCATTCTGGGGTGTTTGTCCATCCCTACTGGATGGGCCGCGGTTGCTCCCAGGTTTGGCGGCTGGGAGTTGGCTCTGGGATTCCGTGTTCATCTCCTGAGGGCGAACAGCCGGAGCAGCGACACCGGTCTGGGGTCTCATGGACCCCAGGGCTGTCAGAGGCCTGGCAGGGTAGGGCTGGAAGACATTTTTCATTCACTGACAGGAAATGCCCCCGTCAGAGGGGTTGGGCAGCTGGGAGGGGCCTGGACAAGGGCCTGGTCTCCCCCCACTGGCCACCATGACCTTGGTTTAACACAGATTCTTTCCAGCTGAGCTCCAGCATGCACAGTGGACGGGACGCGAGCATCAGGACGCGGCCACCCCAGCGGCGCCAGCCACGCCATCCACCCTGACTTTTCAGAACTCATCCTTATTTGCTTTGTTTTCTGACAAGAAGTCGTGGCTTTGGAACCCCTGCGGGGGCATCACCCCCGCCGGCACACCGCTGCCCACGTGGTCTGTTCTGGTCCAGTAGAACAGCGCAGGTGGTCAGCGGGGGTGGCCAGCGGGGGTTGTCAGTGGGTGGTCAGCGGAGCACCCGGCTCCACCCCAGGCTTTCGCTACCAAGCGCTCCAAGGGGTGGGCTGACTGGCACAGTCTGGTTTAGCGACGATGTGTCTTGTCTTGCAAACTCCTCACTTCACCATGATTTCTTACTGGTTTTATTTCCAAAAACAAAACAAGTTTCGTGTGCCTGAGGCGTAATTCTAGGGGACGTCTACGGGGAGGAAGGTAGGAAGTCTGCTTTTGTGCTGACATGTTCAATATTTTATCTTCAAAATGACAAAAGCCCTAGGAAAGGGCGTGTCCTCACTAAAGAGAGGTGCCAGGTGTCCACTTTCTCCCCCACATGCCATAAACCGGGGTGGGCACGGTCCCGCCACCCCGGCGGCCGCCCAGTGCGTCTTCCCTCAGTTCAGGAGTTCAGCACCGGCCGGTTTCCATGGCGGCTGCTGACTTGAGAGATGAAGGCCACGGCGGAAGGGAGTGACGCAGAGAATAACTCAATGATCCCATCACTGGAAAAAGTGTTTCCTTTCTTAATTTCTCCATGGATGTCAAATAAATCCCACTTGAATGCTAACGAGTTTAGCTTTCAACAGTTTATGCTGGGGTTTAAAGAGAAGCTTTTCCATGACGGAAAAAGACGAGGGTCAGGACGGGCACGGGTGTGCGAGGCATCCAGCCTGACCCTCTCACTATGGCGAGGACCTGCGTCACCCCCAGTCACCCCTTACCCAGAGAGGCCCACACGAGGGAAGACGAAGCCCACTGGGCCAGGGAGAAACAAACACGTGAAATCGGGAGACGGAAGAACCTTGAGACTTTTGGACATTCCGGCTAAGAGCGGCGGGGATCGAGTTCAACGGGCACTTAGGGAGATGCATTTGCATCTACAGAAACTGCTAAAGCCCAAGCAGGTGTAGCCGGCAGGAGAGAAACAGGAGGGACCCTTTTTAGCACGTGGAGTCAGAATAAAGCCAAGTCACTAGGACCGAGGAGGCTGCTAGGACCTCGTGTGCCAACCTGGTCACCTCCTGCCACAGGCAAGGGCCGGGGCAGAGCCAGAAGTGTTTTTTGGACACCCCAGGATCGATTGATTGTCCGAGGCTAAATGGGCAGGACCATGAAAGCAGATGCAAATGGAGTCTAAGACGCTCTTTTAAATAAATGTTCTAAGGTTTGTTGGAGCTGAGGAAGCCCGGCAAACCAGCTCTCCCCGAGCCTGCTTCCCTGCTTTTATCTATTTGCTTTTGGCAACCTCTGTTCAAATTTACTTTTCCACTTGTGCAACTGCAAACCATGGTACGCTTAAAAGACATTTCCAAACACAAACACAGATGCTTCCTCCCCCTCTCCTGTTTATTTCTGGGTTAGTGCTGCTTTCCATTGTTCAGACCACATTGTTTAAGTGACAAGCGCTCGCCGCACCAGAGGCATCTCCTGGGCTCCACTCTCGCCCGCTCACTGCTCTCAGGAACCGAAGCCGTGGGAAGAAACAATACACAGGAAAATATTCTGCTGTGCGCATTTGTTTGTTTGCTTTTTGGTTTAAAAAAATATCTACTTAATGCTGATTTCATGTTAGATACAATACGAAGAAAACAAAGCCGAAGCCTGGCTGATGCTAAAAGAACAGTTGCGTGTTGGGGGAATAAATAAATGACCAGCTTTTGCTCCCTCCCACCCCACCAACACAATGAGCAGAGCCCCTGTGGGAGTGGGAGAGTTAAACAGCCCTTTGTGGGAGGGGTGACGGGAGGGAGCTCTGACACAGGGAACATGGGGGTTTTGAGGTGAAAGGGGTTGAGCCCCCTTAGGAAGACCTGCTGGTCCTGTGCACCTGTTAGGATGTGTGTTTTACTCAAAACACAAAGCCCCAAAAAATAAGCACAAAAGGTCGGCAAGGGCGTGGGAGGACCACGTGACTCAGCAATTTCACTCCCAGCTAGCTAGGGGGGACCTCCCGCTCCCCAGAGACACTGCTCCCGAGTTCACACCGGCACTGCTACAACAGCAAGACCCAGAAGCCCCTCAACCTCTATCGAGAGGTGAATGCATCAGGAAAACATGGTTTATACAGTGGAATTCTATTCATCCTTAAAAAATGGAAGACATCCTGCCATCTGTACCAGCACGGAGAACGCGGAGGGCGCGGCACTAGGAGAGATGAGCCGGTCGCAAAGGGCACCAGCGCCTCCTCCACGCCAGATCTAGACCAGCCAGGCTGGGAGGCCGAGAGGAACGTGGAGGTGGCCAGGACACGGGGGAGGGTCGACGAGGAGGTGACAGCCAGCGGGGACCGAGTCTGGGCTGTGCATGAGGCAAGAGCACTGGGGACCTACAGATGATGTCGCCTCCTTAGCATGATCATGGTCACGCTCAGCGGGGCTGGCGGGCAGGCCTTGGGCTACCTGTTCTCGCTGCAAACACATGGGCAGGTGGAAAGATGACTGAGAGATGACAGACAACTGTCAGATCGAGGACTGAGAGGTGGTAGAGAGATGGTAAGTAGGGAGTAGGGAGGGAGGAGCCTTTTCCAGGCTCTGGCACAGAAATTATGGGTCGCTTTTGCATCCAATAAAATCAAACATGAAACAAATAGAGAATCAGGAGTCAAAGAAAAAGGAGCTTTGAGAAGAGGCCCGGGGCAGCAGGAATAGTGAGTCTTGAAGCCAGGGGGCAGGGCTGAGGGGCTGTGGGGGGTGGGTTGGGGGCAGGCGGGACCCCTGGGGAGCACTTGCCAGGAAGGAAAGGAGACACATAGTGAAGCTCAAAAGGGTTTAATTTTAAAACAATGACGATAAACTAACAGGGCGAAGCAGAACAACAGATACGGTCACGGTGAGCTGATGGTGTCTCAGGCTGCGACAGGCCAAATTGGACGGTCCAGCGGCTCCCATGGCCCCTAGGCAAGTGGATGCCTGGTGCAGGGGGTGGAAGAGCAACCCCCACGCCCCCCCAACCCGGGCCGCACTGGAACCACTTGAGCACATTTCTCTGGCCAGGCCGTGTGTCCAGTGACGCCTGCCTGTGCCAGGAGGCCCAGAACAGGCTGGTACTTTGCGCCCGCAACAAGACAGTGCACCGTGTCTCAGCATAGCGAGGGGTCATTTCAGAGTGACTGCCGGCCTCGGATGTGATTGTGATGAATACGCTATTTTAGGAGCGTGCAATACCCAAAGCAGAGTCTGGGAGAGAAAACATCCCATCCGTTGGATGAAGATGACGAACTCCTGCCCGGCGAGGACTCAGTGAAGAGAATGAAAGGACCAGCCATGGAGGAAACACCCCTGAGGCGGGAGCGGGGGCCAAGCGAGGCAAAGCCCCGGAGACCCCACAAGGGGAAAGACCATATAAAGGTGGACAGAAGACGTGACCCCGCCAAGCAGGGGCGCGGAGGGCAGACAAGCACAGGGTGCTCAGAGCAGCCCCTCCGGCGCCGTGGAGTCAATGCGCTGCCAGTTCGTAAAAGGTTTTAGAGTGAAACAGAACAGTAAACAGAACAGTAAAGAGAAGCCTATTTAGGGAGCGCCCTCGGTCCCCAGATGAAAGCAGCCCAGGGAAGCACAGACAGATGTGCTTTTGCTGCATAAACGTAAACTCAGAAAACAGTTTTAAGCAGAGACCGCCCTGGCCTGTGTTTACGGCTCGCTGCAGTCATGGGCACCGGCAGAGCTGAAGAAAGAGTCCTCCTGCTCCGGCGGGGCATGCATGGCGAGCCTCCGGGCCCCGGGCCCCGCTGCAGCCCGAGGAAGGCCCGGGAGGCCACCGGACCTGGCCGTGCTCTCCCCGCCTGTTCTCTCAGGGGCTCCTTTGCTGCCTTGCGGACGGCAGCCGTGTCTTCTGGAACCGAACCAAATGTTTAATTAAAAAGTGAGATGCATATTCCTTTATATCTCACGTCTTTCCTCTCCACCCCAAAGAGGCGAGAGTGGGAGGTGATAAGGCGATAAATTAAGAAGCCGGAGCTGGTCATCCCCAGGGACCCGCACCTGCCCCGGCGCACAGCTGCGGCTCCCCGAGCCCAGACCCGGCTCCCTCCTGAGGCCGTGGAAGGCGGCCCCGCAGCCGGGGCGATGGGCCTTTACATAACAGCCAATTATTTTTCCAATTTAACACACATCTTAAAAATTCCAAGAGCTGGCACCAACCTCTCGCATCAGGAGCTAACAACCGACATTGGGGCGCTGTTCCGGCCGGGGAGGGGGGCGCCGCCCGGACCCTGCTCCTTGTTGGCCTTTTGTTCTAAAGGAGACGTTCCAGGGCATCAAATTCAATTTCTGCAAAAGGTACACTGAGTTCTGGGGTTAAGCAAAGCATTGATCTGTTTTGCACTTAGCAAAATCTCATGACAGTTTGACCACTGCTGTCTTTGTTGGTCTCAACCGCCCAGATGCCGTGGGTGTGGACGGCGTCTCAGGAGGTCTCAGGAAAGGTCACCAGGGGCTTATTCCGGGGACTTCACGCTTAACTCATTTGTTCAAGGCAAATTTATGCCAATGATTATTTTTCTTCTGAAGATTCTTCACAAGCCGCACCAAATTGTGCCTTTAAATGCAAGACCATCTTTGTCTGGTGGCAGCCTGACTCCGGTCGTGGCTGGAGGACGCCAATGGCGGACTGGAAGGTTGTCTTCAGCATCAGCCTAGTGTGGGGGAAGGACTCTTGGCTCATGAGGGACCATCAGTTAATGCTTAATGCAGCCCTCTAGCCACCTTCTAAAATGTAGAGTGTAGAGATAAAAACAGTCTATGACCCAGCAGAAAAAATAATCCATATCCTGCAGAACTGTGCTCAGGAGCCTGTGACGTGTGGGGGGTGATGGATTTGGACACTTAGCCACTGTCCCCTGCCCTGCTGGGAGCGCCTCCTTCCTGCCTGGACATGCTCAAGGGAACCCCATGTTTCCCCTGGTGTGATATCTGAAATTGGCACCATCCAGAAAAGTGGATCAAAGAGGGTTCTTGTCGGAGAATTAGGAGGGGGTACTGGATTGGGGAGAGGACCCCAGAGGACTTGGAAGCTGGGGGGCAGAACAGATGAAGGTGCAGCTTTTTGAACTTCATGTTCAAGTACAGCTGCCGTCTGAACCTCTCTTGGGTTGCCCAGAGAGTATTTGTTTTCATACCTAAGATGGTATTAATTACCACGAAGTGCCGAATGCCTGGTATTCGACGGACCGAGGGGGATTCACAGGATAAGAACCTACTCATCAAATTAATGTTTTAAAGACATCCTTGAAGAGTGAAATAAGAAATAATGAAAATAAGTATAATTATAACCGAGTTTTATTTTAGCAAGTCCTGAAGAAAGTCTCAGAGAAAGTGTGGTCTCTTTCCGTTCAGTGAAATGGACACAATTAAATTAGAGAGTAATGGAGCTTGAGGGAGAAATTATTTCCTCATAGCAGCTCTATCGAGTGCAGCTCAGCGCATTATGGAGGAATTCACACACAGGAGCCAGGGCCAGAGGCATCCCCCGGCACAGATATCCGCTTTCCCTGGGTCCTTTGCATTGACAAAGTGGAAGCTCAGGGCTAAGGCGGGAGAGGAAGAAAATGGCCTGACAATCCCCAAATTGGGAGAACTCATTGGAAGGAACCACATTCTTTGGGGAAAGGAACCGGTCCTCAGTTCTATACATTGAGTTGATGAAGCAAATAGATATTTCAAAAAGAAAGCTTTAGGATTAACACAACTACATTTGGAAATGCATCCTCATGTTACAAGGAAAGCGTGCGTGTGCATTTTATGACAATTTATGAAATCAAGTTAACGATCTTGAGCTCTGAATTCTGGAATACGAAGCTTTCCCCACAGACAGCGACTGTAAAATGAGACATTTCGAACTTGCAAGCGCCGTGTGTAGAGTGAGGAGCTCCGGGACAGCCCCCCAACTATTTGACCACATCCTTCACCCCCGGAACACACTGTTCTCACACAGAGAAAGGAAGAGGATGGCAACGGAAATTGAAGTTTAGTTGCAAAATTTCGTGTTAAGAGACAGTGATGATATTAAGTTAAGCTCATCACATCCCTACATTGTAATGAATTGATGACCGCTCTGTATTCTTTTAATATTTGGAAAATATCAAACCATCCAAAACATGTAATTACTCATCTAGCAATGAATAAAGTGAGACAACTCTAGGTCACTTTATGAATTCTGGGGGAAAGCACATGGCCCTCTAAGCACGTGCAGCTGGTATTTCACAGCCATTTGCATCCGGCTCTGATCACAGATTTATTCCGGAATCCAAACGGACTCACCTGATAGAAGGTCTCGCAGCAGAGACAACCACTGAGCCCCTCTGCTGGGTCAATTAATACAAGTGCTCTCGTAATGAGCCAAGAGGTATTTAGAAACTTGGGGATCAATTAATTTGTAAGCCAACAAACATTTCAAAGAGTAACTGGAGCATTTAAATGGACAGCAATTCCTTTAAAAACACAAATCATAGTAACACGAACTTAAACAGTATTTTCGTGTGGTACTTGAGACTCTGACTCGTGGCCCGTGCATTCCGGGAGACTGAGTCAAGAAATAAATCGAAGTGAAATAAAACCACAATAGTCTTCTATTTCAGTTTCTAGAAAGAGAGTGCGTACAGCTGAAGGTTCACTGACTGAGAAGTGACACTCAGGCATGCCAGAGTTTGGCTACCAGGGGCCACATTAAGACCTTCTCTATCAACAGAAGTTTATTATTATACTATTTTTTGTTCCAAGGAACATTTGTGTAGGAGAGAAGCTGAAGACCAGCAAATAAAGAAAATGATGCTATGCTTCAGGAACTTTCCCCAAACCAACAGACCGTTCAGACCAAACAACCACCTGTTTATAAATAATGGCTTCGAGGTTCTGGCCTTTCTGGCTCCCCCAATCCTAAAGGACCATGTCATGGATGTGACCCCACCCCAATCCAACCCTTGTATGACTCAACTCAGCCCATGGATAGCCATGGGTGGCCCCATCTGAAGCCACGGATAGGCCTTGCCATTTTTTCGCCGAGTGAAGGTAACGCTGAGAATCACTGGGTCAAGAATTTATTCCCTCCTCATGGTAGGTATCTGGCCTTCCTTCTAGTATATTTTTATTTTATTTTTTAAAAGGTATATTTTTATTTATTTATGCACGGAAGAGCTGGAGTGCAAGCCAGAGGTGCAGGGGTGAGAGCATTCACTAGAGATAGAGTGGGGAGCAGAACAGGCAGATTGACTGAAATCCACTGCTGAGGGGAGCAGCGGGGAGACAGGAGAGGTCTGCTGCTCCGTGTGGGTCAGCAACCCGGCCGGGAATCAAACTCATGCTGCAGAGGCTGCTGATTGTTTGATAGAGCTGAGACTTAACCCCTGCGCCCCCACAGAGGACCTTTTAGCATATTTCCTTTAGAAAATTTGTCATTCTAAACACTTCTCCACCCCTGTGAGATGTAAATCATTATAAAAGCCTCTGGTGACTTTTATAAAACAGCTCTGGGGACCTGGGAGCCCTTCTGTAGGAATGGGATCACCTCAGGAGCCGGGGCCAGCACCCCATCTCTGGGGACCCCGGGGGCCAGCGCCCAGTCTCTGGGGGATCCAGGGACCAGCGCCCGGTCTCTCGGGGACACAGGGGCCTCTCCAGTATGTCCATAGCTACAAGTTGTAACAGGTCCTGCTGTCACGGAGAGTTTTCTTTTCCTGTGGGTGAGGGGAGATACTTTACACATAGGAATGAAACTTTAAAGTCAAAGGAGCTGCAGGCAGTTAGGTCCTCTAGACAGTGTGCCTGCTGGCCTGCCCTTCACAGCAGAGGCTGGCGGGGCTGAGGTTAAGCATCGGCTCACGCCAGGCGGGGGGAGGAAGCCAGCCTGCTGATCCCAGAGACCCTCTTCTAATAACAGCACTGATTCCTCCTCTCTGGAGGTTAAGCTTACTCATTAGCTAAATCATTCATTTGCTAAGTCATTCAGCAGCTAAATCATCCTAGCATGCCTGCCTTGTAGTATTTTGACTCAAATTTGTTCCTCAGTAAAATTCCAAATTGCCACATCATGGGTCATTGGGGTCTCCACAGACTAGCCAAATCTTCTTAGACTTAAGGGCTACTGACTTTTAACTCTGGTTTTAAAGAGAGCACTGTAGAACCCAGATAGACACCATGTGGGACGAGGTGTTCGCTAGAGCTCTAAGTATTCACTCAAAATGGAATTGCTATTAAATCTCTAATTTTAAACAGAATATACGAATGAGAGTATTCTCATGTCCTTTGTTAATATACCTACAAATCTGTTCTTGAAAAATATGCCACAGCAAGACTAATAAGGGGGTGACAGCACCAGGTTCTTTGGGGCTGAAGATCTTGTTAATCTTGTTAATGGATGTGACGAACATATAACCTATGGATTCACCACTGATTGCCAAGAGGCTGGTCACTGCAACCAGTGAGCAATGGCGTAGTGACACCATCGGGACCATGAGAAACCAGGGAGAGTCTTCATTTTATGCAGAGATGGATGGACTTATTATCTCCAAGAATAAAATGTGTCCATCCCTAAAATCCCATTAAATCAAAGCCTATCTTGAAGCAGTTGGCTACACATAAGCCTTTGCCATGTGGTCTATCTGAAAATATTCAGCCATCTAAAAAAAGTCTTTCCTGCTGTCCCTCCAGACTCTAACAGAAAAGAAAGCCTGGTGATGCTTCCCATTCTATTCAGAGTAGGTTACTAGCATATAAAAGTAATCATCCTGAACTGTTGTTTATGTTGCTTCTCTCCAAAGCACACAAACAGGTATAATGAATTTTACTGTTGATTTTCTAAAGCAATTAAAATTATCTATTAAGTACCTATTAATAAAAAGTACATATAAAAGCACAAAGGATAAAAAAGACACACTTTCTTCTGTGCAAGAGTCTTCAGGGAGGCTTATCAGTGAAGACCCCAGAAGAAGAACATGTGGAATGTGCTGGGGCGTAAAGGAAGGGCTGGGGTGCCCATAATAGCACAAGCGGCACTTCTTGGAAAGGTGGTGTTAGGGAGGGACCTTGGAGGATCTGGAGTCTTCAAAGGGATCCTCTGCTCATGAAATTCTCCAGCATGATTTTTCAGTGGTCCTACTGAGATGCCATCAGCTTCACTGGACATGCAGGATGCTTACTCAGGTCATGCAGAAGTGCCCGGTTATCTGTGTTTCTGCATTCTGCTTGACACTGTGATGTCAGCATGGCAGCTAATCGTGTGTGCAGGCTTGGGTAGACGAGAGCGCTGATGCCCGGTGATGTGCCCGTCCAGATGCTGGTCTGGAGGGATTTATTACATGACATTAAACTTTGGATCAGTGAGCTTTGAGTGTCTAGGTGATGCTCTGTAATGTCTGTGGGTTTCTTCTGATCGCTTGAACTTGTTGAGAGAGAAAATGCTAAAATTCCCCAAGAAAAGGGGGATTTTTCAAGCCCTTGGGACTAAGATGGAGACATCAAGTGTTCTTTGGTCTCCAGCCTGCCAGTCTGCTCAGCAGATTTTAGACTTGCCAGCCCCCACAATGCACAAGCCAACTCCTTAAAATATCTCTTTCTCTTTCACTCTCCATCTAGAGAAAAAAATGGGGGGAGAGGAAGGGCGAGAGAGATCTAGACACACACAGTCTGTTGCTTTTTCTCTTTCTGTGAAGAACCCTGAGCAATTCATTTAGGGGCCCCATGAAGATGTTCCTCTTCAAAATGAGACGTTTCACACCGCCTTTCTATGTCTACAGTACAGCAAAGAACTCAAATATAGGTCAGAGATCATGTAACAGAAAGGTAAACCGCAGGGAGTTTCATCTTCAGGAAAACAAGTAAAGGAAAAGAAGTAAAAAATATTTTCCAAGAAGGGTAAAGGCAATAGCTTCAAAGAACTTTCAGCAGGCCCGCAGGACCGGGCTAGACCCGCTGCCCAGGGGGCTGATCTTGGTCCCACTCGCCGGAGAGATGTCGGGACTTGGGCAGCGAGAAGAATATAAGCAAGATCAGCACCACAGCTTGTAGGGGCTCCCTAGTCACCATGGCAAAGTCCACCGTGTACATGTTGAAATGGAAGCCTCGTCTTCTCTTGGCAGTTACTACTTCGTTACCTCCTGGTCTCAGCTCCATGTAAACTCCCAGAGACGTGTCCCCAATTCCATGCTGAGAAACACCCATTAGAGGCATCCCAGGACCAGAGGGCCGCAGTAGGAATTGTGAGGCTTGGGGTTTGAAATCATTGCTGGGATTACTGGGCTGACATCTGGACTCATGGTTAGGAAGCTATTGCACAGCTTGTGTGTGTCCTCAGTCACTTGGCTTCGCACCTGCACAGAGCAAGCGTCCTCACTGGCAGGTGAAGGGGACTATGCAATCAGCATGAGTGCTTTAAGCTGACCTAGATGCAATGCATGTAGACGTCATTCCACATCCCAGACAGTTATGATTCTAAGACATTGCCCAGACTAACTTCACATTTCTGAAATCTAGTAGCTTGTCAGATAAAGCTACAGATTCAATAGCTTGTCAGATTTTAATTGTCTTTTCCTCTCTTATAAGTGATGCTATATTTGATTTGATGAAATGCAATGTCAGTTTGGTTTCCATCTAATCATATTTCTACCTGTAACACGAAAACTCGATTTATTAAAGCAACTAAAACCACAACTATAAAGGATATTTCTTTCTTTTTCATCCATATATTCAAGAAAGGAAGCACAAGACACAACAGATGGCAGATGATTTCACAACTGGAATAACTTTATAAGCTGTGCGATTTTTGTCCAAGAAGCTTGAACCAATTAGTATTATTATTACCATTATTACTATATTAGATAAAGAATGACATATACTTGGAAGAGACAGCAGCTTCAATGTGGAATCTAATTTTTTAGCCATTATAGTGTGGCATCATAACACTGTAGCAATGAAAAGAATGGCAATTTCATAAATATAAGTATTATGTAAATATAATGCTAAATGTTTAGAGTTCAGATAAAGACTTTTTAGAAGACTATATAACACATGCACATCTATATGAACATAGAAAATCTTGTAAGACTGAAAAATATTTTAAGGAATAGGCCTACAGGCTTTATTATTACTACTATGATTATTACTCCATCTTTTCACAATTTTGGAGGGTAAATGCTTTATGCAGTCCCACAACAGGTTAATGGAAAAGCTGGCATTAAATGCAAATTTTTACTCTAAAATCTCATTCTTTTCCCATCAAATATCTATAGCAGAGTGTCGAAGGCCAAAAAGGAATGAAAAATTCCTCATTCGTTATGGTGTGCTGACAGTAGGAAGGTAATTGAAATAAAGAAATATGTCCAATGTGCCCAGACATTTTAACTTTTAGAAAAAAATGAATTATCTATTTTCCACTGCATCTTCCATGTCCAATATTGAATTGAACTAGTTTTATGCCCATTGGTGACTTTCTAGCTTTATAAACACATTCTGGAAAATTACTTTAGGGAACGGCCATATTTTCAATCACAAGAACACATTAGAGAGCCGAAACTGAAATTATTTTGTTATTTTGAAATCCCCAGCTTGGCAGAGGGGCAGGGGTGCTGTGTACGGAGATTGCGGGGCACCTCTCACCTCTCCCCTTGTTTTTCCTGCCCCTCATGGAGCGTGGATGAAGAACAAGTCTCCCCGGGGCCGCTCACTCCCCATCTCGGAGTCCCCTCGCCTGCCCATGAACGCTGCTTGAAGGAAGCCCCTTGAACACAAGTGCCTCTCCCCTTAACAGCCCCGCAGGAATACAGGAGCTCAGAGGGGGTGGAGAGATGGGGAGAGCAGGCAGGCAGGGGGCCTGGCCTCAGAACCAGGTGGGGACGGGCAGTTTTAAGACCGATTCGCTCAGGGGCAGCACGAGACAAGCGGTTTTTCCATCACCTCCAGGGCCAGGGAAGCAGAGGAAGCGGCGTTCAGGGTCACACGCCTCCCTCCTGAGCTCCAGCACCTCGGGGCATGCCTGACCGGGGTCTGTCTGTAGGGTGTTCCCGGGGGGCATGGCGGGCCCTGGCACAGGAGGGCTGGCACACCCGCCCGTGTACTCTCGCAGGGCTTCCAGCCCCACGCGGCTCGTTAGTGCACACAGGGCTTGACAACCATCTTATTTTTCAGCCAATTTCCTAAATGCGCAGCTCTGACATGAGTGTCGCGAGGGGGGTTCTGTGGGTGACTGTGCCCCTCCCCAGGATGGAGTCTCACTGGCTGTGCCGCATGCGACCGGTTCCTTCGGAGGGGAAGGGACTGCATTCTGTGCTGCCTTCTCGGGGACTGCCAATTAGCAAAAATTAATTAGACACTTTCCTGGCCCTGCTGCCGGCGCTGCAGCTGGCTTGGTTTTGGGTCCCTTTGGTTCCCTTTGCATTTCCCTGCATTGGAAACTCCAGGCACCTCCGGGGACGTGGCCCTCTTGTCTTTTCAGGGGACCCCCGAGAGCAGAGCAGTTCACTGCAGAGCAAACGTCTGAAAGGAAGCACACGTCGTCCTCAGCCGCCACCGCGGGAGCCTCTGCGTGCCCCTGACGGCTGGACAGTCACGGCTGGAAAGGTAAGTGCTTTGGGGCATGAAGTACCAGGGAGCAGGAGAGGCGGGGTCTCCGCCTCCGCCATGCTGGGGAACCCAGCAGAGACGGCCTGCAGGGGAGGCTCACGACTGCTCATGGCCACGCTGATGGGCAGTTGCTCCGGTGGAAACACGGGTGCTCTGTGCACGACTGCAGAGGCCACCGCCTGCGAAGCTGACCTGACATGCAGGGTCTTTGCTTTTCACAGTTCCCAGAATGCCGTGCTTCCAAGAGAGGGGGAGCTTCCCTTGTGCAAATAATTGCTCCTGCCAGGAGCCTCCTGTCATCTCTATTAACATCTACATAAATGCATCCTGAGGACACAGGCCACGCCAGCACCTGCTCTCAGAGCACCTTCAGCAGTTATCATGTCCTTGAACTTGTGAAATTGGTTCTCTGGACTGTGTTTCTCCTCCCCTGGCCCTGCCCCTGCCCTGTCCTGCAGCTACTGGTTCTAGAGTCTCCCGAGTACCAGCCATAAAGCTGAGAGGCCAGCAGAGCCACAGCGTCGAGAGGCCCCATTCCCTCTTGGCCTGAGCTGCACTCACAGGCTGGACCACGGGGCCCGCGGGTGGCCGGCACAGAGGTGCTGGAGGAGACAGGCTGCTCCTCAGCACCAGGCCACATGCCAGATAGTGGGTTCGCCTCACAGTCAGAAAGGGGAAGAGACGGTCTGGTCACTAAACCGCAGGGTAAACTCATAGAAGGAGAGAGGGATCCCTGGGGAGAGAGTCTGGGAAAGCACTCAGGAGAGGGTGCACATGTGTCACCCCAAATCCTAGGAAGACATGGCTTTTTATTATGCCACCTCCAGCCGTGTCCCCTTCCTGGGCCCACAGCTCTGGGGCTACCGGGCAGCCTGGGCTGAAGCCGGACTCCTCCTAGCGTTTCCAGACGTATCCGGGCTTGTAGGGCAGGTTCGCAGGCCATCCCGAGGCCCAAGGAGATGCCTCCCGAGCCTGCGGGTGCCGGGCAGTGGGACAGGGCATGCGGCCGCCAAGTCCTGGTGTCCTCTTCTACATGAATCTTCTTGAGGGGGCAAGAAGGCCAGGAATGTGGAATTTTCTTCTTCCCTCTCATTCCCTCTTCACCATATTTTTTTTTTTTTTGTGGACCCTCGCCGGCGGCCGGGGAACGAACCAGCGCAGCCTCACAGCCCAGCGTTCAACAGCTGCGCCACCAGGGGAGGCCCCACCATAAAATATTTCAACACAGCCGGTTTGGAGACCCAAGAGGGTCTCCAAATTTTTTATAGTTTCCTTGTGAAGAGCCAACTTGACTTGGGGGATCTGAAAAAACTCTTTCCCCGAAGAGCGTGCATCTTAATTTTAAAAAGCCCTGGACCATCTGACAGGGAGAGGGGATGGCTATAGAGAGGGCAGCAATGTAGCCGCGGCCACATAGTCTCTGCGAGGGCAGCCAGGCGTCTCTGCGGCCAGGGCCCCTCCGGCCTGAGAACGCGTCTCCACGGCATTTGATGAGCTGCAGCCATCTATGCAGAAAAGCTTCACCTGCTCCCCTAAAGGGCTGGTGATGACTAAGAGACGGGTGTCTGGCTGACAGCAATCTCAAGTCTGGAAGGACTACGCTCACCGTGGAAAACCACAGGGAGTAACCAGAGCGGGAAAGCTGCCGGTGGTTTCCACACGCGTGGGTACAGACAGGACTCGGCAGGTCATCTCTAGCATCATCTCCATTATTCTTCTGGAGAGGGGCTACAGTGCTCGTGAGGGGCTTACGGATAAAAAGGAACATGGGGCCGGGAGGGGTGAGGAGGGATTTATGACAGAATAGGCACCTTTTCATACTTAAAAGAATAATTCATTCACCTGGGTCTCCAGGAGACAGACGTTCACTCTCTTTAGAACATGCCAGGAGTTCTTAGTAAACAGGACATCGCAGGAGCAATGGCGTGCACATTTAAGACATTTTTACCGAAATTCTGGTGATGATGATGATAACTGCTGTTGTCACACTGACGGACGGACAAGGTCAAGTCCTATGAGGCACGCTCGTGGCCTCCACGTGTCATTTTGCCTCATTTTTACAGACTCATCTTAAACTTACACCTAAAACAGAGGGTGGGACACAACAGATTGATGTTCTAAAGATTCAACTATCTAGTCTTGCCCCACAGGTTTCCGGCGCTTTCCCTTACACCACTGCCTCCTTGAATTTCTCATCCTATAAAGCCTCCCTTCATGGGTCACCTCCTTCCCGCCGGCGGCCCCAACAGCTGGTCCGCAGCACCGGGCTGCAATTCCACGGACTTTGTATAATGGACCATTTATTTGTCTTTGGGATTTTCCTTTCAATTCCTGACTCTCTGCAAGTAGAATGTTTTCTGAGATGCCAGAGGAACAAAGTAGGATGACAGAGATTAACTTCCACGACTCTGCCCATGGATGTCCTTCACCGATAAGCAACAAGAGATATTTCTGTCATTATTTAGATTCAAAACTGGTTCAATCAAAGCTCCAAAAAAAGGACACAATTTCATTTTCTTTGAGGATAAAACATCTGCCTCCAAAAAGAGGCAGCTGTTGAAATGACTTCCGAGGGATATTAACATGTAGAATCATTCTGAAAAGCAAAGTGAACTGTTATTAAGCACAAGGACGGCTGGACTGGAATTCTCACTGGACTCATCTGTGACAGAGGATCGGCCGCCATTTGCTAACCCTTCGAGCTGTTCCAACTGCCCTTAGGACCACTGCCTTCGCTTTACCACCGGGTCCCCCCGAGCGCCCTGTGCTGAGGGGACGAGGCCGCCTTCTCTACTTTATGCCAGAGGAAAAGAAGTCAGAGTGATGAAGGGCTCCCCAGGCCCAGGCTCAGGGCTGTCGGACAAACCGATGCCGGAATGTAAGGGAGGACAGGCGTCATCTGGGAAAACTGCACCCAGGAAATAATGACGCAAAATAGAATTTATTTTGACCCTTTTACAAACTGACACGATGAAAAGTCTTAGAAACAGGTAAGGCAGATCCCTCAGGTCGGTGCAGGCTTTGGCCTGAGTCTCAGGGGGAAAGAGCATTGTTCTGGCTTTACTGAAGGAACTGGCACCTCTGCACCGAGGCCGATCAGGAGATGCAGTCGGGGACTTGAGAAGGGAAACAGACCACGCGGGGGCCGCCCTGGTGGCTGGTGGCGCAGGGGTGAAGTCTCAGGCGCATGAGGAGACCGACTCTCCCCAGCCTACCCTGGGGCAGATGAGCGTTTCTTAATCGATACAAAGGTTTTCTCTCCGCCAAGTCCCAGCTGAGCAGAGCAGCTAGTGTCAGCACCAAGGTGAGCACCGCCCCGCCGTCCACCCCAACCCGGCTGGCACAGCACACCCGTCGCGCACAGTGGGACCGCGTGGAGTTACAGGTGCTGAACCAGAGGCTGCAATGGAAGTGCCAGGATGACCCGGAGAGAGGAGCCGGACACGGCATCTGGTCACACGTCACTGCAGTCACGCTCCCTGTCACCCATCAAGGGAGGCATCCATCACAGCCACAACATGTAGGAATGTCGTCCCTAAGTCCTAGGGACTTGATCTGAAAAATGGAATTTTTAAATTGTCATCTTGATTTCTATGACGTCTTCAACAAAAGCAAAGAAAACATGAATATGGTTGATTGTTCAAATGCAGTCTAGACCTCCCGCGTTCGGCAGAGAATGCGCTGACATTTTTGGCAGAACACATTTAGACAATAAACTCTGTCTTTCTCCGCCCTCATAAAAAATGTCCTTGCACGTGGCACTGCTTCATGGGGTAGGATTTGCTTCTCTGTCATGTTGAGGTTTTTCTAACAAAGTTTGGTCAAAACCTGCAGAAGCACTTTGGGGAATTTTTTGAATCCACAGCTATGAGGAGGTAACATGCAGCTAGAAGGGCTTGTCGCTGTCACTCAAAGGAAGGTGTTGAAATGTCACCTGCCGCGGGATGTGGCTTTCAAAGCAGGGAACGAAGGACATTCTCTCACTGAGGGTGGACACACAGCACAGAGACATCCAACACGTCCTTGGCCACGCCCGTGTGAGGGCCTTTCAGGAGGCCAGAAGGGGGTGAACGGAGACCCCAGAGTCGTTCAATGTGCTGCGTTGGTTGTGACCAGAATGCAACAGCAAAAAATGGGCTGCCTTTCTTGAAAAAGACCTGGTGGCGGACCCCAAACAACGTTGCCAGAAAAGGGGCAACACACCCAACAGTCCTGTCTCCATCCCTTCGCTATGGCTGCAAGTATCTGGAAACCAATTTTATCCCCAAGTTCAGATGACCTTCGTGCTTTAGACGCATGATTGCTGAGCAAGAGCTGCTGACTGGAGCCGAGCGCTTTGAGGCGTCGATCAGCTTAGGGGGTTCCAGGCACTGACAGCCCATGTATATGAGGGAAGCAGTGATGCAAAGACCCTGCTGAGCTCAGCGGGACCGAGCCCCGCATGCAGGAGGCAGGCCGGCGGCGTTTGGGGATTGCAGAAGTGAATCCTGCCGCCTGTGTGTAAAACCCCAGGGATCTCAGGCCCCAGCACCCTGGCTGAGAAGACACGTGCCCGACGCTGACACAGAGGCAGGGGCCTGCAGGCTGAAGAGAGAAGAACCAGCACTCACGGTGAAACCCACTTGTCTGCACTCAAGACGGAGGAAAGACACCGTGCCAAGCTGCTGTGGCCCGAGCAGCGTCGCCGGGCAGGCAGCAGGAGGACCACCGTCCCGGGCCACCAACAGAAGCAACAAGAAGCAACGATCTTGTTATTTTTAAATTGAATAAGGGTAATATCTAATGAATAGGTCCCATTTTTATGTCTTCTCCTCTGTAAAATTGCTCCATTTGTGAGTGTTAAGATTCCACAACACCATAGCTGATGAATTTTAAACTTTGCCTGCGTCCTAACCGCCAGCCTCTTTGCCCTGTAAGAACAGAGTCCTATTTCTGGAATACAACATTTGCATTGGGCTCCCAAGTTCTGATTGCTCACCAAACGAAATAAGATAAAGCCAACCAGATTTGATTTTTTTCTATAATTTGATATTAGAATAAATGGTATGTCGGGGGCCTCCCTGGTGGCACAGGGGGTTAAGTCTCAGCACTATCAAGCGTGTGGCAGCCACTGCAGCACGAGTTGGATCCCCGACCAGGGAGCTACCCACATGGCACAGCAGACCTCTCCTGTCTCCCCGCTGCTCCCCTCAGCAGTGGATTTCCAGTAGATCTGCCTGTTCTGCTCCCCACTCTGTCTTTGGTGTATCTTCTCACCCCCCCATCTCTGGCCTACACCCCAGCCTTGTATGCACAAAAGAAATAAAATAAATCTTTTTTTAAAAAAAAGAGTAAATGAGGTCTTGATTATCTCAGTAAAAATATATCCAATAAACCAAATCCTTCACGCAGCATATGTATGTAAACAACGAAGAAAAACGAAGGTTGTTGTATCCGGATGGACTTAGCTCTACAGCAAAAGGAAGAAGCTGAGAAAATATTAATTATATGGAGAAAGAAGCCAGACAGATAAAAAGTGTCAGCCAGAGAAGGCTCCAGGAAAGGCATCTATTGTGGCTCCACATCAGAATAGCTCGAGGGGAGGAATCTGAAGCGCTCCGGGGAACTGTGGGTGCAGGGGAACAATCCGTGGTGGCAAAAATAGAAAAACGCCCTGGAGATGGCTGCTTTCTGAGCATTCCAAATAATGGCTTCAGGTTTCTAAAAGTCAATTGAATCTGGGCAGTGACTTCAGAGCGTAAGCAAGTTTCTTCGTGTAGAGAGATATGGGGAGATGGTGACTAATAACCAGAGGGTAAGATTTATTGCTGCAATTTTAAGAAGAGAAAATGGTGGAAAGAAGACATTAGGAGAACCACTTGGAGCTGCGAAGTGGTTTCATTATCAAGGGAAGGCAAATGAATAAATCCCTATAGATCATGGAGAAATTAAACAGGAATTGGACGTTTCCTTTTCTTGCCTTTATCATTTTAACAATGGGTTCCGGTTTCTTCAACAAGATAAATAAAAACAGCAAGCCTGACAATTTCCATGCAAGAGGCTAATTAAGTTGATTCACAAAAGTCTTTGAGAGAACAATTGGAAGCTTTTCTTTCAGAACAACTGAATGGGAATGGATCTATGTAGGAAGAATAGTAGTAATGGATTTTTTAAATGTCATTAGGGCTCTATCATACATATGTAATTTCACATGGGCACATCTGTCTACACACACACTCACCCATGACAAAGTGTGAAGGTGACAATTATAATTATACTCTATAACCATTATACGCCAGCAACAAAAAAGAAACAAGATCAGCAGATGTCTGAGTAAAACTGAGATAATGACTGATTTTTAATTCTCTTAATTATTTTAGCCAGTGAGTCAATAACAAGAGCAAGGAGAAGAAACCCTGAATATAATCACTTCTTAAAATGGATGAATCTAGACCACTGACAGACCAATTCTTCAAATACTGAAAATCACTTTTCACACACTATTACAATCAAATCTCTGTCTTAGAGGGAAAGGTTACAGATGATAAACTCTTTCCTAAGTTGTTTTGTCTCAGAAGTAGTGAAAATTCTAGGTTATGAGCCACTTGCAAGATGGCGATTGAGTCGCATTTTCAACCATGTTAACAATGGGGGATTCGTACAGGATGTTCTAGAAACCAAGGACGCTTTGAAGAAGAGGGAGCGTGGAGGCCGCAGGGAAAGCACCGATTATTTCTTAATGTCTTGGTTATTATTCTTAATTTGATATCTCTCCTTTAATTTTTGTAAATGTATGTTATGGGACTGAATTTCCTTTTCCTTAAGAAGTGGGACTTCACCTTTTCTCTACAGCATCGAAGGGGGTTTTATTTGCAATTTTCAAATCCTATGCTGGTACCTTCGAGACGACACTATGGTCTCTCCGAGGTCACCCCTGTCGGGAAGCCTCCTCCTAACACTACATTGAAACGGTCAGATGTAAAAGTAGCATCGGAACCGTCTGCACCGTGTGAACAGGTCACCCCTGGGTGCGGGTGACCCCACTGCGCCCGCACTGTGCAGGGGGAGCCGCGGAGAGGAGGCTGGTCGGAGAAGGGCCCAGACTCAGGGACCCAGACGACTTCATCCCAAAGCCAGGGGGATCGAGATGCCCCACCACCTTACCATCTTGTCTGGGTTGTTTTTAAGATGCGTGCTCTCGTGTGCTCTCATGCCGGCGCCGTTCTGCAGGGACGCCCTCTGCCACCGCGTGGCTCCTGGCTCTGGGTTAGCTCCATCTCAGCAGGAAGAGGCCAGCAAAGAGCTCAGCTGCTGAGAGGTGAATATTCCGTGCAGTCACTGAATAAACCCAAGTGTTGAAAAGGAAGCTCCCTCCTCAGAACGTCAGACGCTTCAGGTTTACTGATTTTGTGTATTTACCAAGTCAACGGCCTGGCGCGATTTAAGCGTCGCGTGTGAATTATTTAAGCTGAGGTCGAGATCCACTTTCTGTTGAAGTTGGTGGTTTAAGGGGTTAAATGAAACTGTGACTTACTAGAAAATCATGGAAGGTGATTTTTTTTTTTTTTGCACACTTCCATCCTATAAAATCTATCATTTCAGAAACTCCTTTTATTTGTGAATAAGTCTCTCTGATGAATAATAGCAACTGTTAACTGGAGACATGAGGCTTCAAGGGAATTTTTTTGCTTTTCACATGGACGCACGCAAGTGAGGACTCTGCTTTGGTAGAAACCATAAGGACTCCCTGGAACTTAAAGGACAGAATAAATGTTCTGTCGTTTTCAGACTGTGTTTGACCCACAGCCAGATGACTTCCAGGCCCAAACTGTTAGCAGAGCAATCTGCTTCCACTGCTGGCGGCAGCTTCGCATGCTCTGAAAGCATATTCAGGCTTCCCTCTTTTTTTAATATCTAGAGATTCTTATGAAAATGTGAATATGATCAAGACAGACTCCTTGAACATACTTCCTAGTGATGGTGGGACATGAAAAAAAAATAGAGTCAATATCAATTTTTGTTTTCAGCAAAGACCTTTGGGAGAAGTTTGCACTTTCTAGGTTGTCTCCATCCCTCCAGTGTCCTGTCCTTCAGCAAATGTGACCTAATTTTCCTTTGCACATCTCTGAGTTAAATCCCCAGGGAGATTTTTATTTAAAGTGACACAATAATGTATGACTCAGTTGTTTTTTTGTTTAGCAGAATAAGCTTCATAAAGGGACTCCTCTTAAATCATAAAACAAATGACAACACAACCACCTTGATGGGCGCCCCCCTGGGGTGACCACACTCCCCAATCTCCACCACTGCCCATGACCCCAGGGCTCCCTCTGAGTGCACTTCTCCTTTTAAAAATCTTTGTTAGGTGGGCCTTCCTGGTGGCACAGTTAAAGTCTCAGCACTATAAGCCATCACCAGCCACTGCGGCACGAGTTTGATCCCCATCCCCGGCCAGGGAGCTGACCCACATGGCGCAGCAGCCCTCTCCTGTCTCCCCACTGCTCCCCTCAGCAGTGGATTTCAGAAGATCCACCTGTTCTGCTCCCCACTCTGTCTCTGGTGAATCCTCTCACCACCTGCACTGCTGGCCTGCACCCTAGTTCTTCTATGCATAAAGAAATAAAAAAAAAATCTTTTAAAAAAAATCTTTGTAAACAACAAATTTTAGAATCCTAGAGCAAATTCTAGAATTGCCTGATGATGAGATAAAAGGAAAAGCCAACACATGGCTAAATCTGGATGCCCTCCTTATATTTGTGCTCTTTGTGACATTTGACATGCTACAAGATTTTGGAAAATATAAGCAAATTCATGTTGATATTGTTAATAAATGTTTTTCTTTTTTATTACCAGAAAAAAAGATAAGGGCTAGCAGCTGGACCTATTTGTTTCTGTATTTGCAACATGAACACAACCCACTCAAGGGGTTGCCTGGGGATGGGGCTCGTGGCCACTTGAACCTAGAGCGTGTTCAAAGGCTCAGCGGCTCAGACTGCCTCCTTCCCGCATGCACTGAGCTTGTTTGACTCCAAAGGAAAATAAATAAATAAATAAAATGGGAGGTGAATGCCATACTGGGCAGCCCTGGCCGGCCTACTTCCCCAGCCAGCGTTCAGCCACTGCTCCAGCCAAGCCAACCCATCTGTTTGGTTCTCTAGGGCAGTCCATCCTCAGAAGCATTTTAAATTGTGGCCTTTAGCAAACAGAAGACAGATGTGACCAGACAAAACCAACCAACCTTTGAATGGCTCCACCGATAGCTGTAATCGCTCATAGTAAGTATTTCAGAAGACAACTCATTTATTACCAAAAGGCCTAGCTACGTGCTATTCATTTTCACATTCATTTATGTGTTCACATATTGTTTATGGCCTCAAGTCCCAAGATCTTGATATAGATACTGGAGGTCTCTGGAAAATCTGACTGTAAATTATCACCAATTTTAGGCAATATACCAATCTCAACTCAAACTCATATTTTTATTGGGTACAAGTATGTTTTCCCTCAGGCCTTTCTCTTTGGCTGCCACCACCACATCTAGAAACTCTAACTGTCCCTCTCCTGTCACTCTGGGTGTCTAGGGAGAAAGGTCATTGTGGGTGAAGTTGCTCTGTGCTGCTACCCCCTCCCTACACACTGTTTCTTCAGCAAGTACTTAGTGAAGGTGAGCTATATGCCAGGCCCTGTGTTTGCCCCGGAGACCAGTGTGGCTCTAGCAGCGAGGGTGGACAGCATGTGATAATTCACTGCAGGAGCTGCAAGGGCTACACGGAAGAATTTCATGAGCAAAGGGATAGAGCGAAATGGGAAATCTGGCGCACCTCTGAGCAGAGGACGGCGGCATGAGGGTGGCACTGTGCAAGAACGTAGGAGAAGGTTTCAAGTGGACAGGTCAGCAAGTTCAGGCACAATCCAGGGAGAACAGAACATTGATGAGGAATGTCAAGGGCACTGAGAAAGGGGTGGCGGTCTTCAGGGCCTGGTGAAGAAGAGTGGATTTTGTTCTAGGTGTGCAGGGAAGCTAAGGAGGGTGGAACAGGGGATTTGACCTGGGTCACTGTTTTGAAGGGTCCCTCTAGCTGCTGTGCAGGAAGCTTAGGGAAGTGGGAGCTCAGAGACAATCCCTGGCAGTGGCCCTGGCAGTGGCTGGAGAGAGCTAATTACTGATGAGTTGGGTTTATGTGAAGGTAGGATGGCAGGTGTGCTCATGGTCTGGATTGGATGTGGGAGTGAAAAAGAAAGTCATGTATGACTTCAGTGGGTAAGACTCTGCCGGGAGTCGGAGGGAGAGAAGAGCGAGTTTGCTGGGCAAGAGATGAAGGTTCCGTTGGCATATATGAAGCTTGAGGTATCGCTTATGGATCCAAATGGAGATTGCCAAGAGAGTCTTAGTACATCATCTGATGGGTGAGTCTTACATTTCTAGAGCTGGCCATATATATTTGGGAGTTATCAACTTTGATTTAACTGTGTCACTGTGATATCTTTTTTAAGACTTAACATCCTTTTTTTTTAAAGATTTATGTTATTTATTTATGCATACAAGAGGTGGGGTACAGGCCAGAGGTGGGGGGCAGTTGAGAGGATTCACCAGAGACAGAGTGGGGAGCAGAAGAGGCAGATCTACTGAGAGACACTGCTGAGAGGAGCAGCAGGCGAGGCAGGGGAGGTCTGCTGCGGCATATACGTTAGCCCTTTAGCCAGGGATCGAACTTGTGCTCTAGTGGCTGCAGATAGCTTTATAGTGCTGAGACTTAACTCCTTGTACCACCAGGGAGGCCCCCTTGAGAATTAACGTCTAAATCATATACAGGCAAATTTGTTTTCATACCATATAAGAAACTCATTGGAGAGAGAACTTAATGGTCTCACAGTGACATACAAATCCAACTGGATATTGGTTGAACTTAAGATAATAAAATCTTATTTTCTTTGTTCTGAAACATTGTGTTCTTAAAACCTTTCAAGCATGTTTATTGTTTTGCTGACCTTATTTGACAATTATGATGTATAACCTCCTATTATACCAAATTCCCACACTTGGAGAAATCTTTTGTTGTTATTTTTGTTAATTTATGACATCAGACTATGTGAGAAATTGAAGATGTAATTTAGGGCAGAAAGAACTTTAAGTAACATTAATTTGAGAAGATGAAGTCATGTTTAATTAAATTTCCCTGAATTCAAACTACTTAATTCCTACATTTTTCTCCTATAATATCATGTTTTTAGGAATACACTAGATTTTACCTAAATACAATAAAGGCTGTATGTGACAACGCATAGTTAGTATCCCATTCAACAGTGAAAACCTGAAAGCTTTTTCTCTCAGATGAGGAATAAGACACAGCTGCCCACTCTTGCCACTTCAACGTAATACTGCAAGTCCTAGCCAGAGCAGTCAACAAGAAAACAAAATAAAAGACATCCAAATCAGAAATAGAAAAGTAAAGCTGTCTCTGTTTGAAGATGACATAATCTTATATATACAGAAACTCTAGAGACTCCACTAAAAAACTGAAACTAATAAATTCAGTTAAGTTGTAGGCTATAAAATCAGTAGTGTTTTCATACATTGACAACAAACTACTGAAAAAGAAATTTGGGAAGCAATACCATTTATGATATTATCTAAGGGCAGAGAATACTTAGGAATAAATGTAGCCAAGAGGGTGAATTATCAATATACAGAAAACTATAAATATTGATGAAAGAAATTGAAGACACAAATAAATGGAAATATGCCCCATGTTCATGGATCAGAAGTCCCATAGCGCTAAAATGTCTATACTACATGAAGTGATCTATCCATGAAGTTGCATCTTCAATGCAACCCCTGTCAAAAATCCCATGGCATTTTTCATAGCGATGAAAAGAAAATCCTAAAATTTATATGGGGTCATAGTAGACTTAATAACCAAAGCAATCTAGAGCAAGAAGATAAAGTTATGAGCTTAACACTTTCTGATTTTAAACTATATTACAAATCCATATGAAAACAGTATGCTACTCAAACTGAGAAATGACATATAGACCCAACAACGAGAATATAGTATCCAGGAATAAAAGTAACATACACAGCTAACTAACTTTGACAAGGATACCAGGAATATGAAGCAGGGAATGGACAGTCTGTCCAATGAATGCTGTTGGGAAAAATTATATGTTGGCATACAAAATAATGAAATTGGACCCATATCTTATACAACCCACAACATTCAACTCAACATGGATTAAAGGTTTCCCTCTAAGTAAACTCCCAGGAGTAAATACAGGAAAATAACCGCTTGACATTGGGTTTAGCAGTGATTTTTTTTTGATAGGACAAAACTAAACAAGAAAGATTAAACTGAATTCAAAAGCTTCTGCACAGAAAAGGAAAATGAGCTGGCAACCTGTACAATGGAATAAAATATTTGCAAGCTGTATACATGACAAGAGGTTGTAATCCAGGGAACATCTACAAATCAATGGCAAAAGCAAATAACCCTACTAAAAACTGCACAAAGGATCTGAATAAACATTTCTCAAAAGAAGACATACAGCAACAGGTATATATAAAAATGGTTTTCAGCATCACTACTCATTGGGGGAAATGAGATGTCACAATTAGATACCACCTTGTGCCTATCAGAAGGGCTTTAATTAATTAAAGAAAACAAGACAACAAGAGCTGGAGATGGTACGTAGGGAGGGAAATCATGGTGCGCTGTGCTGGGAGAGTAAACTGGTATAGCCACTATGGAAAACAGTATGGCAGTTTCTCAAAAAGTAAAAAATTGAGCTACCATCTGATTCCGCAACATGATACTAGATATTTATCCAAAGGAATTGAAAGCATCATCTGGTAGAGATATGTGCACCCCTATGTTCCGTGCAATATCCTTTACTACAGCAAAAACATGGGAATAACCTACATGTACACTCACGGATGCATGGTTAAAGAAACGTGGCGCGCACACACATACACACACATACACACAACGTACACACACAGAGTAATATTCTGGTTAAAAGAGAAGGAAATCTTGAAACTTGTGACGACATGTAAGGACCCGGATGGCTTTATACTAAGTGAAATAAGCCAGATTTAGAAAGACAAATATTGTATCGACTTCACTTTCGTGTCGTCTAAAACAATGAAACCCACAGAAGCAAAGGATGCACCTGCAGTGGCCATAGGCTGGGAGGAGAGCGGGGGCGGATGGTCCCGGGGGACGAGTAAGCTCTGGAGATCTGCCACGGACGCCACGCCATCGTTATCAATGCCACATTTATACTTCAATTTTGTTAAACTAGATCTTATACTGTCTTCTTCACACACACACACTTAACAGACAACTGGGCGGTGTCCTGGTTTGGTACTGGGAATAAGGTCACTGTGGACATTTATGCACGATCTCGTCAATGGACTTGTGTTTTCATTTCTCTTGAGTATATAATTGCAAGTGTAACTGTTAGGGAATCATGCCTTTTTAAAAATTTATTTTCCATTACACAATTAAGATACTATTTCTAGTTTGTCAGAAAAATCATCTTTCATTGGTAAAATAGGGGAGAGAAAATATAGAATTTCTGGTTGCCTGCCAGTTTCCAACTGAATTGGGGGTTCTTTCATGGAATACATGTACTCCTCATTCAACACGGCATGGAGGCACATGAACATTTTTAGCTATTTCCTGGGGAGGAAATCACTATGCAGATTGCAGTCGGGCTTCATAAATAGAATTTGATGTTAAGATGACCCAGTTGAAGCATTTTATTAGGGATTTCCTCGTCAGCAGGTTCTGGGGTAATTGCAGATTTTTAACTATTTTTAACTATGAAAATGGCAGCAAAATGAGGGAAGCAGATAGATAGGTTTTCTTCAAATGTACTGGCCTCCATTACCTCCGAGGAAATTCATGTATTTTTGGTGTAAGATTTGTTTTTAATGACTGAAGAAAAAAAATAACACAAGAAACAAACCACACAGGCAACTCTGGGTTAATAAACTTGTTCATACATGTTTCAAAGTTCAAATCACTCATTTTTTTTTTTTTTTAATGTTAAGGTTGCCCCAGTTTCCCATCCTTTGTGAGGCCAGCAAGAGCTGACACCCGGCCAGGGGGGCCCAGCAGCTCCTCCTAGTGCAGCGGGTTCTTCAGACCAGGAGCAGCTCAGCTCATGAATCCTCTGCCCTCCTGGGATCCCAGCCCTTCAGACCGAGGCACCCTAGGGCGCTGTTACTATGCATGAAACGGTAGGGGATAATTAGCACCCTTGCTGAATAAATCATTACAGAGACAAATGAAACGTCTAAGATTATAGCAAGAGATGGGTAGCTGTGTTAACTAGCAGAGCAAAATCCGCTCAACTGGGTGCCCCCGGAAAGGGTGGCGGCCCCCCGGGGCTCCGCATGGCTCCCTACCCCCGCCAGCCCCGCCCTCTCAGAGTGCAGTGGACGGGTAGCGAGGACAATAATACATTACAGGGTCTCACCCGGTGTAAACGTGTATCTATTGTGATTTCTGACATTAGAAATATTCACAGGGATCTTGTTCTCTTTGTATAAACATGAAAAGAATTATTCATGATTGCTGCTTTTCAATGGTTGAGGTACTCAGCGAGCATTTGGGGAAATTCTGCTTGATTTAGAAAATACTGAAAACATTGATTCAGCTCCTTATTTTACTGCCTGTAACTCAAATATTTGAATGCCTGAGGTCAATTATATCTACTTTATTCAAATGAGGAACTTGTAAGGAAGTCACACACCTATAAAATAAAGTTATAGCAATTATATTAATATATGGCTATCTTACAGGCATAATTGACCACATATAAGATTATATAATACATAAAATATGAGATTGGCTTGTATAGCGGTCATCCCTCAGTAAAGTGGTTGAATATATATGCACACATATATACGTGTATGTGTACAGACACACACTAAGAACACATATCTGGTTAATCTGTGGTCACAGCAGCATCTGACGGGGAACACGGGTGCAGGTAGGGAATTTGGTGATAGCATGAGAACCCCGCTGCCCGGCCGAAGCAGAAGCTGGATCACCACACGGCTCTCCAGTAAGTCGTTCCATGTCTGCAACTGTCCCGTTGCCACCTGCAACGTGGGGAGGATGAATTCACCTCAGGCCTTGACAGCCAGGTTCCATGCTGGATCCTTCAACTTCTCACCCTCGCTCTGGCTCCTCCTGGAGCAGGCTGCAGAAAAGCAACACCAGAAATAAACTTCTGAAGGAAAAGTCCCGCTGCCTGTCAACAGAGATTCCGGCGACCAACAGGCAAGCTCGTTTCATAACTGGTGCAGGATCAGAAAGGAAAACCCATCGAGTGGATCTCATGGGTGGGGAGCAGAGATAAATTCCTTCACGTCAGCAAACAAGAAAGTTAGCCTGTGAGGCGTGGCCGGACGCTCTGTCTTCTGTGAGGCAGCACGGCCCACCGTTTTGGGTTTTTTTTCTTTTTGGAGGGATAATTTCTGGGGAAACTAAATGCCTCCTTGACATTTGGGGGGGTGAGAGCTCCCCACCCCTCCAGGCTCACCATGCATCACGCTGCTAGGTGCTTTGTGGCAAAATGATTTGTGAAAGTATGAATTTGACTAGGGAAAGAGCTAAGTTAGTTTTTTTCGACTTTCTTTGAAAGAAAAATTCAAAATTGCAGAACCCTGGCGGGTCGTGTGGAGGAAGTGGAAGAGTGTACGGACTGGCCCAAGTCAGAGTCATAGCCGGAAACCACTCTGGGGAGTCAAATGAACCCCAATGTCTTCAGACATGTGAAGGGAACACGCCGTGAGCACAGCCAGCTGCTCCGGCTCTAACTGATTTTCACCGAGATGCGGATTTCCTGCTGCAAAAACCACGATGAAAACACTACCAGTGAGTCCCAGGACGTGCCACGTCATTTGCATTTCCTCATTTAATGTCTCTTCACACGAGCGTGAGGAGAAAGATGACCACGGGGACGTTGGGAGCGAGCCCGCGCAGACCCGCAGGAGTGGGCTCCAGGACGCGGGCCGCGCCGCCCGACCCAAGCCTGCAGGAGGGGACGCTTCGCGGGGCGACAGCTGGGCGGCCTGTCTTCCCTCCAGGGGCAGACGAGTGAGGGACTCCCTCGCTAGATCAGCTCTTGGCTCCGCTAGCATCCCTGTCCCCGTGAGTCCTAACCTCCCCGCCCTCTTCAGCTGCACCTCGCTTCATCCTGCGGCCACCGCACCCCGAGAGAAGTTTTCACACAGTGTATAAACAAGTCCACAATGATTATTTTTATACCTGCCAGGCACTCGTTAATTCAACTTCATGAGCACAGGAATTTTGTTTCTTTTGTTCAAAGATAGATTCCGGGACCCCAAACCCCGTGTCTGAGTGCCGCAGCCCCTATTTAAACTCGCCCCCCAGTGGGAACGTGAAGTGGCCGGCGGCCAGCGTGAAGAGCGCGCCTCGAGGGACACAGCGGAGGCCGTGGCAGCAGGCACGGGCATTGCTCCCTCCTGATTCTGCACCTTCCTGAAATGTGTCTGCTCAAGAAAAACTGCTAGAGATGGACTGAGCCTCCTTGCCACCTGCTGCTCACTATGGGCCTTCGCCCACCTCAGACGCATAAAAGGGGCACATCTGTCACACAGCCCTTATCAAGGGGCGCCACCCCCCAGGGAAATACTGGTACCGCTGAGAAGGCAGCAACTTCTCTTCGGATCGCATCACGACCCCTTCTGCCAAGACAGAGATAATAGACTTGTCAGCTGACCACATGAAAACCTCATTGCCAGGAGTAGGGTCTTATTTTCTGCTATAATCCTATTGGCTCTCCTTTGTGAATTTCACGCCCTCTTCCTACACACGAACACAAAATCATCCTCATTTTCCCCTTTCAATCCCGAGGCTGCAGCTCGCGCATGCCCTGCATCTCACACCCTCGTGAAGTCACGTTATTCTGTCCTATCCTGGCCTTCTTTCTCTCTCCTTCTGCTTCCTAAAGGACGCACAAGTTCCAAAGTTTCAGAGAGAAAGCTTTGTCTATTATCTTTTATAGAATTTATTGATTTTCATGCTTCTATTTGGGGTGCCTCCTTCGGAAGCAATTACTAGGTTTAGTTTTAAATAAACTTTCTCTCTCAGTTCACATTTTCCTGCAGAAAGAACACTAAGGATGTTCATTTCACCGGGAGATTTTCAGAAACCTACATTCTTTTCAAAGAAGTTCTGGGAAGATGAAAAATTGGAGGAATTTAGGAAAATGAAGTGGCCAGGTGAGCAGTTCATGGGTGTTCCAGAATCTCAGTTACAAAGTGTCCCTGCAGACCTTTCCGCAGTGGAGATTCCTGGGTACAGATCCATCCCAGGCCCTCTCGAGAACGACTAGTTCAGGTGGCAAGACTGGCCCACGGGGTGGATGCGGGCAGGAGAGGAAGCATCCTGATAACCAATGATCTTAGTTTTCAAATCTGGCTGCCAGAGGGGTCGGTGGTGCCTATTGGTGGAAATAGGGCAAATCAGAATGATGAGTCTGTGTAAGACACTAGTAACCAGCCAATTTTTTATGTAAAATTGTATCTTCAAAAGGAAGGTGACTTTCTTCCGGTTTAGAAATAATGTCTGAAAAAGCCCAGGGAAATTGACATTTGAAAGAAGCAATTCTATGCTAGCCTCATTCTTTCATGGAATAATATAATGTAGGCATATTTACCTCAATAAGTGGGCACCTGCAGTGCTTATCGAGAAGCCCATTACCTGGAATCACCTGTCATGCTTTTAGACAGTTCCCAACTGAGGCACACTGAAGTTGTTTCAATGGTTTTGCTATAAAGTGATGATTGTCCTTGATTCCACACCTCTGTGCACATGTTTTTGAATGGTTTTCAATCCCGATGTGGTCCTGCAGGGCATGGAGACTTTGGGTACCTCTCCCCAGCTTCTATTCCAAAACCTCTTCTTCCTTTAATTTCCATCAAGAAAGAAAGAGAATTTCTCTTATAGGCCTCATCAGTATCAGGACATTACAAATACAGAATTATCTAAGGTGTTGGCAAATCCAGGAGCTGGGCTTCAGCAAAGGGGCTGGGGCAGCCTGTGTGGGTTTGGGGCTTGAAGAAGCCAGGAGAGTAAGTGTAATTTAAAAGAAAGTACATGAAAGAAGAGAATGGATAGATCTCCATTTCTACCTTGAAAAGTGTCACCATCCAGAGGATGAGAGAAAGAGCCCCAGAACAAGTTAAAATGGAACCGCAGATGAGATGTTTTGGGATTACCACAGGATAATAATTAGCACTTGACTCGTTCTGTCTCCCAAAGCCTCAAAGCACTTTGCAGTCTAATCATTTGAATTTTAGAATCCCCTCGGCACCGAGAGAGTGATTCAGGAAAACTTAGATAAGAGAGGCAGGATGGATGGCTTAAAAGTTTACTCAACCTTGGCCATTCCAGGAGCTCACAGCCTGGGTTAAAAAGGCAATGTTGACTCTCTCTTAATTACTGTCTATATAATATTTACACATTCTCACTTTCTGATGATTTCCACAGCCATGGCTCGGCAGCTGCAGTTGAAAAGCTGTCAATTTAAACATTTCAGTATAACAGCTGAGGAACTTGTTCTCAGAAAACAAAAATCCCAGGAGACACTGGAGCTTACAGCTTCACAAGTTCACTTCACCACTCCTGGCTTCATTTGCCACTTGGGGCTTTGAAGCGATCACTCTGCAGATGAGTCAGTGAATCTGGAACATTGCAAGGGGCGAGGTGAACCGCTCTAGAAGAGTTTGCTTCTCAGGTACAATCAAGATGATCTTCACGTGTCACACTGCCACCGTAGCACGTGCATAAGTTCATGTCCAGCCACCACCATCAGGAGGCAAGCAGCCTCATCTCCCCAAAACCTCCCTCAAAATCAGAGCACCCCTCACCCGTATCCATCAGGCAAGCCCTGTTGTGTTCTCCATCTCCACAGCTCTGTCTTTTCCAGAATGTTATGGAAACAGACTCGCATGTACGATGGCCGACGTCCTTCAAGACTGACTTTTCACTCCTTACCTGGCCTCCTAGACGCCTATGCCAGGGTTTCCCACCTGTGAGCAGCCTCCGGACATGGAAGTGCCACAGCATTCCGGCTGCCATTCCAGGCTTGCATTGGTTCCAGGCTTGGCTCATGAAGAAGAGTTTCTTAGACATCTATGTACAAATTTGTGTAAACATATATTTATAATTTTGTCTGGATCAATACCTAGAAGTAGGTCTGGGTCCTTTGGGGAGTTGAGATTTAATTATATAAGAATCTGCCAGACGTGCCCAGACTGTCTCTGCCGCTCGGCCTGCCAAGTTTGTTTCAGCGCCACGGAGAGCTCCACTTATTCTGCGTAGCCACTAGCACTTGGTGTGTACACACACACACCATGCATATTGTGTGTGCATATTTTTTTTTAATTTTAAAAGAGTGTGATTTAATAGGGATTCACTACCTGAGACACTAGAACTGGTTTTCTTCCCTTTTTTATGTGAAAAAGTTACTGGAACTGTTATAGACACAGCTCTTAGGAGGGAGGTGGCATTTTCCCTGCCTCCCTTACATGCAGCCACCGTGGGTTACAAGTTCCAGTGGACGCACTGCACACAGGCACACATGTGTGTGAGGCTGGTGCCATGTCACACTAGTTATTCTGCTAGATTGAAGAGACACACGGTGTTTCGTTTGCATTTCTGTAATGGCTATTGGTGTCAAACCACCTGTCAAGTGCTTCGTACACCCCATACATCCTCGTTGGCTGTGGGTGTACACGTTTCCCTCCCAGTTTTTAATTGGACTGTTATTTTTAAGTACTGGCTTGGTACAAGTTCCAATTTGCACCTATCATGGCCCTGTCTCTTCACTCTTTAACTGTTATTCATATCGCAAAAGTTCAAAATTTTTCTTCTTTTTCATCATTCACTTTCTTTTAGTTTTCCTTCTAGAGCATCCTATTCCGTCCTCATTTTTTTTTTCTTGAGCATTCGTGTGTTCAGATAAACTGAAACATGTTATTAAGATGGTTTGACCTTTTAGCTACACCTAAAACCACGTTTCTGCTCTCATCTCTCTGAATATTCATTCCCTGAAAGCTTAACTGGCAGCAACTGATGTACCACGCACTGCCTTTTTCTTTAACTCTGTTTCAATTGATTGGTTTAGGCTATCTGCATATCCCCTAGTAGAGAAAACGGCTGTCCTTGCTAAGGGTGGATATTTGTGGGAATCATTTAATATTTATTATGCATCTCAGGCATCATTTTCCCAGGCAATACAGTAAGCCTGACACTTTTTTAAAGGATTGAGTTGCATTCTAACTACAAATAAGATTATTGTGGTAAGATAAACAGCAGAAAATGATTGCTTAGCAAGGGGACCTAAAAGAGCAATAGGAATTGCTGTGTTATCAATGTGAGAGAGACGATTTAAAGGCCCAAGCCTAAGAAGATAATCTGAAATGACAGGCCTGGCATTAACTTTGGGAAGAGATGGAGCTCAGCTCTTCTTTTTAATGCTCTGTGTTGAGAGAGCATTAAACTTTAGACACTCAAAACCAAGGGAGGTCTTGCCAACTTGAACGACCCTTTACAATTAAGAAACAACAGGGCTGCTTAGGAAAGAATGAGTCAAGAAAGCACTTTCCAACATGAGACACCTTGGAAAGTGCTTGTCTATTAAATGACAAGACGGAATTAAGTTGCGAGCGGGTCTAATCTAGTTATGACCCTATTGATCCTCTGCTGAAGATCCGCTCAGACTCTTGAATCACGGCACCAAACAAACGGACTGGGCGTGACTCGGGGAAGCCACGAGATTGCAGTGTGACTCAGAGCTTTCTAATTCACTTCAGTGAAATTTCAGACATGATTTTTCTATCGTCTTAAGTAGTTTTAAAAAGTGTCAGCGAGAACCATGATGTGCTGGTCTTCCCCGCTGGCCGGCTGTCTTCGGGGTCACCGTGACAGGTAGAGGGACGAGCAGATTGGTGCTAACGCACCTCCATGCTTAGCGTGGCTCCTGGGTGATGAATTGCTAGCCTTTGCAAGGGGCCAGAGGGCACCAGTGAGCACACCAGACGGGCACTCTGCCGGGCCAGGAAAACAGAATGTTCTGGGAGCTGACATAGGCTTGGATTTTTCTTCTTAAATATTTTTTTTTTTTTTTTGCTATTTCAAAGTACTTTAGTTTGCTTCAGAGGGATATAACATAACTGATAGTTTAAAATGAATGAGGTCATTACTACTGTAATAGAAAGAAAGTCCACTAATTAAAATTTGTAAGTGTATATAAACATAAATATCCTTAAAATTACCAGCAAATTATGTGATAGGAGCTACGTGGTAGCTCAAAATTATTCTCCACTATTAATCTAGACATAACATAGTAATGTCCATATTGGTAATGACAATTAAAAAACCTCATGCTTTACGGATTATAAAAGAAGAGTTTTCACAATGTGGCCAATTTGCTCATCTGCATAGTAAAGTAAGTAGAGACTTTATGTTTATGTCATAATAAAAATCTTAAAACCATACACTCTGGTTAAGAAAATGTATGTTAATGTGTTCTAAATGTGTGACAGACCAGTTGCTTATAATCTCTAATGGAATTATATGCTTTTTTAAATTAAAAAGTGTGCAATTTAATAGAGATTCAGTATCTGAGACATTAGAATCTTTTTACTTCTCTTTTTAAAAATTTATTTTATTTATTTATGCATACAAGAGCTGGGGTGTAGGCCAGAGGCGCAGGGGTGAGAGGATTCACCAGAGACAGTGGGGAGCAGAGCAGGTAGATCTACTGAAATCCACTGCTGAGGGGAGCAGCAGGGAGACAGGAGAGGCCTGCTGTGCCTTGTGGGTAGCTCCCTGGCCAGGGGGATCGAACTCGATAGCCAGATAGCAGTGAGACTTAACCCCTGCGCCACCAGGGAGGCCCTACTTCTCTTTTTTATCTTAAGCAATTATTGGGATTGTGGTAGATGCAGCTCTTAGAAGGGGAGGTGCGGTTTCCTCCTCCCCAACTTACACACGGGCACCGTGGGCTGCAAACACTAGTGTGCCCTGGACAGGACTTCCAAGCGGGGGAGCTGCTGGGAACTAGGGTGGCATTGAGTGGCCAGGTGGGCCCATGTAACGCAGAAGGCAGGAGCCTGTTTTTTGGGTTCTGTGGCCAGACTTGAGCCCTGGCACCACCGGAAGGAGACGTGGAGAACACAAGAGGGCAAAAGACATGCACAGAGGCTGCTCCTGCTCCTTATCTTGACTTGTGCTTTGATTTTGAGTTTTGAGTCTCCCCTTCTGGCCCAGCTCCCTGGGCCCAGCCTAGCCCTTTTCTTGTCTTTCCACACCAGAAGGAACCTTAGACTTGCAGCAAGCTTTCGGGTGCCCTTTCTCAGCTCAGCCTATTTGGCCGGCTGGGCATATGCCCATGAGGGGTGGGTGATTTTCAGGGTTTTATTAGGAATAACCTTTCTTCTCTTCTCTCTCCACCCACACTGATCCTATTAAAATCATCTACACAGTAAGGGAATGCTTCCTTTGCCACTGTGTGTGCAGACAGCCAAATCCCTGTCAGAGCATGCCCCCTTGAGAGCAAACCCCGGATGCTACTAACAGAACAACAAAGTCTCCAGCATTTGGTATTCACCAGCCTCCAGGATAATGCTGGCTTCCAGGTTGTCAGCGTCCTGGAGGCATCTGAGTACATCCTAGTCTTTGAAATATAGTGAATTCCTCTAAAGCGGCGGGTTCCTGTGCAAGGTAGTCTAAAATGCGCCATTAAAATTTTTCCATCGTTTTTACTTCTTTCGTTTGATTTATCCTCATGAACTCTTTTATAACTTACTTTCTTGAGGAGCACATATCATTCATAGCATTTTCTCCATGTTACATATTTTCTTCTAAGAAGTGTTTATTCTTTTTTTAAAAAAAGATTTTATTTATTTATTTATACAAGCTCTGGGTACAGTCAGAAGCGCGGGAGGGTGAGAGAGTTCACCAGAGCCAGAGCGGGGAGCAGAGCAGGCAGAAGGACCGAAGTACACTGCTGAGGGGAGCAGCGGGAGGCAGGAGAGGTCTGCGCACCATGTGGGACCCTCGCCGGTGGCCGGGGATCGAACCGGCGCTGCAGAGGCTGCAGGCAGCTTTGCAGCCCAGCGCTCAACTGCTGTGCCACCAGGGGAGGCCCTAAGAAGTGTTTATTCTACTGGCAAGAGCAGCCTTATCAATAAATTGAAATTTATTTTATGAAATATTGAGAACTCAGTTTATGTAAAGATGAGGATTTTTGTGTGATCTAGTCCAAACTGGCACTTCCAAATGCCTGGACAATTAATGAAAATGCATTACATGAAGTTTTTCTATAGCCAGATCTCTTGACATGAGTTTTCTAAAACATTTGATTATTTCTCATAAATATGATTCCAACTTTGATTTTTCCATTTCATATGCCTATTCCATTAATGTGACTAGCTCTAGATATTAATAAAGTACTCAAGAACTTTAACATAGAGAAAATAGGGATCCCTGACAAAAAGCAATTTAGAAATTGAGGAATAGAATCATAAATTCTTGCTGGTTTCTAAGGTAAAATAGCAATACATTGAACAAAGACAAATAATGGCCCCTAGACAGTTTTCAAAAATTACATTGACCTTAGTAGTAGAACTATTAAGAAAACTATGTAACTCTCAAGCAAACACGGATCATTCTCTAGGATCGATCATATACTGGGGCACAAGACAAACATCAACAGATACACCAAGATTGAAATCATACCAACCATCTTTTCTGACCATGAAGGCATCAAACTAGAAATAAACCATAAAAAGAAGGCAAAGTACTCTCCTACCTCGTGGAGATTGAAACCCACACTACTGGAAGTCCACTGGACTAACGAGGAGATCAAAGAAGAAATTAAAAAATTCTTTGAATTGAATGACAAGGAGGACACCAATTTCCTAAATGTATGGAATGTAGCAAAAGCAGTAATAAGAGGAAAATATATAGCAATAGATGCTCACATCAAGAAACAAGAAAGAACTCAAAGAAACAACCTAATCTCGAAGCTCAAAGATCTAGAAAAAGAACAACAAAAAAACCCCAAAACCAGTAGAAGAAAAGAAATAATAAAAACCAAAGCAGAAATAAATGAAATCAAAACTAAAAAAACAATCCAAAAGATCAATGAAACCAAGAGCTGGTTCTTCGAAAAAATAAATAAAATAGATAAACCCCTAGCCAGGCTCACAAGGGCAAAAAGGGAGAAAGCACAAATAAATAGGATCATAAATGAAAGAGGAGAAATCACAACAGACACAGCAGAAATCAAAAGAATAATTAATAACTACTATGAACAGTTATATGGAAACAAGTTCAACAATCTAGAGGAGATGGACAAATTCCTACAACTCTACAATCACCCAAAGCTAGATAAAGAAGAAATAGAACACCTAAACAGACCAATTACAATTAGCGAAATTGAAATGGTAATCAAAAACCTCCCCAAAAACAAAAGCCCAGGACCTGATGGATTTACAAATGAATTCTACCAAACATTCAGAGACGAATTGGTGCCTATCCTTCACAAACTCTTCCAAAAAATTGAGAAGGAAGGTATAATACCTAACACGTTCTATGAAGCCAACATTACACTAATACCAAAACCGAACAAGGACAACACAAAAAAAGAAAACTATAGGCCAATCTCCCTAATGAACACTGACGCAAAAATCCTCAATAAAATTTTAGCTATCAGAATCCAACAGTGTATCCATAAGGTAATTCACCACGACCAAGTAGGATTCATTCCAGGGACACAAAGATGGTTCAACATCCGAAAATCAATCAACGTTATCCAACACATCAACAAAAAGAAATATAAAAACCATATGATAATATCAATAGATGCTAAGAAAGCTTTCGACAAAGTGCAACACCCATTCATGATAAAAGCCCTTGAAATTCTTGGGATACAAGGAACGTACCTCAACATCATAAAGGCCATATATGACAAGCCAACAGCCAGTATCATTCTCAATGGTGAAAAGCTGAAAGCAATTCCATTAAGATCTGGAACAAGACAAGGATGTCCACTTTCACCACTGCTTTTCAATATAATACTGGAAGTCCTAGCCAGAGCAATAAGACAAGAGAAAGACATCCAAGGAATCCAAATAGGAAAAGAAGAAGTCAAACTATCACTCTTTGCAGATGATATGATATTATACATAGAGAACCCCAAAAACTCCACAGAAAAACTAATTCAACTCATCAATCAGTTCAGCAAAGTGGCAGGATACAAAATCAACACGCAAAATTCAGTAGCCTTCCTATATACAAACAATAAATCTGAAGAAGAAATAAAAAAAAATCTCTTTTATTATTGAAACAAAAAAAAAATCAAATATTTGGGAATAAATCTAACAAAAGAGGTAAAGGACCTATACAAAGAAAACTATAAAACACTGTTAAAAGAAATAGAAGAAGACACAAAGAAATGGAAAAACATCCCCTGCTCATGGATTGGGAGAATAAACATTATTAAAATGGCCATCCTACCAAAAGCAATATACAGATTCAATGCTATTCCAATCAAAATTTCAATGTCATTCTTCCAGGAAATAGAACAATTATTGATGAAATTCATATGGAATCACAAAAAACCCCGAATAGCCAAAGCTCTCCTGAAAAAAAAAGAAGGGAATGGAGGCATCACACTCCCAGACTTCAAACTCTACTACAAAGCCATAATCATCAAAACTGCATGGTATTGGAACAAGAACAGACATACAGACCAATGGAATCGAATAGAAAATCCAGAAATAAACCCACATATTTATGGTCAACTAATATTTGACAAAGGAGCAAAGACTATGCATTGGAGCAAAGAAAGTTTGTTCAATAAATGGTGCTGGGAAAACTGGGTCGCTACATGCAAAAGAATGAAGCTTGACCACTACCTCACACCATATACAAAAATCAACTCAAAATGGATTAAAGAACTAGACATAAGACCTGAAACCATAAAATACATAGAAGGAAATATAGGCACAACACTATGTGATTTGCACATCAAAGACATCTTTACAGACACATCACCCAAAGCAGTGATAGTGAAGGCAAAATAAACAGCTGGGACTACATCAAATTAAAGAGCTTCTGCACAGCAAAAGAGACAATAACAAAAACAAAGAGAAACCCCACCAACTGGGAGAACATTTTTGCACCCAACACTAATGATAAAGGACTGATCACAAAAATCTGCAAAGAGCTGATGAGACTCAACAACAACAAAGAAAATAATCCTGTCAAAAAATGGGCAGAAGAGCTAAAAAGAAACTTCTCTGAAGAGGAAATGCAAATGGCCAACAGGCATATGAAAAAATGTTCAACATCACTTGTCATCAGGGAAATGCAAATCAAAACTGCCATGAGATACCATCTCACACCAGTGAGAATGGCACATATTAAAAAAACTAGCAACAACAAGTGTTGGCGAGGGTGTGGAGAAAAAGGAACTCTCCTGCACTGCTGGTGGGAGTGCAAACTGGTCCAACCACTATGGAGAGCTGTGTGGAGATTTCTGGACCTACTAAACATAGAGCTTCCACAGGATCCAGCAATTCCACTCCTAGGGAGTTACCCAAAGGACACAGAAACATCAATTCCAAAGAACACCTGCACCCCTCTGTTTATAGCAGCACTATTTACAATAGCTAAGCTTTGGAAACAGCCCAAATGCCCAAAAATAGATGACTGGATCAAGAAGATGTGGTCCATGTACACCATGGAATATTACTCAGCATTCAAAAAAGATAAACACATGCAATTTGCAGCAACATGGATGGCGCTGGAAGGGATCATGCTCAGTGAAATAAGCCAAAAAGAAAAAGAAAAATACTGGATGGTCTCACTCATAGCAGGAATCTAGAATACTTAAATAAGGGACCAGGAAAATGAATAACTATAAGAAAGTGAAAATCAAAATCAACAAAAACTATGAACCAGAGACACTTTTTGGGGGTTGGGGGGCAGGAGGGGAGGGATTGGGGTCAGAATGGGGGGATTGCAATTGTATGGGGAATATAAAAATAAAATTTATTAATTAAAAAAAAAAAAGAAAACTATGTAACAATGGGCCTCCCTGGAGGTGCAAGGGGTTAAGACACAATCTATGAAGCTGTCCGCAGCCACTGCAGCACAAGTTCGATCCCCGGCCGGCCAGGGAGCTACCCACATGGCGCAGCAGCTCTACTGACTCACCCACTGGCCCCCTCAGCAGTGTACTTTAGTCATTCTGCTTGTTCTGTTCCCCACTCTCTCTGGTGAATCCTCTCACCCCTGCACCTTTGGCCTGTACCCCCGTTCTTGTATGCATAAATAAATAAATCTTTAAAAAAAAAGAAAACTATGTAACAATGGCATCACTGAATAAATCATACTTCTTATTATTCACTCATACATTCATTGGGCACTCAACAAACATATAGTGCTTATCTCACGTAAGGGTTTTTTCTTATACAAACCCTAAATATGCATAATTGGTAAACAAAACACACATGCTATTTTTAATGCATCCCTGAAGTCTGACTACTTGAGCTTTCCCCTGTCCCTTATGCCCCCAACTCCCAAAGTACCTAAGTATAAGTATTCTATAAAGAAGGTTGACACTCAATGAATGTTTGTCCAATTCAATTTGACTTTCTTAAATCTATTTCTTCATCTGTAAAATAAGGAGAAATAAGACATGTTTACTAAATGATGATCACAAAACAATGCCCTAATATTCCAGAATAATATAATGCATAAAAGATAACACATAGAGTTAAGAGAATTGTCACGTTAACATTATTTGAAGCATGTCTTGATTTCCAGTAGTTCTTGAAGTGCCCTAACCCACGTAACTGCAGTTTATGATTTAGGTATGCTTAGTTTATGTAGGTATGATTTTGTGTCTACAACATAATCGGTGCAGCTCAGACCCAAACCCTGTTCTGTCTCCAAAGCAGACTTTCTTAGCTGGCATGATGCATTGATTTTGTTCTCCATTACTGAAATGTGGACAGGATATCTGAGTTTGCTAAAGATAGCATCACTTAAGGATTGTTCTAGTTAATGACTATTTTTCTTACAACACCAATAAAACCAACAAGATACACAGAAACCAAAAGCACAAAGTCAACAACTTTAGTTAGTCCAGTGGGGACACAATACGTCCCTGTGATGAATAATAATAATCAGAGCAACGCCTGAAGCACCATGAGTCTGTGCTGAACACCCAGCAGAATAGCCCGGCTAAGTCACTCTTTGGTGGAGGGAAGCTCTGATTAACTGACAGGATGCAGATGGCACTCTCCTGAGACACACCAGAGACTGGCTCTTACGTGGCCTGCTGTCCTCCCAGCACAGCTCTGACCTACTGAAAAGAAACGAAACTCCAGATTCTTCAGCCTCTGCTAACACCAGAAGTGCCTCACACAGAACAAGCATGGCCAAATTTGACAAACCTGAAGAGACTGCCTATGAGTTTTGTCCATTTTCTCATTATATTTTTACATAAATAACATCTGAAATTCTAATTTCTCTAACATGATCAAAAAGAAGTGTTAAGTAACCTAAAGTTTTATCCCTGATTTCCTAAATTGAACACTTCTCCTGTGTGTAGATGTGCTGTCTTGGAGGTTGAAATGCAGAGGTTCTAGAAAAATGCATGATTTGTTTTTGAAATGCATGATTGATTGAAAGCTCTGTTGTCAGTTTCCACGGTGACGGCTGGCCATGGAATTTTTACATGCTGGATTCATCACGGGTAAGAATCATTTAATCTTCTTCTACACTCAAGGCATCTATTCAAGTGAATGTCACCCAAGTCGCAAACCCCTGAGAACAGCCACTCTTAATATCTGGGTTAAGACCCACTGGGTGACACGCACAACACACATAAGAGGTTTTGAGATACGCTCAAACAATAAAAATCTAAAGACACACAAGCCTGAATACATAAACTAATTTAGATGATAGGAGGCTCTTACGGGGGATCCACGAAAGCCTGTGGCATTCTTTTCATAAAGACAATTCCAATAACACTCCATTAGGATTTACCCCTGGTAAATTAAAGTTACACACTTCTAATGGATTTCTTAATTGGACTTGTTATTAGCAGGAATAGAAAATGAATTAAAAACAGTCCTGACAGCCCTTGTAATAAACAAAAATGAAAAGTATAATTTATGTTCCTTACTTTTCTCCACCGAATCCAAAGCTTTTAATAGTCCTACAAATTTATTGCAATTAATTACTCAACTGTCAAAGAATGAAAAGCCAGGAACATCATATGCCTGTTTGAAGAAGGTCTTGTTATTTCAGAGAGGAGTCCAGTGACTAAGCAGCTGTTCTAACCTTGCTCTCCAAGAGGAGTCGACAGCTCCAGGCTTCCTCACCCTAAACTCTGACGGCTTCTGGATGTTATTTTAGCAGGCCCACCTCTGTGGAAATACTCCTCCTTTTATTCTCTCTTCTTTATATTTGAAACCTAATTTCATTTATTTTCTTTCACTTACAGAATTTGCTTTTTTTTTTTTTTTTTTGAGGCAACGTTGGTTGACCTATGATTCAGAGGTATGTTATGTACCTACACCTACCACCAGACCCCTATGGTCCTCCACCCTACATTTTTAATTTGATGGCCAAAACAGCACTCGGGGGGTCCTTGTGGTTGCCATCAACTAAACATCCATGCTTTCCCCCCCCTCTTTGACTTCTTAGCTAAGCATCTTCATGGTGTTGCTACAGATAGACTTTCTCTTCCTTTGCTTTCTAGATCAAAGTGAGGGCCACTTAAACAGAAGCAAAGTCTTAAGTCCAAACTCAAGGTGTCTGAATGACTGATCCCTTGATACTTAAAAGCAGAAAGAGGAGGAGGCGGGGAGAAAGAGAGAAAGCACGAGGCCCGCCAGGTTGTGGGTTGCGCCGAGACCCCAGACGTGGACTGCACGCAGCACTGCATCTGAGGCGACTTCATTTGTTGTCTGGGGTTATTTGTTATTTGATGTGCATATGCACAGAAGCAGCAGAAGTGACATTACAGATCAAAGACCAGCAGAGCAAAGGAGATCTTACCAAAATGATAGCCTCACAGGGAAGAGCAAAGTGTCCACAGCTCCCTGCCCGCAGCCTCAGCAGCAGAGATGTCCCCAGGGAGGGCACGCCAGAGGTCAGAGAGGGGCAGGGCTGTCCAGGCCAAAAGAAAGCAGTTCCTGGGCAACTGCTTTGTGTCCACAGGACTTGTTAGGAGGTGAGACCCAAAGAACTGAGTGTGGCCACCCCGCTGCTTCCCTCCCTGAGCACAGATCAGAATGATCCTGCGGTTACTAAGAACAGGGACACTCCAGGAAGTGTCTGTTAGATAATGTTCATACGTCAATACGTTTGAGGCATAGTACACATATATGTCTGAGTAAGGGCCTCGCTGCTGGTGCAGGAGTTAAGTCTCAGCTCTGACACCATTATTATGGCCTGAGTTTGATCCCCAGCCAGGGAGCTACCCACAGGGCGCAGCAGACCTCTCCTGTCTCACCCACTGCTCCCCTCAGCTGTGTGTTTCAGTGGATGCACCTCTTCTGCTCCCCACTCTGTCTCTGGTGAATCCCCTCTTTTCCCACACCTCTGGGTTCTTGTGGGTGCATAAATAAATGCAATTTATGCATAAATAAATAGAATCTTTTTAAAAAACGAATAAAGAAGAAGAAACAAAAAGAAATTTCACGTCAACAAAAGGGCAGAGTTTGGGGCTATGCCATTTGCCAAACTTTTGGGGCTGATTAGCATAAAGTAGCAACAATTTATTATCTCCTCCCAGAAGAAGAAGGAAGTCTCCACTTGAGATGACTCCGGGAGACTGCTGCATCACACGACTCAAATCCCAACAACCTCGGAACATTGCAAAGATTGACTTACATGCATTATAGTATTAGTGGATATGCAACTAGTTCATAACACACACGTATAGCATCCAGACAAGTCTATTTACTTATTCAACAGACACATACTGCAGACTAGTTAGCTTATTCCTCGCATCGTGCCTGTTCCCAAAGCAATGACAGTGGCAAGGTTAAGAGTAAAACATCTAAGAAGGATAAAGTGCTTCCATTGTTGATCTGGATGGCATTTGTTTTTCCTTTTTTAGTACAGTATTTTATGTTTTTTAATTGAAGCAACATTGCATTATGTTACGTAAGTATCAGGTGTGTGTCTCTGAGAATCAACATGCTCAGTGTGCATTATGCTCACTGCCAGCATCCCAGGCCCATTTTTTTTTTTTAATTTAACAGTGGAAGGTGTTTCCAGTCAGATAACAGAATTCTAAAATTCAAAATAGAAGCAAAGTATTTGGATATTCAAACATGTCAAAATGCACCCTTGTAGAATTAGATCGTTGACACGAACAGACATCATAATCACGTTTATGCAGACCCGCTTAAAGCAGGAAGATCATTCGAGCAAATTGTCTCACACAAGTGCTGGCGCAGAGGAGGGGCTGACACGTGCTCCGAGCAAGGGCCCCCGAGTCTTCAGACGCCGGCTCCGATGCATCCAAAAGAGAAAAACATCTTGGCTTCAGCAAGTCCTTGGTAAGACAGGGTGAGCATTTGTGATGTTGTTTAATGTACTTTATAGCCCCGGTTCGGGGACTTCTTTACCTTAAGTGAGTCCAGCTGTAAAGGAGAATCAATGCCTTAACTCTCCCAAATGAAGAAAAACAGTATTCTTCATCCAATTGTTCCACTATAAGAGACAAAAGTGTCTCAAAGGCTAACTAGAGGCATCAACAGCTCCCAGCGCCAGCATTCCGCTCTTGTCTAAGTCATTCTGCTGAGAAACTCAGTCAAGTCTGGAGTCTACAATACAGGGTTTGGTCAAACTAGGCAGGAAGCCACACAGGCCCTCGACAGCAGGGACTACTCCCGGCCTCCACGTCTGGGTCATCTCAGGTAGAAACCTTCCAGGCCCACGGCTGAGTCTGTTACTTACACCTGTCTTGGAGGAGAAAGGGCGGGAACACTTTCTATACAAGTTAAGGCAGCCAAGAGGTGCAGACGTTATGAAGTGCTGCCCATCATCTGCGCGACAGTCATGTGTGCGAAGCCTGGCGAAAGTGAACACTTGGGGGTCACAACCCCCAGACCCCGTTCGAGAAGCCAGGTTACACTCTCCTTCCCAGTGCTGCTGCCTCTTGCACGAGTCTCGAGCGAGGCCTCACCTGGTTGGACACCACCTTACTACTCCAGTGGGTTTCCTCCCTAGCAGGCAAGGCGCCTCCAAGGCCTGCAACCAGAACATCCAGATCCCTGAGGACCCCTGACGCCAGGGCCACTTCTCCCTGAGCTGGGGAGCCCCAGAACACACGCTGCAAGACTGGGGTCTCTGGTGCCCTGGGCCCGCTGCCCTGTAGTCCCGTGATCCACTCTGTCCTGCTGCCTCAGGCGGGCCTTCTGGAGAGGGGTCCAGGTGCCTGAACTCAGTGCTCCCAGCAGCACCTACTGGCTCTGTCCTGGAGGCAAAACGAATCAATAGAAGCACAAAGGCGCCAAGCTGTGGGCACCAGCCTTCCTACCCCAGCTTTGCCTGAAAAGCCTTTTCCATATTTCTTCTTAATGGAGCCCCTGGGCAGTAAGTGCACAGAATGCAAGACCGGAAGGAGTTAATACAAACCTAGGATCAGCTCTGCTAAGCACTGGGCTCACCTGTGGATTCCTGCTGTGTGGACCTATTCCTTGGCACCTCCGGGAACAAAGGATCTCTCCAGCTACCCACAGCATCCCCTCCCCACCATAGTGCCCCACCTCCCAGGCACCTTAACTGTTTTGGTGTTTTGTTTTTCCTCCTTCTCGCCCTGCCTTTAAGCAACCCAGCCTTCTGGCCTCCCTGTGCCTCAACAAAACTCAGAGCCTATTTGGAACTTCAAACAGTATATAAACAAAACCCACCAGCATAACATATAACTGAAGTTAACGTTTAGTAAAGAATAGAACTGCTGCCAAATATGTCAATACCAGGTCAATGAGAAGAAGGACGGCGTGGCAGTGTGCAGCCGCAGGTTAAATTATATCAGGAAAACACAGATTGCTCAGCACAGTCTCCCCCTGTTCAGGGGATAATTAAGTGACATTTAGATGCTTCTCCAAAAGGTAAGGGGCACCAGGCTGTAGGCAGAACATGCGCTCCTGTGGGGGCATTTTCCTCCTCAGGGTCTCTTATAGGAACCGGAGAACACGCCCTACACAGCCTTTCTAAGTGCCAGCCTGCTCCATTCTAGAACCTCCAGGCAACTGTCACGTGGATATTCACAATGATTCTGGTTGCGCTACAAAAGGAGAATCCTTAAGAAAAAATGAATGACTGAATTAGAGTGTTGCATTATACAGTCCCAGTGCCCAGACTGTACTTGAATCTTAGGGTGTTTATATGTTTATAGTATGTTTATAAAGGATGACGGTGCATTTTTAGGAATTAAATGCACATGCTTCCCCAGTGATTTACTTCTCTTTGCATTTCTAAATGGGATGCATACAAATATTAAGTCGAAATTAAAGGGTACACCTGCTAAGTCAGTTTCCAATTAAATACGCTGGGTGTCCCTTAATAAATCAAAGAATTGATTAATTTATTAATATATTAAAATACTCAGTGGCCCTCATTTAATTGTACAAGACTTAGAGGCTCAGTTCTCATAAATATAAACAGATGAATCTTCAGTACATTGATATCGTAAACGAGAAAGAGAGGGGCCGAGCGGGACAGGATGGCTAAGGATGAGACATGTGTGTTCCCTTCCCTGTAAAAGCTCATCACTAGATCTTTTTAGAAGACTGTTTCATAAGAGGTAAAAACATTGTCACCAACGTGCTTCACTTATCAAAAAAGTACTGATGGAGGACAAGAACAGAAGACCTGGAAAGGAGGCGCCACAAGACCGGAGACCCGGCTCACGCAGAGCTTGGAGCTGGGGCTGGGGCAGGGGGTTGGCGCAGCCGTGGGCCAGCTACAGAATCCAGGATCCTCGGGCGCCAACGCCCAGATCCCAAAGCCTGAGACCCAAGCGGGTGTCAGATGCTATCGGGAGTGTCTGGAGCACAGGCCAAGGGCAGAGACATGGAGAGGGAGCCCACTGTGGAGTCTGCCCCTTTCGGATTCTGCAGGGACCCAAAATCAGCCACTACGCGAAGGCTCCCAAGGAGCAACCCCCCCAAAGAGAAGCCCGTGTCTGTGCAGTCTCTGCCCCGGCTCGGGCCAGCGCTCCCTCTGCCCACCCGTGCCTTGCGGGGGCCTCTCTTCACCCACTCTCCCCCTCCGCCGGGCAGCAGCCTCCTGCCTGCTGTGACCTGCACCTGCCGGGGCTTCTCCTCACGGACCCCCTCAGCGGAGGCCACACCCCTTGAGGCCGCCCACCTGTGACCCTGCGGGCCTCTCAGCAAACCTGTCCCGTTGGGGCAGCACTTCCCGCCCGCTGGTGTCTCTGCAAGTGTCCTGTACACTCCTGTCCCTAATATACCCGCCCTTTCCGTGTAACCCCCGCGCCTGCCTCGTGGAGAAACCCGCCTGGGAAGCGCCGGGGGCCGCTGAAAGGGGAGCTCTGGGGAGACCCTTCCTGGAGGGAGCCCAAGGACCCCGCTCTCCAAACCACTGACTCCAAAAACGACACGAGTGCCCTGCTGGTATCTGCCCTGGGAAAGCAGCAACGATTTTACCCTGTGACGTGCCACAGGTCAGACTGCCTGCCTGTGTCCATCGCTCTCCACACCTGGCAGGCTGGGGTCGTGCTGTCTGGGACTGTAGCTACATCTTTAAGCTAGTGTCTGTGTGCCAAGAATTGTAAAAGAGGGCCTCCCCGGCGGCTCAGCGGTTGAGCGCTGGGTTGTGAAGCTGCCCTCGGCCTCTGCAGCACTGGTTCGATCCCCGGCTGCTCCCCGGCCACCGGAGGAGGGTCCCACATGGCGCGCAGACCTCTCCTGCCGCCCGCTGCTCCCCTCAGCAGTGTACTTCGGTCCTTCTGCCTGCTCTGCTCCCCGCTCTGGCTCTGGTGGATTCTCTCACCTTCCCACGCTTCTGACTGTACCCAGTGCTTGTATAAATAAATAAATAAAAATATTTTTTAAATTGATTAATTAATTAAGAGGAAAGAATTAGCACTTAAAAAAAAAGAATTGTAAAAGAGCCTTTACATGCATCTAATCTCAAAAACAAACAAACAAAAAAACTTGTAGTTGCTTCTAAAGCTGACATGACAGACGATTAAAAATGAGGTTTCTTTGGGGAGTGTCCAGTAAATGCTGGTCATTAATGATACCCATAATTGACAAACAAAACGGACACTGCAAGTTGTACTTTTTCAATGCAATCAGAAGAGTATTTGAAATTTATCTCCAAATGATAATTATCTGTTGTTAAGGTTGGTGTATCAATAAAACCTCAATGATCAAAATGTTCATTGATTTACTCGACAAGTTAATGCAAATGAGTTCCTTAGGCCTCATTCATTCCCACAGACTTACTGACACGCTGCAAACAATAATAAGTCACCAGCGTCAGGCCAGGCCAAGGCTCTCTCAACCCTGCTTTCCCCCCAAGAAGGCAGGCCCCGGGACAGGCCGGTGACAAGCTGGGGCCCCTCGGGCAGTCCTGGCCTGCCACCCCCCCTCAGGCAGGGCCACCCCCCAGGCAGGCAGGTGCTGGGCCCTGTCTTCCAAAGGAACACATTGGGAGTAGATGTCGGAAGCCTCGTGCCAGCCTCGGAACCGGGGAAAACTGTCCTCCACCTCCTGTGAGTTCTTCTAGAGCTAGAAGGCAAATTCACACCAGACAGATCTGTAGGGAAACAGCGCCCAGCTTGAATAACACACGTACGGAGAACTTGCATGGCTGCTGACTCCAGAGAAAGATGGCGCAGCCCCGGGTGTTCAGCCTGTGTCTAGGGGGCTGGGGCACCCAAGACAGTGAGGGAGAGACATCTCGTGATAGACAAGAAGGGGTGACCTCGTCCGACTGTGAAAGTCGTGAGGAGACTCACAGAGCAGACATGCTGACTGATAGACTAGAACTGGATAAGACCCACCCCCGCCCAAGCTACATCCTAGGCCATAAAATGGGGAGAAGAGATTTTGTTCCCTAATGAGGGAAAGCACAGAATCTCAGGGCAGGATGATCTCTTATTTAGTTGAGATTTCATGCTCTTAGCCCAAAAGCCTCTGCCTGCTAGAGTGGGGTGACTGGAGGAGACCAGTTCTGGGAATCTTGGGATGGTCTGATTTGGGCCCCTTAATGCTCATGCACAGCCGGCTGCTGTACCTCTGTGGGCCTGTCTCCTCATCTGCAGAGCCTCTCCTGTGGCCTGTGCCCTGTGCAGGTGGCGGGTGATCCCGGGGAGCCCATGGCCCAGGGGAGGCCTCCTGGCATCCAGCAGGGCCCCTGAGCTGCGAGGTAAGCTGACTCCAGAGCCTGAACCCAGTTGCTGCACAGCGCGATGCAGGGCCAGGCCTCTCTGTGCACCCAGCTGCGAGGGGAGAGCTGGGCCAGCTCTGTCCCGTGCCCTGGTCAAGGCCAGTGTGCCTCAGGGAAGGCTACAGGAAAAACTACCAGTATCCTTTGGGGATGGATGGGTTTGGAGTTTGCTGCTTCCCGGGGGGCTCATAAGATAGGGGGTGGAGGGGCTCAGTATTTCGGGAAGCACAGGGAGAGCTGGGGGGAAGGTGATTAGTCTAGACTGGCCTTTACAGGCTGGACACCCTCTGGGGAGGCCTCCCCTGGCATGATGACCTGTCCCCACACAGCAGCCCTGGGTGGCAGCCATAGTGAGGCCCTAGGAGGGAGCCTCAGCAGATGCGGGAGCCCAGAAGCGGTCCTGGGGGCTCAGCCCTTGCCAAGCCAGGTGCTCCCTGCAGCCTCAGGCTGTGGAGGCTGAAGGCCACTCCTCTGAATGAATGGCGCTGACAGTGGCTCAGTGCTCACAGCCGCTGCCCACCCGTGGCACCGTGTCTGTCTGCTTCCTGCTCCCTCTCCATCATGATAAATATTGCTGCTCCTCAGAGGCAGCAGGGCTCCCCTCTGGGCTTGCACAATCAGATGGCTCCAGAGGGGGGACAAGAAGCCTGGAGAAGCCTTCAGCAGGGGGGACAGGCACAGACTGCAGGCCCTTGGCAGGTCCGGCCCAGGGACCCCACCTGTGCAGGGAGCACCCCGGGTCCACACAGCAACCGGGAAAGACTGGGCGTGCTCGGCACCCCGGGAGGCAGCCTGACAGGTAAGACAGACAAGGTTGAGCTGTAAAACAAACACTCTGATCTGCGTGATTATTGCAACTCTCTAATTATTCCATTTGGCAGCAAAGAAAATAATTCAATCGATCATAGCAGGCGGTTTAATTACATTGCAATTCATAACCCCTACCCGTTAGAACAGGGCTCTGGAACAGGACCCTACAAATTCCTTCGTGCAAATTGTCACTCAAAGCTTGTTTTCTGAGAGGAGAAAATTTTGATTGCAGTAAAACAAATTTGGAAGCTCTCCAGAAACCCAAATTCACGTTGGATAACAATCATTAACTTTTCTCTGTTTATTCAAATTGTCTTATTGTTAATTAGTGCTTCATTCATCAGGTATCCTCCCTAAGAATAATGAAAAGTAATTGTGGGTAATTGGGGAAAGAATATTCAAATTAGCAAAAAAAAAAAAACAAATGTAGGCACTATAGAAAATTTTTAGAAGAGAGTTTTCCTACCTGCCAGCTTACATGGTTATATAATGTGAGCAGCTGGCAAATTATATCATCGATACAATATGTGCACAGTTTTCTGTTTGTTATAGCAAAAAACACATAACCTGAGATCTACCTTCTTTCCAAATGTGTTAAGTACACACGGGCGGGTGAGAACTACAGGCGCCGTGCTGCAGAGATTTCCAGAACTTTCTCATCTTGCTCAACTGAAGTTCTCCATCCCTTCAACAGCTGCTCTCACTCTCCTCCCAGCCCTGGCCAGGGCCCTTCAGCCTCTGTCTCAGTGGTTCAACCTTCCCCCTTCCCCCCAAGAAGAGAGTCAGGCAGTACCTGCCCTTCTTGGCCCACTCACTTCAGGCCACGCCCTTGGGCCCTGTGCCTGGACGACCTCTACTCACACTGATCTATTAAAATTCTTAGACACTAAGAGTACAATTTGTCTTCATGTCGCAGATGGCATAATCTCTTTAGAGCATATAAGTTTGGGGGTGCCAGAGTATCCCTTAGTTTGCCCACTAACAAACTTACATTTTGCTAATTAGATCTCCTCCTAACCATCCCACCCCAGACAAATAATCCCTGACTCTTACCTCCCCGCTGCAAGCTTAACCTGAAATACTTCATTTTTCATTAACCCTTTGAATTCCTTTCATTAACCTTTGAATTCTTTTCAGTTCAAGGATCTTGCTTGGTTGCTAGCATTCATTTTACTAAAAAGTTTGCTTGACACATTTCTTTGATTACCTTTAATTGTAAATTATTTATTCATTTTACCAATCTATTAAAAATAAGCTATTTTTAGGGCCTCCCCGGTGAGACAGCGGGAATCCACATGCCGCAGCAGACTTCTCCTGTCTCGCCCGCTGCTCCCCTCAGCAGTGTTTTCGGTCCTTCTGCCTGTTCTGCTCCCCACTCTGTCTCTGGTGAATCCTCTCACCCTCCCGCGCCTCTGACCTATACCCCAGTTCTTGTATAAATAGATAAATCTTTAAAAAAAAAATACTTATTTTAAAAATAAGCTATTTTTGTGCTTTTTAACTGTGAGAAGGTATTGAAATTGGGCAACTGGCCAGCAGAATGGCTGTCCTCCCAGGGGGTGAGCCCTGGGAATGATCAGGATGTTGGGGGGCTGAGACCTGTTCAAACAGTCCTTTGCCCTACACAGTCACCCTGTGGAGAGTAACAGCTGTGCATTAAATCCAGCAGGACCAGAAAGCTGAGTGACTTGCCAAGGGGCATGCTTATCACTAAGTGGAGGCTAATTTCAGGAGATATTAACATTATTACCACAATCAATATTGTTTAAATCCTGCCTTTGCTTACCAACATGATAGAAATTTACCTCGTTAGGATTCTTTCCAAAAAGTCAACAGAACTTCAAATAAACACAATAAAATATGGGCTTTGACCCTGACTTTGATTCTCCTCATCCAAATACCACCACCTACCACTATCGTCATCATCATTATATCACAACCATCATCATCACCATCATCATCACCATCACCATTATCATCATCATCATCATCACCACCACTATCATCGCCATCACCACCATCCACTAAGTGTCAGGCCATGTCTTCCCATCTGATCGCTTTCAGTACATTTGAATTAATTAATTTTCCATGAATTAGTGAAAACTAAGACTCAGTTCAGCTCTTAACATATAGTATTTTCTCCGTAAGACTACTTTTATTAGCAATAGTAATATTAGTGTTATCATCTATAGATACTGGGGTTTGCAGAAGCCTCAAACACTAAATATTCAAACATTCTTGATCAAATTTTCTTCTCAACCTTCACTGTAGATTGTTGACCATGTAAACTGATTGTATCCGGCAGAGCTTCCAAAGCAACGGAAATGGATATTGAAGGATTGTAGTGGAAAATAAATATTTGGAATTGCCTAAAAAACTGGAGATTCAGACTTTGAAAATGGGATCCAACGTGCCCCAAATCCCACTTCAGAACTGGAGACAGTGCTGCCTCCCTGGGGGATTCTAGAAGCCTCTGTGTGTTGCTGGCTTCAGATGCTGGGGCTGCTCCGCCACTGTCACCCCTACCCACCAAAATAGATGCTGGTTCTGTCCCCTTTTCTATTTTGTTTTCTCATAAGATGGCATCTTGGAGATGGACAAGAACATTTTGTAGAGCAGAACACTTGGGCACAGAAAAAATTAACGCTTTCCTTGGGCACAGAATCTGAGTAAGAAAATACTATTAAAAAAAGCAACAGAAGCACACATTCCATGAATAGAAAAGCAGCTTCGCAGTGACACCGGTTTTCTTCATTTAAAAAAAATAACATTTTATTAATATTGTATCTGTGTGCTGGGGTTATGCTTTTGCATTGGGGGGGGGGTGTCCCTGTGGCCAGCACACTGGCCGGACCCTGGCTTTGAGAAAACTGAACACATGAAACGAGCCAGTCCTAACGCGCCTCTGCAGGGACGCCCGGTCAGTGGCCCAGGAGCTCTGGGAGCATCTGAGAATCTTCCAGGAAAAATCAAGTTCTTCAAATGTTGCTGGAGATGCACTTGGGAGGGAAAAATTAATCCCTCCCAAATACCGCAGAAAAATACTGGTAATTCTGTGATTAAAACTTGGATCTCACCTTTCCTAGGCTAGCACTGCAAGCTGCTAACCCGCCTCTCCATAGCGTATTCGACATTGTGTGAAAGAAAAAGCAAACACTCATCCAAGCTCATACAGAGAACACAGAGAACGGGGTAGTGACTGAGGATGCTCGTTTTCACAGTAAGAACGCAGCCCAGCTGTCCCCGGCGCTTGCCACTGGCCGCGTGTGTGGCTCGGACCGGTGTTTGGTCTGAAAAGGAGAAGATGGTGGAAGAAACACCCCCGCCCCCGGGTGAAGCCAGCAGGAGCAAAGGCAGAGGAGCAGGAGGAGCGGCCTGGTGGGTGGCAGGGACTCCTGAAGGAACCTGACGCCTGCTGGTAGCCAGAAGGGAACTGCCCAGAGGGAGGCTCAGGCAAGGGGAACTTGCTTAACTGCCAGGGATTTTGCCTCATAACAGCAAAGCAACTCAGGCAGCTAAGACAGACCCAGGGAGTATTATAAAATATAACAGTGGCTATAGAAGCATCAGGAATAGGAAAACACATGCAAGAGAAATAAGATGAAATCAAGAGAAAAGTAAACATGCAAAAGTATATCTGCTTTTGGGGGCCTCCCTGGTGGCGCAGGGGTTAAAGTCTCAGCACTATGAAGCTATGACCAGCCACTGTGGCCTGAGTGTGATCCCTGGCCAGGGAGCTACCCACAGGGCACAGCTGACTCTCCTGTCTCCCTGCTGCTCCCCTCAGCAGTGGATTTCGGTGGGTCTGCCTGTTCTGCTCCCCACTCTGTCTCTGGTGAGTCTTCTCACTCCCCACACCTCTGGCCTGTACCCCAGCTCTTGTAGCATAAATAAATAAACCTTTAAAAAAAAGTGTATCTGCTTTTATCTGAGATTCCGAGACTCAAAGAAAGGAAGGGACCCTTCTCGGACTGGGAGCTCTGGGGTGTGCAGAGGCGAGCTGCACCATCCATGTGGCTGCCATGTGGCTGGGGGAGGCCTCATGAGGACAGGAAGGGAGCCGGTGGACCAGGGGCTCGGCATCCTGTGGACACAGATCAGCAAAATCCGAAGGGCTGTTGTTTGCATCCTTCTTTAGTGTTCGTTTGTGGTAAATGTTTTAATTAAAGACTAAAATCAGCGTAAGTCTTTTCTGCAAGGCACAAGGACAATGATGCTTTGAAATAGATCAACAGGGGGAGAGGGCAGGGGAGACCCTGCAGGGCTGGGACTGGCAGGGGCGGGTGTGGCTCCAGCTGAGGAGGGCGGGGAGTCCCAGGTCAGCCCAGGCTGCCCTCCCCGGCAGTGACTGAGGAGCCCCACGACCAGCTCAGGCGCCCCAGGAAGGACCACGCGGTCTGGGCTTAGGGGCGAGTGAGAAGGGAGAAGACACGGTCCCGGACGCGCGGAGTGGGAAGCCGGTGGAATTCCTGAGCCAGGCTGAAGGTAACGGAAGGCTTCCAGGAACAAGCATTTGGAACTGGCCAAGGGATTCGGGGAGCAGCTTCCCGGCAGGAGCAGAGAGCAGAGGCGTCTGCACAGAGTGGACCAGGAAGGAAAGAGAAATCCCTGGCGAGGACTAACGCGCTGGGACTGTCTGGTGATTGTCTTTCGAGGGCATTTCAAATCAGAAACAAAAAGAACAGGGGCACTGTGTCCCACAGTATCTACAAAGGTCTTCTTCATGCTAAGATTAAATATATTTTATGTTTTCTTCTTTTCTACTTTTTAAAATTAGTATTTTAAAAGGTATGAAATATATTTTTATGTGATAGGAAGTAGATTAGATTTTGTTATTTGAAATGGAGAGCACTTTCCCCAAGTGATCTGATTGTTAGTCATGCATACGCTCACTCACACGTATTTGCACACGCATCTTCATTCACTCACGCTTGCTTATGCATATTTGCACACTCATACTTGTACTCAGGATCTCGTGCGCATGTGCGTGCACGCACGCACACACACACACGGGTGAATGCTCTCAGTGATATGTCAATGCTCTGTCAAGACCTTATATCTTTATAGGTGCCGAGGCCCAGAAGTTAACTTTCTTAAAAACCTAGTTTGAAAGTCTTGACTGCCCCAGCGCACGTGCGGGACGAACTCCCCGTCGGGGCCGAAAAGCAGGTTCTTTACTTGTGTCCTTGCACCTTTTCCAGCCTCTCCTCCTAACACCACCCACCACCAACACCCCATTTTTGTAAACTGAATTTTTTTTTTAAAAATACTGTGTGAGCTCACTGTCTGTGCCTTTATACATGTGCTGAAATGTTGAATGCCATGCCCGGGTTCTTCCTGTATCATATGCATACAGCCTCCTCGATAGACAGGCAGGCAGGCAGACAGAGCTGCACACACGTGTCATTTTGACACATACATGTAGGTTACTCTGTGTAGACACGGGTGTCACTGCGCACGCCGCCCCCTATTCCCTCTCAATACACATTTGCGGTCTCCCCAGGGACGGGATGTTCTCGCTGTAATGAGCCCCTGCAGCGCGGGCGCCACCAGAGCGGGCGTGGGACACTGGCGGGCGCCCTTCCTTGCTGGACAGCCCATATCGTGATTTGCAAGGAGCCCAGTCAGGCCCTTCGTCTGTTCCCCCCACCCCGGGACACACCCCTCAAGAGCTGGCCGGTCATGCTTGATGCTCTGGCCCTTTGGTCTCGAAAGGGACAGCGTCCCCTGCCTTCCTTGCACTTCCAGGCCTGGGCATTGGAAGCCCCAGAGCACCTCACACTACAGAGCGGACCTCGCTTTGCTGTGTCTGATGCATCCCGAGAGCACCAGGCTGCCGTCCTCAGGGCCTCGCCGGGCGCGCGTCTCTCCTGCCACGGCAAGTGGCTGTGAGCTGTGGTCTCGGCAGCTACCTCGGGCGACTCTCCGCGTTTCCCTGGCTCTCCTGTCTCTGCTGACTCGTCAAACAGGGCAACATGTTGCCAGCACTTCTCAATCTTGCACATTAGATGCGTTCTTATTAAGGGTCTTACCTTACGTTGCAAGAAATCCTCCCAGGCTCAACGTCTTAGGTGAACACGAGAAGACGCAACATGGAGCCCGCTTGATAATCCCCTGAATCTAAGCTGTTTACTAAACCCTTTCTCGGCTCTAACAATGGGTGTCCTCGAGCACCGGGATGTAAAGAAGGGGTTTTCTAGTTGACTTTGCTGCTCTCTGGAGATGATAAATGCTGCCTTCGCCTCCGGGCCCGCTGCACCCTGTGCCTTGAGCCATGGACACACTTTCTGGTCATTGCCGAGAGCCAGTGACATCGGCCTGTCTAGGCCTGGGGTCGCCCTTCATTGTCAGTCTGCAGCACATGCCACTGTGAGTCCTGCTAGCATCTGTGCAGTTTTATTTCTAAGAGAAATGACAGCCAGGGGTACGTTTGTCGTTTGTGTATTCCGTCCTGATCTGCCACTCCATCTCCGGCCCGTGACCGCCCAGGCCCGAGGAGGCATGGTTTTGCGGGCCCTACGCTTGCCCAGGCACAGACCCACCCGCCGCACACACCCACGGCAGCACCCACCCCGGGAGAGTGCCTGACAGAAATACCACAGTTCCCCTTTTATTTTGCACTGAAAAATCCATTGATAAAGCTCCGAATCTACTGGGTCTTTAAAATGGCGATTTCCTCGTTGCCTCCCCAAGCATCAGCCTGCGAGTGGGGACAGCGGTCATCGGTCCCCGAGGCTGCAGGAACTCCTTCCTGAGGGTTTTTTTAATGTGCTCATCCTCTGTGCTCCAGGCTGAAGCGGGTCACAGTGGTCCCGTCATCGGTCCCTGCCCTGAAGGCCTGGAGTAATGGAGTGGAACAAGAGCCGGGCTGAGCGTTTGCTTCTCATTTTAAAGACAATTTTACCTCCCAGCCAAGTCAGCCTTTCACAGCCCCAGTGCCAAGTTTCCTTTGTTATGTCGGAACTGCCAGTGCCCGCTGCTGCAGTTTTGGAGCTGCTGTATGGACTAAGGGGTCCTGAGTTCTCGATGAGCCTGGTTCCGAGATAATGACTGCAAATGGCAGTTGTTGATGGAAGGCACAGACTCCCCGCTTGAAAATCACAGGTCTGTAGACTGAAGGCAGACGAGACCACACGACCAGCTCTGACAAGACAGGGGCAGTGCAGACCGCTACTCCTGAGAGACTCCATCACGGACATCAGCCTCTTTGGAGGGTCCACTCAGAATCTCAGGCCCAGCCCAGAAGTTGGAATCAGGTGACTCTGAGGCACAATGAGTTGAGAAGCACGCGGTAGTGATATCGTCCTAGTATTACCTTTATAACATTTAATCATGTCATAAACTTACAAGGTTCATTCTGCATGAGGAGATGTTCTTTATGCTGCAACCCATTATTGATTTGCTCCCATAAAGTCCTTGTGTCCCTCAGCTCTGTCCTCTTTGTTGAAAGTCTCAGACCCCGTGCAGCTGAGTGGGCCGCAATTGAAGAGAATCAAGAGAGAACATTACCATTCTGGTCACTGGCAGCAGCGCCAGCTGTTATGTAATTTGGTTATAAAGCTATTTCCTGTTACTGGAGGGTTTGAAATAACATTTACTTGTATAATTCTAATTCCATTTAGTTTATCCTTCCGGGGCCAAATAAAAAGCATAAATTAAACCACTATGACTACGTCAGGCTGATAACCATTTTAGAATGCAAGAGAATAAAATGTTATTCGCAAATATTTCTTAACCTTATAAGGACACCGTTCCAAAAGATGGCTAAACACCTATGATCCGTCTCCTGACTGACCATTCCTCAGCAGAGAGCATTCCCCAGACTTTTTCAGTTCCTAGCATGCTTTGCGATATGTGGGGTATTTGAGGAAAGAGGACTTGGCTCAGAAGATGCCAAGGAATGGAGATTGAAGGAAGGTTGAGGGAATGGAGACGCTGTCTCACCCCACGGAGCAGGGGGCAATGAGCCTTCCTCCGTTTGTCCAGTCCTGAGCTCACATCCCACATTTAAACATGTCACCAATCAACTGTAAGGCCTTGTTAACAGTAAAATCCAATGACTCTAAATTATTGGTTTGAATCCTTTGGGGTTTTAAAGGTTTTAGAAATGCATGTTATAACATAAAGCAGCTGTGAATGTAGGAATGTGTGTGTATGTGTGTGAGAGAGAGAGAGAGAGAGAGAGAGAGAGTGAGAGAGAGAGGAGAGAATAAAGATGTGGCCTGATTTTCTTTTTTTCCTGTGACTTATAACTTCTGGAAGCTTCTATTTTTTCCCAATATAATCTCCTTAATCTGATTGTTTGATTCTCCATGGTAGCACAAGGGGTTAAATCTCAGCACTATGAAGCTATACCATCCACTGCAGCACGAGTTCGATCCCCGAATGGGGAGCTACCCACATGGCACAGCAGCCCTCTCCTGTCTCCCCGCTGCTCCCCTCAGCAGTGTATTTCAGTCAGTCTGCCTGTTCTGCTCTCCACTCTGTCTCTGGTGAATCCTCTCAACACCCACCTCAGACCTACACCCCAGTTCTTGTGTGCATAAATAAATTAATCTTTAAAAAATTTGCTGTTGAAATTAATGATTCCACAGTACTTAGCGTAGGCAAAATTTTGAATTTTACCCATGCAACTGATTGCATAAGTGACCTCCAGCAATCTCTTACAGGAAAAGATTTGACTATTTAAATTTCTTTTTGAAACAGAAACCAATTTTTTCTTAATCTCAAACTCAAAAGTAGGAGCTAATTTTTTCAGGTAGTAAGAGAAGTGTTTCCCCAGTTAGACGTAAACAAATACATATCCCAACATACATGAGTAGCAACTTGCTCTCATGAAAAACAAAACAATCTTCCCTATTGATAGCTGTTTGTTAAAGTGAAAGCTGCTAAGTGACAGTGGGTGGGTTTCCCAGCAACATTAAGTCAAAAAGATAGTATTTTCTCATCCGAATCAAGATTGTCACAAATGTGTTTGTCCTGCATGCCATGGTGACAGGCGGGATTTCATGAGAGGCATTTCACAAAAGAGATTCACAATCTTACAGGCTGGAGGGACTTAGCAAAAGGTGTGAGCAGGGCGCAGTCTATGGAAAATGAGGTGCACGTGAAGCATTTCCCACACTCTGCAGATTTGGCCAATAACAGACATGGATATAAATAACCTCCATCCCAGAAATGGGAAACCTCCATCCCAGGATAGCAGGTGTCTCTGGGAGTCACATCCCAGGCTCTCTGAACTTAGGGGGCTGCCTCGGAGTCCATCAGGAGGTGCAGGCTGTGCTGCAGTGAGTGTGAACCACTGGAGGCCCCAGGCCGGGTGTGCAGGTAGGACACAGACCAGATGCTCTGCAGCCCCAGGTGAGCGGGAGGCAGGCACAGGGTAATCAGCACAGTTCTCTCCATAGGCTGCCTGCCCCACCCCAAAGGGTGTGGCCAGTGCGGAGCCCTCCTCTGGAGGGTATGCTGGATGCCCTCAGGAATCCACAAAATCCTCACTTTTCTGCATGTGTGCACATCTCATTTGGTGGACACACTGACTGTATCACTTAAATGTATATGCTAGTATAGATATGGCACAGAATTCCACTGTCCATTTCCTTAATTTATGTCCATTCCATTAGTGCTTCTGATCCTTTATAACAAATTATTACGTCCTTTCCTTACAATTTACAATTGAATAGGTCACCATCAGATAATCTAGAAAAGAGCCTCCTCTAGAAGGGAGGAAATTTGACATTTGTGGGCACTCTTCAGTGTTCCCAGGCTGGAGCCTGGCTGGGCGCGCACCAATCTTTGTGGAGCCAGCTGATTCCAGCACCAGGGAAATAGAGCATGTTTTAATATTTGCAAAGTTTGAGCTGTCAAATTTAATTTTATTTTTTCCTATTTGATTTCTATTTTTACTGGTTTAAAGAATATTACTAGGACATATAAATGCCAAATATCAAAGAAATATATATTAAAGAGAGCAAAAGAGAAAAAGAATCCACATCCCTGAAATAACTATCTGCAATAGTTTAATATACATTCTTTAGTTTTGTTTATATACAGTGTTAAAATCATTATTAAAAAACTGGGTCACATATAAGAATTGCATAAATAGTATATAGAAATGTGTGCTCTAAAAATAAAATGGGCTACATCTATGGTATGTGCATATTCACACACCACATGCATATTTCCTCATACCTGACAAAATATATCAGACATTTTATCACAAAATTGAAATCTAGACAAATTTATCATGACAAATCAGCTAATATTAATATTAAATTTAGTCTTTTTTTTTAAAATGAGCATTATTAAGTCCCTCCAGTCAGGAATTAATTATAACTAATACAACTATCCAGAGGCCTGGGTATATATTTGAAATGACAGTTGGACATTTTTGTATGCAGCCATTTCTGGATTCTCTATTTTGCTCCCTTAACCATGTATCTGTCCTTCTGCCAGTCCTGCACTGTCTCCATCACTCTCTCACATAGAAAGTCCTGTAATCAGGGAAAGTGATAGCTCTTCCTGATTGTATTTTCTTTTCCAAAAATTGTCTTCACTATTCTAAAACCTTTATCTTTCTACATAGGTTTCACAATAAGCTGTCTATACAGCACCTTGCTAAGATTTTGATAGGTGTTGCACTGAACCTGTATATCAACGTGGTGAGCATTGGCATATACAGTACATTCATCCTCCAGCCTGTGAACATGGTATGTCCTTTCGGTGGTTCAGGTCTTTGATTTTATTTGTGTAACTAGTATACACACTCAATTCTCCTTGGATAAATTGTTGCTCTTTCTATCAGTGTAATTGCACTTTTTTTGTAATCTTGTATTCTTGTGACTTACTGAAACTTCTTATTATGTTTAGAAAGGTGGGTTGCTTGTTTTTCACAGATTTCTGGGTGCCTTCAAGCCATATAACATGCTAAGGATTTTTATCATAAATGCATATTGAATTTCGTCAAATAATCATTCTGTATAAATCAAATGACCATGATTTTTCTCTCTAACTTATTGATATAGAGGATTACATGGATTAGTTTTCAATTATTGAACCAACTAAGCATACTTGGAATAAATCCTACTTGTTCCACATTTATTTGAAAAGCAAGGAAATTACATCATCATGTATTTGGAATATGTTGAGAATTATTACCTCATACATTTTACATTTATATATTGGATAACTTTAATGTCAAGTAGGGGAGACTTCAAAAAAAGTCAGCATTTACTATATATTTTAACATGTATTATTAAAGTGAATATACACAACTATATCCTTTTGGCTAAGATTTTGTAGGAATTTAGGAAAATAATTAGAGGTACCTCAAATGTATGTTAAAAAGAAAAAAAAAAACAGAAAATCAGAAGATTCGTGAGATTTGTATACTTTAGTTCCTATGAGTTACTATGTTGAGCCTAAAAATACAGGTATAACCAATGGTAATCCATCATGAAAATACTTTGATATGCATCAATTTGCAAGACAAGAAGTAACTGGACATTGCCTTTTTTTAAATCCAAAGTGATCCAAATCACTAATTTGTAGAATAGTATTGTGAAACTAATGTTTGGCATATCACAGGAAATTCTGGATGCTTCTTAGATATCTTAACATTCCAACTAGCAACTAAAATAATGTCTCAGATTTATCCTTAAATAGTATACCAAAAATTATAATTCATTAAAATGATCATTTATAAATAAGATGATTGACATATCTTACACAAATATTTTCAAATGATGCAATCAAAAAAAATTCCCCAGGAGGCTCCTGCATTTCTGCTTATCTTGGAGGAGGTGCCAGCTCCCTTTTGTCCATTCTATTTCTTCAAGGACAAGTAAGTAGTAAGAGCCAGGGAAATGAGAGTCTCCCCACAGGGTGAAGGGCAGAAATGCTGGTGCCCACAGAAAAGGTTTGGTTTCCCTAAGCTCAGGGTCCCCTCCTGCAGGACAACCTGCAGGTAGATAGGAGTCACCTGGTTGTCTCTGTGCTGTCCTATGCAAAGGGGGATGGAGCAACGGCCACACTGCTATTGCCCTTCTGTAGTAAACTCCTCTTGGGTCTGCCCCAGCCTTCTCGAGATCTATTAGTTGCATCCACGAAGCTGTCAGCCTATTTATAAGGAGAGCCAATTCTTGGGCCCTCCATTGCTCTTGACAGATATATGTTTTCATTAGTCACACTGAGTAAACTAATTAGTAACGAAACTCTTTATGAGGAAGACAAATAACATTTTTTAAGTCCCTGGCAAAAGGTAATTTACAAAATGGCACATCTATATCTGGGATCCAAAGTCATCATTCATTTTGATTTTAATTTGTCTTTTTTAAAAGTAAATTATATCAGAAATACTTTCTTCCAGAACATGTCAAATCTTGTCACTCTCCTTTCCACAGCATGCCAGAAACGCTCTCATCCCATTCTTAGAAAATCCCCAGTGTCTTCGGGCCCCTTCAGGGTCTGCTTCCCCGGCACTTCTCTGAAATCACCATCAGCCAGGCCGCCTGCCCTCCTCCAGTGCATATGGCCTCTTCATGCTTCTCCCCTAGCCTCTACAACTGCTCCAGACCAAACCACCACGGCAGGAAATGATCCCTGGACAAGGTCAGCTACTGTGGAAACAGTATTGCTTCGTATAAGAAGATGACCCAAAATTTCACCATCTTTCTAGGGTGGTTCTGCTCTCACTTATCCAACTTTCCTTCTGTTTGTGCATTTTTGTGTAGATGTCTCTTGTGCTATCATCCAGATTTGGTTTTCCTTATCATTTTATCTGGAGGCTCCTCAAAGCATTGAAACTAGAACTACATATATCCAGTAAACTTTCTCTTAGGTGTCTACCCAAAGAATGCTAACACACCAATTCAAAAGGATGTGTCTTCACTTCAGCACTATTTACAACAGCCAAGTTAAGGAAACAAGGCAAGAAAACTGGCAAATACAAAAGAGGGAAGAGTAATATTGAAAAAGATGCAGTCTTGCCATGTGCAATAACATGAGTAGGGCTGGAGGGGCTGATGCTAAATGAAATACATTGTAAGGAGAAAGAGAATTACTGGTGATCTCACACATATATAGAATATAATGAAACAAAACAAAGGAGCTGACGAACTAAACCAAAACAAACCCTAGAAATCTGACTACAGAATTGAGGTCCCCAGAGGGGTAGGGAGGTAGGCAGCAAGGAGGGGAGCATTACCTGTCCCCGGGTTGTGAGATGAAAGCCTGCATTGGTAGAGGTATAGCCTGTACCCCTAACTCAAGTACAGGACTGTAAACCATTGTGACTTCAATAAACAAAATTTGAAAAAACAAAAATAAAAATTCAAACTCATTTTTTTTTTTAAATCCGCTCCCATTCCAGTGCTCCTGACCACATGTTCCTCTGGCATCTTCTGCAGTCCTGCTCTGCTCCTCAACTTATATTACTGTTTATTTGTTGGTTTTTATGTCTTTCCTTAAGGTCATCTTTCACGAAGGGGGTTTTCTGAGTGATTACTCTATTTTCGAGGCAACCTTGCCTAGAGCCTAGAAAGCAGCCGTCCAAATGCGCCTCATAGATCAAGCTACGAGCCCACAGTCCCTATATTCCCCCCGAGCTTGGAGGAAGAAGCTGAAGCTCCAGGGAATCACGATTAACACACAGATTCTCTCTTCTTTCTGAACAAGGACTGAACACCTTCACCTTACCTGGGAAAAGGTGTCGGGTTTTGACCGAGTCTGGGTAACAACCTAGGAGTGAAAGAAAACGCAACTGAGGAACCGAAGGAAGGAGAGCGCCAGGCTGACCACAGAAGACAGGCCCCTTGCCTGTGTCCCCTGGACAGGGCCGGGAGTGGCAGGAAAGGCGCTGGAGCCCGGAGACAAAGGACTGAAGCACGGCAGACCCAGACAAGAGCTGAAGAGAGGTTCTGGCCGTGAAAACCACAGCTGGAAAATTACTTTTTTCAAGGAAAATAGCTCCTCCTCCTGTTTTGTTCGCCTTGTTTGTCCCCTGGAGGCTCTGATTAGACTGCAGCAAGAGCCGCTGGATTGGACGCCTTTGTCAGGGGCCCATCACTGCTATGTCATTGTTTTTCCTGGCAGTGCTGGAACGAGAGCACATGGTACCTTTTCATAAAGAAAGTGGCCACAAAAGCGGAGCAGCAGCAACAAAGCAAGGCGCTGTCGCTGGGTCTACCTGACTGGGCTCTGAGTCAACCTTCTGAGTTCTCGCACGGCGCTTGCATGTATTATGCCGTGTGTCCTCAGTGTTTAGCGTGGTGTTTATTTAGTCTGTCTAGACTGAGGCCATCACGGGATACCAGCAAGCTTTAGAACTCGATGGTCTTGCCAACTGAACTAGAAGGCAGCCCATAGAACTTGCGTAGTACAGGAAAATTGTGTAAGAGAGGTAACCCAAGATCAACGAAGTAAACTTCTTTCTAGTTCTACCTGGAGCAAACTTTCCAGAAGACAACATGAAGGTGTATACCAATAAATGTCAGGTGTGACCTTGAGAGTGCGCCCTTGAGACCTGGGGGTGTTTCCTTCACAGTCACTCACATCTCTCCACTCCTACGCAAACTCCACTCCTATCATCAATTCCTGTTGAATATGCTCCTGCTTTTGCTGAGAGAACACAGCCATCATCTTCCATAAGCCCACAGGAGTGGTACCTACTCTTGTCCTGCCATCCCTGCCCATCCCACTCCTCACCCCAACCCTCTGGACTCGGGTCTTTAACACTTACAAGACTCACAGGCTTGCTTCTAGCAAATACGAAGGCAAATAGAAAATAGGTAAGGTAATTTTGTTGACTCGGTGTTATCTAAAAATTAATGCACAGTCATGATCACCTAAGACAGATTCATTTTGCAAACAATCATCAAGGACAAACTTTGCATGACTGCTAAGTCTGAAGAAGACATGGGTTGGGTAGCATTAGACCAACATGGAAACTGGCGATCTGTGGAGAAAAGCGCGCCAAGACTGTGGAAACAGCGAGAAGGTCGTTCCCCTGAACTTCCAGAGCCAGAGACGCAGGAAAGGCTCAGAGACAGGAACGACTGAACCTGAGTGAAAACACCCCGGGCCACAGAGGAGGCCCCGCGCCCTCAGACCGGAAGACCAGGGGGGACGCGGAGCAACATGGCGGCCGCGGAGCAACATGGCGGCGGGAGGGCCAGGCCTGCGCCAGCGTCAGAGGCCTGAGGCCGCCGTGAGGGCGGGCTGAGAGGTTTCGTTTCTTAAACGTTCATTTCAGGGAAAGACTTAAAGGACTTCTGAAGTTAGTTCCAAAATATTTGACATGTAAACAAGGGGTGCCCAACCTGGAAAAAATTCATATTTAAGGAGAGCGAATTCTAAGAACAAGACTGCAATTACGGGTTTTCCTCCCTTCAACGGGGAAAAGAAACGTTTCTGGATGACGCAGACCATCTCGGACGTTCCCTGCGGAGTCTGCCGGGCCCCGGGGCCTCCCGCCGGGCTCTGTCCTGGGAAACGCCCGTGTCTGGTCTGCGCTGCCCGCCGCGCCCTGGAGGACGCTGGACGCTGGACGCTGCTCTCATCGCTGACGACCTGAAATTTCCCAGTGACACATCTGGGAGCAGCACTATTTACCATTTTTGGGAATATTTCCTGTCCTATTTCACAATGGTTTCCTCTTTTCTCTGTCTCTTTTTCTGAATTACAGAGGCTTCCGATAGAGACTGAAGTGAGGATTTTGAATTTGACAGACAAAACATACACATACAATGTGAATTGATAAACTATAGCATGTGTTCAGAAAATATATAGAATTCATGAAGATGACATTCACCATGCGGATGTGTGCGCACTGCTAGAATCACTTTAGTGATGTATTTCTCAGCCTCTGGAATCCATGAGAACACTTTACCAGATGAGTAAGTTTTCAAGTAATTTTATGAACATCATTGTTTCGCCAGGTAAGTAAAATTTTTCCCGGAAGATATTTAACACCAGATCAATTGTAGATGGTGAAGGACAATTTGGTAAATCTTCTATAATCTCATTTTCTGCATAATAAATATTTCTGTCGATTGGTTGCGAGGCCAGTGATGATAAAATACAGCAAGAGGGAGCCATTAAGATGCTCATTTTTAAACAGCTGCTGTGATTTGGAATTTAAGTCTAATCCCAAAAATGCATGTTTGAAAATGCACACATTGTTTGAGCCCCTGAGTATGAAATTTAAAATACACGAGGTCAGCTTGTACGCTTGTTGACATTATTTTACCAAAAGAGACTGCGGGTTCTTGATCAGGCATCAGTGATGAACATTTGCAGGGTGCTCAGATTTCCTAATTGTGGACAGAACACTGAGAGCGCCTGCATTTTGCAAGGGGGCAATCACCTCGTCCTCATCATATTTCAGAGCAGTTTGTGCCTAGGAATTAACTGTCGACCGGAGCAGGCAGAACCTTTCCCTCCAAGCCTCACGAACGCGGCCCTTCACTGCCGCCATGTTTCTCCTGTCCCCGCACGAAGGAGAGAGGCTTACTCTAGCCCAGTCGCACAGGAACAAAGCTTCCCCTGGTTCCTGAAGACAGAGAACCTCTGGTTTAAATTTACAGAAAATGATTCCAAAATGTGCAATAACCTCTGGGCTCACCAGCAAACAAGTCTCCCCTTCCTGTGACTAAAAGGAACAGGTGCATTTTCTAGAATGAGTGACAGCACGGAAAGGGCGTCAGTCAAATGAACACAAGATTAGTATGTATTGCACACATGAGAAAATTAGCCATCACTAGACTCATTTAAGGGATTTAATAAGAGCTGTGATTTGGAATGTCAGATAGTCTAAAGCTACCACTTAGAAACAAGCCACTCACAAAGTACAAGCTTCGAGAGCATTTTAATGCATGCCTGTTTAAGAAAATGAGCTATTTTCTCCTAAATCTTGGATTTGAAGAGCTCATTTTTCCCCTGCATTCATTTATCAGTTCATACCTGCAGTTTAGCATCATAAATTAAACCTCAAAGAAGCGGTGATCAATATGTCAACGACAGACAACGGCAGAAGACACTTGTAAATGATTGCTTCTTGGGGGAATGTCAAGTATCCAAATGGCTCTCATTCTTTCACACTGCGGTAAATAATATTAAACAAACAGCAGTATTAACTGAACTGCCACATGTGCTTGGCTGGTGTGTACCTGTGGTTTGTGATAAACAGAGAGGAGGCCCTTCCCCTTAGCAGGCGGCTCGAGGGTTATTTTCATCGCTGCTCCAAGGAGAAACCCCAGCACCTCGCTCCACCAAGCTCAACGGCTGGGGGTCTCACGGCCCTCCTGACTCAAGGGCTGTTTCTTCACTACACTGTATCGTCAATATGATGATGATCGCCATCGTCACGGCTACCACCACTGCTTCATTTCAGACGACCAAGTCTTTTTTTTCATTTCTGCGGTACCCTGGTTCACACTGTCGTGTGGGTTTCAGGTGTAGGTTATCACTTCATCTGGGGACAAACACCTCGACCCACAAAACAAGGCCCTGTGTGTCTCTCTTGTCCTGCCACATGCCTCTATCTACTATAAAGTGTCGGCTTGTATAAAGAATTAAAAATAATTTATCCTCACAGCAGCTTTATGAGAGAAAGATTTTTTTCAAGGAAGATGAACTCATGGACAGTGGCCCCAAATATAGGAAGGGCTGAAACTACAACTTTTACTCGCTCTGATTTCAGACTCAACTATTAAGGCACTAATCCCCTTTCAACATAGGACTAGACGCCATCGCCAAGGGAACGAGCTATCTTATCCTCACCCACTAAAGCTGTGGCTTTACGACACTCTTAACCACTCTTGGTTACTTCAGGGAAGCGTTTCAATAGAGGCTGGTAGTCAAGAAGTTTCAGCTTGCTTAACATATGACTTTGAGGATAGAAATTATTTTTATTTTATAATGACTTGGCACATATCTGATATTTTGCTGTGATATAAAGAGCCAAATCTTTTTTTTTTTCCAGAAATGTATTTGCTTCTAAAAACTAATTTCTAACAGAGAAAAATAAAAGATTACATGCACGACTGAAAAAAAAAAATAGATTCTCAGTAATCATGTAAACAATGCAGACAAAATAGCCCTTCTATTCCTTAACTTGAAAATAGATACAAATACATTTGGAAATTTCCCAGACCCAAGCCCTTTACCCCGGAACAAGCCAGCCACGGTGCCACAGCCAGGTGAGCAAACAGGCACTATCTGAGCCATCTGCTTACACCAGGAAAGAAAGTTCCAACTTAATTTGCGAGAAATAGGGGCTTTTGCCTCTTCAAGCTGGCAATATTGATTTCAAGAACAAACAAGTAATCAGTTATTAAAGCAGATTCCACAAAGGCCAAACACAAGACTCCTGCATATTTTTACTTAAAGAAGAAGACGCCGCCTCGGGCCCTGCTCCTAGGCGGTGCCTTAGCCAGCTCCTCTAGGTTGGGAAGAGAAGCAGAGCCTTCTCCACCACGGACGGCTCCCGATCCTCCATCACACCTTCCTCCCGTGTGCTGGGCGCGCCCTCCACCCACGCCGGCCCCACTGACAGCCTCTCCATCTGTTCTGGGGTCACGCTCAGAGACAAACACCTTCGTGCCATGGAGCAGGGCTGTGTGTTCACCTGTCCCCACACCACAGCCCAGGCTGGCAATCGCTTGGAGGCCTCTCATCAATGTGATCACGTGTTTCCTGCAAAATCCTTTCTGTTCAGAAAAATATCAGTTCCCTGGAATTTCACACCAAGTGTGTATTTCATTCCTTTGGACCATATGTTTATTCCTGGAACATTTGCATAGGATGGAGTAGGGATAAAAGTCTCTAAACACTGACGTGAAAACTGAAGCCCTGGAAGAAAGCCATATCCTCAGCAGGGGCAAAATGCAGGCAAGCGATGACATTCATTTGACCCTGAGCATCAGAGGAGGGAGGGAAGGGAGGACATCAAGAGAGAAGCTCAAGGCGCCTGGTGAAATGGGGGTGCTCTGAGAAAGCGCCGTAGGGATGAGCTGGTTCCTTGAATCCACAGTTCCATGGAAGCTTCACTTTCCTCACTCATTCACTCATGTAACTGATTGATTAATTTGAAATTGTATTATTATTTTATTGAGGTAATATTGGTTTACAATTCTGTATATGATTTTGGGGTTACACCTCGTCAGGTGTATGTCACCACACCTCGCCCACCACCCGTGCTCCCCCACTGGTGAGCAGGCGCCCCCTTCTGCTCACCTCCCTCACTCTCCGTCTGGGAGCCTCAGTTCTGCATTCAGATTTCTGGGTTTGTTTTGGTTTAGTTTTGTCTGTTCCTCTGCTTTGTTTCTCTGTATCCCACATAGGAGTGAAGTCAGCTGGTATTTGTCTCTCTCCTTCTGACTTGTTGGCTTAGCTTAATCCCCTCTAGTTCCACCATGTGCTTGTGAATGGCAGGATTTCATCTTTTTTTTCTTCAGTAGCTGAGTAGTCCCCACGGCCTGCATAGAACATTCTTCTTTATCCACTCACCTGTTGCTGGGCACCGGGGTGGATTCTATAACTTGGCTGTTGCAAATAGTGTTGCAACAAACATTGGGAGTGGGGGGAGAAAACCTTTTGAATTAGTGGTTTTTTTATTTAAAGATTTTATTTACTTATTTTTGCATAGAACTTGGGTGTAGCCCAGAGGTATGGGGGGGGGGCGGTGAGAGAACTCCCCAGAGACAGGGTGGGGAGCAGAACAGGCTGATCCACTGAAAGCCACTGCTGAGGGGAGCAGCGGGGTGAAGGGAGAGGTCTGCTGAGCCGTGTGGGTAGCTCCCTGGCCGGGGACCAAACTCAGGGCGCAGCAGTGACAGCCTGAGACCTAATGCATAGGCCACCAGGAAGGCCCCTTTTTTGGTTTTGTTTTTTTTCAGCTTCACTTTCTGCAGTTACAAGGTGGGGTCAACAACCGTCCTACCCACCGGAAAGTGTCGGGGAGCCAGGACGGTCCCAGGACAGACCCTTTCAGATTGGCAAACAAGAGGTTAAATGAATCTGGCTCTACGTTGACCCCATTCATGTCACTCACTTTTCCCCAGCCGGGGCATGGCTGAGCCTTCTCTGCAGCTCATATGTTAGCCTGTTTGGGGAGGAACAATGGGCCTTGGCCCAGCAGGTCAGCCGGAGCCCTGAGGGGTCACGTACCGCCCACACCAACCTGCCACCGGTGGTGCTTGGACGTGACCATACACGATGGGTGTGGGCTCTGGTTACCTGCACATGTTGTCCTCTCAGCTGATAAAGGCGATGCCTCTGTTTTCAAAGCCCAACCCTCAAACCTATACAGACCCTGGCCTGGCCCCGGGAGCCTCCCTGAGGAGGTGTCCCCGGAGCACCCTTTCTTGCTTGGTGGCTTTTCAATAAATCTTTCCTTCAACCAGCATCACAAGATCTTCATTCTAATCTTAGTCCGGGGTACACAAGGCCCAGGTCTCTCTGGGGGACGTGACCCAGACCAGGGCTTCCCAGCTCCCAGCAGCTGGCCCAGCAGGTCAAGGTGGCGACTGCTGCTGGCCACACCAGGGCCCCCTGTCACCTCTGGGTGACTTCAGAGCTGAGCACAGTCAGCCAGGATGCCCTGGGGCCCGCGTCCACCTCCAGCGATGTGACTATTCTTTTAAGAAATGAGTTTATTCTTGGGACGTGGGTAACTTCACGTGTATTTTAGAAAACTCGTTCTCAGAAAGCGCCTGTGCAGAGGCCACGCTGCGTTCCTTCGGATCCCAGGCCCACGTGCAGCGGAGAGAGGTGGCTGAGAAAGAAACGGAAGGACTCAGGGTCGCCAGAGAAGGAAAGATGTGAAGCTCTGACATTGGCCTCTCCTCCCAGGACAGCCTGACAGGCGTGCGCTTCGCACAGGACCTGGAAGGTCCTGGGACGGCCTCTGGCCTCTGAGGTCCGAGAGGGCCAGGAGGGTGTCACAGACAGAGTCCACGAGCCGCAGGGATCCAGGCACCTTCCCCGCCACGTGTGTCTCAAAGCAAAGGCCTCAGACGTGCCCGAGCGAGGATGCCAGTGGCCGTCTCCTCGGAAGGTCAGTCGCCGGCTCACAGCACACGCGCGCCGAGCCCATCGCGCAGAGCAACCTCCCCGCTCCCGCTGGGCTTTGTTCCCTGGTCCCTGCTTCTCTGCAGAGAAACAAAAGCTGAAATGCAAACGTCACCTCGAGATGGTCCCCCTCAAGAGGGTCATCCTGCCCACGCGGGGGCACGACAAGGCGCAGCAAGGAGCGCACAGGAGGCGCCAGGGAGGGAAGAGCCGGAAAGGGAGGCCTTTGCATCCGCATGGGGTGGCGCTGAGCTGTGCAGGTGACAGGCGCTGTGATGCCGGACTCCATTGCTTGTGAGGGTGCAGAGAGGCGCAGGGGGCCAGGGAGCACCGACCAGGTGGCCTCTCCCACCACCAGCGCCGCCGGCACCCTTGCTGATCCTCTTTGGAGTCTGGGGCAGGTCAGAGAGACACGTATCTGGGCCAAAGCCCCATAAGACGTGTTGAATAACTGAATGAAGGGCTGAATGAAGGATGCAAGGGCTTGGAAAGACTCCGTGCTTACTTGAAGAAAAGACTAGATTCCAGAGGCTTCTGTGCTAAAACTGCCAGAGTCTGCCACCAGCACTCCTTGTACAATGCTCACAGCGGGGCCAACCCACCAGCACCCCCTCATTCCCAAAAGCTGTCACGAGCCGCGGTGGGCACTCACACATCCTGCTGAGAGTCGAGGTCCTAAGAGCCTCGAGAAGAATTAGGGTGTCAGTAGGAGAACAGCCCATCCCTTTGGGCAATGCTGAGTCTGTGCAAGAGCGAGCTGAGTCACAAGACCACCTGGGCTGTCCGGAGGCCACGAAGGATGGCAACGGAACCTACAGGGACCCCTGGAAAGCAACACGGGCCCGAATCAGGGGGCAGGGGCCGGGACTGGACGGTGAGGGACAAGCAGAGACAGAGTGAGCCCTGAGCACTGTCCCCTTTGTCCTGCGAAGGCGCCTTGGTGTTTGTAAACCTGCTGTTCTGAGCGGAAAAGGAAAAACAACATAAGTAAATTCTCTTTGAACAATGGCTGGCGTGTCATTTTAGGGTTTCCCATTTCTGCACTGGCAACATTTGGCTGCTGCTGCTGCTGAAAAGAAAGGTCCTTCTGATGCTTGTGTTTTTTTTTTTTCTGAATGGTGGAGCTGGCCACCCTGGGGGCTTTCTGCTGCGGGAGTGATGACAAAGGCACGGATCACGAAAGGCACCAGGCGGGTGCAAACCACCATGAACGGCAATACCAGAACGCGATGTCATTTTCAGAAATAAATGAAGCATTTTAAAGTGCTAAAGTGATTGACTTCATCAAAGGTGAAGGCACTCTGTGCCCCAAATAATTTAATTGCAATCCATTTCGATGGAAAATTTGCCGGAAATATTCGGGATAGAAAATAGCAAACAGGTAACAGCGAAGCTCCTTTGGCGTGCGGTTTTGGTTCATGTTTTCTCTCATTCTGTTCCGTCTACATAATGTATCAACAGTGTCTGGAATTTCTTCTCAAAAAGCCAAGAATCAAATGTCAACTTGTGAATGAGCCAAATTGTGGTGAACCTTGCGTCGTTCCCTTTTCTGCCTTTCAACATTTTTGTGAATTTGTCAGCTCACTAGGCCCGATTGGGAAAATCAAGACAGAGAAATTTAAATGTACTATTTCACCATCATTACATTCTGAGTTGTTTTTCAGGTTATGAGAGAAGCTAGACGTGAATCCCAACTGTCTGCGTTCTGGTAGCTTTTTACTCAGTGGCAACGAAAGTCCTTTCTATTATAATAAATTCATTTAGGGATATCATTCCTGAAACATTTATCATTTCACGAGGGCACTGAATCAATGGCATGTTTAATTAAGTTTTTGGTGGTTTAAAAATTTTATATTATGGATTTGCTTTAATATTCAAACAATTATCAACAGCTTGAGGGTAAACGATCTCTCCAAGATTTTCTTTTTACCCCTGTATAATAGAGAATAGCTGGTGTTTGCCCCTAAACCACACATCAATGTCATTTGAGTACAATTGCTATCGCTTGTTTTTCATAAACTTCTCTGAGTTCTGTGATATCAGCCTGCAAATGTTGGAATGAAACAGTAAAGTGTAGTATTTCCAAGACACAATAATTCACATGTAATTGGGTACTGATGAGGGGTAGGTGGTTAGAAAACCAAGATCTTCTTTGATTGCTGGATTTTGGGAAATTCTCTGGAGTAATTACGGCTGTGACCAGGTTTGCAGAGCTTGTAACACTTGTGCTTTGGGCAGAACAGCCAAATAATGGCAAGTTTAGGCTCCTAGGGTCCCTGACTGCTCAGCAGGAGACAGGTGGTAGACAAGGAACTTCTTTAATTGACAGTTAATCATCTTTTTACTTGGATGGAGTTGAAATTTCTTTCTATTCTTATTGTCTGCTGGCAAAAAGGACACTAGAGATACATCAAGATTGTAATTATAACAGTTGCAAGTAGTATTTTGACAAATATTCTTATCATGAAAAATACCACCACCATAGAATTAGAAATGGCTTATCTTTGTTTATCATGTGAAGATAAATGAGATGATTCAAAATATTTAGGTGAATCATGACAATTCCATGAAAATGACCATCCTCAACATCTGGCTCGCGAGGTGAGAATTTGATTTGTATGATTTCTGTGTAGGAAACATAAATGACTTCATAAGCCTCTTGATTACCAAAATATTTTATAGTTGTTTATGAAAAAAGAGCATACTCTGTGGTATTCAGAACATTTAATACATCGTGTGGCATTTTGTTGCCTTAACTATCATGCACTGAATTGCTCTGCTCCTTGGTTGGGAGAAAATAAAATTGTTTGAATTAGTCTATTAATCAAATAATCAATAAACAATCTTCATTCCTATTAATCATGAGAACAAAAGGTGTTTTTCTGGTCACCACAGCATCCAATCTAACTGATTATTTTGGATAATAAGGGCGAGCTGAGGTGGGATGGCGCCGATCGGGGTGGCGGGGAGATAAGATGGTGCCTGTGGTCAGGACTGAAATAATCCTACAGGGTATTCTTCCCATTGTTTCATTCTCAGTGAAGAAAGTGAGGCCAAGGGAGTTGGGGTGACTTCCCTCAAGCCATGCATGCAATGTCCCTTCCCCACTGCGCCTGTGGGCTCCGTCAGCTCGCCCAGACTCCCGTCCTAACTCACGCTCAGTTCGCAATTGCGTCTTTTATGACGACACTTTTCTGTCGCTTGTTAACTAAACTATTCCACTAGCTTCCATTAGATTGTTTCAAGATGCGGGACGAGCCTGAACAAGCTGACGTGTGCATCCTACTTTCTGAAAAACCACCATCACCATGGGTCCTCGTTCTCTACTGATTTAGGGCGTCGTTGTCACTTACAAGGTATTATGGAGTTTTCAAGGTGAAAACAAACCAAAACACAAGCACACACATACTACCAGCCCCAGCGCCAAGGCCAGCTCTGCCCTCAGGAGCTCTTCGGTTTTCAGCGGGGGCCTTCGGGGGTTTATGAATTAAATGAAAAAGTTGCAAAAGATCTAGACATCACTCAATCCTAATCACCTTTGAAACCATGAGAGTCACATCTGAAATCTGCCTGTGCGAGTGTAAGAGGGAAGGCTTTGTAGGCGCCGAGACTGGAAAGAGGCTGAGGAGGGATCATGGTTTTAGAGAGAAGTCATGGCCTGTCCCACATTAAGGAGCCCTGGATGAGAATCAAACCTGAGCTCACTGAGGGGTGCGACTCCCCCAGTTAGGCTCCTGTCTGGCTCAGTTACTAAACCTCCCCCAGTGATGAGGAAGTGTTTTCTCATCTCTTAACAGGATAATGACAAAGCTGTTTTCTTTATCTGAACTATTTTTTGGGCAAATCAGATGAGAAACTGTAATGATCTATAATACAGACTTTCATATGCACAGACACCATTATTAAAACTTTCCTATTTTCCTTAAATGTTATATAACATAGCCTGTGTTCTAGTTTACCTTTAACTATTTGAAGACTATTTAGAGATTCAACTTTATATTTAGTTTGATTCTATAAAAGGTTGAATTCATTAAATTATTCCTTGGTATCTAGTCCCAATTCACAGCTACAAGTATAGGTTTAATAATTATACACAGGCCTCCCTGGTGGCCTAGGGGTTAAGTCTCAGCGCTATCACCACTGTGGCCTGAGTTCGATCCACGGCCAGGAAGGTGACCCACAGGGCGCAGCAGACCTCTCCTGTCTCCCTGCTGCTCCCCTTGTTAGGAAAAGGAAGTCCTAAAGCTAATTCCATACAGGCTTTGTGGACTCCACCCCCACCCCAGGCCAAAGCCAAAGACACTGGGAACTCCACATCCCATCACCACCAAAGGGAAGGGGGCTGGGACCTGAGGGTGGGGTTCAGCAGCCAGGTTGGTATAAAACCAGACACGTGGACTTTTTGGAGGGGTTCCCCCATTTTGGCTCTCCACCAGCTCGCAGCATCCGGCCAGCTCAGAGAATGTTTTTTGGGTTTCCAGGTCGTCGGATCGGGTAGGACGCATTAAAGACTTTATTTCCCTATTTTCTCCCTGAGTTGTACATTTTCCTTATTTCCTTTTCCCTTGTAAATAAACCTTTTATGAACCTTTTGTGTGTGCCTGTAGTGGAGTATTCATAAGTCCCTTTTAAGCGCGCGGGTGAGGACCCACAGCCAGGCAACCCGTTCAATATCGGGGCTGCCCTATAACACCTTCAGCAGTGGATTTCAGTAGATCAGCCTGTTCTGCTTCCCACTCTGTCTCTGGTGAATCCTCTCTCTCCCACACCTCTGGCCCATACCCCAGTCCTTGTATGCATAAATAAATAAAAATTAAAATATATACATTAAACAATAATTATACACATAGATCTCATCTTCATCAGCAAGTCCATGACAGACTTAGCCTGCAGGAGGATTTGGCAAAGAGGAAGAAGGGTCAACAGACGTTAATGTGGATTTATATAGATTCTCTGGTTACAATCCTATCTATGAAAATAAATTTAAGTGAATGAAAAATTGTTTCTTATTGAGATTTCTTTTAAAAAAAATTCTTAGTTGTTTTACAAAGCAAGGTTGAAATTAATCCAAATGATCTTTTTCCTTTTTCTTGCACATAAATGCAACTCAATAATTAGTTGTGAAATTTAGATGCTACTGGGATGGTATTGCCAAGAAATAGCTAATTAAAACCTACTCTGTTCACATTGAGGTGATGTTTGGATTCTGGCTCCATTTCCTATTAGTTGAAAAATCTAGAGGCAACAGGCCATTTCTCAAGAATAAAGATTGCCAAGTTCTGCTCGAAGTGACTCAAATGTTAAGAAATTACTCTCAGGTCAGTCAGAAAAATGGACCAAATATGGGCAGTTCCTTTTATAATTTTGAAGCAGTTATAAGTTACCCCTGCTGTCCTTTAAAGAAGAAAGTCATTCACTGGCCAGACAAGAACAAAATGTTTTTTTTCTGCCAACACGTCTCAAAAATCAGAGGAAAAACGGATTAAATAATGGCATGTAAAAAGTATACTCCTCTCTTATAATAACAGGTCAGCAATGAACACATCAACCAAGAACCCACTGAAAATCCGCCAGGAAAACTAAATTGCAGAAGAAAATGAAACACGGTCCTTGGCCAGTTCCAGGGGCCGAGCACCCAACTGTTTCCCTGACATCTCATTTCCCCAATAACCATCACTCCCATCTTCATCCTCACCCTCAAAATACAAGCCCGCTAAATTGCTCTTTTGTTGTGAAAGGAAATGGAGCTAGCGGCTGTGCTTAAAATCACGGGTCCTTAAGTCAAATAACAATTTGTCTCTTTTCCATCCACATGTAGATTTCAGGAGCCCCCTCCCCCTGCCTCCTTTCTAAGGAATTGAGAAACCATTTTTTCTTATTTGAATGATTAGACATTTTAGAAGGCTCAGAATAAAACAGAAAATTCTCAAAGCAATGCCCTTCCAATCTGCATTAGTGGATTTTTCATTTTTCGGGAAACACATTTGAAAAGAACATTGCTGATCTCGGGGAAGCGTAGGTAGGGCGTGAGCTAGTTTACACAATGGATATTCTCTTCAAAAACTTTGCTGAAAGGGCAAATAGGAAAATTATTCTCCCTAATTACGTCTAGGGAGCAAAATATGGGATGAGAAATGAGGCAAAATATGGCAAATTACCTCATTAATATTCCGAAATATTCAATGTTAAAAATTTAAGTTCTCAGGACAAAATTTATCTGAGCAAACTTCCTGTGTGCCTGCCACGCTCCCCAGGGCCCAGGAGCCCAGGCCCACCGTCTGGAAGCTCCACTGAGACCCGAGCAGCCTGCTTGAATTCAGGTTCGGAGCAGACTGGCCTCTTCAATCCCCCAGGCTTGGTGATACGGAGGAGGTGATATGGGCAGCACAGCGTCTGGAGCTTCTGTGCCCGCCCTGCGTTAAGCACTTCCCATGCATCTGCTCGTGTTCTAGAAACCAACACCCTAAGGAGACACAGCGCTGTTTCTGTTTATAGACGGCGGTGGAGACAACCTTCCCGGTCTACCCCAGGGTCCAGGGATCCCGTGGGCAGAGTCTGGGCACAGGTGGGGTCCTGAGGTGGATGTGCCCCACAGCCCCCTGACGGACGATGTACAGAGACGTGTGGACAAACGTGACCTCCCGCGTGGCGAGGACATCCTCTCATGGCCTGGCATCTAACGACGTCTTGTATTTCCCTTAAATCAAAACTCTAATTCCGTGCTTCTCTCCCAGGGAGGCAGCTGAATAAGTAGCACTTCCTCCCGCCACCTTTCCATGGCCAATGGAAACATCTTACCAGCGACCAGCCAACCAGCGGGGCTCAGCTTGTAAACAAGCCAACTCCCTGGAGGCACGAAGGCCTCCTCATGCCCCCGGCTGACCCGTCCAGGACGGGCTGGAGCTTCGCAACAGATGGAGGGGCGACCTCCTGAAGGCCTGTTTGCCCCGTTGTATAATGCGTTGCTTTTGTTTTGAATATCTCCATCCATTAGCTTTCGCTGTGGGTGTTACTATGGACTTCAGAACATGATTGGTGACAGAACACAGCCTGAATCCCCAGTCAGAGAAGAATCTGCACTAGGTGCTGCCTGGGAATCCACCCATGTGCTGTGACACCAAGCTCCTGAGGGCTCCATCCCCACCTCCCCCATGCACAAATCCCACGTCAACCCAGCCAGGCTGCACCACTCAAATCACAATCCATCACGGGACGCACTCCTGGGGGCTCTGAAGCTTAGTACCCACTGGTCAGAGCGCCAACAGGATCCTGAAATGCCCCAAAGCACAGCTCTTGGTTCCTGTGTGCACAGCGCTGCTAGAGGACAGCGGGCTTCCCACTGCTTAAACCCCAAGTGTGTCAAAAACCCCAAATTAAGATTCTGTAATCTTGGTGACAGTTATTACTATGACAACAGCATCAGTGTCGGTGATGACCAAGGGAAGCGGCACCTTGAGAACAGCCATGTCTTCTTCTCAATTCTGTATCTCCTACCATCTCCCAGAGAACCACTGGAAGTGTAGTTAGTAGCAGATAGAAACTACATCCAAGTTAAAAGTGCTGATTTCTTAACACGAATCTTGTTTACAAGCTGGGCCCAGCTGGTCGGCTGGTCACTGGTAGGATGTGTCTCTGAGGCCTAATGATTTCCATTTCTTTCAAAGTAAATTCTAGGTACCCTAGAAAGTGAAATAATGTATTCATCTTGATTTGTTTTTATTTTATTGCAATTTAACGTTCCTCAGTTAGCAAGGGCGTTAGCTGAACTTTGTTCTGCCTCAGTCCTTTTGTGCCAGAGGTAATTCCTCTCTTACTCCAAAGGCTAATTCTTACCACATTTAACCTGAAGTTCTTGGGAAACTTCCAGAAAATACTCTGAAAGCCTATCCTGTGTGAGACCTCATCCTGGAAGGACCCTCCATAGCCCAGCACAAGGGACAGGTTTCTGATGAAGTAAGCACAGCTCTGGGGAGGCTGTTCACACTCGTGGGCGCCAGCACAGGCCTCGCTGCTAAGAGCAGGTGGAGGGCAGCCTGGACTGGGCTGGGCGGGAGCTGTGCCAGCGACGGGCACCTGGGGCTACAACAGCCAGCGAGGACCGAGCCGTGTTTGATTGGGTCCCCTGGAACTGACCACGTCTAAAATTTAAAAAAGAAAAATTGCATGATCATGTCAATTGATTCAGAAAAAAGTGTTGAGTAAAATCCCTGTTCTTTAAGAAAGATCTCAGCAACAGTTGTCAAGAAATATCACAGATTAAAAAGGCCAACAGCTCACCTGGAGAAAATATCTTCATCTCTATATCAATTTTCCTGAATACATCTATATTATTACCTAAATCGATACACGTGTGTGTGAGAGGTGTGTGTGTGTGCGTGTGCATGTGTGTGTGTATGTGTACTCAAAAAAAAAACCTCAATATTTTAAAGAGGGAAAAAAATAACAAGCAAAAGAGAAAACCCAACACAGAAGGAAGAGAGCTGAGACATGGCTGACGTCTGCTGTGAGTCGCGCTGGAACCACAATGAGGGAGTTTTCTGTGGCTCTCAGGCTTGCACAGGCGTACATGGTCTGCACAGCGGGACACTCAGGAAGGGACTCCGGTGTCTCGTGCATTCAGGACACCCGTGTGACACGTGCTCGCAAGACCACGCACTGGGCCGCTCGTGCTGCACAGGCCAGCAGAGTAGGTGGAATTCACTGCACCGTGTGTCTAAGGAGAAAACATTCAAAAACAGCCTCATGCTCATCAATTCCATGAATACAATGAAGAGAACACGGAAAAGAAATCCTGCAACTATCCATGGAAAGGTTTCAAAACATAACTTTAAGAAAAAAAATGCAGTATGAGGCGCATCGTGCTTTGGCATTTATGAACTTTAAATAGTCCCGAAACCACGGCGTGTGCTGTCTGAGGACAACAGCGCAGACTGACTACGGGAAGGCAGGGAGCTGAGACGGAGGGACCACGTTATCAATTAAAAGCAGCCCTCTGTTGAGGAAGACGCCGATAGACGACATGTGAAAAGCAGGGACAGAAGAAAGCTGGCTGCCCAGAGGCCCCCTGCGATCACAATGAGCGGGCGGGCCTGTCCTGATGAAGTCCCCGCAGAAAGTGGCAGAAACACAGGCGTGGACTTGAGCTGCGTATTCACTGCGCACCCACGGCCCTCAAACTTTCTCTCAAGCTTGGCAAGAGACACCTGGGGCTCAGCCATGGACGTGGCCACTGCCCTCCCCCAGATGGACGGGCACCCGGGGCTCTCCAGACTGGGCACCACCCCCTCGCCCTGCAGTCTCCCCAGCATTACCACGAAGCTCCCCCACACCAGCAAAAGTTCCTGCCACAGATGCGCGCAGTTGTGTTGAGTCACGAGTGAAACCCCCCATTCCACGGAGGTCAGCACTCCAGAGACCTGAGGCAGGACAGGGAACACGCCCCAGGCGTGGGTGATGTCAAGCCTACGTGGTCAGTGTCTCCTTATTCTACAAATAGTATTTGAGGAGGGACGGAGCCACCATGGGGGACGGCTCGTCGGTCGGTGCAGGAGCTAAGCTCGCTGACAGACGGCAGCCTTGGGAATGGCACTGCTGGCAGAGGAGAGAGGTGTCAGGAAACGCTCCGCTTGTTTGCCATGTGGAGTATCCTGCCAGGTGAGAAGGAGCAGGGGTGGGGAGAACCACAGCAGGGAGCAAAGGAAACGGAGTTGAATCTTTGGGCCTACAATGAAGCTATCTTAAGACTAGAAAATGCCCTTTCAGGCTTAACTATTTTTATATTGCACTTTGTATAACTATTTTCATTTTTCTTCTCCTATGGCATTTAGTAGTTCTTTTTAAAATGTCAGTCTGCCTCAGCTGTGCTGAGGAAAAACAAAGAAAGGTGTTTTATCTGAGCTTGAGGAAGGCCGCAGCCGCCGTGCGCCGGAAGCGGTGTTTTCACTGTGGAGGACACCATGGCAGGTGCCCAAAGACTGAAAACCAAAGTGCGACCCGTGTCTGTCCCGCCCTGGCAAGGGAGGGGGAGCAGCCACGTGGCGATTTCACAGGGGTAAGATGTCGAAGCAACGCAAGTAGCCATGAGGGGTAACTAGATAAAAGGAACAAGACACACTCGCGTCACGGGATAGTGTCCAGCGCCATCAAGACAGAAATGACAACCCGGGTGAGTGTTACTCCGAGTGAAACAATCCAGTCACCAAAAAGGGGCAGCTGACTGCAGGATTCCACTGACCCGGGCTATCTAAGCGAGCCCTCTCGTCGCCTTCACGACTCTCGTCTGACTGTTGGACCCTCAGCACAACCCGGGGACCCCTCGGTGCCCTGACATTGCCAACTATGTTGTAAACAGATTTTCCAAAATGTTTCTTTCCAAGCCTCTCCCTTTATTGACGGGAAAATGCTAAAACTGAAAACAAAACACAAACTTGGCTTTGAAACAGAATTCAGAGAAACCTCAGGGAGACCGGCCTGCCCCGAGACTGCACTCTGGCACCCGCACGCGCGCCCTTCCTCCCTGAGTCCAAAGCAAATGTCAGTGGCTTCTAGCCCAGCCGTCCTTTGTAGAGCAAATGCCAGACAAGCAGACACGCAGAGACAGGGCTGAGGCACCAGGAACAGGTCAGGAGCACAGGGTCGAGCCAGCACCCAGCTCCCACCACAGCCATGGGGCCTGCCAGGGAGCAGCGCTGAAGCCCCGCGGGACACTCGCCTCTTGCTCCACAGCCACAAAACTGGATTTGCAGCCAGAATCCATGGGAAGATCGAAGTAACACACCAGCACAATAAAGAAAAGGCTCTTGGGTCTCCCCAGTGGCGCAGGGGTTAAAGTCTCAGCACTATGCAGCTATTACCAGCCTCTGCAGCATGAGTTCGATCCCCAGCTGGCCAGGGAGCTACCCACATGGCGCAGCAGACCCCTCCTGTCTCCCCGCTGCTCCCCTCAGCAGTGGGTTTCAGTCAATCTGCCTGTTCTGCTCCCCACTCTGTCTCTGGGGAATCCTCTCACCCCTGCACCTCTGGCCTGCACCCCAGGTTTTGTATGCATAAAGAAATAAAATAAATTTTTAAAATTTTTTAAAAATAAAGAAAAAACTCTTATAAAGCAATGATTGTTTTTTCCCACCGTATAGCATAAAACATAATCATCCTTAAGAATCATTTATTAATATTAAAATGCCAGGATACATGCAAAATAAAATTTCCCCAGTACATAAATAAGTGCACGTTTGACAAGCTACATGTATGAGAGATACGTTCAGGGTGTCATGGAGTTTGGCAATCTCAATATGGAGAACCTAGACAGTCTCTGCTTTAAACCTGGCTTTCTTAAATTTGAACATACTCAGGTCTCTCTAAATGTGACCTTTGTGGGGTCAGTGTCGCCAGAAAGGTCAGATAGATTGTTCTCGGTGTGTCCAGCGGTGGACTCCTGCTGCCTTGGTGTGGGAACTAGAGACCTTGGGGCCTCAGGAGTATGACTGTCCCCCCAAAAATGCAGATTGTTTTGAGTCAAGAGCATTGAGGGTCCTGGAGGTGGAGAAGCTTCTGCTGCTTTCCCTGTTGTGACCTAGAAGAGAGTAGCTGGTGGGGGGGTTCTTCTTCAGGGGGAGGTTAATCAGGGAACACACCCCCAGCCTGAGGCCTCCGCTTCCTCTCAGAGTAAGGGTGATAGAACCCCCTCCCTCTCAGTGCTTCTCGCCCTTCTCTCTCTGGTGCTCCAGGACATCACACGGGGCAGAAAACCCTGATTCATCCTATTTCACTTTAGAGGTACAGCCTCCCGGACTCTCCACGCATATATTATTCATTTTGGCTTTTCCTCCTACTAATCCGGTGTTAATTTTTTCATTCGTGCAGCCTCAGAAGAAGCCAGATGGGATGGAGGGAAGTCCCTGGGGCCCCGTAGTCAGGAAGGGCCAGTCGAGAGGAACCGCTGAGAGCAAGGGGTCCTCCTCAGGCTGAGAGCAGCCGGATTTAGGAGAAGGCCAGACATGGAGCGAGCAGCGTGGGGCAGGGAGCCTGGGGGGAGGCGGCACAAGCCCAAAGCCACGGGGAGGGGCGGGTCCAGGCTTCCGCAGTGGTTTCCCTGCCCCTGCGACAGCGCCCAGTCCCCAGAGTCTTCACGCTGCCCCAGCACCCCATCGCCACCCACTCCTTCTGGAGGACCCGGAGTTTTGTGCTCCCCTCCTGTGCTCAAGGGCTCTGCAGCGCACCCCCAGCAGTGCCGGGAGCTGGGAACGACACTGATCACTGCACTTGGTTCATATTCGCTCGTCAAGCTGATGTGCATGTATCCATTCGCTGGATATATTCCACAATGAGGACCACACAGGGGCACAGCTCTCATTAGAGAAATCATCAGAAAGGAGCGCGGTGCCTCGGGGACCATGCGCAGGCAGCTCACCTGATACCTGCCCAGGAGCAGTGCCCCGCCAGCGCCGGCGCCGGAGGACAGGCAGGACCACGGCCCCGGCACCTGCGGTGAGCAGACCTGCCGCCCCGAAGTATTTCTGTGGCAGAAGGTTCATTTCACGGAGGGTCAGGGAAGGCCGTGGAGCTTGCTTTGGAAAAATCATTATGCAAACGTCTCTTGAATGACACCTGCCAAGAAGAGTTAATCTCCTTATTTCTTTTCAGTGGAGGAGGCAGAAGTTAGTCTGCACCCCTTTGTCAGCTGTGCCCTCCCTGGTCAGCGCCTGCCCTTCCGTCCCTGCCCCACCCCCCCAAAGCCCTCTGCCTTTGCGAAGATATTGAAAATGATGTCTGGGGCCAGTCACCCCCAGTCTCTCCCTGCACTCAAGAGGTCGCCATGTTATTATTACACTTATTTTTTGTATTTAATCAATCATCTGACGCTTGTGAGAGTATTTGCCAGCCTGGAAGAACCAAGATGGGGGTGGGGGCATTTCCACTGTGTCCCGTAACAGGACACTCAGGCTGGGCTGCATCAGAAGGTAAAGCGCATCTTTTGCACGTCGTGCTTTGCTTTACGCCATCAGGGCCAAACAGAGAACCTTCTAAAGCCACCTGGTAAAGACAAGAAGCAACAGTAATCGGCTACTCAGTCGCAGCTTCGGGGAAAGGGTTTGCGAGGGAGAGGCCCAGAGGTCAGGTCCGCAAGTGCCTCGCGAGTGGGTCATCCCAGCCCATGCCCACACATGGAGGGAGCAGCACACAGCTCCTCCCGCAGAGACCTGCCACCGCTGTGTTTCCTGATAAACTTGACCCAAATAGCAGTAGCCGGAGCTTTTCTTTGTCTTTTTCCAGAGGAGGCCCCTAGAGACATTCCAGACGCTGCAGGACATGGCACCCCCTCTCGTCCGATGTCCCCACCACAAATAAGTGGGGGGGTGGAAAGAAACAGGTGTCCTTCTCTTTGTGTTTCCATTACTAAGTAATCTGGCACCCGCTAATTCAACATTATTTTTTCCTCTGGCATTTTCCAATTGACTTTTAGAGGGCCTTGAAAAGTGAATAATCTTAATTGTGATGTTTGAAACCTGTTCAAAAAAAAACCTCCTCTGGACAAAATTTGAAAAAAAAAAAAAATTGCTGCCAATTCTTAGCCGGGAAGCCGATCATGGAAGCCCAACAGTAAATGCTGGAAGCAGGATTTGATGGTGAGCCAGAGAAAGGACCCAAGAGAATGGGGGAGATGTGGTCAAGTGGGAACACGCTGACAGCTGAAGCCACCAACGCCAGACTACAGAGAGAGCGCGGCTCACAGACAGAGATGGGCCGGGTGGGGGAAACGTACTTGTGTCTGGACCTGACAGGACAATCTCTAATTGTATAGGTTGTCTGGAAATTCTAAGAGAAACAGAAAAGGCTCCAGCCTCCGACTGCACAAGTGAACCTCCGCAAATCCTTCCCCGAGCTCCTTCCCAGCTGTTACCTGCCACACGGCTCCCCTTCCCCGACCACGGGAGTCTCCCCTCCCGATTGTACAAAATGATGGTCGCGGCAGTGAGAGCCCAGTGCACGGTCCTCTCTGCGAGCATCCGCTCTCCGGCCAGGTCCTCTGCGAGCACCCGCTCTCCGGCCAGCTCAGCCGTAGCAGCGAGGCCCGTATTTAGTCCGCGACGGCCGACGGCCCCAGACCAAAAAACACCGCCAGCTGTGCAGGCTTCTGATTAGCAAACGCATTTCTGTCTCAGCCACACTCTTCCTTTGCTATCCTATTCCCATCGCACCACGTGGGAGAGGATTCTGGAACAGTCTGTGCAGGGAAAGAGCCCGTCAGATGAGCCCAGAACTTCCCCTCATCCTCATTATCCACCATCCCTGTGTGTTTCCAGGTTTTCCAAAATGTCCGTGGCGTGTGAGCGACCCTGGCTGCTGTCTTCCCCCAACCCTTCCCCTCCCGCCCCTCAGCTGCCCTCGGGGAGGGTTCCTGCCATTTACCCCTGGCAGACTTCACGGGGTCTAGCTTTCTAGGAGGTCAGTGCCGCTTCCACGTGACCAAAGGCCGCAGGTCACTCCCCAGGGGACATGAGGTTAAGGTCGGAGGGACTCATGACCCACAAGGGGGCCGCTGACAGCGACGGTGGGCAGGACCCGCGTTCTGCAGCCTTCGGGGGTGCGGTGGCAGCTCCCTCGGCCGCTTCCCCGCGGCATCACAGGCGCGGCCTCTCCTCAGCTACAGTGCCGGCGCGGCTCTGCCTATTCCAAGGTCAGTAAAGACAGTCTCCTGTCATATTTTTGATTGTATAAATACTCCCTGGCATTACTAAGTTCCTCTAGAATGAAAGAATTGTGGAAGGGCGAGGACACTCGTCTGTTGGAAGTGACAGCGTTAACCCCTGTGACCTGGAGCAAGAAGCCGCGGCCGTGAGAAGCAGGACAGCAAGGGAATCCCGTCTGGTGAACACTGAGGCTCCACGACACAGATGTGGCGCCACAGAAAGGGACCCGCTGAGGCGTCGGGAGTCATCGGACCAGGAGGACGAGGGCGCCGCGAGCCTGTCCCTGCAGGCCGGACCCGCGCAGCCAGCACGCCCGTCAGCGTGCGGGGTGCTTCCTTCCTCAGGGACCGTCGTCGGGACCCCACTGTGCGCGTCGGTGTCCCTGCCTCGTCCCGCTCAGGCCCGGGAGGCCGACGGCCGCGAGAAGACGGGAGAAGCCCCAGCGCAGGCGGGGACCCCGGCCGGCCACCTCGCTGGAGTGCCCCCCCCCGGGCCTCGCCAAGCGTGACACGATGACTGCCTGGCCAAGACTCTTCCCCTCTAAGACTCCCTTCTGCCCAGCACAGCCGAGGGGACGGTCCTCAGCATCCAGGCCGCTGCTGTGTGGCGCGTCCCCGGAGGGTGTCCAACAACACCACTGTGCGGCGCTGACCCTCGGCCTCGGTGATGCTCCTGCCTCCCGCGGAGGGGAGGGCGGAGAAGAGCAGAATGTGCTGGAGGAAACCCTTGCACCCGCCCTGGGCTTTGAAACCTCGGGCGCTGGGACTTTCAATGACTCATCACTGACCACGTCCTCATTCGCCGTGAAAGCCATTCCATGGCTGAACTCCAGTTCAAACATCAGTTTTGTACTTTTTATTTATTTATTTTATTTCCTTTTGACATATCACTCTAGAGGGAACGGTTTTCAGGGACAGTTACAGCAACAGCAGCGTGGGGAGGCGGATGCCATCCAGGGAGGCTCTGCCGCAGGGAGCGCCGACACCGGCCTGGGAGGACGTGTGTCTGGGAAGCAGGTTCACCGCACGTCCCAAACGAAGCAGGTTCACTGCACGTCCCAAACTGTGGCGATTAGCAAGGGGAGCTGAGCTGGCCTATGACAATGGCCAGTGTGTCAGCACATCAAGGAGAAGTATGGCTACCATTAACATGTGCAATGCAAACTCCCTGAGCTGAGAGTGAGTTGGTGGCTGCCGGTGTGGGGGCAGGGGGAGTAAGGAGAAGTGAGTCAAAGATGACAAACTTCCAGTTTCAGGGAGAGTAAGTTCACAGGAGCTAATCAGCAGTGTGGAGATTATATTTAATTATACTGGACTGCGTACCTGAATGTTTGCTAAGACAGTAGATCATACATGTTCGTGGAACAAGAAAGAAACAGTTATTACAGGACGTGTCGGAGAGGCTACCTCTAGGTGGTCATCCTCTTGCAATATGTATGTGCAACCAAAACAACACTTTGTACGCTTTAAACTTACACGATGTTAAATGTCAATTATATCTCAAAGCTGGAAAATGCAAAAATAAACTATGACTTTTAAATGCAAAGGGAGAAAGGACTGTAATTGGCTGTCACTGCTGTCAACCAGGTTTTTAAGAATGTTTGCAGTGAGTGGTAAATAAGCCCTAGCCATCCAACACAGAGAACAGTGAACAGAAACAACAAAAATCATTCAACCTGCTGAAAGATCGGAGCTCATTATTGCAACCCCAAGAAAATAAATGATAAGGATGTGACATGATAGAAAGGCCGATGGTCTCGACAATGGAAATCAGGTGGCAATAGATAAAGGCATCAAATGAACATACTGTGCACCTTAAACTTTGCAGGATGTGATATGTCAACTATGCTCCAATTTAAAAAATGCTGTGAAAACAAAAACAAAGGAGGTAGTGGTTTCTGCTCTCAGCTAGATCCTATGGCTGGGCTACGCCGGCTCTTAGGAGGCCATGCACAGCATACATCATAAACCACACGCACAGTCAACGCTGCAATAGAAGGTTTATAATTCTTCCACCATTTTAATACATCCTATCATGACTTCAATGTAAGGGAAAGCAAGTAAGGCGGGAAGTAAGGGGGAAAATCACTTAATGTTTATTCTTTATATGCCTTTTTTTTTTTCCCATGAACATTCTTGACATTCAGGGTCACATTGTTTCGGCGGAAAATCTACATCACTGAGAAAGGAAATACTTTCAAGCTTTAGAACAGGGTAAAGAAATCAGAAAACAATTAAGCTCCCCTGAGCTATTCCTCTAAAGCTACTCTTAGAAATGTCTTGAATACTCAAGAATTTTAAATGCAGAAATAGTCCAAATTCGTAAGTGAAATACAGTAAATCTGCAATGTGCCAAATTTTTCTTTGTATTGTATTTTTTAGTTTGAGTTGCCTGCACAAAGTCTCTAGAAATACAGTCAGAGCAAGTTTGCTATGAAATAAGGAGAAGGGGTGATTCTTTGCTCCCCCCGAGGTCTCGAAATGTCTATGAGTAAATGTTCATAACTATCTGTTAACTAGTTAAGCACACAAAATGGCCACCGACAGAAGACAACACTAATTAGGACAGATTTTGGACTAGGTTAGATTCAGTCAAGGCATAGAAGGAAGGAGATTGGTTTGGCCCAACGGATAAGGCAGTATTTTCTAGATGAAAAGAAAATGGCATGCAAAAGCTTCTTAGAGCAAGACAGTGGATGAAAAGGCATTGAGGGATGAGCACAGGATACCCACACGCAGGCTTGGCTGCCCCCATGGCTGGCAGCAGCTGTCCTACAAAATACTTACAAGATCATCAATTCCCATTTATAAAGTACTTTACTGTTTGCAAAAGTTTATTCTATTATTAAGCCACATACCATACTGCGTCTATTATAGCATTAAGTCCTTGATGAAGAATAATTCAATGAAGGCACAATACTCATTTCACAGACAAGAAAGAAGTGAAGATGTAAAAATGTTAATGAATTATGTAAAGGGACTCAAGAAAGTGGCAGAGGCAGAATGCAAATTTCTTCTGATTTGCTAATGACCTGAGAAAGCCACTCTGTGGTTGATAAAAATTAAGTGTATACTGTATATTGCGTCCTGTGGGAGAAAGACAGGGAAAAAAGTATAGGAGACAATATTGGGGTGCTTCAAATTCAAATTGCTTATGATAACTCACCTTTCACAGCATATTGGAGTTGGTAAAGAATATTAAGAAATTGGTGAAGGATATTAAGAAATCAGAGATTTCTAAATCTGTAGTTGTGGAGAAAAAAAGACAGAATGTCATCCTGTGTGATACGTTTTCAGACAAGTTATTAGTCTTGGGTTAGTTAATATGATTGTTTAAAGGTGAAATACAGCTCCTCTTTTTTAAAGCAAATTTTATTATTTTGAATATTAACTTTCATAGGGTTTATAAAAAGACAGTTATTGATTAATTTATAATTAATTGTAGTTAAGACTGTTCTTCCTCTGATTGGCTTTCCTCTATAGTCACATACACCACCAATCCATTCCTACTTCAGTGTGCAATTCCAGCCTGTTTACACACACACACACACACACACACACACACACACACTTTTGCTCTTTTTCACATAAGAGGCGGTGTATTGCACGTGTCACTACACACTGTTTTAAAACGTAGCTGACTCTGAGACAGTTCCCCATAGACACGTAGAGAACCCCTTCTATCGCCCCCCACCATTTTTCTTTACTGCTGCAAAATTTCAGGGTGTGGATGTTGATGAATGGGGGCTCATTTTCCTTCTAATAGCTTCTCTAGATCTTTTGAGCAGTGGGTTGTGGAACCCACGTTCACACGTAACCTTGGGCTTGACTGCTCTCCGCCAGCCCTGCTCAGTCATCTCTGGTCCCCGTGACACCTGCTCCCCACCAACAGCACCCCCTTCACCTTCTCAGGGAAGGATGAGGGGAACCAAGGGAGGCTGAGAAGCAGATGCTCAAGCTCCTGCCTTTCCAGGTAAAAGTCAGCTATTATTTTAGGCCAAAGTTAAAAGGGACACATTGACATGTGCTAAGCCAGAGGCATCCTTGAATCTCTATTTTAAACACATAGGTCCTCTGAAGCAGGCTGCCCCGCACCCCTGCTCTTGCCTATCAGGCCCCAGAGTCATCGATGCTGAGAATTTACCCGCAATCACAGCAGATCGCAGAATCCCCGTGCAGAGCACCCCAGAGTACCCCTCTTTCTCGCCTTTAAAGATTAAATTTCCACCAGCACCTGATGATTTGATTCTAACCTATCTCTACCTGCACTTTTATGTAGTCACAGCATTCGCTCTGTCTCCACCCAGAGGCAATGTAACTTGAAAAGAAAAACAAACTTGGTTCAAAGCTTTTGGTAAAAAGGAGCTAAATCAAGAACATGCGCATGATCCAGAAAGAAGGCGACTTCCTCTCAGTTAGCAGAAAACCAGCAGGCAGCCGCGAACCACCCACCGCAGATGATTAATAATTTGCTAAGTCTTGGGTGATAAAACAGCCTATTTATGAGGCACGTTGTTATTTAAGGTGTTCGGTGTCGCGCCTGTTGAAGCAGGGATGGGGCCCGACGCCCGGCCCTGCCTCCCGGGTCCGCGCAGGTGAGGCGCTGGCAGCCTCTGCAAAATGTGTCTGGTAATTTAAAGTTTATAAACGACACAATGAAAAAGGAGTGAGCGGGTCTCTTGCACCGGCAGGTGCGCCGGGGTCGTCCTCACCCAGGTCTGCCCCCCGGGGTTGCGACAGCGGGGGGCGTTTGGGGGATAAACCTGCTTTCTCATCTGAGCTAGAGGACACCGCAAAACCTGTGAAAAGAGAAAATTCATTCCTACCTGACACCAAATAGCTGTTTTGACTGATTATTTTCTCTTGACTGACAGGCTGTTTTGGCAGCGTCGATGGCGGCGTCAGTCAGCGCAGGCTGGGCCCGGGCAGGTGCAGGCGGAGCCCCAGGCCCCCAGCCCAGACGCGCTGCGACCCCAGTCCTGCCCGCAGCCACTCGAAGAGGGGGTTTTACTTGTCTCCTGCCCGGCGTTGAACTTGACATAAGAGCAATGGCTATTCCATCGATTTCATGAGTCACTGATGAGGTGAGACAGGATTTTCCTGCAGCGGCCAGCCTGAGCTGCGCGTCTGTGAAGTGCTGGTCACTGCCGGGAAGGCGTTCCCCGCCGCGCTGCTCCTCTTCCCTTCTGTGTGTTTGTTACGTGTCCCCGGGCGGTGAGAACGGCCACCGAGCTGACACCGGAGGGGCGCCCGGCTCCTGTCCCTCCTGCCGCAGCCCGCGTGGGGTCCGCTGCTCCAGGGCGTCGAGGCCTTTCTCTGGGAGACCGCGGCAGGCCTCTCGCTGCCTGGGTGTGGGGCCAGTGGTCAAGGAGGCCCTGGGGGCTGCGGCCTATCACCCTACCCTGAGGAGAGAGATTACTCTGCTGAGAGCCGAAGGGCCCTGGAGGATGAGGAGAAGCTCTGGGCTTGTCTGAGGCCCCTCTCGGGGTCCCCGTGGAGGAAGCCACCCCTGCTCCCCAATATGAGCGAGAAGAGCCAGGTGCTGCTTCTTGGAATCTCATTTTTCTGCAAAGTGACGATAAAGCGGTTGCCCCTGAATGTCCAGCAAGTGAAGTCTCCCTCCCTGTCCTTGAAGTCCCAGGCCCCCCAAAACAGGATAAGCAGACACCCCTGCTCCCCCTATCTCCTCCAGGACCCTCAGAAATTCTCTACACGTGCGGTGCGGCACCGGGTTGCTTTCTCCTCTGCTAACACATTTGACGCTCCTTGGATAAAGGCTCCGGCAGCCCAAGAAGCACCAGCGGGTAGGAGATTCCTCTTGCCCCTGAAGGCGCGAGGCTGAATTCCAAAAGCTGAGGCCGTTCCAGGGCGGCGCTCTGCCCCTCGCTCTGCCCACAACATCCCTGGGACGCAGGGCTACCCCCTGCTTGGTTTCAAGCCAGCAGAACCCACTCAAGATGGAATCAAAACCTAGAGAAAGCGACTTTGCCCCCTGTTGAAATATTTCTAAGGCAAGTGACGTAGCCTCCGCTCTGTGTACCGCGAGCTTGGGAAAGTTTTAATCACACAGAAAATATATTATTATTTCCCCTGGGATATGAGAATTAGAGAGTGATTTTTTAAAATGTATGAAAGGAAATTAGTACCTTGTGGGAGGGAGCAGGGCCCAGCCTGCTCCCGCGTCTCATCTATCAGGGCTCGGATTAGTGAAATGAGATTTCCTGAGGCGTCCTTCCTCCCTGACTGTGACTCGGGACAGCCTGTGCGCAGCCCTGCCTGAATGTCACGTTTCCTGCAGTGCGATTTGCCCTGGGAGGGAGGCTGTCTGTTCCAGACGCCAAGGAGCCCGTCACGAAGGCGTCCCTTTGTCCCTGCATTGCCCCACATGAAGCCTGCCTGGGCGTCAGCAGGCGGGACACGCTCGCCCTTCTAAGTCCAGGGATGCAATTTCCTATAGAACATACCGGAAAGCCTACGCACGCCACTGAGAGAAAAACAGCACTCAGGAAGCAACTGGGAACAAAGAGTCAAAGGCCCCGCAGGGAGAGGGGGTGGCCCAGGGCTCCAGGTGCCTCTGGCCTTCATCATCCCCGGCTCTGGCCTGGGCTGGGAGCAGCCTGCTCTCTGCTCTGGAGGAAGCACACCTCGGTGCGTGCCCTGTACACGCCTCCCTTCGTTTGCTTCACGCGTCCTCAACTTGAGGGAAGCGGTGGCCCTGCAGCGGCTGCAGGGCTTGTGGGCTAGAGACCTGCTTGCAAGGTGGCTCGCTACTTTCAAAGTAGAAAAGTTAAAAGCAAAACAAGACAGGACCGTGAAGGCAGCTCTGCTTTCTGTTTCGCTGTGGAGCGGGACCCGTAGCTCCTGAAGGAGAGGGAGGCCAGGCGTTCCCACACGGCAGACGCCGCGCTTTCGGCTCCCGGCGCCCCCGGCCCACATGGCGGATGCCGTGAGCTTGCTTGTTTGTTTTCCAAGAAGCCAGCACGCAGGCCGGTTAACCTTGTGGCGTGGCGGACCCCGCTAACTTCCCACACGAGGCGTTTCATTCCAGGGGACGGCCCATCGGGGCTCGAGTCACCTGCCGGGGCAGACCTACAGCAGCAAGGCTGGCTGCTCCCCGCCGCGTGTTTATGGTGCCGGGGCTGCGGGGGGGGGTGTTGAAAGCAGCCCCGGACACCTCCATGTCATGCACACGGCACCCCCTTCCCCTTCACTACTTCCCTTGCACCCCCGTCATGGACCCTCTCGGGCGTTGTGTTCTTGGAGCAGGATGCCAGGCCCAGCAGCGCTAGCCACGAGTCAGTCGCTGGAGTGCACGAGTTTCTATTCAAGGCTGTTGACCCTTGACTGCTCTCCTCCGTGTCACAGGAGGGCTGAGAGGTGTCTGATCACTCCTGCACGCCACACAGCATCTTTCTCTTTACTAAAACGTGTATTGAGTCCATGTGCTCACAACCGTACAGCAAATGGGAGCAGTGCCCGGACAAAGGAAAGTTGCTGGAGGACTTTGCATATCAAAAGGTAACAAGGCTTTTCAGTTGCTCCAGATGATTCTTAAGACTCATCTACAGTGAGACCCTCACGGTTGTAAGTAACAGCCTGAACAGCCTCTCGGTCACAAACCTGTTTCCCCTCTTCAGGGATGAAGCTTCTAGAGCAACCCGCCGGCTTGGAGATGATACCAGCAAAGATCTATACAAGACCAAAACATGGACCACCTTTCACGCACACTCCCAAGTGGCATAGAGTTCTGCCGATTCGTATCTGCCTTTACTTCAAAAGAAATGCAGTAAAAACTTGGGCATTTTTCAGGTGTCCTCACAGACCCTTTCAACGCCGGGGTGAGACATGATGTGGACCAGATTTCTCTGTGCATCTCTTCCTTGCTGACCTGCTCCCACTGGACGCCCACTGGCCAGGGACGTGCTTTGACGTCCCCCTGTTTATAGTCCCCGCATACCTAGAGTCGTCAGCGTTTGCTTGAGAGAAGCTGTGTTTCCTCTTCGTCTCTGGCTTACGGGGCATGAGGCTGAATTAGGTTCCTGCAACTCTTGCAATAATCTGAAAGGAATGGGTATAATGTTCCCTAAGACATGGGGTTCATTGTAGTGCGGAACATTGTGATTGAAATTTTTAATAATCATATATAATTCCCGCAAAAACACTCTCTTGGCTCCTATATCCACACCAGGCCTCAGCTTGGATTTTGCTCTTGAGCTTCAGATCCACATATCGTGATTGTTACTGAAAGTCACATCTTGAGGGGTGGAACTTGCCTTGCCAAAATCTGTCCCAAATTCAGTATTTCCCCTCATTCTCCCAGTTGCTCTGTCTGGTCCTCTTGGTTCATGATGGGACCACCATCTTGTAACCAGGAGGCAGAACAGGAACTTAGCATGAAGGCTGCTGCCTCCCCCTCCAGTAGCTCCGGAAAAAGCAGCTGTGCAATTCCAGAACACAGCCACCCAAGCACTGCCAAGCCTAATCTCACATGGGGCACCACTAGTTGTAAAAGTTCTATTTATTCAACCAACAAGATCATAGTGCCCAGTGGTATGTTAAACAGAGTTGGTCAGAACCTGTTCAGAAACCCATCTGTGAGCCTCGAGTCCTCAAACAGAGCAAGTGTTTCTATCAGCAGCCTGAAGACCCAAGACAGGAGTCTCCTGTGAATCCGGCTGCCCTCACTCTTGAGTGTGTCTCTCATCTATAATAAAGCCCCATTTCTAACTCACCCACACTGACTCCTGCATGAATTCTGTCCTGCACTGAAGTCAAGAACCTCAGGGTCCTGCAGAGCCTCAGGGCCTAGTAACTACACGGGAAATGTTGAAGTCAATCTCATGGAATTCTTTCCCTTTATTTGCATTCATTTTCAACTGGTCGTCAGTGCCTGCAAATTCTACTTCAGATTGGACGGCTGGGTGGGTAGATGGGTGGGTGGATGGATAGATGGATGATGGGTGGATGGCGGATACATGCATGCATGGATAGCTGTGTGGGTGGGTGGGTAGATGTATGGGTGGATGTATGGGTGGATGATGGATGACAGATAGAACTTCTGTGTTTGTGTGTGTGTGTGTAATCATTCCCAATTCCCAGCTTATTTTTCTGTTTTCAAAGAAAACCATATCCTTATTGTCTAGATAAGCATAATGGCTCCAAGATCACCGTACTCCAACTCAACCATTAATATATCTTTTCTAAAATATCTATCATCTATCTACTATCTATATATCTATATCTATATCTATCTATATATATCTTTGATGAATTCCTTTACTAATTGGATTAAGTCCATTCCCTTACACAAGAGGTACCTTAAAATTTGCTCTCTGCCCCCCATCCATCCCCTTTTGAGTTTGCCCATCACCCCTCTAAACCACACATATTCTGACGTCAGCTCAAGACTTTCTTGACCTCAATATTCTCAAAGTGCTTCAACATCCATATGTGACAGGAAAGAGCCTCAAATATCATCCTCTTTCCCAAACAGCATACCCCAGAGGCAGGCAATTCTCAGGAGCCTCAAAAGCCATCAGAGTTGGAAATCACATCCTCACGATCAGCAGCCCCAAGCCAAAGAGTACTGTCTTCACACCGCACTTATACCAGTGCTGTTTCATAGAGTAAGCTCTCCACGACATATGATGAATGGATAATTGAGGAAAAATGATGCTTTGTTATAATTATTAATAACTGGTTTAGGTTTTGTTTTGCATATACAGGCATGATCTAAGGCAAAACGTTCTGACATAAGGTTTATGAAGCGTGTGCTTTGTGATGTTAGGACATATTTTTAGTACTCCCATCTCTGGAGAAGTGACAGATCAATTATCGAACAGGAAAGATAAGGTTCTCTGCTCACCCAACAGGAGGCTGAAGCAATTACCTTGGCAACTCAAATCCAACCTCCCAGCTGCCTGACTCCATAGACCTGGAAGGTAGAATAGAATGACACTCTGGAAATACTGGCTCATGTTGGCGAGATGGCTTTCTTTCTTTTTTTTTTTTTTAGTTGTACTTTTGAATATGCTTTCAAGACATTCAATAATAAAACCTGCCCACATAGCATGCTGGGCACATCCATGCCTCCTCCTCCTTCCTGCAGACAGCGCGTCCGAGCTTTGCAAGGGAGCCAGGCATTGAGCACATACTTCCATCACAAGAATAAAACTTTAAAGGGAAGAACACTGTCCATCAAGACAACAGCTCAATAATCATCTTATTTTTGATTTTTAACTAGTGAAAATTGAGACATTACTTCAAAAAACCAAGAGCTGTGCTACCGAGTACTGAGAACCCAGAATTCAGCCTGGAGGTCATTCCTAGAATTTCCAACCCAGGAGTCAGGCCCGGGAGGGAAGCTGGGCGGGAGCTGCCTGGTGTCCCTGGGCTGCTGACCCATGAGATTTGTTTTCCTTATGGGGAGACGCATGTCCTCCTGCCACGGGGAGGCACGGTGTATGTCATGTGCCACGGATTGTAGATCGCCAAAATGTTCTGAATATTTCACTTCTTTCCTCAGAGGCAACTCAGGCAAACACACAGCATATATATGTCTTGATCTCCCCTTCCAAGACATAGAAGAGATGAGTCTCCTACAGGCCTCACACATGACAATAACCCCCATCTTAGTCCTTCATCGTTCATATTCTGGCTATAAAATTTAACATTTATGTTCCTAGATTAATAATAATAAATGAGAGCTATCATTTGCATAACTTGTATGATGGAACAAGCATATGCTATTTATTTATTTTGCTTGGCCCATGAAGCATTTATTGAGAGATATCCATTATTGAGGGATAACATACAAATAAAAATATATACATACCTGCAATAATTGTACAACTTGATCAATTATCAAATGCTGACTACACTTATGCTATGTAAACGGTCTAGTGTACCACACTGGAATATTATACAGATCTGCAATAGGATATACACAATTTCCTCACCAATTTATTTTTTTCTCTTTTCTTTTTTGAGGCAGCACTGGTTTGCAACACTGCATGTCATTTAAAGGTACAGATCTATATACCTCAGCAGGTATATGCTACCACCCCACATCCACCACCAAGGCCCCCAAAGTTCTTCACCTGAGACATTGGGTTCCCCCCTGCTTGTTCCCACCTCTCTCCTCTCTCCCCCTCTAGTAGCCTCAAACTCACAGTCAGATTTCTCAAATCTGTTTTGGTTCAGTTTCATCAGTGCCTTTGTTTTGTTTCTCGGCATCCCACATGAGTGAAATCATCTGTCATTTGTCTTTCTCCTGACATTTCACTGAGCATCATCCCCTCCAGTTCCTTCCACATAGATCATCTTTTTACTCGTTGTGTAGTATTCCATCTCCCTAACCCACCCATTTGCCACTGGGCATTTAGATGGTTTCCATAACTGGACAATTATGAAGAGTGCTGCAGCAAATACAGAGGTGCAGATATCTCTTTGTTTTTTTTTTTTTTTATAGAGGCATGCTTTTTTTTTAAATTTATATTTATTTGTTTGTTTGTTTGTTTATACAAGCACTGGGTACAGTCAGAAGTGCGGGAGGGTGAGAGAATCCACCAGAGCCAGAGCGGGGAGCAGAGCAGGCAGAAGGACCGAAGTACACTGCTCAGGGGAGCAGCGGGCGGCAGGGGAGGTCTGCGCGCCATGCGGGACCCTCCTCCGGTGGCCGGGGAGCAGCCGGGGATCGAACCGGCGCTGCAGAGGCTGCGGGCAGCTTCGCAACCCAGCGCTCAACCGCTGCGCCACCGGGGAGGCCCCAGATATCTCTTTGAATTGGTGATTTAATGCCCTTCTGTAGACACCTAGGGGTGGAATTGCTGAGTCATAGTGTAGGAAACACACATTTTTTTATGCTCTGATAATGATTGCTCTCTCTCTCTCTCTATGTGATTTATGGACCTACAAATCTCTCCATGCATCACTCTCACAAACATACATTCACACACACACACACACACACCTTTGACTGATTCATCTCTACCTTTAGCTCCTTGGGTTACTCACACCTCTGGCTGGGCCTTCTGATTCTGGTCTCTGGGGAATGTCTGGAAATACCAGGCTATGCTGACATGTGCAGAGACCCCAGCCCTTCCTGTGTCTTCTTTGTCCTCCCCTGCCCTCTCCTGTCTCCCCTTGGCACCCACCTCCCCAGCAATGCTGCTGACTCCCACGGTTTTCCACGCCCAGGGCATTTGCCAAGGTCTCAGATTCTCTCTTTCTGTTTTTATGTTATCTGTCAGTGACTGCTTCTCAGCTATGTCTTCAACTGCCCCCACAGCTGAAGGTACTCACCCCAATTCCCTCACCAAACCCAGTAAAAGAGTAAAAAAATTCCATTTTTAGCTACTTCTAGCCACAAATCTCAAAGCCTATATTTGAAAGAAGTTTATAATTCAATAAATTACAATGGTGAACACGTATGTGTGTGTGGCTTTAAGCCAAATGAGCATAAACATTATATTCAAAATAAATGACTGAATAAATGGAATGATTATTATATCATGTGCTTCCCAGAGCCCAGAAAAATGGAAGTAAAAGTAGAAACTTTTGTAACAAGCCTCATGAAAACACAAGCAAGCCTGCAGGTGCACACATCACTGACAGATTTCAATTAGTGCAGCTCTTTTTAAAATTAACACCTGTGTTCAGTGGGGCTAAGCATGCAAAATAAGGCAAGCATATATTTTTAGAGGGAGAAAAATCAATCTGGTGATTCTAAAATCATACCCCATTAAATTTTTTTTCTGGAACTAGGTTTTGCATGTTCACACAAGAATGGCTGAGTAGCCCATTCTGATGTACAGATGTGTATAGTCTGATATAAAGATGAACGACTTCAGAAGTTAAGGACATTTCAAAAATAAGCATCTGAAGTCCTCGGCGTGCCCGAAACAGCTCTCAGACACAGACGGAGGAGTCCCGGCGCCGCGGGTCTGCAGTCGCATCTCCGTGCTGGTTTGGCTTGGCTTTGTCCGTTGCTTCGCTTTGCCTCCATGTCCCAACGTGAGTGACATCCTGCGGCGCTTAGGCTTCTCCTTCTGACTCTTTCTACTTAACATAAGACCCCACCAGTCCCGTTGGGGATGGGCAGAGAGTGGGGAGCAAGGGGGGAGGGAACCCAAAGGTCTAGGATGAGGGTGATGACGGGGCTTTGCCAGTGGACACGGTGGGCCACACGCCCCTGCAGCAGTGCGCGCCTGCACCCCGACGTCACGGATGGTGATGGAAACCATTGCTACCATTGCAATATTACATTGCAATAAAATGTAATATCATTAAAAATATGTAATTTATGAGCGAAGGGGAGCACATCTAGCTTAAGCGTAAGCACTGGCTTTCTTTCTTTTTCTATCTTTTAAACAAAAACAATTGCACAGCACTTATTGTCATCTGGTAATAACATAAGTGTAATCAAAACAGTATGAACAAGTGTTTCTGAACTATTTTCCCAACAAAGGACGGCTCATAAACAAACTACTGTCTTCTGGGCAAGTTCCCGTCCGTGGCGGGTCCAGTCACTCCACTCCGAGCAGAGAGCACCCCCTCGGGCAGCCTGACCCTCCCCTTGTTTCGGTTCTGGAATGAATCTCTTCCACGCCATCTAACACGAGGTTGCTACAGCATCAGAACCAAGGGCGCAGCCCTCTCTCCACACTCACTTGCGCATCAAGCCAGGCCTGAATCCCACCCCGGGCTGGCAGGGCGCCAGGGGCCTCACGGCAGGTGTCTGCACTCTTTGGCCCCGACCACAGTCCTCCATGGCAAGAGCGCCCGAAGGCCACACTCAGCACTGGATCTCAGACGGAGACGCTTCCAGTGGGCACAATTTTGTTAGTTTTAATTCTTGTAAAATCCTACGTGTGCTACAAAAACAACTTACCATGAAGATAAGGAAGCCTCCCCTTTCACAGCAGAGCGAGGGAGGGAGGGAGGGAGGGAGGGAGGGAGGTGGAATTCTGACAACAACGCTATAAAATGGACAGCAACTGGGTCAGGACCCCTAAGAACCTGGAGGTCTGCTGGCTCCGGCACTCCCGCCCCGTCCCTGTCCCCTCACCTCCTCTGAGCCCCTCTGAGTGAGCCCCGGCGGGAGCAGCTGGGCCCTCCCTGAGCCTGTGCCCAGCTCCAGGGCCCTGCGCAGCACACGTCTGTCTGCAGTGGGCGCCGGGAACAGTCGCCTGTGCCTCCAGTGCTGACGCCCCAGCCTCCCTGTCCCCCCAGCCTCGTGTCCCCCCAGCCTCGCTGTCCCCCCAGCCTGGCCCGGCCCTTCCCGTGGCCAGGAGGCTCCGTGGCCGGGCCCCCCTCACCGCCCTCCCAGGGCGCTCCCCTGCTCTCCCCTTGCTCCTTTTTACAGCATTTGACTGAAGGTAAAACTCAAACCTGGACGCTGTTGCTAAGCCGACCACACCTGGCCCACGCGTCCTCCTCCTCTGGGCACAGGCGCGCACACGTCTGCGCGTCCAGACCAAGACCTGCATCCCTCTCGCTCCACGGCGCTCAGGGATTATGGGTCTTAACAGTGTTGTTTTTCATCAAACCACACCGAGAAGCAGCCCCGTGGGCCTTAGCGAATTTGTCCAGCTGTAGAGCTGAGCCAGGCAGGGCACGAGCTACCGATGGGGGGCATTTACCACCGCACAGGACAGTCCCGGGGCGCTGCCTCCGGCAGGGGAGGGCAGGAGGGCGAGGAGCTCCATGCTGGTTTACTCTCCCCTCTGGTCGTTCGCCTGAAGAAATGGAATCGATACATGCGAACACGTGAGAGAAGAGATTTGTCTCTAAAGCATGTGGTTTTGCAACAGAGGTTTAGAGAAAGAAGAAAAGCTCAGCACTCGGAGAGACGTTTTTGGAGACGGGGCTTCAGCTAAACTGTGACAGGTTTAGAGAAGCCGAGGTGGGGGGCAGAGAACACAGGTGGGGGTGACTGGAGGAGAGACCCAGAGAGTCAGTGTTTGTCTGTCTGTCGGACACTCTGTGTGTGTGTCTGTCTCTCCTTCCTCCATTCCTTTCTCCGGGGAGATAAAGATGAGAGAGAACAGGGACAAAATCTAAGTAAATAATAGCAAGAAAACAAATAAATAGATGCTCCTGGGGCAGCAGGAGGCCAGTGGGGGCAGAGAAGCATGTCCAGCCCCGTCTGCCTCTGCTGCCCCCGCGTGGCACAGCCCAGGGCCCGGGCGGGGGAGGGACACACATTCCCTGGAAAAGTATTTCAGGAAAGCGCTGGCAACCAGCCCAAGGGGCGTGTGATGGTGGCGAGACACACAAAGAGCAACATATATTTATAAATTAATTTTTGTTTCCCTCTTCATATTCATCCAAATCACAATTATCTGTAGATCAAGCAACAATTAGAGTGTTTGGACCAACATGAACACGTGAATGCTGAGCAACTGGGCTCCCTGCGCGAAGGGCCGTCACACACCTGCAGGCTCCAACCCGCCCTGCTCAGGATGGCCGGCCAGGCTGCCCAGCCCCACCGCCGCCCCAGCCCGGCCCACCGCGGGCTCGCTGCTTGTTCGTGCAAGATTCCGTTGGCCTTTCTAAGTCCAGCTCCCCATGCATAAAATACGAATGGCACTAACGGTGGCGAGCCACAGTCGGGCTTGGGGAACGGAGTGGAGCAGCGCCTGGAGGACTCTCAGCCCCGGGCCAGCGCGGACCGTTGTGTGATATTAGTGGACATGACGAGCAGCCGCCCTAACCAGAGTGAAGCCTATTAGCTGCACGATTCAAGAATCAGCTTAAATAGGAAACCAAAGCGTTTTCACGGATTTAGAAGAAGGCTTTGGCATCCCCTCTAGCCAATTTGGTTATTAAACTGCATCTGGAAGCAGATCAGGAGAGATTTAGGAGAGAAAACGCAGGCCTGAGAGGTCACCAGAGCAGCACAGAAGGACAGACGGGCGAAGCCTCGAGCCCGAGGTGTGAGCTCCTGAGGGGAGCGGGGGGGACCTGGTGCCAGCAGAGTCACGGGGCGCCCCCTCCCTGGCTGAGAAGCCAGACTGTCACCACCGAGCACTTGAGTCATTGCCTCCATGAACCAACATAGCACAATCCAAAAATCAAAGTTGCCAAACAAGAAATTAACTGGAGTGAAATACGGATGTTTGCTCACGCATCCGTCCACGGAAGCTTCCAAACAAACGCACAATTGCTGGAGTGGCCCGATGCCAGTCCCGTAGGACTTAAAGCCAAGCCAAGACTTTCCTTCATTGCATGTGACTGGAAAGACTGATCCTGGTTGCTCAGGACAGAAACGGATTCGACTACATATTTATTTATTTTCAGAAAAACCTGCTAGAAGATAAACCTTTGTCTTTATTTCTAATTCTAATGGTGACAAATACTCCCATAAGCCGGCACATTATAGGTTTTTCTTTAATCACACACCGTTTGGATTGCATCTGATTGCTGTTTGCAGTAATGGAGCTTTGTTTTCAGTCTTCGTTTAGAAACGTGCATGGTCCGGGGAAATACGCCCTCAAATGTGAAATCATCGCCTTCATTAAATCAGTCTTGATTTCATAATTTACTTAAATTAGTAATCCTTCAGTCTTTGCATCAGTCCAGCAAAACTACTGTCGACATTCACTCGGATTTCCCAAGATTCATAAATCTCACCTTTCCTTGTACTTATAAATATGCACCATGTGAGGTAAGCCGGGGCCATCGATTTTATTTTGCTGTCCCCGCAGGAGAATTCTCTCTCTCCGTCATCCACCTTTGAAAGTTTGGGGTGCCAGATCCTCGAAGGGCTGGGGTCCGTCGGTGAGCTGGGCTCCCCAGAAGACACCGTCAGACAGTGACAGAGGGCAGTAAAGAGGAGGTGAGGGGCACACCATTGAGGGCTTCTCTAATGCAGCCCTCGGGGGGCTGAGCCAGCATGAATGAGAGAAACAGCCCCTGGCAGGGTTGGGGGAAAAGCCCGTGGGCAGAAGGAACAGGCAAGGCTCAGGCCTGGGGCAGGTCCAGGCGGACGGGCAGCCCTGCAGAAGCTGGCGAGAGGGCTGAGGAGTCGGCTCCAAGAGAGCGCTTTAGGGTGATGGAACCGGAGCCAGAAGGGCCAGGCCACACCGGGATGGAAGAATTAGGGGCACCGCCGTGGGGGACATCTGGCTTCTATACACACACGTAACATGTGAAGTGCTTTTCATTAACAGGAGCTCAATAAACAGTGGCTGATTGAGTATTGTTGGAACAGCTGATTGATTACAGGGCCTTCCCAGTAACAGCAAATTGTCCTCCTGAGAGATATAATGAAAAAGATAGCTGTCCCCATGGAAGAGATCATTTACTTAATAGAAGCTATTTATTTTGCTGGAGGGCACATGGATCGCTTCGAACCCATCCTCCACGGAGCAGGCTGACTTGCCCGGGGAAGTCAGAGACCACCCCTGCTCTCCCATGGACCACAGCCTGACCCCTAGCCAAGACCACTGACCCCTAGCCAAGACCGCTGACCCCTAGCCAAGACCACAGCCTTGTCCTTCTCCCCCGTGTCCTTCCATTCAACACATTCAACAAACCTCTCCACAAAGTCACCTTCTCTTCCCTCTCAATGATCCAGCCACATCTAAGCTTTGGAATTTCCTACATAGGAATCCCCAAACTGCTTACTTTAAAATCCTCTGAACCTCATCACTGCCCCCGTTTCATCGCTTGGCAGAGCCAGTGTGCTTCGCCCAGAGACCACAGAGCAAATCAGCACTGTCAGGACAAGCCCTGAGAGCTGACGGGGCTGCTGGGCTGAGGGCCAGCTTCACCCTGGCCAGCCCGGCCATCGGGACTCCGGCTCGCCCGGCACTGTCTCAGCTTCCTTAGCGTCCACTGACACGCAGGATCCCCAGGAGCGGGACTCTGGCAGCCATCTCCTGGACACCTGACCCATGCGGAGGCATGACCTGGCCACGAGGAGGCGCTTACACCTCTGCCCTCCACACCCTAGTAACCCCACACAAATCCCACTCCCGGAGGATGAGGAGACAGTGCTCAGGAGCCATCCCTCAGCTTCGGACTTGGTCCCAAAAACTAACTTCCCTTCAGTCTGGTCAGTGGGAGGATGAGCACTGAGGGGAGAGCCGCCTTGCCCCACAAAGCCGGGGTGCATGTGCGGCGGTTTCTTCCCTCCGCCCCCCAGCTGTTCTTGGGGTGACTCCTGCCCTAGTGTGTTATATGGCAAGTGCCCAGAGGAAGTGAGATCTGGTGATCTGGCCGATTTGATTCTGGCAAAGGTGAAGCTTTGCGATTTGGTTGGAGAGTTTCAGCTGCTCTGACTTGTCTATTGTGGGGTTCAGACACCCTGGATGTTGGATAAAGGACCCTCGGAGCATAAACGCAGCACCTGCCTGGCAAGCAGAGTTACATTTTTTTTTTTCCTAACAATTACACATTGGAAGCAGGAATCCATTCCCATAGATAACAAAGGCTGCTAGCCTCATTTGCATTCACTTTCCCACACTTGGATGAAGGAAAGAACCGCACACTCAGGTTGGAGACTCTTTCAAGGTGGAAAAAAAAAGAAACAAACAAAAAAAAAACTATGATTCTATTCCTCAATGCTCATTTTTATCAGAATCACTCAAAATGAGGATTTACCTTGGGGGGTTGGGGGGCTTTGTCATTACGTTTATCTGAAAAAAAAAAAAAAGCTAACCTACAAACAGATCTTGACATAGAGCAGGGTTTCAAAAAATAGTCCTTAATAAGTGAACATTTTTCCCACCTGTTTTGATCCTATTCCCTTCTCCCCCCTGCAGAATGTCCCTGGTTTATAGTTGCTTGTTGATTTTGATTTTCACTTGATTATAATAACTTTTTTTCTCCTGATCCCTTATTTGGATCCTCTACATTCCTACTAAAAGTGAAACTATCTGGCATTTTTCTTTTTCTTTCTGGCTTATTTCACTGAGCATGATCCCTTCCAGCTCCACCCATTTTGCGAATTTTACAAGGACTAAAACTGAGATGAGAAAGCACACATTGTAAAAGAAAATGAAGAACAATGTAAAAAATACATGAATAAATAAATAAAATAAAAAATAAGTGAAATTTTTTAACGCAGGTAAAAAGTACCAACTCTTCACCCTTCATGCCCCGAGGGGGTGTTCATGCTGTGCTCATGGCATTCTCTTACTTTTGTATCTGTTGCCATCCATGAAGGTTTATTAGGAAGGGGCATTCCACTTACATGGGTAATCTAATACCTGAGAAAGGTAGCTAGCATGTAGTAACTGTTTGCTGAGTGTATAAATATTTGAGAAGTATCGCTCAACTTAGTTTATATTATACTTGTCTTGAACCAATCTTTATGATCAAACATCACCCAAGCAAATACATAAGATAATGGAAAATCTTATATTCAGGAGGATCAGAATCATTTAATGCTTTAAATATTTATAATTTACTTTGCCTCTTGTTATTACGGCTTTGCTTTGGTGAGTGAAAAGGAAATCATTTAAAATTTAAAATTATAATTAGGAAATTCTCCTGCCAAAAAGAAAACACGTTTACATAGTGTTGAAGGTTATAAACAAATTCTATGCCTCCACCACTAAGTACCCTGGCATTAGTCAGCACAAGAAAATGAAAATTACAACCTGCCTTAGATGCCATGGCCTGCGGCTAAGCTGGCAGAACATGGCTTGTTTACGCGGTGCTACAAATATGTGTAAGATTTTTAAAAGTCAAAGCAGGAAATTTTAGAACATGATTTTAAAAGAAATATCCCTGGATGTATCAGGTTATTTGACGTTATTGCATTTTACAATAATACTTTTATGAAAAAGTAGTGATACATTCAAACTATTCTAGCCAATGTTGCAGCACATCACAAACTAATTAATTCTCATCATTTCTAAGATTTGTGATTAATAAACAGGAAGCTGAAATGATTATCTCTTGATCAGATGTTATTCAAAGTTGACTTTGTTTTTTTTTTAAAAAAAAAGATTTTATGTATTCATGCATACAAGAGCAGGACCTCACTGTTCCCAGCACCACAACTGTCTTATCGGGACCACAGGGACATTCACGGCCGCCACACCCCCCGCTCCCGAGACCCTTGAAGGCCAGGACGTGAGAACTGGGTGCCTGGTGTCGAGGGGCCACTGAGTCTGGAAAGTTCCCCAATGGTTCAAAGGCACAGATGCTGAAGAAAAACTGTCGAGAACCAGCTCAGGAACTTCTCCCAGAGGGTCCTTGCACCTCAGTCCTGCTGAAGGGCCCGTCCAGACTCCAGAGGTGCTGCTGACAGAGGACCGTCCCTCACGAGCTCGCAAACTCGGGGTCGTGTGATGGACTGGGGACAAATTCAACATGGGGAGGGAAGTGAACCTGGGGCTGACGGCTCCTGACTCAGAAGCCTCTGTCTGCTTGGAGGGCATGGAGGAAAGCAAGTCCCAGCGGCAGAGGCGTCCTCGGGGCCGGCTTCCGCTCCTCTCTCTCAAGGTCCAGTTACACTCCCCGGAGACCCAGCTAGACTCCAGCCTCCACTACATATTCCTGCATCTTTGAAAGGATCCCCTTTGGGAGTTAGCGAGCTTTCTGCTAGCGGCGGGCAGAGGATGCCTGACGACGAGGAAAACTGATCAAGTCGAGCAACAGGGCTTGCCAGTCCCGCGGATCGTGGCGTGAGAAGTCGCCCCCGCGCTCACCCTTTCCTCACGGACACCAGCTGCCCGGGGGCGTCGTGGCTGAACACTCAGGAAGGGGGATGCCCGAGGAGGCTGGGCGGGGAGAGAGGTCGCCAGCCGAGTCAACGAGTCCTGACCGGTGCGTGGGCCTCACCCCAGGGAAGCTGCGGGTGCAGGTAACAGTTACAGGACCAGCAAGGGGGGGATTTGTAAAACCTGCATTTCCTCTTCATTCGGGCTCCTCTCAGCCCAGGAAGAAAGCTGCATGACCAGACTCCCCGGGGCTTGATGCTCCTGGGGAAGCTAAATCTGGCGTGTGACCCTAACTCACCACGCCGCCCCCGGCCTGCGCGCCGTGGTATGTAATTTGTGGAGGCAAAACTGCTCCAAGCCCCGGCCTCTGCCCTTGAGGAGCTGCCCCTCAGTGAGCCGATGCGATGACACGGGGTCAGCATGTGGAGCCTGGTCATCCACGTTCGAATCGCAGGTCGGACGCTTTCTGCGTGTGGCCCTGAGCGTCCTTTTCTGTGTCTTGGAAGCGGCGTGCAGAGGCGGGCTGGCAGCGGCGCCGGCGGGGCGGGCCGAGCCATCTCGTGCTCGCGGCCATTCCTACTAGTCTTGCCCTCGCTATGATCTGCTATGCCCAAATCTGTATTTGTTTCCCCCAACTAGATCATTGACTCTTTAAAGATAGGTTCCATGTGCTTCTCACATAAGATCAAGGGGCTGTCCTGGCCTCAGGGTCCAGGAGCGGCACCAAGGATGCTGTTAACCTGTCTGCGTCTCACTGGTCCCTCTCGAGAACGCCTTCTCGGGCCTCAGGGAGGACGGCGCGACACAGGCCGTGCGAGTCACTCCAACGGTGCTCCTAGAAAAGTACTCATGCAAGTGCAGCCTTCAGGAAAGAAATTCTACAGGACTAGCTTCAAAAACGCTGTTTCTTGCTGATAAATATTTCCATGAAGTGATGAACCAAAGTCAACTTTGAGGGCCTCCCTGGTGGTCCAAGGGGTGAAGCACAGCACTGTGAAGCTGTCTGCAGCCTCTGCAGCACAAGTTCCATCCCCGGCCAGGGAGCTACTCACATGGCGAGCAGACCTCTCCTGTCTCCCCGCTGCTCCCCTCAGCAGTGGATTTCAGCCTGTTCTACTCCCCACCCTGTCTCTGGTGAATCCTCTCCCCCCCCACCTCTGGCCTGTCCCCCAGGTCTTGTATGCATAAATAAATAAATCTTAAAAAAAGAAAAGAAACACCTTTGTAGACGCAGGCAGGCATTCTTGGGCAAGAACTGGGTTGGCTCATTATTTTAGCACTAAACAGTGTGACTTAGCGTGGACGCACAGTAAGTTCACCCGTTGGCATATTGTGGGGCATTTTGGTTGTTTTGCCAAGTTTTGGCAATTATGAAAGCCTGCGATAAACATTTGTACTCAGGAGTTTGTGTAGCTATAAGTTTGCAACTAATTTGGATACAGTGCAAGAAGTATGATTAATGGATGGTATGGTAAGAGCATCTTCAGTTTTGTAAGAACCTGCCAAGCCGTATTTCAAAGTAGCTGGAGCATTTCTGCACCAGCAGCCATGAGGGCGCTCCTGTGGGCCACGTCCTGTCAGCTCGCGGCTTTGCCAGTGCTTTGGATGTGAGTCTTCCTAACAGGTGTAGCGGGACAGTCCATTGTTGGTTTATTAAAAATTTGCTGTTCCCTAATGGCACATGTTGAGAGTCTTTTCAGATGCTTGTTTGCCATGTGAATGTCTTCTTTGCCGAAGAGTCTGTTCAGATCTATTGCCCATTTTTTAATTGGGCTATTTTATGGCTTAGAGTTGAGGTTTTTTGTATATTTTGGATACAAGTCCTCATCAGACATGTGTTTCATCAACCTTTCTCCCATGCTGTGCCTTGGTTTTCATGCTATTGCTAGCACTGTTTTAACAATCATTACCAGCTCCCAGAAAGCAAGCTTTACCTTTGGAACTTCCTTCTCATGCCAGCAGGCCGGAACTCGCAATTTCCATTGTTCACACAGACACTGGATGCTCACCTAGAGTCTGTTGTCTTACATCTGGAGGGTTAAACTTTAAGAAGCATGAATATATAGAACTGAGTTCTGTTTACACCAAAAACATTCTGAAAGATTGTTCTTTGGTTTTATAGGTTGTACAATAACATTCATATAAACAGATTTTTAATGTACTAATTACAGTGATTGTGTTTGTTCCCAAGTTGTTTTTGTTAAAAATAATTAAATCAGATCTTTTCTTTGTCAGGCATTTACATTTGCATCCTGGGTTTTAGAGTTAATTATTTCATGTAAATTTACCCACGAGGCTTCGTTACTAAACACTGTACATATTTACTTTGCCTAACCCTTTTCAAGCACAAAGAAATGTTTTTAAGTAAGAAATTGATCAATCACTGTGAGGAAAAGCCAAACATATCCTGAGAATTATTTTTTAATAACATCCTATGTTAATTAGTAGTTAAAAATGACTACAAAATATAAAACAATAATTAAATAAGACAAATCTAACTACAGTATAGTTGAGAGGGGACAGGAGGTGCAACTCTTTATAAAAAGAAGTCTTTGTCCTACAGGAAGCTCCCTGCGGTGTGGGTGCTGTGAACTGGGGTCCTTTAGGAACCCCCACCCTGAGCACAGAAACACAGGGGCAGCAGGCCCTGGCTCCCCAAAGCGAGCTCGTGTTTGCAAAATGGAATCATAGGCAGATCGTGCTGGTCCTGGTGAGCGGCTTTGGTGTAAAGCTGATGGAACCCTAAAGAAGTGCAGGTAGAAAAGCATTCAAGTTGGCCAGCGGGGCGGGGAGAGGGCAGGGAAATCTGGAAAGGAGAACAGAGGTTTGGCAAAGGAGAGGTCTGGCCTCAGTGGTGAGTTGCTACAGCAGACACACGCGGAGGCCCCAGGATGCTCGCCTGGAGCGTATATAATGTTATAATGCAGTGTCACTTCAATATTTCAAAAAGCAGACTTGATAATGTGCCCTAAATTTTAAAATGATTATATTTGCTCTCCTTAAACAGTCTACAATTGTTGCTTTTGCCACTCTGGGCTCATCCTGCACTGTCACAAGACTCTTGATTTATCTGAATAGATGAAGCAGACGCAGGCGATTCTACATTAATAACAGCACACGCAGAGGAGGGCAGGTCAGCGCCAGGGAGGCCGCCAAGCCCCAGCTCCCCCAAGCCCAACCTGGCCCCGTGGGAGTACGAGGAGGTTGTGCCACCTAGTGGTGGCACGTTAGAGCCTAGCAGAGCCTAAGGATTGTGGCTGCTGCTGCATCCCAAGACCTCTCTGTGCTGTGAGATAATCACAGGCCCATTCCCATGCTTGATCCTGAGGCCTCATGGCAGAGAAGGAGAGCAAGTAAGCGATGGCATCGATTTTGCGTATGGAGAGAGCGTGACGGGCGTGGCCAGGCCGATCCTCTACCTCTAGCTTCTGACATTCGATTCAGGGCTTCTTCTGCCTCATTCTTTATTTGCACAAACAATGCTGGAGAAGCAATCACGGAGGTTATGTCAGGGATGCTGTACAACATTTCACCCTCCTGACTTCACAGTGCCAAAATGTTGAGTCACCCAACTCAATCTTGTAATTTCTCATTGGAATGAAGATCTGAGATTTCCGTCAGTGTTTTGATGTCTCAGACACTTGATTCACTCCTGCAGTGGGAGAGGTGTGGGGGGTTCCTGAAACAAGCCAACCTGTATAAGAAACGGTTGAGCTTGCAGTCGTGACGATGACTGAGTCGGAATGATGAGAAATTTGATGGCTGCAAGTAGTAAGCAGAGATTTAAAAACAAGTCTGCTCAAGGGAACAACAGATTAATTACCGCTGAAGTGGAGCAGGCCTATCGACTTGTCGCCTTTGGAGGGAACAGGAGCCCGCAGGAGCCCGCCCACACCTCCACACCCAGCTCCCGCCCTTGAGCAAGCTGAAGCCTCTGCTCCTTCCTTGGGGCTCCTGAGAAGCACCTGGCAACAGTGTGTTTTCAATCTCACACACTTAAAGGCTGCTAGATGTCAGGTGCTAAGACCTAGTCTAATCCAAAGCAGACCTCAGGATGGAGGGAAGGACAGAAAGGACGCGTCCATCTGTCCCGATGTTCAGCCGGGACAAGGCAGGTTGGCTCCGTGGGTCCAGAGAAGCTAATTTTAAACTTGGAAGTTTTCCTTTTTAATGAATGTGAGATCATAACCAAGAAGACATACATGATTTTATTTTATTTTAAGATTTATTTATTTTTACAAGAACTGGGGTACAGGCCAGATGCGTGGGAGGGTGAGAGGATTCACCGGAGACAGAGTGGGGAGCAGAGCAGGCAGACTGACGAAATCCACTGCTGAGGGGATCAGTGGGCACGACAGGGGAGGTCTGCGCGCCATGTGGGATTCTCACTGGCCGGCCAGGATTGAACCCGCACTGCAGAGGCTGTGGACAGCTTCACGGCGCTGTGCTCAACCCGCTGCACCACCGGGGAGGCCCAAGACATACATGATTTTAAAAGATATTTATAAGTATAGATATGCTTGTTTCTATCAGTCGCTTTATTGTCAGTGCTTTGGTAAAACGTAAATGTGGAGTTTATTCTGTTTATGAGACAGAATACTATTTTCATTTGTTTCTTCAAGCCATGGCACCTATTCGTCAGAAGCCATTCTTACCCGTGGCGTAGAGCAAGGGAGGGTAAAAATGTAAGAATACGTAAGAAATGAGGGATCAAGTAGGAAAACCGCCATATTTGTTTAAATCAATATTTCTCTGAGCTTAAAACTGAACAGCATATAATTTTGGTGACCTCCATCTCCCTAATTTTCAGTCGCTGTCTCTGAAAGCCAGACGCCAGATGAAATGAGGGGGAAATTTTGCATCTAGGCCCAGCACTCAGAGCCCGGGTTCAGCGCTGGTTTCTCCTACTGTTCTGTGTGGACCTGTGTGTGAGTCAAGAAAGGCACAGGTCATGAAAAATGGATGCAACTTCCACCTCTGCCAATACTCAGCACAAAGACTTAGTGGCCAGTCCTAACAGGCCACCACTCACCACAGCTCCAGCAACAGACACGCCCCCAGGGAGGAAGATGATGTCATTGAAAAATAACAAAGGAGGTTGGTGGAGGCCAGAAAACTTCTAGTGGGCTGCAAATGCCCTTGTTGGCTCACATTAGCATTAAAGTGAAAAAGCAAGCACTGGCTATGGTTGAAACATAATCTGCAGAAACCAGACACTATTCCATACCTAAGTAAGCGCGCTGCTGTCAGCAGGGGGCAAAGCTCCACTCAGGACAAGCCCCTTCCGTGTATGTCACTCAGCCCCCACCAGGACGCCTGCAGTCAGTCACTCCTTGCTCTGAAACGTGACCGTCTGAAAACCCCAGGTAATTGTGCATGAGTCTCTCAGATAAGTGAGGCTGGCTTAGATGCGCTGTGCAATTTGAATATCGACTCTGAGGACGATGTGGCTCCAAAATAAGATCTCATTTGCATACTGTGTCTGAGATTACATCAGTTAAATGTATTTAAATTGCAAAATTATTACATATATATAGCAAGCTTGTAGCTTTCTATTTTCATTTCGACTTTTACCCAAGCAGGTGAGAGATGCTGGTGGCGACATAATGTTTGGAGACACATAGAAGCTAGGATTGGTAAATACCTTTCAAAAGGAATAAGGACTGCTATATGCAAACACCAATATCGAGGATTATTTTATGAGAATTTGTTCTAGGTGATAGATACCCTGTTTTATGAAGAAAATATCAAAACTTAAATAAGTGCCACCAAATATACTGTAGCTGACAAATTAAAAACCTCAAATCTCTTCCTTCTGGATTTGCGTGGATTTTCTATCCCTTGCATTTTGTAACTTGAAACTTTTTCATGTTTCAATAAAAGGCAATGTGTGTGTGTATGTGTGTGTGTGCATAGTATGTAGCCAAAGCAGACACTCAGCAATGGGAGCTTATTCTACACAACATATATCATCCTTTGTTATTCCCCATTTCCTGATTCCTGTCCAAGACAGACGGCTGTGGGTAAGTCACTGGCCCGGGTACTGTGGCCCCAAATCCCGCAGCACCAATCACAGAGTCAGCCCGGCTCAGTGTTTGTTGAAGGGATGACTGAGCGGATCAAAGAAACCAGATAGATGGAGAAAAGGGTCAATGAGGGATTCTGCATGGCAGAAAATAAGGTCTTAACTAGCAAAAAAAAAAAAAATTCCTTGTGGGCTGCTTCAGGGAGTGAATTCCCTTTGTGAGATTGAACCGGGTACTATAAACAGAAATCAGCATCGCTGGACGTCGAGAGAGCTCGGCATTTCAAGAAAAACAGTCTATCCAGTTTTATTTTACCACAGTTGAGTTAAAAAAATATGCATTTTGTATAGGGAGTCATATAATTTAATGTAGTTCACTACTTTCCCCATGGGTGTCTATGCATGGTGCACAGCAGACACATGTGTGCACGTCAGATGCTCTGTGGTAGTGGGAGAAGGAACTAGAGGTGGCCCAGCTGGGGAGCCTGTTCTCTGGAAGGTCCCTACTGATAACGAGTTGAGAGAACTGGGTGGTGGCAGGACGTGTCCAATTATCTCCCTGTTTTTGCTTTGGGGCACCGTTTCTCTCCACCCCAGTCACCTGCATGGCAAACGCCATGGAGCCACGGCTGTTCTTAGCATGAAGCCATCTTCTGTTTGACCGCTAACGCCGGTGGGTAAGTGTTGAAGCTGTCAAGTAAATCATGAGCTCCATCCCACACTTCCAGCACCTTCTGAGCTGCGCAGACCCCTCCCACCGAGGGCAGGCCTGAGACAGACACCCCGCTAGGGGACAGCCGCCTGCGGGAAGCGGGGAACGTGGCCTGAGGACAGGTAGGGGAGCCTGGAAACCCACCTCTGTGGGCCGTTGCTCAGGCTTGATGGGGCTCCTGAGCCTCCAGCCAGACGCGGCATGCAGACCCCCGGCAGACCAGGGGTCCAAGGGGAAGTCAGCAGCTCATTCAGACAGGAAGGGGGTACCCCAGAAACCCAACTGAGGAAGAAAAATTCCCATGGGACAAGGGTGAGGAAGGAAGAATCAATCAACAAAGTCCTCAAAAATCTCTTCCTTCATTTGCACCTCAGCAAGCGGCATGACGAGGCCTCCTGAGCCCCCGTGAAGAAGTGGAACGAAATGTAATTAGTCGGAGGGACGCGCGGGGCTGTCGTGCTTGGGCATCCACCCCCCATCCACAGGAGGGTGAGGGCGACAGGGCGGGCGCAGAAGACAGGCTGTGCTGGACGCAATGATCACAACTCGTTTGTGTCTCTGTGAATGTCCAGACACACGCTTATTTTCATCTTCACGCTTCAACCTGTCCTTTCATCACTTACTAGCGCAAGTCCACTCAGAATAATAACAAATACATAATTACCAGCAACTTAGTCCATCATTTGCAACCTAAAACAAGTGATGTTGAGGACGCATGGGCTGGTGGGCTTGAGTTTAAGTCCACGCTGCCCTCGCTGCTGACCGGTGTCTCCCAGCGCCCGCGGCCCCCAGAGGCGCCGTGGGTCTGCGTGTCCTGGGTGCTCATGCAGGGCCTTCCGTGTGGCTCTCAGACTCTAGGGTCACCTTCTCCGGGAGACGCGCGCGTCCCTCCTCTCCCACGGCTGAGCTGGCCCCCGCGGCCTTCCCGGTGCCGCCGCCACAGAGTCAGCACCTCGGCTGAGGAGCCAGGCCCCTCGGTGGCCGCCAACGGCTGTTTCTCTTCACATGGCATCTAGAATAGTGCCCAGGCGCAGATTTAACCAGTGTAGTTTGTTGTTGTTGTTTTTTAATAAACGACTCTGTTCTAATTGCCACTGAACTCAGTCAGCCCTGCTCCTGCCAACACTTGGCCATACACCCGGGAGGCCTCACGTCCCAAGACAGTGCTCCTTCAAAGCAGGATCAATGGCCAGATATTTGTCATAAAGTGGAGAAATTCTCAATGGAGTGAAATCCTGGAATAGTGTATTCTCAATTAAACCGTGTTGTTGTTTTTTAAATATTTTTTATGCATATAAGAATGGGGGTGTAGGCCAGAGGTGTGGGAGGGGGTGAGAGGATCCACCAGAGACAGAGTGGGGAGCAGAACAGACAGATCCACTGACACGCACTGCTGAGGAGAGCAGCGGGAGGCAGGAGAGGTCTGCTGCGCCACGTGGGTAGCTCCCTGGCTGGCTGGGATCAAACTCGTGCTGCAGAGGCCATGGATAGCTTCATGGCGCTGTGCTTAACCTCTTGCACCACCAGGGAGGCCCAACCATGTGTTTTTTAAATGAGGCCAACCAGTCTCTTTCCTTCATGTACAAATACCTTCCTGCTAAAATCAGTTTTCACCTCATCCGTCACTAGCTGAGAAGTGTCCCAGCGCACAGCCGAGATGTGAGGTGATGTAAGGTGGCAGACGTCAGACGGTTCTTCTCTGCATCACGGAATCTTATTTGTGTGGGCAAACATCCGGCATGTCCAGGAGAACAGGCACCCCTGTTTTGTCAGGAGGGCATCAGAGTCTCCCTCAAAGCTTGCTCAGTACCCTGAGCTTTGAGGAGCGTTCCAGAAACAAGGGCATTACTCATCAACTGTGGAGCACCCTTGTGTGGGTTTAATTTCCAGGATTTCGCCTCCACCTCCAGTCCCACCCCACGCCCCTCCTTCAAATGTCACTGCCCGAGTAAAAGCCTCTTGTGATGAGTGGGGGCACCAAGGGGGCTCATCAGTCCCTTCCGGTGAAAGGGACACGCTGCTCGCCTGGGAAAATGGCTTTACAGGCTACCGGTGACCTAGAGGCTGCCAGGAAGACCGTCAGGATGCGCAAAGCCAAGCTGCTCTCCTGTCCTGGGGAAGTGGCCTGCTGCACCCCGACCACAGGTCACGAAAGGCCGAGCCTCATGGAGAAGCCTCCTAACTGCCATGGGAGCCAGGCGCTGTGCCTGCCACGAGACATGCCCGCACCCCGAGGAGGGATTCGGTGTGTGTTATTTACGTAAATGCTCTGTGAAACGGAGTTACCGCCCCTCCGGGTGCTGGAGGGAACGCCCTGTCATCCAACACGGGAAACAGCGGCCCCCAGCCCAGCTCACATGGGGGTGAGCGCGCCTAGCTAGTAACACATGTCAAGGGATAGATTCTAGAGCGCTGGTTTTCTATACGGTTTAAGCCTGATACCTAACCCTGCTACAGCCTCGCCCAGAATGAAGAAAAAAAAGACAACGAAGGAAGAGACAAATAAGAAATCCACCCAGACTTCTGACATTCGCTCAGTCTTGAGGCCCACATATCATTGCATGAGTCTGTCCATATTTCCGTGGCTACCGTATTTTGAAAAAGTACAGGATGAAACGATTATTAATATTTACTTCTGCTCCAAGGACCAAAGTCGAGAATCCCCGTCAGGTATGATGGTGCGGAGGAGGCTTTCGGAAGAAGGTTCCTACCATCCCATTAAAATTAAATCCCCGCTCCTGATATTTTCGGGCAATCACATCTTCTGACGCGTCTTTTTCTCCGCCCCTCCCTGGCAGGTCCTCCTCTGTGGGCCTCCTGCCGCTCAGCCTGGGCCACACGGGGGAAGCCAGGACGGGGGAGGGCGCGGTCACGCTGGACACCAAGCAGGTGACCGGCTGGGCGTGGCCAGTGCACGCTCAGAGCTGTTATTTCCAGGACTGGTCTCCTGGTTAGGACAGAAGAACCAATTAAGCATACTTGTGACATTCCGTTTAGCAGACGTGTAGAATGACCGCGAGCATCCGGACTAATTCCTTAGAGAGGAAAAATGAACTCGCATAACAATCCCGGGGGGGATGACAGGAAAAAGTGGGAACCGTCTTTCTTTCAAACTGGAATTGTTTTCGGTCGCCACAGCACTTCCTACAAATGTGCTCCCTGCAGTTGTCAAGTCCCAGGCCCATTAAAAACAATTTGAAAATAGACTTAATGTCATGCAATTCTCCTCTTCCTCATGTTCTATGATGTTAAAGCTTCTAAAAATTGAAATTGGCAAATTAGCAAGAAATTGTTATGTAAGATGTTATTATGTAAGATCTTATTTTTAAGAAATAAAAGAGAAG